>NC_091081.1:83221428-83827857 GCF_032405125.1 Capricornis sumatraensis
GAGTCGCAAGATGTATTATTACTGACAGATCCCAGAAGGGAGGGGGCTTAGTGAGCCAAGGAGAGGGCCAGCCCCCATCCCAGGTCACTGGGGAGCAAACAGCCACTGCATATTACATGGTTGGGGCTGGCTTTTCACAGGCTTAACTCTTAAGTGGTCTTTTTTTTTTTTTTAATGGTCATTTTACAAGGCGCCCCTGGAAGAATAAAACAGGAACTGGTGGCAGGCGTCTTAAACTCTTATCTCCAGGCTCTGGGTGTGAGCAGGGTTATCAGACGGTGAAATGCCTAAGTGGCAGTTCGGAAAAACAGAGTCGTTTTCCTTAAAGACTGTTTTTCTCAAGAGTTGTTTTTCCCATCACAGCTTGTGATCCCGTGACCCTCAGCCCCGCTGGCATCACTGAGCCCACTTTAGAGACTCCAGCACCTCAGAGACCTGGATTCCAGGGTCTTGGGGGCCTCCTCCAGGCTCACAGGCTTAGTAACACCAGCCTCATCTCTTCTCTTTGCTCCCCAGCCTCAGGGTACATCTCCTGCAGTCCCTGTGAAAAGTGTGGTGTGTCCTTAAAGGTGGTTTATAGCTTCCTCTTGTCTTTCAGGCCCTCGTTTACAACTTCAAAGGTAAAGACAGTTTCCCTGATAGTTCAGTTGGTAAAGAATCCGCCTGCAGTGCAGGAGACCCCTGTTTGATTCCTGGGTCGGGAAGATCTGCTGGAGAAGGGCTCGGCTATCCACTCCAGGATTCTTGGGCTTCAGGATTGGCTCCAGGATTCTTGTAGCTCAGCTGGTAAAGAAAGTGCTTGCAATGCACGAGACCTGGGTTTGATCCCTGGGTTGGGAAGATCCCCTGGAGAAGGGAAAGGCTATCCAATCTTGCTGGAGAATTCCATGGACTGTATAGACCATGGGGTCGCAAAGAGTCAGACACAACTGAGCGACTTTCGCTTTCACACTTTTATTTACTGAATTTTGGCCGTGCAGGGTCTTCCTGGCTGCACAGGCTTTTCTCTAGTTGTGGTGTGTGGGCTTCTCATCACGGTGGCCTCGCTTGTCGTGGAATATGAGCTCTGGGGCTTGCACGCCTCAGTACTTGCGGCTTCTGAGCTCTCGAGCACAGGCTCAGTAGTGCCTGGGTTTAGTTCCCCCCACGGCATGTGCAATCCTCTCGGACCAGGGACTGAACCTGTGTCTCCTGCATCGGCAAGCGGACTCTTTACCACCCAACCATCATCAGGGAAGAACCTGTAAATGACAGTTATGAAATTCTTTCTGCTCACATAGCTGATGTGGGTCCTATCTCCCGCCCAGGAGCTGAATGAGACGTTTTACAGGAGGAGAGGGGGGTGTGAGGATTTCCTGGTGGGGATGGCCCAGGCATCCTTCTTATCTTTAACCTTGTGTCAAGCTTACAGGTGGCTATTGCCACCCTTGGGGGCTTCCTACAGCTTCTGTTAGGAGAGGACAGGAGAGGGTACAGCCAGCTGACCATTCCTCAGGGCCACACTCAAATACCAGGCAGGAGATGGAAAAGATGGGCGTGGCCAGGAACACAGCCGGGAACGCTGGGGCCAGCAGGAACCGAAGGGCCCATGTCGGGGAACAGACGCAGGCAGCCCACTGCTGCCCTGAGAGAGGTGGGCTCCGCGGGGCCCAGTCTTCTCAGGTTTTAAGAGAAGATCTGGATTTTCACGTGAGAGAACCCTCCCCCCATTTCAAAACCTTGGTAAGTAGTTAAAAAACTCTTTGTGAATCAGACACGGAGTGACCAGGAACTGTTATCTGCCAGTGTGTGGTGTCTGCCCTGGACAGTCCGCCCCCAGAAGGCCATCACCCTGAGTGGCCCCGGCAGGCCTGGGGTGTTTGCCTTGGTCTTTCTCTGAGAGCTTCAATGTCAAGGTCATGAGGTTCCACGGGTGCCTTTACTTCCTTCCCCAGGAGGTTGACCGACCCGGAAAAATCCCAGAGGCGTCCCTCCCAGGTTCTGCTAGCAGGGCGTGCAGATGGTAATCCTGCGGGACCCTGGCTCCTTTCGGTATTTCTGACTCTACATGGATGCAATGCAAGACCCGGTTTTAACCTGGCCAGGGCTACCTTGCTGGGCTTGGAAAATCAGGGCAGCATCTCCTTGAAGCGAGGAAGTGGGGTGACTGTTAATCTGATTAGTACCTAAGGAAATGTTTACTTGAAAAGCAAAGAAAGGGCAAAGTAGCCTGTTTTCATTTGTAGTTTTGAAGATGAGACCAGGATATCTGGGGCTTGGGAGGCCTGCCTGACATGCAGCGTTTCATTCTGCTCAGGACCTGGCTCGAGGAGGGTCCCTCTGTTCAGGACGTCTTGAGGAGGCTCCTGCAGGTGGGGTGGGGGGCGGTGGGGGTGGTTGCGGCCAGAGGAGGAGGAACCAGGGGGTGATAGTGGGGTGCATGCAGGCCAATGGCTCCCTGTCTTTGCTCTGAGGTCACCCATTCACACACCCACCCCGTGACCTGTTCACCCGGTGCCCCAAGTCCATCCACACTTTTCCTTTGTTAGCAGATAGCAGATGTTTCCACAATTTTTGCTTCTACACGGAAACTCACAAGAGGTCCCTAATTTTTCTCATGAGAGAGGAAAAACTAAGATTGTCTCTATGGATGAAAGAGTCAACACAGGCATTAACCAGGCACAGGTCCCGCGTGTTCATCAAACACACTGGAGGGTGCGGCACAGTCACCGGTGACCGTGAACTGTGGGCCAAGCGTGCGTAAACGTCCCTCAGCCCCGGGGATCTTATCGTAACTCGGACCACAGGGCTCACTGATGAAGGGAAGTCCCCTAATGCACATAAGGACTCTCTAAATTTTTTGGCCATGCCGCGCAGCACGGGCTCCTAGTTCCCTAATCGGGGATTGAATCTGTGCCCCTGCTGTGGAAGCTCTGAGTCTTAGCAGCTGGACCTCCAGGGAAGGCCCTGGGGACACTTTTTGTTTTGCACAAAATAAAGATAATAATCAACATGGGACTTGAGGGCACACAGCCGAGCTTGGCCTTAAAAGGACAGTAGTTCAGGCATGTCCAGCTCTTTGTGACCACATGGGCAGTAGCCCGCCAGGCTCCTCTGTCCATGGGGTTCTCCAGGCAAGAATACTGGAGCGGGTTGCCATTTCCTTCTCCAGGGGATCTTTCTGACCCAGGGATTGAATGCTTGTCTCTTATGTCTCCTGCATTGGCAGGTGGATTCTTTACTGCTAACACCACCTAGGAAGCCCCAAGCGGACTCTGAGTGAGTGAGTGAAAGTCACTCAGTCGTGTCTGACTCTTTGAGACCCCACGGACTGTATAGTCCAGGGCCAGAATACTGAAGTGGGTAGCCTTTCCCTCCTCCTGGGGATCTTCCAGGCCCAGGGATCGAACCCAGCTCTCCTGCATTGCAGGCAGATTCTTTACCAGCTAAGCCACAAGGGGACTCTAAGAGCAAACCAAGGGCACTTTGAGCTTCCCAGAAGCTTCACCACTGCAGCATCAGCTTGGAGTTCACGCGTGAGCTCAAGGGAGGCCAAATTCACTGCCTGCTGTACTTGGAGGAGAGCGCTGCCCACCCGCCCGCCATGCAGGACTGTGCTGGGGCCTCCCCCTGGTGCCCAGTTGTGCAGGCTGCTCTCTCTGTTTCCAGGCAGGCCAGTGGCCAGGAGGTCTTGCTCTCGGTGTGTTTCTGTCTGAACTGCCCCCTGGCCGACAGTCTCTCTGCAGGGACAGAGTTAATTATAACACCAGTGGACTTTAACATACACATTTTCTTTTGCAATAACCCTTTGTTCCCAAACAATAAGCCTGTAAAAAGTGAGTTCTTCGGCTTGGACGCGGGCAGCCCTGAGCCCCACTCACCCACCAGCCCATCGCCAGCAGCACCAACGCTGCTGTTGCCTCGAGTCCTCTGGGACACCTCGTTCTCCCGGATCGCACATCCAACGTGGCAGAAAACCCTCCTCCCTCTCCTCTGAGATCTCACCTTCCCTCCCATCTCCCTGCTCTGCCACCTGCTCCAGGCCCCCTTCGCCTTGAACTTGGATCAGTGCAGGGGCCTTAGTGGGTCTCCCTGCTTCTTCCCTTGCCCACCTGCCAAAGTGCCTTTGCAGGTAACAGCCAACTCACATCGTCTTACTGCTCAAAGCCGACAGTGTCCCTGGCGGGACAGTGATTGAGACTCTGTGCTTCCAATGCAGGGGGCACAGGGAAAGAAATGCACCAACTCTTGCAGTCAGTTCAGTCGCTCAGTTGTGTCTGACTCTTTGCGACCCCATGGACTGCAGCACGCCAGGCCTCCCTGTCCATCACCAACTCCCAGAGTTTACTCAAACTTACGTCCATTGAGTCAGTGATGCCATGCAACCATCTCATCCTCTGTCGTCCCCTTTTCCTCCTGCCTTCAATCTTTCCCAGCATCAGGGTCTTTTCCAATGAGTCAGTTCTTCAAACGAGGTGGCCAAGTGGAATTTCAGCTTCAGCATCAGTCCTTCCAATGAATATTCAGGACCAACTCTTTATCTGATTGAAAACTGTGGGGGGAAAAGAGATTATCATGAACTTGAAAGACCTTTTTGACAAGAAGTGGGACTTGGAGGCAGTATGTTACAGCTCTGTGACACACCCACTGCTTGGCCGAAGCATCGATGCTTTTGGACTCTGGTATTGGCTCTTGAGAGTCCCTTGGACTGCAAGGAGATCCATCCTAAAGGAAATCAGTCCTGAATATTCACTGGAAGGACTGATGCCAAAGCTCCAATACTTTGGCCACCTCATGCGAAGAACTGACTCATTGGAAAAGACAGACCCTGATGCTGGGAAAGGTTGAAGGCAAGGGGAGAAAGGGACGACAGAGGATGAGATGGTTGGATGGCATCATTGACTCAATGGACATGAGTTTGGGTAAATTCCAGAAGTCGGTGATGGACAGGGAGGCCTGGCATGCTGCGATCCATGGGGTTGCAAAGAGTCGGACATGACTGAGCGACGGAACTGAAGTGAACTGCTTGGTCTGATGCCAAAGAGCCTGGTTGCACTGATGCTGGACAGGGAGCACTCAGCTCCTCAGCTCCCCCTTCCCCAGGTCTCACTGGAACATCTACAGACTCTGTCTCTTTAGGCATCAGAACCCAAGTGTGATCTCCTCTGACACCATGGCTCTTTCCTCCTACAGCTTACCTGAAAGGAGAGTCACCACCAGGCCCCCAGGTCTACTGGTGACTGGCTGGTATCACTGCTACATGAGCATCGTCAGGCACTTCATGTCTCACCACGGATCATTCTAGATTGGTTTCGACAGGCCCCCGAGAAGCCTTTGCTTGGTCAACAGCCGCAGTCTTCCTACCTCCTTATTTTTAGGTCCTGGTTTGTGTGGAATGTCTCCAGCCTGCAGAGAAAGCCAAAGGGCTCAGTGGACGCCAAAGAGGCAGGTGACCCAACGGAGGCTGTGATGTGGATGGGCCCAGAGAGGGATCTTGGAGTGAGACAGAAGAAGCCTAGACCCAAAGAGGGTTGAAGGAGCGGGTGGTGGAGAATAGTGAGGAGGATGGGCCCCTGGCCCGCGTGCCACCTTCTTTGAGGTCATTGCGTTTATCCAAGAAGTAGCAGAATGTGTTAACGAGGAACCTGATGTTGGGTCCCTTTGCCTGAGTCTGTGTTCTGGCTGTGCCAGTTCCCTAGCTGGCTCCTCCAAACCTCACCCTCCCCGTGACCCAGTTTCTTTATCTGCACAGCTGGGATGAGTGTAATAGTGTTCATCTCATGCCTGGTTGTGAGCATTAAGTGCTACTCTACGGGCAGCACTCGGAGTGTGGGGTGATGTCAGCTGCAGGGCATCGATCGCGGTGACTTCTCAGCCCTCGGGGCCTTGGTTGTGGGTGAGACGTGGTTACGGATGTGGAATCAGCTCAGACCAGCCGGGTACATTGATTAAACACCTCGGACACAGCTCTGGCCCATGTCAGTTCACTCGCTCCCCCACAGAGAGCTTGCAGGGTGGCAGTCAACTCCTCTATGCTATTAATACATGAGAGAAGTCAAGGCTCAGAGAGGGTGTTTTGCTTGGAGTCACATAGCAGGACGTGGCTTCGTACTTACCTCCTCTCCTCTGTCTGAACCTCCCTCCTCTCCTGCCCCTCACCCTTGAGGAGGGTGGCCATCCCTAAGAGCATGCCTGCTGAAATTAAAGTAGGAGGCGAGGGCCACAGCTATTCTTCCGAAGGTCTGACCAGCAGCATGCCTGGAAGGGCCTTGCTCCGTGATGCTGCTCTGGGGCCACCAGGGCCACTGTGGGGCCGTGAACAGCTGTGTTCCCACCTCGGGAAGCCTCTTTCACAGCTGCTGCTGCCTTCGGAAGCTCCCGGCGCTCCTGGATCACAGCTTGACCACAGCTTGAAAGCACGTGGTGAAGGAAGGAAGCCTGCCGGGGACATCAGTCCGAGTCCCAGCCACCGGGCCCTGCAGAATCCCACTAATGGACTGGCCCTGCAGATGCTCATTCACTTCTGTGAAAGGACGGCGTTTGGCCCTGTGAGCTCCAATAAGAGAGCCTCCATGTCCATCTCTTTATATGAAAAGATCCACAAGATTTTTCAGAACTTCCACAAGACTAGAGGATGATGCCACCCTTATGAAAGTGAAGAGGAACTAAAGAACCTCTTGATGAAGGTGAAAGAGGAGAGTGAAAAAGCTGGTTGAAAACTCAACATTCAGAAAATCATGGTATCAGGTCCCATCACTTCATGGCAAATAGATGTGAAAAAATGGATACAGTAGCAGATTTTACTTTCTTGGGCTCCAAAATCACTGCGGACGGTGACTGCAGCCATGAAATTAAAAGGCACTTGCTCACTGGAAGAAAAGCTATGACAAATCTGGAGAGTGTATTAAAAAGCAGCGACATCACTTTGCCGACAGAAGTCTGTCTAGTCAAAGCTGTGGCTTTTCCAGTAGTCACATATGAATGTGAGAGTTGGACCATAAAGAAGTCTGAGCACCAAAGAAATGATGCTTTCAAACTGTGCTGCTGGAGAAGACTCTTGAGAGTCCCTTGGACTGCAAGGAGATCCAACCAGTCAATCCTAAATGAAATCAGTCCTGAATATTCATTGGAAGGACTGATGCTGAAGCTGAAGCTCCAGTACTTTGGCCACCTGATGCGAAGAGCCAACTCATTGGAAAAGACCCTGATGCTGGGAAAGATTGAAGACAGGAGGAGAAGGGGACAACAGAGGATGGGATGGTTGGATGGCATCAACCACCCAATGGACATGAGTTTGAGCAAGCTCAGGAGATGGTGAAGGACAGGGAAGCCTGGCGTGCTGCAGTCCATGGGGTCGCAGAGAGTCACATACAACTTAGTGACTGAACAAACAGTGCAAGAGTTTAAATACGTAAGGAAAGAAAGAGAAACTGAAGCCCAAAACCCAGTTCTCTGTTTTTCTGTCTTTACCAGGTTCATATTTGCCATTCTGTTGTTCTTGATTGTGGGAGTAATCCAAAGTCCCAAGTATGCAGAAACCAGTTGGAAATGTTTTGAAAGGGCAGCCAAATAGGCATTTCTCTTCCAAATAACAAGTCTGATTCCACTGGATTTTTTTTTAAACTTTTGTTTATCTCCACGAATTATTTGACTTTGATTTTTAGTGCTTTCTCACTGAATAAATATGCCTAAATAGGTTAAAAAAGCAGAAAAATAAGATCATCCAAAAACATGAGTCATGCAATGTGCTCCAGCGATAAGAGTCCTGGATGGGGCTGAGGAAATGTGGTTTTGCTTCTGACCCTACCGTGGGGCACAGACTCTGGATGCCACTGACCTCTCGGGGCCTATTTCTTCCTCTGTCAGATTATGTGGATTGGACTCGCCGGGGGGCAATGATTCTTTTGGGGATGTTCACTTTCTGTCTCCTTTCCCTTCTGGTCATGCGACCGTGGGTTTCCTTTGGAGAACCACCCCTGTTCTGCTGCTATGTCTTTCTGATTGGGCTCCACCAGGAGCCATCTGATTTGGAGGTCCCCTCTGTGGCAGGAAAAGTGGGAAAGGATGCTTCTCGTAGTATGAAGGGACATCCTAGGAACAAAATGTTTATAAAGTCCAAGTGGCTAACACACAAAAATATATCTCATTCCCTTTATCAGTTAGCCATTGCTGCATAACAAATTCCCACAAACTTAGCAACTTAAAATAACAGTTATTCGGCATCGCAGAGTTTCTGTGGGTGAGGAATCTGGGCAGGACTTAGTTGGATTCTTGGCTACAGCACCTCACCAGGCTGCGGTCAAGATGCTGGTCAGGGCTGAGTAAGGCTGTTTTCCCTTGCTCCCTCGGGTTGTTGACAAAATTCATTCACTTCCTGTTGCAAGGCCAAGCCTTCAGCTTCTTGCTGGAGGCTGCTCTCTGCAAGTAGAAGCACCATAGTTCCCCGCCTTGTGGGTTGCTCTACCGCGGCTGTTGACTTCTTGATGGCTTCTTCAAGACCAGCGAGGCAGCACCTAGCGCGTTTGTTACAAGACGAATCTCATCCATATGTGGTGAGCTGGCCAAGGAGTGACATCTCATCATCTCTGCCACATTCTCTTGGTTACAAGCAAGTCCCAAGTCCTGCCCACACTCAGCGGGAGGGGAATCACACACAGGTGTGAACCCCAGGAGTCCTGTGTCCTTGGGGGTCACCGAGGGTGGTTCACACATTCTCTATTAGATGGGGGACGATGAGTTTCTAACACCTTCCTCGTTCTGGGGGGTAAGAACCTCACAGTCTCAGATTGAAGGTGCCCTTGTGTATATTGTGCAGTGGTTAGTATGAAGCTGAAGGCCTCCTTGTGATTTTATTTCTTAGTAATAGCTCTCCAAGGTGTTGAGGTCCAAGATAGACCTGTCTTTCCCAGAATTTCACTCCAAGTGGGTATCGTCAGGGTCAGACTCCAGGGACTCTTGTTTTCGTTTCGACATTTGTGTTTACTGGGTAGGCTCCCTCCTGGCAAAGATGTAACTAGGAGGCGAGTTGGTGTTAGGGGGTGACAGACCCTGTGCTTTTATCTTTATCCGTTTGTGGGATTATCCCACTAGGGGGATGCTCTTTAGCATCATCCTTGTCAACCCTGCTTCCCAGCTCCTAGATGTCTCCTATCGTTATTGCACAAGACCTGTGGTGAGACGCGGTGACAGCCTGAAGTTCTCATCTCTAACCTTATGCTTTCATACCCTCCATAAGCACCGAACATCTCCAGACTCTCCTTTGAGGAGACTTGCAAAATCTGTTCTACTTATCTCTGATTAAACCAGGAAAAAAGACATAATCAGGGCTGGGGAGAAGGAAAAACAGATCAAAGGGTGTTTTCACCCCAAAGGGTGGGGGGAGAAACAAAACCACACTCACCTCTGCTTCCTGGCGCGTCTCAGGACCTTCTTACAGCTTGGAGAAGTAAACAGCCCATCCGAGAGGAGCCTCTGGAGGATGGAAGCTTAATGAAGATGAAAATGAAGAGGGCAGTTACTTTTTAGAGCTGCAGTGTTATTTTTCAGCAAGTTGAGTAAATCTTCTCTTTCTCTAGCTTCTTCTTCACATGGCTATGCTGATTTTTTTTAAAAATAATGTTTTAATTTTAGAACAGGTTTTTATTTACAGTTTGTGAAGATGGTCCTGAGGGATTTCACAGGCACTTGCCTCCCTTTCTGCGCAAAGCTTTCTGGCGTGTAGTGACCAGGCTGACGCAGGTCATCAGCACTATGACCCCGGGATGTGGGGGCATGAGGCAGGACCTCTTTTTCCATTTTGTTTTTAGTGTGTAACTGGCTCACAATTTTCAAAGCAGAGGATTGGAGTGATGTTGGGCAATAGAGTAACATTCTCAAATTGTATTTCAATGGCTAATTTCAGTCTCCCTACCATCTGCCCATCTTTCTAGAAACTGCTAGCAAGCATCCAGCTGGGTAGCGGGTGCTCGTTCCAGGAGGGGCTGGACGAGGTTGCTGGGTTTGCTCTTAGTTTGGTTCAGGGGCTGGTTTAGAGTGTGCTTAGTCACTCAGCAGTGTCCGACTCTGCGGCCCCATGGACTGTGTGTAGCCCATCAGACTCCTCTGTCCATGGAATTTTCCAGGCGAGAATACTGGAGCGGGTTGCCGTTTCCTCCTCCAGGGGATCTTCCCGACCAGAGAACTGAACTTGTGTCTCCCACATTAGCAGACGTGTTCTTTACCACTAGCACCACCTGGGAAGCCTGTTGGTTTAGGTGGCAAAGAGCAAATGTCAGGGCAATTTTCTGCAATTTCCCATCGTTAATATTCTTCACAGAAGCAACAGAATATTCTCTACTGCAACCTGCAGAGGGGCTGTTCTAAGACCATTTAAGTGAAAGGTAGACCCTGCTGCCCTCTGGGAGGAGAAAGCAGGCTTTTCTTGTTCAGGGAAGAAAGAAGGACCTGCAGACTCTGCTGGGTGGAGTGGACATCAGGTTTATCTAAGCTTCTTAAATTCTGGTGGTGTCATAGAAACAGAGTGGCGTCGACAGACAGGTGCATAGATCGGTGGAGCAGAAAAGAGAGCCCAGCTGAGTGGACAAACAAATAGCAGAATATCGTGCGTGTGTGTTAGCTGCTCAGTCGTGTCTGACTCTCTGTGACCACATGGACTGTAGCCCACCAGGATTCTTTGCCCATGGAATTCTCCAGGCAAGAACATTGAGGTGGGTTGCCATTTCCTTCTCCAGAGGATATTCCTGACCCAGGGGTCAAACCCAGGCCTCCCACACTGTAGGCAGATTGTTTACCATCTGAGCCACCTGGGATGCCCCAACAATAGAATATTACACAGCCAGGAAACGGAATGGACCATTGATCCATGGAACAACACGGATGAGTCCCAAAATTATTATTTTGAATAAAGGCATCCAGACAAATGGAGTCCATATTGTAAGAATCCATTTATGGTAAAGTCTAGAAAATGCAAAATAGTCCGCAGCGCCTGAAAGCAGATCCGTGGTTGCTGGAGGGAAGCAGGGAGGGACAGAGAGAAGGGCTGACGAAGGAGACACTTCGGGAGGGGTGCATCTTTTCACCTTTCTGATTGTGGTGATTGTTTCACAAGTGTGTACGTCTATCAGGATTTACCAAGCTGTCTGCCTTGAAAGGAGAGTTTATTATCTGTCGATGTATACTTTCTTGCATGCCAATGATACCTCAATAAAGCTATTGAAATTTTCAAAATTCTTCTATTGAACAACTGCCAAGAGCTTTTCAGCAGAGCTCTCTTTGTTAGAATCAGAGATAAGCCAGGGCCAAAAGTTGCAAGCCAGGAGTCACTTGTTCCAAAGGAGACTAGAGTTTTCTGTGTTGAGTTCAGTCCGACGGGGTAACGGGGTGAGGGGCTGGAGAAGAGCTGGGTGGTTCTTCAACCTTCACCTGCAAGACAGCTGCCTCGGCTGGACTGACCTCCAATAGCAGGGCTTCTTTGCGTGGTGTTAATACAAATGCCTTGCGATTTTCTGCAGGACAGGTCAGAACTTGAGTCCTGGCTCCGCCTCTTACTGGTCTCACCCTTGCCCTCTTGGGCCCTGGCTTGGTCAACATGGGGGAGGTTATTAGCCCCTCAGTGGAGGGTTGGACGTATTTGTGAGGGGATGGGTGTACTGATGAGAAGGAGTGCCTGGGCTTGAGCGGTGTTCAGTGTGGGCTTTTATTCCTCCCGTCCCTTCCCTCATTCTGCTGGACTTGAGTCTCAGTCTACCAAGTCAGACGTGCCAGAAATTAGGTTTTTTTCTTACTTTTCTGATACTGAATTTTTATCTTTTATCTTCTTTTTTTTTTTTAAATTTGAGGAGATCAAACCAGTCAAACCTAAGGGAAATCAACCTTGAAATATTCTTTCGAAGGACTGTTGCTGAAGCTCCAATACGTTGGCCACCTGATGCAAAGAGCCAACTTGTTGGAAAAGACCCTGATGCTGGGAAAGATTGAAGGCAGGAGGAGAAAGGGACGACAGAGGATGAGATGGTTAGATAGTACCACTGACTCAATGGACATGAATTTGAGCAAACTCTGGGATATATAGTAAGGGACAGAGGACCCTGGAGTACTGCTGTCCATGGAGTTGCAAAGAGTTGGACACGAGTTAGTCACTGAACAACAGATAGTTCATTTACAATGTGTTTAGCTTTAGGTTACAGCAAACTGATTCAGTTACCTATATACTCTTTCTCAGATTCAGTTGTACATACTTATATATGTATGTATATAAATAGAGGTATATACATAAATATATTCTTTTTCAGATTCTTTTCCCTTATAGGTTATTACAAGACATTGAATCTAATTCCCTGCCTTATACAAGCCTGTTTATCTATTTCACACATAGTAGTGTGTATATATGTATATGTTAATTGATCTGTCCTCCCCCGTCCCCTGTGGTAACCATAACTTTGTTTTCTATGTCTGTGAGTCTAATACTTTTTGACACTGGATTTAATTTCTGCTTTGAGCCATCAGTCCACTGAAGAGTGGGAATCGGTCAGTTTGATGGGTGCCTTTCCCTAGACTAACTTCCAAGTTTCGGGGCCGTGGTGGGGCTGGAGATCTGCTCAGATGTCCTGGCTGGCCTTTGAGGGACAAGTGGACTGGCTCAGGGTTGAATCAGGCTGGGCTCGACCTCAGCCCCCTGCAGGCCAGGCCCCTTTGCCTCCTCGCACCCCATCCAGGGAAGCGGTTGGCACGGAAGTCAAAGACGTGGGCCTGGAGACTGCTGGGGTGTGAAACGATGCCCCACCATTTCCGAGCAAGGCAGAAACTTCATTTTTCACATCTGAAGACAATAGAGATTAAAATAATTTAACTTGTAGGGTGTTTGTGAAAATCAAATGAGTCAGCACCAGAACAGCACCCAGGACTTGGCGAGTCTAGCATAAGCGACGCTGACTTTGTTGTGCTGGGGGTGGCGTGCGGACCCTGTCTGTCCTGCTGTGGGCCCTCCAGGCTCTCGCAGGAAAGGCGGCCCTTTGCCCTTGCGATCTTCCCCCTGATGACTGGGGTGTTCCCAGGGGTGGAGAGGGCAGGGCCCGGGGTTCCAACACACTCTGCTTGCTTGAGGCTCTTCCCTCCAGAGAGGCCCTGCCTGGGAACCTTTGCAGCACTCTTCCCAAGAACACACCCATAAAGCGTCTCCTACCAGGCTCGCAAATCTCAAAGCCAAGGCCCGAAGCTTTCGCTTCTGCACTCTAGGTGACGCAGGGCACCAGAGACGAGGGTCACGCGCAGACACCCATGATGGAATGCAGGAGGCACTCGGGCACCGGGGCATACAGGGGGCACCCTTTGTTAACGTCTCTAAATACCCTCTCCACCTGGTTCGCTGGAGTCGGAGAGGAGGCTCCTGGTGCAGAGGGAGCGTTGCCAGCAGAAGCCCCCTGGCGCCCTGACCCCGCGTGGACCGAAGCCAGATGACTGAGTTAGGTTTCCCCACACGGAGACCAGGTGGGGTCAGAATCCCGTGCAGCAGAGGCTCAGGAGAGGGGGCTACCTGTGACTTGATGCCCTTTGCAAAGGTCAGGGCTCAGCAGAAAGGGGTGAGACTGATCCAGGAGTAAAATGAACTCTTAACTCACTCTCTTCCGGGCACACAGGGTGTGTGGGCACATGTGATGCGCTCTAAGGTAGCTTAATGGGTGGGCTGATCGTGTTTTGGAGAACTCCAGTTGAAAAATATGAATCGAAGAGCTATGTCATTCTGCCACCTGGTGGCGATGTTGTTCTGTGAATTCTTTTTGTTTCTGTGGCCAGCAACCTAAGGACTAGCAGAGAGCGTTAACTTCTCCTGAAAGGATGAGTGTTTAATCCTACACCGTGTCTTTTTAACTCCCCTTACGCTCTGTATGGGCTTCCCTGCTGGTTCAGCTGGTAAAGAATCTGCCTGCAACGTGGGAGACCTGGGTTCGATCCCATGGGTTGGGAAGATCCCCTGGAGGAGGGAAAGGCTCCCCACTCCAGTATTCTGGCCTGGAGAATACCATGGACTGTACCATCCATGGGGTCACAAAGGTTCGTTCACAACTGAGTGACTTTCACTCACTACACTCTGTATGAAAGACAGATTACTTAAAATATCCCATTAAGATCAGTCTTTGAGGTTATGACACTTAAAATATTCATTCAACAAACATCACAAGGTTCTGGGGGGAAAAATATACAGCTTCAGTCTTCAACAAGCCTAAAATAGACCTGAAGAAACAAGTACATTTTATGCAAATTTCCATATTACAAGGCAAAACCCTAAAGTATGTGCGTCATATGAAGAGCTCTGGATAGATGGGGAAGGAAGTTGATGACATCATGGGAAACTAGGTGGGGGGCGGGTCTGATGAGGGAGGTGGCACCGGAGATCAGGACACCACCCAGCACAGGAGGGACATGAGAGGGTCTGCGAGGTAGAAAGCTCGCTGGATTAGAGAAGTGATCTGCAAACTTTTTAAATCATGTACCTCTAAAAAATCAAACAAACAAACGAAGTGAGCATGCATCCCATTAAAAATCTCTCGTTCATAAATGATAAACATTTGCAGATATAGCACATACATTATAAGGCACATATTACAAAAGAATAGACTAAAATAACAGAAGAGATCAGTCCCGGTATTTCTTCATATTTCCCACTGGTCTAGCCAACCCGGTCCCCACTCTGGGCAGGGGAGGCACCCTCACAGACCACCAGTGTGTCAGTCTGTTCTTCTCTGCCCCCATGAGGAAGGGCTGATTCTCCTGAGGACCAGGGTCAATTGCCCCTGCTGGCATGATGAATCCTTTTTTTTTTTTTTTCTAGCTTATCTCTTTATTTTTTGGTCTGTGCTGGGTCTTTGTTGCTGCGGGTGTTCCTCTAGATGCGATGAGCGGGCTTCTCTCATTGCAATAGCTTCTCTTGTTGGGGAACATGGACTCTAGGGAGCCCAGGCTTCAGGAGTTGAAGCACCTCGGCTCAGTAGTTTTGGCTCCCAGCCTCTAGAGTACAGGCTCAATAGTTGTGCTGGTGGGCTTAGTTGCTCTGAGACACGTGGGATCTTCCTGGACCAAGGATCAAACCTGTGTCCCCCACAATGGCAGGTGAATTCTTAACCACGGGACCAAGCTGTGGTTTCTGCAGTAGTCATGTATGGATGTGAGAGTTGGACTGTAAAGAAAGCTGAACATTGAAGAATTGATGCTTTTGAACTGTGGTGTTGGAGAAGACTCCTGAGAGTCCCTTGGACTGCAAGGAGATCCAACCAGTCCATCCTAAAGGAGATCAGTCCTGAATATTCATTGGAAGGACTGATGCTGAAGCTGAAATTCCAATACTTTGGCCACCTGATGCGAAGAACTGACTCATTTGGAAAGACCCTGATGCTGGGAAAGATTGAAGGCAGGAGGAGAAGGGGACGACAGAGGATGAGATGGTTGGATGGTATCACTGACTCAATGGACATGAGTTTGAGTAAACTCTGTGAGTTGGTGATGGATGGAGAGGCCTGGCATGCTGCAGTCCATGGGGTCACAAAGAATTGGACACAACTGAGCCACTGAACTGAACTGGACCTCCAGGGAAATCCCACCAGCTTATCTCTTGCTGCACAGGGATCTGGTGGCCCCGGTGGCCCAAAGCGAAGCAGACGTTTTCTGGAAGTCAGGGCCTCTAAGCCCTCAGATCCAGGCTCCTTCTGGATTCATCCATCCATCCTTGACCAAGAATGTTCCCTGTGCAGTGTTCTTCCAATGGAGTCCTGTTTCCTGTTTGGTGGGAGCTGAACCATTAGCCTAGGGTTTGGACTCAGAACAGGGGTACAGCTGTGCTCCTTTGAGTGGCCCCTGACGCTGCCTGTGGTGACTGGAGTCTCTGTAACTAACAAGAAGAGGAACAGGGAAAAATGTGAGTCCTTCTGCTCCAACAGGCCTAGCAGGGAGTAACTGGGTCACTTCTAGAACAATCATCGTACCCTTGTCAACAGTACAGATTTCATCCTTTATGTTGTATGATGGTTTCTTTTCCATTAGTATGTAATGCATGTTCTCTTAAGTAAAATGTGTCACAAGTAACATGGCATTTTCATTGTGGACCTTCCCTGGTCATCAAATACCTCCATCTTGTTTTAGAATTTCTTGTCCTTATTTTTAGATAATTCAAGGTATCTCTGTCTCAGGGTTGTAGAAATTCCCCAAATGAAATTAATTTAAATTCCCCTAAAATACCAAACCCCACAATTCTTAAGGGTGGAGAAGAGTAGAGAGGGAAGAGAAAGACTATTTGAGCAAACAAGTGAGAGATGTCATCACTCCCCAAATGTAGGGAATCATAATGAATCATATTCTGGGTCTTATGCGTTAATGGCTCAAGGGGGTGTTAGGCCTCTGCTACCAGTTGCTGATTCTTTGATGTTGCTGACTTTCCATGATGTTTACCAGAGCTAAGAAAAGCTTGAAGGCTGTAACAGCAAATAGAGGGTTTGAATCATTCATTTCTTGCCAGAGAAAAGCTCACCAAGCACTGTCTGGACTGATTATAAAAAATAGGTCGGGACTGATTCTTCTACGGTATTGTCCAACCCTTCATGTTAGCCCAAACGCCTAATCTCAGGCTTCTTCCTGGTGCTTATCCCTCTTACTCAGACTTCTCCGGAAAAATAGAAAATACTCATTAGGATGTTACTTTCCTGTTCATTTATTTATCAACCATTTTATTGAATTCTTCTTATGTGCACAGTATTGAATTGGTCACTTAGAAGCCAAAGCATTGAACGTGTTCTTGGCTCAAAAGGGTGATGAGCCACCTGGTGCGGTACAAGGCGTTTGCTAGAACTTGTAAAGCAAGGTTTGTTTTATCCAGAATAGGTATGTTGGAAAAGATCTCCAATTCCATTCCACAGATGCCTGGTCTTTAAATAAAAAATACATGACGTAGACTTATTGAGGCTTCCCTAGTGGCTTAGATGGTAAAGAATCTGCCTGCGATGCAGGAGAGCTGGGTTCGATCCCTGAGTTGGGGAGATCCCCTGGAGTAGGAAATGGCAATCCACTCTAGCATTCTTGCCTGGAAAATTCCATGAACAGAGGAGCCTGGTGGGCTACAGTCCATGGGGTTGTAAACGGTCAGACATGACTGAGTGACTAACGCTTTCACTGAGATATAATTCATATACCATACAATTTGCCTATCTAAAGTGTATAATTCGGTGGTATTTACATGTATTCACAGATATGGGCAGTCATCACCACCATCAGTTTTAGAGCATTTTCACCACCTCGGAAAGAAGCCCCTTCCTCTCTGGCTACCCATTCCCCCACCACCCCTCTTCCCATCCCTGAGCAACTCCTCACCTTCTTTCTCTGTAGATTTCCCGTTCTTGGGCCTTTTGTACACACGGAATGACATCATATATGCTATTTCTGTGCTTGTCAACACTTGTTAGCGCACCTTTTTGCTTTTAGCCATTCTAGCGAGTGTGAAGTGGTACTCTGTGGTTTTGATTTGCATGTCCCTAGTGACTGATGCTGCTGAGTACCTTTTCATGCACTTACTGGCCTTTTGTATATCTTTCTTGTAGAAGTGACTATTGCATTCCTCTGTCCATTTTAAAATTAGCCTATTTGTCTTTTTATAATTGCGTTGTAAGAAGGTGCCTGGTCTTTAAAATGAGTTAATATTTAAAGCAGCATATTTCAATCAGGGGATACATGGCCCTTAGGAGTTTGATGTATGTATCATGTTTTAAAAAAAACTTTCCAGAAAGTATACATCTACCAAACATGAAGTCTCACAAAGCAATTTAACTCTCAGATTTCTTTTGTTGAGTCGAGGATTATCGCAACCCAGCATGGTCACATGAGTTGCATCAGGCTCATCAGCAGCTGACGGTGTGGAGTTCTCTGGAGTGAGACTGATGACCCGGACACTGTGGGCAGAGCCATGTCTCAGTGTCTGAACTGGACACACCCAACATGCACGCAGCCTCAGACAAGAAGAGAAAGTGACACGCCAAATCTTAGCAGTGTGTATGGTCATTCATTCACTCAACAAACAAGAAGCACTTTGTGGTAAACCTGTGAGAATAGTTTCTGAGGGAATAATTGATTTCCACCTATCTCTTCTGTAGGTGTGCAATTCTTTTTTTAAGATAACTAATTTACGTACGTATTTTTGGTAGCGCTGAGTGTTCACTGCTGCGAGCGGGCCTTCCCTAGTTGCGGAGAGTGGAGGCTGCTCCTGGGGCACGGGCTTCTCGCATTGGGAGCACCGGCTCCGGGGCGGACGGGCTTCAGTGGTTACAGCAGGAGGGCTGCGGGAGTTGCGGCTCCCAGGCTCTGGAATGCAAGCTCCGCAGTTGCGCCGCATGGCTTTAGTTGCTCCGCAGCATGTGGGATCTTCCCGAACCAGGGATCAAACCCACGTTCCCTGCATTGGCAGGCAGATTCTTATCCACTGGACCACAAGGGGAGTCCTGCAGGTTGTTATTTAAAAGGAGACCACATGCATTATTATTATTATTTCAGCATTCTTCTGGCTAAAAGTAACCCACTCCATTTTCTTATAATTTGTTATCATTTCTCATGCTCTCTCCAGGGTCTTCATTAGCAAATATGTAATGTGTATAACTGTGGGAAGTTCTTAAAGGGATGGGAATACCAGACCACCTGACCTGCCTCCTGAGAAATCTGTATGCAGGTGAAGAAGCAACAGTTAGAAACGGGCATGGAACAATGGACTGGTTCCATATTGGGAAAGGAGTACATCAAGGCTGTGTGTTGTCACCTTACTTATTTAACTTATATGTAGAGTACGTCATGCAAAATGCTGGGCTAGATGAAGCACAAGCTGGAATCAAGATTGCCAGGAGAACTATCAATAACCTCAGATATGCAGATGACACCACCCTTATGGCAGAAAGCAAAGAGGAAACAAAGAGCCTCTTGATGAAAGTGAAAGAGGAGAGTGGAAAATGCTGGCTTAAAACTTAACATTCAGAAAACTAAGATCATGCCATCTGGTCCCATCACTTTGCGACAAATAGATGGGGAAACAATGGAAACAGTGAGAGACTTTATTTTCTTGGGCTCCAAAATCACTGCAGAAGGTGACCGCAGCCATGAAATTAAAAGACGCTTACTCCTTGGAAGAAACGCTATGACCAACTTAGCATATTAAAAAGCAGAGACATTACTTTGCCAACAAAGGTCCGTCTAGTCAAAGCTACGGTTTTTCCAGTAGTCATGTATGGATGGGAGAGTTGGACTATAAAGAAAGCTGAGTGCTGAAGAACTGATGCTTTTGAACTGTGGTGTTGAAGGAGACTCTTGAGAGTCACTTGGACCGCAAGGAGATCCAACCAGTCAATCTTAAAGGAACTCAATACTGATGCTGAAGCTGAAATTCCAGTCCTTTGGCCACCTAATGAGAAGAGCCGAGTTATTAGAAAATACCCTAATGCTGGGAAAGATTGAAGGCTGGAGAAGGGGATAACAGAGGATGAGATGGTTGGACAGCATCACCGACTCAATGGACATGAGTTTGAGTAAACTTCGGGAGTTGGTGATGGACAGGGAGGCCTGGCGTGCTGCAGTCCATGAGGTCACAAAGAGTCGGACACGATTGAGCGACTGAACTGAACCGAGTGTGTGTAAAGTCTAGGGTTATAATTTGGACATATGGCTCTATTTTAGAATCTCACCAATGGCGGAGCAGAAGGCTGGGTATGTTCTGTTCCTATCCATATACTGTGGCATCATCTATTCCTATTGAAAAACTCCAGCATCCCCTGATCTAACTGATACACTCCGGCATCTCCTATTCCTGTTGATGTTACAGTCTGGCATCCTGCTTATCCTCAAACCCCTTCCCTCCTCCAAATCATGGACACCACTTCCTTTTCTAATATGGAAGAAATTTAAAGCTGTAGTAAGCGTTGTTGTCCTCTCCGAAATTTTTGCTAGGGTGTGTGTGCCTTCCCTACTCCTGTCTCTTGACCACAGCGTTGGTTTTCTCTCCCCATACTGTCACAGTGTGCACTCTCTGCAAAGCCTTCTCCAAATTTACTGAGTACAATTAGTCATTTCCAGCCACGAACTTCCTGTGCACTTTCCAGAGTCCTTAATGATGCTGGTTAATTCCTTTGCTCATTTGTCCATTTGTTCAACAGTTATTTGCAGGTGCCTACTACTTGCCTGGAGAATCCCACGGACAGAGGAGCCTGGCAGGCTACACTCCATGGGGTCGCAAGACGACCCGACTTGGGGACTAACCCATCACCCCCACCACTACAGGCAGGTGCTGGGCTAGGAGGATAGAAACCACTGCAGCAAAATCTCCACCCTCACTGAGCCGACGGCCTAGCAGGGGAACCTATAGACAAATAAGGGACAACACCGTGTGAAATGCTACGGAGTGAAAAAGAAAAGAAAAGAGTGCTGAGATAGAGAAGAAGACGTGGAGAGAACGACCGTTTGGCTTGCTTGCAGCTGGCCTCTCTGAATTTGAGAAGGCGCCAGTTTCCTCTGCTGGTGTGGGAAAGCATGTTCCTGGCAGAAGAAACTGGAGACACAGGAGCCTGAGTTAGGAAAGAACGCGCGAGCGCCGTTCACAAAGGGGCCAGTGGGACGAAAGGTTAGTGTGTGCGGCGGGGGAGGCGGAACCAGAGCGGGAAGAACAGGTTCAGGATCTTGGAGGCCCGAAGCCAAAGTGTGGATTTATTCACAAGGAAACAATATTCCTTTAGCAGGAGATCGCGGCCGCCTCCTGATAGGCATGCATTTCTGGATCCACAGACCAAGGTGTGCAGACAGGCGACTTCTCCAAAATGGATTTTGACTTAGCTGACAACGTTTTGAAGGAGGAGAACTTCATCTTGCTGTAATCCGTTTCCCCCTGGTCTCTGGGCTTCCCTGGTGGCTCAGCGGTAAAGAAAGCTGCCTGCAATGCAGGAGTCACTGGAGATATGGGTTTGATCCCCAGGTCAGGAAGATCCCTGGAGGAGGCAATGGCTACCACTCCCGTATTCTTGCCTGGAGAATCCCTTGGACAGGGGAACCTGTCCATAGGGTCTTGAAGAGTCGAACTCGACTGAAGTGACTTAGCACGCACGCATGCTTGTCTCTCCAGAATGTGCTTGGTGAATGAATGATCCTCCCCAACTTCTCTCCCCAGGTGATGCTGGGGTTCAGGGGAGACTCCCACACCGTTCTGAGGTGGGGAGGTGCTCACAGTCCTCGGTCATCTTGTTCTTGTTTGCCTCCAAGGAGGCACACCATTTTGCAAGGCCACCCTCACTGGGCCGTCTTCACTGGTCTCTATCTCAATGGGGAGAGCCCTGCCGGGACACCTGGCCACTCCGGCTGGTTCCCTGCTGCCTCGCCCCTCTGAGAAGCTTCTCACAAGCCCACCTGTCTTAGCACCTTAGCATTGCTGCCCAACTACACAGGTGCCCCGTGGCACAGAAATTGTCTTGGGGGTTTGCAGCCTGTAGGCCGATGCCCTGGGTGCCAGGCATCCTTCAGTTTATGTGGGATTTCCACCATGCTGGCGGTATTCTCCCGTTCCAGCAGTCAGCCCGGGAGATGGTGCTGGGCCCTCTCAGCATTTCAGTATGGATGACTCACCGTTTCCCTTTTTTCTCACCTGCAGGCTGAACTCCGCCTTCTGGGTGGGAAGCGACTCTTATGCTTCCACTGTTTTCTGCCCTGGAGGCAGGGTTGCCCCAGTCCTGGAAAGTGTAACATGGTCCCGGCATTCTACCTGGGGGGTTTAAAAACTAGATCCACCTAAGCCCACCTTGATCAAAGGTCAGCTCTCCCTTCAATCCACCAGCCCCACTCAGGATGCCTACCTCCAGGAGAACCTCTGTCCTTACTCTGGGGGACTCTGGCACGTCCTGGGTCCTTAAACAGTGCACTGAGAAGTCTTGGGGCACAAGTGTGAGAACCAGCCAACCAGAACCTTTAGATTGGTGGGCATCAGGCTGCTGATTATCAACAAAGGGCACCAAGGGCTGGTCTTTCTGCCTCTTTCAGCCTCAAGGCTGCCAGAGGCCACACCTGCCTGGTGTTCTGGGAAGGATATCCCCTACCTTCCTCTCTGCTTCTTCAGCTCCTGGAATTTTTTGTTTGTTTGGCTGTGCTGGGTCTTAGCGGTGGCACTAGGGATCTTTGATCTCTGTTGCAGCACGTGGCATCTTTAGTCTTGGTGGGTCTTTACTCTTTAGTCTTTACTCTTAGCTGGGTCATGTGGGATCAAGTTTCCTGACCAGGGATTGAACCCAAGCCTGCCGCGTTGGAAGCTTGAAGACTTAGCCGCTGGACCACCAGGGAAGTCCCATCTTGGCACATTCTATCTCTGCTCTGGGAAACTAACCTGGGTCAGGAACTTCGCATCTGAGTCTTCACGTCCTCAGGGCCCCCAGACGACGGCTACTGAGCCCGGCTGACAAGTCCTTGAAATCACTTTTCCCATCTGGGTCGAGTGGGTGACTCAGGCCCACGGGTAGGGAGGAGGGCTGGGGTTACCAGAGGACAGCTTTCAGGTGGAGTGGGCTTGGATCGCTGAGAGGGAAACTCACTGGCGAGTGCATTGAAACTTGATTCTAGTACATTTTGAACATCTAAAACATCCCAGTGGCTGTTGCATAGCAGCAGAGAATGGAGGAAGACCAGTCAGGAAGCTAGAGTGAATGATGGGCTGGGCCTGGGGGTAGCCCTGGCACTACAGTCACACAGAACTGTCCTGATTTGTTCTGGGTTTTGTAGACCTACTATCGGGCTTCCCCAGTGGCTCAGATGGTAAAGAGTCTGCCTACCATGCAGGAGATCTGGGTTCGATCCCTGGGTCAGGAAGATCCCCTGGAGAGGGAATGGCATCCCATTCCAGTATTCTACTGTGTGTGCCTCGAAGTCAGGGACCTCACTTCATGATTTCAAGGATGCTTGAAATAATGCAGACGAGTTCTGCATATGAGTGGAGTTTATGAATTCCATTCCAGTCTGTTGTTCAGCCTTCCAGGGTCATCTTGATGACATTCTTGTTCTGGCAAAGACTAGCCATTCCATATAAATTTTGATTAATGGCAACAACTAGCCAAAGAAAGCAGCTGTCCTTTGTAAACACACTCAGAATGTATTTTGTCTCCTGAAGAGTCATCTCCTGAGGGGATACAGTCAGGAAGGATCCTGTTTGGAGGCGATTAGACAGTGTAATTAAAAGAGAATGTGCATTTGCGGTTTGTTCTTGAAAGGCATCTAGTTTCTCTCTTTAGCCTAAAGCCAGCAAGTCCCCAGTTTGGGCAAATTAGAGTTTGGGAAGGCTTGGCAGAGCCCATGCAAGCGATCTTCCTCATTTTCCAAAAGGGAAAGATTTCCTGGTGGGACGCCCAGGTCAATGGGCGACACACCCCCTGGGGCTTGTGTGATTCCTGCGGAGACTTCCTGTCCCTTTGGTGACAAGGCTGTCTGGGCTGTGTGAACAATCACACCATCTGCCTTGGGTCTACAGGACAGGAAAGCATGAAGCAAGAGCCCCTATGTATAATCAGCCCACTCTACCAGGCTTTTCTAACTTCTGTAACCACAATGCCTCTAGCATACTCTTGGGAAACAGAAAATCATGATAAGAACTGCTCAGTGAAGCCATTTCACAGACGCTAGAGTAGAATTGCTTCAAGTTCAAGGTGGAAAAGCAAACACAGAGCAAACGCACACTCAGAACAGCTGGTTCCTGGGAACCGTTTTCTGGAGTAGCAGCGTGTAACGCTGGACGTTTTTCTTAAGCTACGAGGAAGACGAATCCTTCCATGAAAGCATCCGTAGGCCTGGAGCCAGGGAGGGGCGTTGCTTATTTCAAGATTGTTAATTGTAAACAGGGTTGCTGGCAGGGTTTCTTTACATGGACCAGAAAAATGTATTTTAAAATCAAAGAGCACCCTTACCCCTGCTCCCATGGCGTTATGACAGAGATAATGGAGACTAAGGTGAGTGCTGCATGAAGGTGGGTGAGGTGATGTCACACCTCACTTAGAAACCGGAAGCGTCTTATTCTAAGGGCCCTGAGCCTTTTGGCTTCAGGATTCCTTTGCACTCTTAAAAATTACTGAGGGCCTCAAAGTGGTTTGTTTGTTTTTGAATGTAGGTTAAATCTACTGAGGGGCTTCCCTGCTGGCTCAGATGGTGAGGAGTCCACCTGGTCAGGAAGATCCCCTGGAAGAGGGCATGGCAACCCACTCCAGTACTCTTGCCTGGAGAATTCTATGGACAGAGGAGCCTGGTGGGCTATAGTCCATGGGGTTGCAAAGAGTTGAAGACGACTGAGTGACTAACACTTTCACTTTTTAAAATATCTACTGATATTTACTATATTCTATATTAGAGAAATTTTAAAAACACAGGAATAATGAAACCCGCATGCCATTAGCTGAAAGATCTGACATCACTTCAGGGAGACGCGGGAAGACACCACTGTATGTGTGTGAAAGAGTAAAAAAAAGAAAAATGAATCTTAGTATTACTATAAAAATAGCTTTGATCTCATGGACACCTTGAGGAGGTCTCAGGACCCCTCAGGGGTCCATGAACCACACTTTGAGGACCACCGGTATAGAGACATGTGAACGGCTCCTGGCTCTCTGCTGAATGCCACAGAAGAATGAATTCTATGCCCAGAAGGACACAGTTAATACTGTCTAGTGTGACATCTTCAGCCCAAAGGAAGGGTCACAGCACAGTGTGGTGAGGAGTCCCACTGTACGGAGATTCAACGTGCCCGCCCAGAGCAGGTGTACAGCTAGAGAGCAGCAGAGCTGAACGCCAAGTTCATTCAGCACACGATTTGGTCACTGATATTTAAAAACCCGTCACCATGCCTGTACTATTTATTGAGCACTGCATGTGTGTGGAGCACACGGACGTTCTCTATCAAGACAGAGCTGGGCACTTCCCAGCCTCTAACTGCTATCTGTATTTTACAGATTCAGAAATTAAAGCGGAGGGAGGCTAAGTCAGTCACCCGGGTGGCCCAGTAGGAAGGTAGGAGAACAGGGCTCCAGACACGGGACGCCTTTTGAAAGCCCAGATGCTTAACTACAAAACCTTAGTACGCGGGGAATTCCCTGGTGGTCCAGTGGTTGAGAACCCGCCTGCCAATGCAGGGGACAGGGGTTCGATCCCTTGTCCAGGAAGATCCCACGTGCCTTGGAGCAACTAAGGCCACACGCTGCAGCTACTGAGCCTGTGCCCCAGAGCCTGTGCTCCACAATGAGAGAAGCCACCTCTGTGAGAAGCCCACACACAAGCAGAGAGTTAGCCCCTGCTCTCCACAACTAGAAAAAGCCTGCACACAGAGGGTTAGCCCCTGCTCTCCACAACTAGAGAAAGCCTGCACGCAGCAATAAAGGCCTAGTGTAGCCAAAAAAAAAAAAACCCTATATAGTACATTCCGAAAACACCGCTGTGCCTTCAAGGGCCTATGAGAACAAGGCTCAGACAAGCAGACCATGGCACTAGTCGGTCTCTCTTGCTAGGTAGATTCAACACGCAGTGTGTGTGTGCGTGCCTGCATGCTCAACTGTGTCTGACTCTTTGCATCAACATCCACTGACGGAATGTTATGACATGCTTGGTGTAGTGTGGAAGAGAAACTTTTCCCTTCCTCCTTTGATTAAATTGGTCTAATAATTATATTGACTGGTCTAACAACAAAATTGGGCTTCCCTGGTGGCTCAGCTAGTAAAGAATTCACCTGCAATATGGGAGATCTGGGTTCTATCCCTGGGTTGGGAAGATCCCCTGGAGAAGGGAATGGCTGTCCACTCCAGTATTCTGGCCTAGAGAATTCCATGGACTGTATGGTCCATGGGGTCACAAAGAGTCGGACACGAATGAGTGACTTTCACTTTACAACAACTAATTTGATATGACAGACTAACAGGAGAAAACCAAATTTAATTACATGGGAGCCCAAAGACGTGAGGCTCAGGGCAGGTCGGGCAGCTGGGGCTTATGTGAAGTTCCCGAGGTAAGAAGTGGGATGGAGTCTGGGTCTTCCAAGAGGAGGAAGGTGGTTTGTTCACAGACCATGAGAGGAGCAGGTGTTTGGTAACTGGATGTTTGCCCTGCCACAGATAGGTCATTCAGATAAAATGTTATCTCTAGAAATAGCTCCCTTTCTGGCCCTGTCTAATTTTTTTCAGGTAGTTAAGGGAAAAGTAATCAGTTTTCTTGACTCTGCTGGGTCTTGATTGCCTTCGGCTAAAAACAGTCCACTCGGCAAAGTGGCACATTTTGCGGTGGCCCGGCCTACTCCACTTCAGCGTTGTATTCGATCCTGTGGAGGACACAAGAAATAACACTTAGGCACAGAAATCATATAAAATATAGCCCCTGCCTTTGAGTTTACCAAAATAAATACCCCTACATGGGAGGTTAACTAAACACATGTATTCGTATATGAAAGTGAGAAGTGCAGGTGTTGGTCACTTCAGTCATACCCGACTCTGTGTGACCCCATGGACTGTAGCCCACCAGGCTCCTCTGCTCATGAAATTCTCCAGGCAAGAAAACTGGAGCGGGTTACCATGCCCTTCTCCAGGGGATCTTCCCAACCTAGGAATCAAAGCTGGGTCTCCTACATTGCAGGCAGATTCTTCACTGTCTGAGCCACCAGGGAAGCTGTAGTTAGTATATAGTGAATGCCAAACAAGAGGAGTGTCCTTGACATTCCAAGTCAAGAGGCTACTGGGCTGGAGGGACCTACAAGCCATCATGGAGAAGGAGGATTTGTGCTGGGCTGAAAGGCAAGATGTATGGTTGTGAAAGTTGGACCATAAAGAAAGCTGAGTGCCAAAGAATTGATGCTTTTGAACTGTGGTGTTGAAGGAGACTCTTGAGAGTCCCTTGGACTGCAAGGGGAGCCAACCAGTCCATCCTAAAGGAGATCAGTCCTAAATATTCATTGGAAGGATTGATGTTGAAGCGGAAGCTCCAATACTTTGGCCACCTGATGTGAAGAGCTGACTCATTTGAAAAGACCCTGATGCTGGGAAAGATTGAAGGCAGGAGAAGGGGACGACAGAGGATGAGATTGTTGGATGGCATCACTGACTCGATGGACATGAGTATGAGCAAACTCTGTGAGTTGGTGATGGACAGGGAGGCCTGGCACGCTGCAGTCCATGGGGTCGCGGAGTCGGACATAACTGAGCGACTGAACTGAGTTGAAAGGCAAGAGAGATCTACAGGAAAAAAGACCAGAATCAGAAGCTAGACTTCAGCTGAGCCCCAGTTCTGTCGTCACTCAGATGGACGAGCTGGAGTCCAGTCAAGGCATCCTGGGTGAGAGGGAAGCCATGCAGCTGGGACAGGCAGGCACTGACACGGCCTCACTGTCTTTGGGCGGCAGTCAGCCCCTTTCCTTGCTCACATGCAATGGGAGCGTCCCAAGTCCTGCCACCCCCGTGTGGCCTGTCCAGCCTGGAGCTGGTTCTCAGCCAGTGGCACCCCATAAACATCAGCTCCACTCATTCTTCTCATAGTTTCCCAGCTGAGCACTTCTGCCCGAACCTCCTCTGTATCTCGCAGACACGTATTTCAGGCCCTCCGCTCCCGTGTTCTACAACCTTAGGCCAGTTGCTCTGACCTCTTGTGAACCGCAATTTGCTCCTGTATAAAATGAAGAAAATGATGCCTGGGACTGCCCCAGTGGTCCAGTGGCTAAGACTCCAAGTTTCCAGTGCAGGGGACCTGGGTTCAGTCCCTGGTCAAGGAATTAGATTCTCCATACAACTAAAGATCCAACGTCACAACTAAGATATGGCACAGCCAAATAAATTAATATTTTTTCAGAGTGATGCCTTTCAGAGTTTTGAAAGCGAATGACTGTCAACCAGCCACTATAACACTCGGCACGTCATAAGTTCTTGATAAGTTAGAACAGCTATTTATGATCCATCTCTGGTATACTGTACCTATGACACAGTTGCCAGCAATACAGTTTATGAGATGTTGTATTGGATTGCTTAATTTCTTTGTTTCAGATTTCAAATAATCATGGAACTAGGTTCATCGCGGAAAGATTAAAAAAATAAATAGAAAAAAAAAATACTTGCTACTTGAGCAAAACATCTCTAGGGAAAGACAGAGGGAGAAGGAGACATTTTAACTTTACAAGCTGCTGGGTACTTCCTGATCTTCATAAATAACCACAGCTGTGATTAGTCGCTCAGTCAAGTCTGACTCTTTGTGACCCCATGGATCATAGCCCGCCAGGATCCTCTGCTCATGCGATTCTCCAGGCAAGAATATTGGAGTGGATTGCCGTTGTCTTCTTCAGGGGATCTTCCTGACCCTGAGATCAAACCCTGGTCTCCCTCACTGGAGGCAGATTCTTTACCATCTGAGCCACCAGGGAATCCTCTCTGAGGGCTAGTCAGACCTACCACACAGTGATTTACTCAGGGGCAGAGGATGGCTGGCCAGTCAAAGAGGAGTGCTTTGTTTATTGACTTTTGGCTGCACTGCGTCTTCGTGGCTCACTCGGGTTTTCGTTAGTTGCATGGGCTTCTCATTGCAGCGGCTTCTCTTATTGCAGCGTTTGGACTCAGGTGTGTAGGTTTCAGCTGTTGTAGCAAGCGGGCTTAGTTGCCCTGCGGCATGCGGAATCTTCCCATGTCCCCTGCATTAGCAGGCAGATTCTTAACTGCCGGACCACCAGGGAAGTCCAAAGAAGGATGCTTTTTTGACTCTAGTCTCATCCCTCAAACTCAGCTTTCCCCATTGCTGTTTCCCAGAAAAGGAAGGCAGGAAGGAAGAAAGGAAGTTAGTTTTGCAGGAACCTTCACCCACTGCCTCATCATTTGGATAGGCTAATAGTTACTGCCGCTTTCTTCCCACCAGGTTCTTTTTCTCATGTTGGTTGGGGATTTCAAGCTAGGAGAAGTGACGGCTTGCAATTAAAAAAAAATTATTCAAGACAGATGAAGATTTCATTTTTAACGAAATAAAGACGTCAAAGGCCTTTGACAATGTGACTGAGATCAGTGATGATTCGGGGGAGAACTTGTGTGATTATTTTAATATCACCAATACTCATATTGGCTGAGCTCTGTAACTGGCGTGCCACGGTCACACCCACTGCCATACCATTTAAATCTTTAGATCTCATAACTACCCTTCGAATGGGGTTTTCACTTAGGATGCCTTTAGCTGAAATAACAGATAACCCATTTCAAAGATAAAGAGGAGTTGGACTTTTTTTTTTTTTTTTTTAGCTCACATGCAAAGAAGTCTAGAGAAAAGTTTCTCTCTGCCATTTGCATTGTCAAATGTTCCCTAAAGCTGGTAGGATGGATGCCGGTGGTGATTAGATCTGTACGATTCCCCGTTTATGCCTTGGGGGAGAAAGAGAGAGGCTAGCTTTCTGCAGCAGCATTTTCTTAAGAGCAAGGACCTCAATTTTCCAGAAGCCTCCAGGAATCCACTCTTCATGTCTCACTGATTCAGAATGAGTTGGGCACGTCCATTTCTAAATTAAAACAGTTCAGGAGACAGACATCTTTGATTGCCTTAGATTACTAAATAGTCAACCACAACATCCTCAACACGTGCCCGTTTTCTAGCTCCGGGTTGTCAGACTATATAGCCCTTGGACCAAATCTGGCTAACAGGCGGTCCTTGTAAATGAAGTTTTATTGAAACACAGCCATGCTCATTTATTTATGTAGATTTATAGCTGCTTTCATGCTTCTATAGTAGAGCTGAACAGTTATGATGGAGACCACAGTGCCTAAAATGTTTGCCATCTAGTCTTAATAGAGAGTTTTGGACACTGGATCTAAATGAAGAAAGTGTGGTTGAGGTTAAACAATGCCCAAAATCAAAGAGCTCATTGGAGGCTGGGACCAGATTGTCACTCAGAAGCTAAGGCTCCCTCTGCTACCAGTTCCACTGGGAGAGTTTCTTGGGATAGGCTTGCATTTTTTGTGATGTGTGCTGTTTGCACACAGCATCACAGACATGGGCCTGCTGAAATAAATATGTCCATAATGATGAACTCAGTTCTTAGGAATGAGTTCACCTGTTGCTATGAACAGAGGAATAGGTTGGGGCATGAGAACCCTGAATTCTAGAATTTATCATGATAAGTCTAACACATCATTAAAAAAACCCCACAAATACCAACTGGGATAAGGATACATTTTGTTGATAACTATTGGGATACAATTAAAGATTTTCAAAAAAATTACTTCACATAAGTGAAAGGTTGATTTGTGTTACCTTGATGAGTTTTTTTAATCACTGAGGATGAGTTTTAGAAATGAAAGAGAAAACAGTGAAATAAATGAATATAGTAGCACGAAAAAGACTTACCCATGATATCTGTTTTTCCTTGATCATGCATTTGCCTTCTCCTTCCGACCTTCTATAGCAACCAGTCTCCAAGAGGACATTCAGTTACCCTCACCTTCCGCGTTCACGCTTCTGTGTAGTCCCCTCCCACGTTATATAAGGACTGGTCGGTGAGACCTACAGAGTCTGGCCGAAGTGATGAAACTGGAGGGTTTTGTCACAGAAGGTGTTGCAGCTTCTGTCTTGGTTTCCTGGATTGCTTGCTCCGAGGGAAACCCGGTCACCATGCTGTGAGGACATTCAAGCAATTCTGGGGAGAGGCCCCCACACAGAGGGGCTGAAGCCTCCCGCCGACAGCCGAGCGAACTTGCTGGCCATGCGAGAGCCCTGGAGGCAGATCCAGCCTCTGCCAAGCCTTCAAGTGACGGCAACGTTGATTCACATTCGACTGTGACCCCAGGAGAGACGCTGAGTCAGAACTTCTCTGCCAAACCACAGAAAGTGGGAGACAATAAATGCTTACTGCTATTTCAAGTCATCAAGTTTGGGGGTTTTTTTTGTTAAACAGCAAGACTCAATTGACATATATTTCTTCCATATTGGGTCAAAAGACTCATGGTCGTATTTATTATATAAATATATATTACTTATAATATATTATATGTAAACATTTATATATTTAAAAGTTATATGGAACAGATGCTGAAGCTCCAATACTTTGACAACCTGATGCGAAGAGCTGACTCATTGGAAAAGACCCTGATGCTGGGAAAGATTGAAGGCAGGAGGAGAAGGGGATGACAGAGGATGAGATGGTTGGATGGCATCACTGACTTTATGGATAGGAAACAGTTTGAGAAAACTCCTGGAGATAGTGAAGGACAGAGAAGCCTGGTGTGCTGCAGTCCATGGGATCACAAAGAGTAGGACACAACTTAGCAAATGAATAACAACAGCAATGAAACTTTTGAAACTTGATGAGATAAGAGAAAATGTTGAAAATATCTATGTGGGTATAGTGCATGCATGTTCAGTTGCTTCAGCTGTGTCTGACTCTTTGTGACCCTATGGACTGTAACCCACCAGTCTCCTCTGTCCATGGGATTCTCCAGGCAAGAATACTGGAATGAGTTGTTATGCCCTCCTCAAGGGGATCTACCTGACCCAGAGAGCGAACTTGCATCTGCCTGTGCCTCTTGCATTGCAGGCTGATTTCCTACCCACTGAACCATCTGGGAAGCCCCACATGCATATTGTAGATATTCCCTATTTCATTTAGTTTTTCTATTCACTCAATAAACATCTAGGTCCTGCACCATCACTGTTACGATCCTGGGAACCAGAACAAGCCAAACACAGTCACAGAGCTTGCATTTTAGAAGGATTTTCTCTTCTTCAGTGGATAGCATCCCCAAATACCCTGTCATCCAGCCAGATACCTGGGAGTCAGCCCAACGCCTCTCTTTCAGCCTTCACGGCTGGTCCCCTGCAAACTGTAGAATTTGTAGTTCTCTCTATTCTCTGTTTCTGCTGCTGCTGCTGCCTTTGTGGGAACGCTCATCAGAATCCTACCCTGATGGGTCAGTTTCCTGGGGCTGCTCTAACCACATACCATGCTGGTGCCTGGTGGCTGAGAACCTCTGAAACGTATCACCTCCCAGTTCTGGAGGCCGGAAGTCTGAGATCAAGCTGCTGGCCGGGTCAGGCTCAGCTGCAGGCTCCTGGGAAGGGCCTGTTCCAGGCATCTCTCTGAACTTCCAGTTGTTCCTTGGCTCTTGGTGGTGTAACTCCAGCCTTCCCTTGGCATCCTCCTGCTGTGCCCGCCTGCCCCTTCACACCATGTTCTTTCTATAAGAACACCTGTCATGTTGGATTAAGGGCCCACCCTACATCAGAATGACGTCAGCTTAACCCAGCACCTCGGCAACAGCTCTGTTTCCAAATAAGGCCACATTCTGGGTTAATGGGCTTCCCCAGTGGCTCAGCGATAAAGAACGTGCCTGCAAAGCAGGAGACATGAGTTCAATCCCTGGGTTTGGAAGATCCCCTGGAGGGGGAAATCACAACCCACTCCAGTATTTTTGCCTGGAAAATTCCATGAACAGAGGAAAGGATTGGGACTTTAACATCTTCATGAGGGATACAGTTCAACCTAACACCTGGGTTATGTCACAGTCTTTCAACCAGCCTCCCTGCCTCCAGTGAGCCACCCTCATATGAGCCCCATACTTGTCCTTCACAGGGTGGTCAGTGTGATCTGCCTAAAATAAAAATCTGATTATGTGGCTACTCAGCTAAAAATCCTCTGAGTTTCATTTTTCTTTATTATTATTATTCAGTTCAGTTCAGCTCAGTCGCTCAGTCGTGTCCAACTCTTTGCGACCCCATGGACTGCAGCACACCAGGCCTCCCTGTCCATCACCAGCTCCCAGAGTTTACCCAAACTGATGTCCATGGAGTCTGTGATGCCATCCAACCATCTCATCCTCAGTTGTCCCCTTCTCCTCCTGCCTTCAATCTTTCCCAGGATTAGGGTCTTTTCAAATGAGTCAGCTCTTTGCATCACGTGGTCAAAGTATTGGAGTTTCAGCTTCAACATCAGTCCTTCCAAAGAACACCCAGGGCTGATCTCCCTTAGGATGGACTGGTTGGATCTCAAGAGTCTTCTCCAACACCACAGTTCAAAAGCGTCAATTCTTTGGTGCTCAGCTTTCTTTATCGTCCAACTTTCACATCCACACATGACTAGTGGGAAAACCATAGCCTTGACTAGACGGACCTTTGTTGGCAACGTAATGTGTCTACTTTTTAATATGCTGTCTAGGTTGGTCATAACTTGTCACCCTGCTTATTTATTATTATTTTTACTATTTTATTGAAATATAGTCAATTTATAATGCTGAGTTAGTTTCTGATGCACAGCAAAGTGACTCAGTCCTACATATACATAAATATATATACATATAAACGTATATGCATATACATATATACATACATATAAATGTACTTTTTCACCTTCTTTCCCACTATGATTTATTACAGGATATTGAATATAGTTCCCTGCTCTGCATAGGAGGAGGACCTTGCTGCTTATCTATTCTATATACACGTGGATGTGCTCAGTCGCTCAGTTGTGTCTGACTCTTTGCGGCACCATGGACTGTAGCCTGCCAGGCTCCTCTGTCCATGGGACTTTTTTTCTGGGTAAGAATGCTGGAGTGGGGTGCCATTTCCTCCTCCAGGGATCTTCCTGACCCATAGATTGAAGCTGTGTCTCCTGCATTGGCAGGAGCATTCTTTGCCACTAGTACCACCTGGCAAGCCTCATTCTCTGTATAGTAGTTTGCAAATTCCCAGTCCTTCCCTCCCCAAACCCTCTTCCCCCTTGGCAACCACAAGTTTGTTTTCCATGCCTGTGGGTTTGTTTCTGTTTCAAGATAACTTCACTTGTGTCACAGTTTAGATTCCATATGTAAAGTGACACCATGTGGCATTTGTCTTTCTCTCTCTGACTTACCTTCTCTTCAGCAAAGCACAAAGTTCCTCAAAATCTGGCCTGAGCTTCCCTCACGAGCACCTCCCCCCTGCCTCCGCAATCCTTTCCACTCCCTTCTGTTCTGGCTGTGTCGACTCCGAGATCATCTTCTCTGGGAATTTCTAGAGGAGATTCCGTCTCCCTTAGTTCCCTGTGGGTAATTGCCTGTCTCCTTATCACACTAAGTAGTAAATCACTGGTTTCTTGTCTTCAATCTCTGAGTCCCTCCGGGAAGGGACCGTGACTCCTCGGCATCCCTAGGGCCAGTACAGTGTCGATTAAAAACGAACCACTCAGTATGTGTTTGTTGAATTAACTTTACTGTCTTCTCGTGGGATGATGCGCTTTGTGGAGAGTGAGTGCAGAAGAGAAAGATGGTGTTCCAATGGTCACTTCATTTCTATTACAGTTCTGCGAGAGCCCTCACTCGTACAAGTCTCGCTGATACAGACCTAGGGCTTGTATTTATTCACAAGCTCCTGACTCTCCTCGTAGACAACATTGTAAAGCGGGGAAACCACAGCCCATATCCTGAGTCAGATCACGGTTTGGTTGAATAACGTTATTTCCCATCTTCTCACTTACTTCAGGAGAACTTGAGTGAACATCTATGATTAATCTGAGGACTTTTCTTTCCAGCCACCAACCTAAAATGAGATTCTTGCTGGCGTTGCCACAGTGCCGCTGCCGCCGCTCATTCTCACGTGTGTGTCAGAGCGGGCTCCGCGCAGTTCTCAAGGGGAACTTCACAGGAACTTTCTCTTCCCTCTTGGCTCCCTCAGTTTTCTTTCTGTGCTTCTGCTCTTTTTCTGGCCTGTTCTCTCTTCCTCACAAACATAGCGCCCTCCAAGGGGGCACTTTGCATTTTTCAAACACGGCCACACCTTGATACCTGTCCCCTTCCCCTTGCTCATTGAGAGCTGGGGTCCAGGGTTTCTCCCCCTGAAGCTGGCGGGGGCCTACTAACTGCCTCCCCCAAACCGGTGATCTGGGACTTCCAAGCTGAGTCCCCCTCTCGACCCCTTCTCTCTCTCTCTGCTTGACTCGGAGCTCAGCCACCACGTTTGAAGGAGCTCAAGCCATAAGTCAAGGCCACATCCAAGGCATTCCAGCTGAGGGCTCAGCTGACAGCCACCACCAACCATCAGGTGCTAGAGAGAAAGAACCTTCAGATAATTCCAGCCCTGAGCCCTCGAATCTTCTAGCTGAGGGCCAGAAGTCGTGAAGCAGAAAGGAGACACCCCTACTGGACCCTGTCTGAATTCCTGATCTACAGAAACTCGTGAGAATTAATAAATGATGCTTGTTACCTGAAGGTAACTTGTTATAGTCCAATAGATCCTGATGCTGGGAAAGATGGAGGGCAGGAGGAGAAGGTAGTGACGGAGGAGGAGATGGTTGGATGGCATTATTGACTCAATGGACTTGGGTTTGAGCAAGCTCCAAGAGATAGAGAAGGACAGGGGAGTCTAGCCTTCATGCTGCAGTCCATGGGGTCACAAAGAGTTGGACATGACTAAGTGACTGAACAACAAAAATAGACCACAGGTCCACCAAGAATCCCTTTTGTTCTCTCCCCGGGCTGTTTTATTCACTGGACGCTATTGATGTCCAGTCACAGTTCCCATCACCAATGCTCCTGTCTTTCCAAATGTCTTCCCTGCAATTATTCCCGACTTCTTGGCCATGCTTAGGGCTGTATTACCAGTGCCTGCAGGGCACCTCTTCCTGGGTATTCCTGACTCTTAGCTGCACAGAAAGACACAGCACTTTTCTTTTCTAATCCAGCTTTCCTCTTCTGTTCCCTCCTGTTCTTGGCAGCACCAACGTTCCAATCTAGAAACTCTGATCTTCACTGATACCTTCTGTCTGTCATGTCGAAATAGTTGCCAGGTGCTGCAGTGTGTTGTCAGTTGGCACGCTTTGGGTAAGTAATCCTGCAAGTAATACGAAAGCCAGCTAAGCATGGCATAGCAGTCTGGGTTCAATCAGAGGATCGAAACGGGGAACTTCAGCATGGAGAACTGTTAACTCTGAAGAAAGAGCAGCTATAAGATATAAAGGGACTCTATATGGTATTCTAGGGCTAGTACCAAGGGAGGATAAACTAGGAAGGGGTTTGGATCTCATTGGACAGGGTGTGGTTCAGCTCACTGAGCAGTAGAGAAGTTCTCTGATGTGACCAGGCTGGTCTGTAGGTCACCCTTCAGCATGCAGGTCAGGGAGGAGGTGGGCAGAAACCAGTGGTATGGCTGTTCTGGAAGCAGCAGAAGACTTTGCTCTCAAGATTTCCCTCCAGAGTGTTTTCAACTCAGAAAGTTTAACATCATGCTCATTGTAAAGAGAACTGCTTATAAGAATTCCTTTGTTCATAAAATAGCATGTCCTAAAGGGTGCACTTGGAGTGAAAGGCAATAAATTATCAGCTAACACACTTGGCTTAAGCAAATTTATTTATCACGTCACAAAGTGAATGATCAGATACTGGCCAGTTCAGAAGTGGTCAGCAGTGACACTGAAGATCCTTTCTCCCACTGTGTTGACCATGTCTTCTCTTGGATTTTCAAGCGACTATAGCAGCTACAAGTGCCCTATCAGATAATACTGCTTCCAGAAAAAAAAAAAAGGGAGGGATGGAGAAAAGAGGATCTTCTCTGCATTTCTTATTGGAGGGAGAACTATTTTGCAAAAATCTCAGGAGACTTCCCATCTATTCCCATGGTCAGGACTGGAAAACATGCCCTCCCTCGGGTTATAAAAAGGGATATGTTACTAGGGTCTCATACCTTTAGCCTCTGTAGTGGGAAGAGGGCTTCACCAGCAAAGAAAGTCATGGTCAACCCCCCACGGGAAGGCAGGCAACATCGTCTGCCCCTATCCCCTGTCCCCACCCCTCATTGCTCCAGGTAGTCACAGGCCACCTCAGTGCCCAAGGAAGTCACAAGACATGGGCGCTACTCTTGACCAGGTGTTAACCAACTGGGAACTAGGCATTCCTAGGGAAGGGCAGACACCTTTCCACGGTCTCTTTTGTCACCTTAATTCTGGTGCTTTCATTAAAGTGGTTCTCAGTCCATCCTGCAGTGATATGAATTTTCCTGATGTGTAACTGTGAACTCACACACACACACACACACACACACACATGCTCCACATCTCCCAATGAGAAGGAAGTTTATGAGTTAAAATCACGGACTTTCATACTAGAGTATATCATTCACATCGAAGCTCTTACTCATGGCGAAACCTCAGGGAAGGTATTTAATTTCTTTGTGCCTGAATTCCTCATGTTTTAAATGTGAATAGGATTACTATGCTCACAGGACTACCATAAAGAGTAAATCATAAAATACAGGAATGTTTTTTGACACATAGTGGCTCTTTAATAGGTAGTATATTGTCAGCTATTATTTTTCCTCATTTTGTGCTTAGTTGCTTGGTTGTATCCAACTCTTTGTGACGCTGTGGACCGTAGCCCACCAGGCTCCTCTGTCCATGGGGATTCTCCAGGCAAGAATACTGGAGTGGGTTGCCATGCCTCTCTCCAGTGGATTTTCTTAATGCAGGGATTGAATCCAGGTCTCCCACGTTGCATGGATTTTTTTTTTCCATCTGAGCCACCAGGGAAGCCTTTTATATCCAATTAAATCTAAATTTCTTGCGTGTGTACATGCTCAGTCACTTCAGTTGTGTCCGACTCTCTGCAACCCTATGGACTGTAGCCTGCCAGGCTCCTTTATCCATGGGATTCTCCAGGCAGGAATATTGGAGTGGGTTGCCATGCCCTCCTCCAGGGAATCTTCTTAACACAGGGATCGAACCTGCATCTCTTAGGTCTCCCGCATTGGCAGGCGGGTTCTTTACCACTAGCGCCACCTGGGAAGCCATTACATTTCTTAGGTGACCACTTAAGATCCTGTAGGAGTTGACATCAATACAATTTTTTCAAACTTTCATTAAAATTCACTATCTCCCCTACTAAGCCATTAACTACTTGAAGGAAGGATCACGCTACCAAGAGGTGTGTGGTGGGTCCACTGCTCGCCGCTCAAAATGCTCAAAAGCCAATAAACAGGCCAAGTTGGTGGAAAGGGAAAGTTTGCTTTATTTCAGATGCTGGCAACTTGCAAGGGATGAAGGGTGGTGGACATTTGTCCAAAGGCTGACTCCCCCACCCCTGACAGGCAGAGAGTGAGACAGAGTTGATGGACAGAGTTGGGGGGACGGGCAGGGGCTACACACAGCTTTATCAGTGCTACATGCAGCTTCAGGCTGGTCATTGGTGGTCTGACCAGCATCATCTTGGTTGTTTTGAAAGTGAAAGTGAAGTCGCTCAGTCGTGTCCGACTCTTTGTGACCCCATGGACTGTAGCCTATCAGGCTCCTCTGTCCGTGGGATTTTCCAGGCAAGAGTGCTGGAGTGGATTGCCATTTCCTTCTCCAGGGGATCTTCCCGACCCAGGAGTTGAACCCAGGTCTTCCGCATTGCAGGCAGACGCTTTATCATCTGAGCCACCAGGGAAGAGCTTAGGTACAGTTAATCTTCAGCTCCAGAGTCCCTCTGTTCCCATGTATTGGTGGCCAGTTCTTAGACTTGTGGCATCTTCTGTCATGGGAAGAGTGGTCATCACGTAGTTAATTTCTCCCTCCTGGTGTTTCAGCAGCTGTAAGGCAGCTCACAGGATATGGTTCAGAACATTATCTATAGCCCTTGAGAAAGAACTCAAGGTCCTTGACTCTGCTTAATGACTGCATTATTATTATTTGGTCTCCTTTGACCGTTTTCCTTTGTTCTCGCATGTTCTCATTTCTCTGATCAGACTTCTTCCTTGACTAAAGTTTTTCACAGACAAGGCAGGCAGAGGACGTGGGGCGGGGGAAGCATCACCGAATCCTGCTCTGTTTGAGGATCACATTCGAGAAGGCTGGCGTTTAGCACAACCTTGGGCCCGAGCCATGTCTCCGTGTTGCCATGCGGTTTTCGTGTAAGCATCCCTGGCCTGTGGACCCATCACTTCTCCTTCCTCACCAGGTCATCTTCTCCCTGTGTGTCTCAGTGTCTCTGCCCCATTTCTTACGATGGCACCAGTCACACTGGACTGAGCGCACCCTCCTGTGGTAGGATCTAATGAAAACAAATTGCTCTGCAACAACTGTATTTCCAAGTAAGGTCACATTCCAAAGTCAAAGGGATTAGGACATCAATATATCTTTTTCATGGTGGTGGTTTAGTGGCTTAGTTGCTAAGTCATGTCTGACTCTTTGTGACCCCATGAACTCTAGCCCACCAGGCTCCTCTGTCCACAGACTTCTCCAGGCAAGAATACTGCAGTGGGTTGTCATTTCCCCCTCCTTCCTGACCCAGGGATCGATCCTGAGTCTTTTGTATCTTTTGCACTGACATGTGGAGTCTTTACCACTGAGCCACACCAGGGAAGCCCCACGTATTTTTTAGGGACATAATACGACCCACAGCACAAGGTCTTAAGCTAATATTTTTAAGTCCTGCTTTTTCAAAGGTTTGCTGCAAAATGTAAATGAAATCTTGTGCAGGAGAGTTATGCCCTCTACCATTTGACTTTAGAGTTTCTAATATACAACTTATGTTCAAGTTTTCCCAGTTATCCCCAACTGTCCCTTACACCTTCCATTTTTGGTATTTGGGCGCTAGTTAAGGGTCATGTGTCACATTTTGTTGTCTTGTCTTTTCAATTCAGTTCAGTTCAGTCGCTCAGTCGTGTACAACTCTTTGTGACCCCATGGACTGCAGCATGCCAGGCCTCCCTGTCCATCACCAGCTCCCGGAGCTTGCTCAAACTCATGTCCATTGAGTCGGTGATACCATTCAACCATCTCATCCTCTGTCATGACCATCTCCCCCTGCCTTTAATCTTTGCCAACATCAGGATCTTTTCCAATGAATCAGTTCTTCACATCAGGTGGCCAAAATATTGCAGTTTCAGCTTCAGCATCAGTGCTTCCAATGACTATTCAGGACTGATTTTCTTTAGGATTGACTGATTGGACCTCCTTTCAGTCCAAGGGACTCTCAAGAGTCTCCAGTACCACAGTTCAAAAGCATCAATTCTTCGGTGCTCAGCATTCTTTATAGTCCAGCTCTCACATCAACACATGACTACTGGAAAAACCATAGACTTGACTAGATGGACCTTTGTTGGCAAAGTAATGTCTCTGCTTTTTAACATGCTGTCTAGGTTGGTCACAACTTTCCTTCCAAGGAGCAAGCATCTTTTAATTTCATGGCTGCAGTCACCACGTGCAGTGATTTTGGAGCCCAGGAAAATAAAGTCTCTCACTGTATCCATTGTTTCCCCATCTATTTGCCATGAAGTGATGGGACTGGATGCCACGATCTTAGTTTTCTGAATGTTGAGTGTTAAGCCAGCTTTTTCACTCTTCTCATCAAGAGGCCCTTTAGTTCCTCTTTGCTTTCTATCGTAAGGTGGAGTCATCTGCCTTTTCATGCTCCTTAAATTCAGGGTGGTGGTGAGACAAGTGGGAAGGGCAGGGCACAACCATTAAAAGAGTGACACAGCCCTTGAGGATACAACAAAAACTGGTTAGAATCAATTCTGTCCAAGATGGCTGAAGATCTGCCTTCTAGTAGACCTTGGGTCTCATTATGTGCTCACTGTAATACATTAGTTAAAGGACACACCCACAGGTGTCACCTCAGTTTTGGATGCTTGAACATAATAGGCCAAAAAAGTAGGAAGTGGCCTAATTCCTGGAAATCCCCACCCCTTCCACCAAATAATTGGAATAATCCTCCCACTCATTAGCCTATGAAATTCTCCAGCCCATAAAAACTAACTACTTCCACATCTCAGGCCTCTCTTGCCTACTGAGATGGACTGCATTCTGTCTACAGAATCCGTCTCTCTCTAAATAAACTAGATTTCACCTTACTACAGGCTTCCTAGGTGGTGCTAGTGGTAAAGAACGTGCCTGCTAATGCAGGAGACATAAGAGTTGCAGGTTCGATCCCTGGGTCGGGAAGATCCCCTGGAGGAGGGCATGGCAACCCACTCCAATATTCTTGCCTGGAGAATCCCCATGGACAGAAGTGCCTGGTGGGCTACAGTCCACGGGGTCGCAAACAGTCAGACAGGACTGCAGTGACTTAGCAGGCATGTCTGCACCCCTTACTACAACCTCCTCTTGAGCTCCTTCCTGCACAGAGCCAAGGACCTTCACTTGTCGGCCCAACCCAGGAACGCACCGGACACCGGGGACAGGAATATTCTCTTGCTCACCCTTCTGCAACACTAGTTATCAGACCATCACGTGTATGAGAATCTCCTGGAAAGTGAGTGATCGAATTTTCTGGAGCCCATCTCCAAAGATTTTGACTCAGTGGGTCAGAGGGAGGCCCATGAATTGGCATTTCTAACAAGCTGCCAAGTGATGCCAAAGTTGCTGGTCCAAACATACAACTTGGAGAACTGCTGATCTAGAACCAGGGTTGGCAAACTTTGGCTGTAGGGGATAGATGGTAGAATACTTCAGGCTCTATGGCAACCACTCAGTTCTGCCACTGTAGGCAAAAGTAGCCGTCAACAATACATAATTGCATGCTGCTACATTCCAGTAAAACTTTATGTACAAAGCAGCTGCCAGGTATCTCAGTCTGCTGTTTACTCTTGCCTTTGTGGAGGGGGAGGGGGAAGCAGAGGAGGTCTTTCAGAGCACTGGCATTTTTGAATTGTCCTGTTCAGTTTTTCTGTAGATAGTTTCACAGTCTGGATTTGATCTTTTTATTTTTGATTTAGGTTAAACATCTTGGCAAGAATACCACATAAGTGATACTGTACACTATAGGGGGAAATTGTGAAAGACTTTGAAATGGACTAAAAAATTATTGGGTAACTTGAGTGGAAAGCTACATGCTGTCTCATGCAACTTTGTGGGTTATCTGATTCTACAGGGTTTTACAGCTTTCTTTATCTTTGAGCTCTTTTACAGCTCTCTAAATTGTGGAATACTGAAGGTAATGTCTAGGGTTCTTATCTTTAGAACTGCAAATATTGTTCCTTTGACATCCATTTGACCTATGGGTCTTGACTAATCTTCCATCCACTAGGCAACATAACTTCAGCATTCCTGATTGTATGTGTATGTGGTGGGTTGTCTTTGGATTCTCTTTTGAACCCGTTAGAACAGGTTACTGGTTCTCACATTAAAGAGTTCAGTATTAACTTTGAAACATGTTCATTTTACATCTGCATCTGAGCCACCATGATATTATCTTTTAAATATTATCCATCAGTAATATTTTTCATTGCATCATTTTGTTGTTGTTGTTCAGTTGCTAAGTTGTGTCCAACTCTGCAACCTCATGAATTGCAGCACGTCAGGCTTCCCTGACCTCCCCTATCTCCTGTAGTTTGCTCAAAGTCAGGTTCATTGAGTCGATGATGCCATCCAACCATCTCATCCTCTGTTGCCCTCTTCTCCTCCTGCCCTCAATCTTTCCCAGCATCAGGGTCTTTTCCAATGAGTTGGCTCTGCTGCATTTTGTACTCCAAAGCCAAACTTGCCTATTACTTCAGGTACCTCTTGACTTCCAACTTTTGCATTCTAATCCCCTATGATGAAAAGGACATCTTTTTTTTTTGGTGTAGTTCTAGAAGGTCTTGTAGGTCTTCATAAAACTGTTCAACTACAGCTTCTTTGGCATTAGTGGTTGGAGTATAAACTTGGATTACTGTGATGTTGAACGGTCTGCATCATTTTCAGTTCAGTTCAGTCGCTGTCGTGTCCGACTCTTTGCGACCCCATGGACTGCAGCACTCCAGGCCTCCCAGTTCATCACCAACTACAGGAGTCTACTCAGACTCATGTCCATTGAGTCGCTGTTGCCATCCAACCATCTCATCCTCTATCGTCCCCTTCGCCTCCTGCCTTCAATCTTTCCCAGCATCAGAGTCTTTTCCAGTGAGTCAGTTCCTTCACATCAGGTGGCCAAAGTATTGGAACTTCAGCTTCAGCATCAGTCCTTCCAATGACTGTTCAGGACTGATTTCCTTTAGGATTGACTGATTGGATCTCCTTTCAGTCCAAGGGACTCTTAAGAGTCTTCTCCAACACCACAGTTCAAAAGCATCAATTCTTTGGTGCTCAACTTTCTTTATAGTACAGCTCTCAAATCCACACATGACTACTGGAAAAACCATAGCTTTGACCAGACAGACCTTTGTTGGCATAGTAATATCTCTACTTTTTAATATGCTGTCTAGGTTGGTCATAACTTTTCTTCCAAGGAGTAAGCATCTTTTAATTTCATGGCTGCAGTCACCATGTACAGTGATTTTGGAGCCCTCCCAAAATAAAGTCTCTCGCTGTTTCCACTGTTTCCTCCTCTATTTGCCATGAAGCGATGGGACCAGATGCCATGATCTTAGTTTTCTGAATGTTGAGTGTTAAGCCAACTTTTTCACTCTCCTCTTTCACTTTCATCAAGAGGCTCTTTAGTTCTTTGATTTCTGCCATACGGGTGGTGTCATCTGCATATCTGAGGTTATTGATATTTCTCCTGGCAATCTTGATTCCAGCTTGTGCTTCATCCAGCCCAGTGTTTCTCATGAGGTATTCTGCATAGAAGTTAAATAAGCAGGGTGACAATATACAGCCTTGACGTACTCCTTTCCCTATTGGAACCAGTCTGTTGTTCCATGTGCAGTTTTAACTGTTGCTTCCTGACTTGTATACAGATTTCTCAAGAGGCAGGTCAGGTGGTCTGGTAGTCTCATCTCTTTAAGAATTTTCCACCCACAGTTTGTTGTGATCAACACAGTCAAAGGCTTTGGCATAGTCAATAAAGCAGACATAAATGTTTTTCTGGAACTCTCTTGCTTTTTCAATGATGCAACAGACGTTGACAATTTGATCTCTAGTTCCTCTGGCTTTTCTAAATCCAGCTTGAACATCTGGATGTTCACGGTTCACATACTGTTGAAGCCTGGGTTGGAGAATTTTGAGCATTACTTTACTAGCGTGTGAGATGAGTGCAATTGTGCAGTAGTTTCAGCATTTTTTGGCATTGCTTTTTTTTGGGATTGGAGTGAAAACTGATCTTTTCCAGGCCTGTGGCCACTGCTGAGTTTTTCACATTTGCTGGCATTTTGAGTGCAGTACTTTCACAGCATCATCTTTTAGAACTTGAAATAGCTCACCTGGAATTCCATCACATCCACTAGCTTTGTTCTTAGTGATGCTTCCTAAGGCCCACTTGACTTTGTATTCCAGGATGTCTGGCTCTAGCTGAGTGATCACACCATCATGATTATCTGTGTCATGAAGATCTTTTTTGTATACTTCTTCTGTGTATTCTTGCCACCTCTTCTAAATATCTTTTGCTTCTGTTAGGTCCATATCATTTCTGTCCTTTATTGTGCTCAACTTTGCATGAAATATTCCCTTGGTATCTCTAATTTTCTTGAAGAGATCTCTAGTGTTTCCCATTCTATTGTTTTCCTCTATTTCTTTGCATTGATCACTGAGGAAGGCTTTCTTATCTCTCCTTGGTATTCTTTGGAACTCCGCATTCAAATAAGTATATCTTTTCTTTTCTCCTTTTCCTTTTGTAAGCTATTTTCACAGCTATTTGTAAGGTCTCCTCAGACAACCATTTTGCCTTTGTGCATTTCTTTTTCTTGGGGATGGTCTTGATCCCTGCCTCCTGTACAATGTCACAAATCTCCGTCCATAGTTCTTCAGGTACTCTATTAGATCTAATCCCTTGAATCTATTTGTCACTTCCACTGTATAATCCTAAGTGATTTGATTTAGGTCATACCTGAATGGTCTAGTGGTTTTCCCTACTTTCTTCAATTTAGGAAGAAATTGTGTCATTTTAGAAAGCAGAAAATATTATTTTTTTCCAAATATTGGTGCCATGAATTTTAATCACTTGATCAACATGGTTCTACTAGATCATTCCATTGTAAAGATATATTTTTCTTTAGTAGAAAAAATTCTTTTAGACAAAGTGAATTTTCTAGCTTGCAATTATTTTTCACCTGATGGTTTCAGTTTCCACTGAAGATCTTTGGCCGTAGCAATTATAACATCGTTGTTGTGGAAAATATGAACCCTTTTAGGATGCCCGCAGTGGGACATCTGAGCACCCTCTTAGGACCACAACTTTCCTTTCTTGGGCCATATTCCTCTTTGGCAATATACCACCATGGCTAAGCTGCAGGCTCTGGGACTGTCTAGCCTGTGCTTAAACTCTGGCTTCTCCACTTGGTAGCCATATGACCTGCAAGCTTTTTAATCTGTCTGTGCCTCAGCTTCCTTATCTATAAAATGGGTGCTATGAAGGTATCTGTCTTACAGGATTGTGTTAATATTAAATGAGCTAAATCAAAACAGCAGAACTACACTTGGCACATAATTAACTTGCTCAATAAACGTTAGCTATTACTGTATGTGTTTGAATTTCTCCTTTGCTGCATCAAAGTGGCTTTGCCTAAGTTACTTAACATCTCTGTGCCTCTGTTCCTCATTTAGAATATGGTTCCTGGATTTATGCATGTTAGTTGCTAGTACAGTGTCTTATATGGAGTAAGCATTAAAAAAAAATTAACAGGGGACTTCCCCGGTGGTCCAGTGTCTAAGACTGCATACATCCAATGCAGGGTACCTGGGTTCCAGCCCAGATAAGGTAACTAGCTCCTCCATGAGGCAACAAAGACGTGGCCCAGCAAAATTAATAAATATTAAGAAAAAAAAAGAACCGTTACCATCGTGGTTATTCTATACAATAATCAGATTATTCTGTGTCAGGTAAACTTCTTAAGTTCATGTCTTTTCAGATTCACCTTTTTATTCTCATTGTGCCTAGCTCAGCCATTCACACAGTTATGAGCTTAACAAAATACATGAATAGAGCGATTAAAAAGCTTTGCTGAGCGGCACTCGCTCGACAGTCACCCTTTCACCTCCTTTATGTTTCAAGTTCCTATATCTGGGCTGCCTTCCTTATTGTAGGAAGCCCACGCTTGGGAAATCACATTGCCACAAAAGGTTTGTGAGAGGCTCTGCTGGGTTGTAACGGTGGGAACACCGCGGTGCAGGGCTCAGCGATCGGCCCCCTGTAGGGCAAGAAAAGTGGGTTCCCATTCATTAAGGGATCCGAATGTATGGTAACAGGGCTGCGTGGCAGCCTTTACATCACTTAGGTTCTAAACCTCATTTTCCCCTCCCTGTCGGTCGAGGGTGGGAACCTGGGAGTCCAGGTTGGGCAGCACCTCCATCCCCCGAGAGCGCCCCCGGGGGAGACACGGAGGCGGGGGTCCCGCGAGGTAGCGGCGGGCACTGCAGGCCTGGGGTTCCCGCACCTGCGCGCGCGCGCCGCATTGCTTCCGGCCGCGCGCGGGGACGCGCTCACGTGACCGGGCCTGGGCGGAGCCGGGCGGGCGGGGATCACCTGAACAGGCCTGTCACGTGAGCGGGGCGGGGCGGGGGCGGGACCGGGGCCGACCGGCGGTCACGTGACAGGCCCCGGGGCCGCCGCCGAGCCCAGAAGAGCCGCGCGCCCCTCGAGCTCCCCCGGCTCGTCCCTAGCTCCTCGCGCTCCTGTCCGTCTCCCCCTGCCGCCCTGGCTGCACACCCGTGTCCCGGCCGCCGCCCCCGGCCGCCGCGCGCCGCTCGCCCGGCTCCGGACGCACAGCCCGGGCCCGGCGCGATGGAGGCGGCCGCCGGCCGGAGCTCGCACCTGGGGCCCGCGCCCGCCGGGCGCCCGCCGCGGTGCCCGCTCCTACTGCAGCTGCAGCTGCTGCTGCTGCTGCTGCTGCTGCCGCCGGGCTGGCTTCCCGGGGCCGCGGGCACCCACGGCGCCGAGTTCCCAGAGCTGTGCAGGTGGGTGGCTCGCCGGGGCACGGGCTTCGGTCGCGGTGCCCCAGCGCGCGGCGGGCGGGATGGGGGTTCAGGGAACGTCCCCGGGGGAGGGGCCGGGGTCCCCGAGTCTTCTCCTTGGGTCTGCACGTCCCCGACGGAAAGTTGCCGCCGTGCCGGCGAAGGATAAGAGACCCGGGGGTCATCGGTGCCCACGGGCAGGGGGTGGGGGGCCCCTGGCCCGCGCTGGCCCGGGATCCGCCGTCCGGCCACTTGTGGCTGTCACCAAGTCCGGGGCGGCTTTGCGTGCGTGCGAGCGGCCGGGTGACACCCTGCGGGCGCCCTCACGCCCAGCGGTGCGCCTGCGAAAAAGTTGGGAGGACGCAGGAATCCCCGGCTTCGCTTTGTTCCCACTCCGCGTTTCCCCCAAAGTTCCACCAGCGGGGCTTCAGATGCGCCCCTTAAGGTGGACAGACTCACCCGTAGGAACGGCCGTGGGGTTGGGGCGGGGGGGGGGGTTTGGTTTCATTTGCTGATTGATTTCCTCCATGTGGGTTTTCCATTTGTAAAGTAGCTTTATCTGCAGAAGTTGACTTTTTTTTTTTTTTTTTAACGGGGGAATGGAGAGTGGTCATTCAATATTGGCTTTCGAGACTTCACCCTTCACTTCTGCGAGCTGAACTTCCTGTCTCGTTGTTCGCATGATGTCATTGTCTCCGGGTGGATTATTCTAGTGGAGTCTTTTGCTTTGGGAACCATGACTGTATAATCGTTGGTCCCAGTGAGGACTGTTAAGTGTCCTGCCGTGGCTGGGAGTCCCGGGGTTGGGGAACTGCCAATTCCATGTATTTTTCTAACCTTCTCTGGACTGTTTAGGATGATGGAAAATACAGCTTTTATTTAATTTTTTAAACCTTGGTGAAAAAGGGGTGAAGTTCTGAAAGAGTCGTGGACAAAGAAGTCAGCAATTATCCCTGGCGCTAGCAAGTTACCTCTCAGAATGAAGCGAAGTGTAGCCCACTTGGAGCTGAATTTTGAGCTTACGGTGAGGTGTATGGGGTTCTTAGTCTTCCTTTGCATTGCAGATGGTCTTATTACCCCCGAATTGAGAAGCTGCAGAAATTATTACTCTGAGGAGAGTGAGGCTGAACGCACAGTGGAAGCGGAAAGGCCCATATTCTTTGTCCTTTTTTGGAAAGGTATTGGGGGCCCGAGGGAGAGTTAACTGCTCATTAGTTTATAGGCCAGTTAACTGCCCTAAGATACATAGTTACTCATAGAAGCCCCCTGTTACAGTGAAAAGCCACAGTCACTGACCCAAGGTCAGGCTGTGACTGATCTTTAAAGGAGGACGTTTTTGGGGTAATGGCTGCTGTAACCATACGCATCCATGAGAAATTAGCTCAGCTTGGCCTAGCGGTGTTAAAGTCTTGGTTGCTGGCCGATTGGAATTGATTTCTTAATAAAGTTGGCCTCAAGGGCAGACCCCTACTCTGGAGCTGCTGCAGGGGATTCTTGCTTTTGCTTTAGGGTAGTCATCCTAGCACCTGGACCGTGGTTCACAAACTCATCTCCAGATGGAACTTGGCCTCTTGGTCCAGTAGAAAATGGCCGTTGTATCTTGAAATGCCTCTCCTCATGGTCACACGTGGGCCTGACTTAGCAACTGCTTGACAGTGTCCTGAGGGGACTTGCATGTTTTTAGCATGTACCTTCTGAGGTCTTAGGACAGGTCCTTTCTGCCAGGCTTCTGAGGACTGCAGCCCCAGCCAGGTTGCAGCTGGGTGGGCTTCGGCACGTTTCTCTCCCGTTACTGCTCTGTGGTTTCACATTCAGACTTCTCTAGAGCCGCGTTTAACAGTCTCTACTTCAGACCCACTCCCTGAAAGTTGAAATTTGTTTTGTTTTTTCCTGTTTCAAATGCACACATTGGCTTAAATACTGAAAACATTTTTTTTCCCCCTTTAGGGAAAGGGGTTAAAAAAAAAATCTTTTCTTGAATGAAATCAGACTGCCTAAAAGTTCCTTCACTGTAGCACATATTTGAATGGGAATGTGGGCTGATCATGTCTTTTAAGTCCACTTTGAAAAATTCTACCGAGTAGCCCTGAAGCAGGCTGTTTTTGGCGGCCTTTTCTTCCAGCCCTGGGCGTCCATCCGTAAATAGCTGCCCAGGCCTTCCTGTGAGTGTGAAGAGCAGACTTCTGCTCTTGCAGAAGTTTGTGCCGCTTGTCGGTGGCAGCGGTCCCCACGGACACAGGGTCACATTCCAAATGTCTGCAAATTGGTTGCTGGTAACGAGGAACATGTTATTCCATGGAAGACTCTCCCGGTTCCTGGTGGTTTGGTGCCCCGTGTAGTCCCTAGCTCCCCTCTTGCAGGTTTGGGGTGCCTAGACACCTTCTGGCGGCCACAGGAACCCTGGCAGGCAGGTCTCACAGTCACTGGAAAGGGGGGTTGATGTGTGGGGCAGCTGCCTCTCCTCCCAAGTCCAGCTCTCTAGACCCCGGGAGGGTACCTTTTGCCTATGGCCCCTTAGAACCAACAGGAGGGAAGTTGGGGCCCACTTCAGGGAGGCCTGCAGGGCACCCGTGTGGCCCAGACCCCTCCTGGGGTGAGTGTGGTGGGCAGGGGTCGTCCCCAAGTGGCTCGTTAGCAGAAGGGATGAAGGCAGCCGAGAAGAGACTGTGCCCGCAGCGGCTTTAGCATCTTTAGCCGTGCGCTGCAAAGCAGGGATGACGACGGCCAGCCGCCCAGAGTGTATCTGCTCTCCCAGCACTTTGAGCGCATGTCCTTCGGAGAGCCTCAGTTGTGCATTCTAGAAGCTTCATGAGGATGGATGCGCCCGGCGAGTCCTGCACTGTGGAAGAAGTCGGAGGTTTTTAATCCCTCGGCTGTTTCTTGGGAGGTGGTGTGTGGTGGAGAGAAAGCACTGGAATCCAGAGGCCACCGTGGCTGCCACTGGGTCTGGCAGGCACGGCACGGCAGGGCTGGGGCGCGGAGTGCTGAGCTGTGTGGGATGTGCAGAGGTCGGGGGGCAGGGTCTGCGGGGACAGGAGGTCGGGGGCAGAGGCCAGAGGCCGTGAAGAGTCACCCGAAGAGACCAGAAGGCCCTCTGCTTGTCCACAGCTTCACCCTCTTCCGTACGAGATATACTTTGTAAAAGGCCGTTCTACACTTGCGTGGTAATGGGTGACTTTCTACCCTTTATTTTGGTGTTAACAACATTCTTAATGAGTGAAGGCTTAACAGTTTATACGAGTTATAAAATAATGCTTTGGGCTGTTTTAAGTAGTTAAGTACCTTAAAGTGTATTTAGAACAAGCTTTCCCCCAATTGTTTCTGTATAAATGCTGCAACTTTTTTTTTTTTTAAATTGAGGACAAGAGAGTAATGAAGCCAGCTGGGAGCTGAGGTTGGTTTAGTTGATGTCTCTAAGGAGACATTTTTTTCCCTGCGATTTTTCCGAAGGAACAGTGCTTATATGCCTAATTTGGGCCACATGTTGAACCTGGATCACATCCACTTGTGTGTATATGTTTCTTGCAACAATAAGTGTGTGTGTAGCCCAAGATTATTAACTGTGGGTAGACACATGGTTTAATTCTTAGACCATCATCCTGACAATAGTCCCAGGGAATGAACTCCTGATTGGGCTTCATATCTTTTATCAATGTTTCACAGAGGGAGTTTTAAAAGATGGGGTTGAGTGAAATCATTTAGATGTCTCATCTTTATTTTGATCTTGGCATGTGTAACTGTGCTGTGCTGGGAAGAGAGAATTCACGACAGTCGCAGAACTGGGGCTGATGGAAGAAAGTAACTCATTATTTTGCAGATACTGTTCTTTTTCTGCTCCCCCCCCCCCCCGCCTTTTTTTAATTGTCCCAGCCAGGAGCCCTCTTGGCAGTGACCCCACTGGTCATGGAGGTGGAGGTAGCTGAGATCGGATATACCTGTGAGTGCTTTGTATTTTCCGCATAGCTGAATCATGACCAGTGAGGGACAGAGGCCTGAATTCTTGTTAATGGTGTCTCCTCACCTTTAATCCTGGCAAGGTGACAAAGGACTCATTTATTCTCCAAGTGATCCATCGACATTTCTTAAGTAGAGGGGAAAACTGGGAGGGGTTAGAGTGGAGACAGCACTATCTGGACAGCTCTGGATCCAGAGGACTGGTGGCCACCGCTGCTCCCCTTTTGCTAATTTTATTTTATTAAACGTTTGAATTTCTTTTGTTAATTTTAAGTAATGTGTAATCTAAGTTATGATTTTTTTTTTTGACCCAAGACTAATCTAGATGTTACTAGTTTTTTGGGCTGTTATGAATAAAGCTGTAGTAAATATTCATGTACAAGATTTTGTGTGGACATACGCTCTATTTTTGGATAGATACCTAGGAGTGAGATTCTTCAGTGGCTGGGGAGTGAGGGTTGATTTATGGGAGCTGCAAACTGACTTCTGAAGTGGTTGTCCACGTTGCATCTCCATCATCGGTGTCAGAGTTCTGGTGTTTCTACATCCTTGTCAGCACTTGGTCTTATCAGTCTTTTTAATTTTAGCCATCCTGGTAGGTTTGTAGTGGTATCTCAGTATGGTTTTAATTTTCATATCCCTGCTGACTCATGACGTTGAACATCTTTTTTTGTATTTATTTGGATGCCTCATGAGGTTGAACGTCTTTCATGTGCTTATTGACCGCTTGAATATCTTTTGTTGTGATTCTCAAAAAAATCTCCTGCCCCTCATCCCTGAACACTTGTGTTTCAAGAGTTCTTTACGTTTTTTGGAGTCAGGTCCTTCCTCAGGTCTGTATAGTGTGTATTTTCCCCCCAGTCTTTGGATTGCTTTTTTTTTTTCCCCCCGTTAATATGTCCTTTGAAAACCAGGTATTTCTTAATTTTGATGAGCTTCAATTTACCTTTTTTTTTTTTCTTTTAAATCAGGCTTTTTGTAGCCTATGAAGTCTTTGTACCGAGGTTTCTTAGCCTTAGGACATTTGACATTTGGCCTGAATAAATATTTGTTGTGGGGTCTGTCCTTTGCATTGTGGGGTCTGTCCTTTGCATTGTGGGGTGTTAAGAGCACCCTGTCTTCCCAGGTAGATCAGTGGTAAAGAATCTGTCTGCCAATGCAGGAGATGCAGGTTCAATCCCTGGGTTGGGAAGCTCCCCTGGAGAAGGAAATGGCAACCCACTTTGGTATTCTTGCCTGGAAAATTCCATGGACAGTGGAACCTGGTGGGCTACAGTCTGTGGGGCGACAAGGAGTCCGACATGACTGAGCACACCGCCCCCCCCCCCATTTCCTGATGTTTTATATAGGAAGCTTGCAACTGAGTTTTTAAGTGAGTTCAGGCTGCAGCTTCTTGCTGTATTATTCTTGGATGAGTTCAGTATCAAGAATGTTTTGCTTTGTGGGAAGAGCCAGTTAGTTTTTAGTATATTGTATGATACAGAATAGTTTTTGTATAGGATGGACAATTTCTGTTCCTTAAATTTTGGTAGAACTCAGTAGTAAAACTGTCTGGGCCTTGTGCCTTTGTGGAGATAGAATGTAGTGGAAGAGGAGTTTTGATTACTGTTTCAGTTTTGTCTGTTTACTCAGATTCTGTACTTTTTCTTGAGCAAGTTTTGATAATCTGTATTTTTCTAGGAAATTGTCATTTAAATTATGTATTCACATATAAATATGTAGCATTTACTCTTATGCTTTTGGAAATACCTTTTGAATCTGTAGGTAAATTAAAAAAATTCCTGATGTTAATTTATGTATTTTTCCCCTTAATTAGGTTTACTAAAGATTTTTCTAGTCTTTTTAGTCTTTTCAAAAGAACTAATATTTATTTTACCATCTTTGTCACCATTAATTTTTATTTTATTTATGCTCTCTGTTAACTTTAAAAAATTTCTTTAAAATTTTTTTCTAATTTTTCTTAAAAAATTTTTTTCTTAAAAAAATTTCTTTCAGTGCAGTAGAGTTGACTTACAGTATTATGTTAATTTCTGCTTCACAACAAAGTGATTCAGTTATACCTGCATGTTCTTTTTCGTCGTCTTTTCCGTTTGGTTTATCACAGGATATTGACTGTAGTTTCCTATGCTATACACTAGGATTTTGTTGTTTATCTTCTTTTTTCCCCCTAATTTAAATTGAAAGCTTTGATCTTTTAAATCAGCTTGCATGACTAAACTATGAATTTAAAGTTCTGTGTTTCTTTGTCTTGAGTATTATGCTACTTATGGGTTTTGATACATAGATTTTTCATCCTTCAGTTCTAAATATTTTCTTCTTATACCCAGAAATGCTAACTATTTGAATTTCTTGGATCCACCAGTTTTTAAAAATCTTTTGTTCTCTAGGTAAATGGAATTTCCCCCTCATGTGGGCAGTAAAAGTGTGAAATTGTGGCCTAGAACCTTCTTGAGTTGGGTGTTCTGTGTGTTTGGGAAAAAAAGGTTCTCTCTTTGTGTCAAAGTTTCCTTATTGTGCTGTTCAGCCTTTCTTTATTGTAACATATACTCCGACCTGCTTGGTCTGGCGTTTATACTTTGTATCTGACTACCACTGTGGGCAGGGTTCCAGAAGAATGGCTTCTGTCCTGTTTCCCAGCCTAGCAGTTCTTCTGTTGTTTGTGAGCTCTTCAACATTTTTCCGTTTCTTAGAAACATTCCAGCAGGGTCTGGAGTTGATGCATACTCACAGCTGCCTCTTCATGGTTGCCACGACTTCCCTCATCCCTTGGAAGACGTAAAGCTCTCCTCGGCTTCCTCTGTGAATTGCTCTTTGCTTGGGCCCAGTGTCTGTGGGCATTTGCCATCTCATTTTCATGGTGTGGGTGCCCTTGCGACGGCTGGTGCCTCTTGATTGTGCTCTTTGCGTCGAGCCTCCGCTGGGACGTTTGTGGCCTCTTTTTGCGCAGCTGTGCAGGATGGAGCTGGGAGCAGTTGTTGAAGCTTGGCTGCAAGTTGCTGGGGGGAGGCCGGGGGATGGGCAGGGCGTTCCTCTGGCTGGTGTGTCCCTGTGGCTGGTCTTAGGTGCTTTTCTGTCCTCCTCAACATCACTCCCAGCCCTGTTCCTGCTCGGAGACAGCTGTTGGGCCCTCGTTGACGGCCGCTGGCAGAGGACAGTGTGTTCTGCCTGTAGCTGGAATCCGCAGAGCTGGATTTCTGAGTTGGCGGGGGCCAGTCACCTCTTTCCTCTGCGTCTCAGTTTCCTCCTCAGGAGGGCTGGGAGTGGAGTTTTGGAGGTCACTGCCCTGCTTTTGAATGGGGACTCTCTCTCCTCTTTACTAGTTGGAAAGCCTCGTGGGCCAGTTAACTGACCTTCTGAGGTTTTGATTTTCTTCTGTGTCAAATCAGGGTGCTAATCACGTTTTTAGGGTAGTGTGAGAACCAGAGTGTGTCTAGGTGCCCAGCCATCCTTAGTGGTCATAAACGGTGGTGGCGGTGATTGCTTTCTTTCTGCAAGTTAGGGCTCTGTGCGTCAGATCAGTGATATTTTTAGCTGGTTCCTCTGCACCCCCCTGGTTCTCTCAGTGTCCAGGGGCTTTTTGCCTCAACACGAGGGCATTTCTTTTTCATCCATCCTATACATTGGCACTCCATGGGAAAGTTCTTTTGAGTAAGAAGTGTTTCCATCATTTAAAGTTTTAAAACCACGGGGCTGTGTGATTCTCAGGGTCTAGTTTGCATCCAGGCTTCTGCGGTTCGGAGGCTCCATCCTTCAAGATTCCTCCAGCTCCCGAGTAGCAGAAAGCCCAGCTAAGTTTGCTTACACAAGGAGGAGCTTGCTGATAGGAGGTGTGGGGTTGGGGCGGGTGCCAGGTGCCATATGTCGGGTGGCTCCAGGCCCTTTCCTGCCTTTTTCTTGGCATTGTCCTCCTTCCTGCGGTGGCCTACCACCCCGGGGGGCGGGGGAGAGCCTCCTGATTTCGTTTTTTGGTAGAAGGTCCTGAAGCCCCTGAGGACTTCTGCACGGGCGTCAGTGCTGTGGAGGGGCTCAGCCCCGTCTCCCTGGAGGAGGGGTGGGTCTTAGATTCCAGGGCGTCTGCTGTAGGTGGGGATTGGGCTCAAGAATGCAGGCCAGTGGGAAGCGTTGTGAGAGCCCTTCACCAGCTTCATGGTGCCGCATGACTTAAGAAGCAGCTGCCACAGGCGGGGTTTTGAGGTGCCTGGAGTGGTGCGTCACGCCTATTTCTGTCCTCGTGGTAACCAGCGCGAGGGGCCAGCCTGTGTGCATCCTCCACAGCTGGGGTGGGTGGAGGGGAAGATCCTAGCCCCTCTGGGTTCTGCGAGCATGAAGCTTGCCCTTCAGATGGGCCAGAGACCTTGGGTGGGATTTTTATGTTGTTGCTTTAAGATCCTTCCATGAATCTCTGGAGGGTGGCTTCCTCCTCCAGGGCGAGGGGGTGGGTACAATTTTGCAGGTGTCACTCTTCACTTTGGGGCTCAGAGATGTAAGAAATCTGAGGTCGTGAAAGTTATCAGTTCGAGTTTTGTTTTGGGGTACAGAGGGAGCAGGGAAAGATGAAGGAACATGGAGACACTGAAGCTTGGCCTTTGCCGGCCAGTGGCCGGGGAGGTCTTCTTAAATCAGAGCCTGTGTGCTTTAAGGGAATGGGAGCCCACTCCAGCATTCCTGTGTGCAGAATCCCATGGACAAAGGAGCCTGGCGGGCTACAGTCCATGGGGTCGCGTGCAGTTCTTCCCACGTACGTGTGTGCGGGAATAAACACGAGGCGTGCATGTGGAGAGCTTGTCCAGGAGCCGACCAGCCACCGGATGTTGACTTGTAACGTTAGTTTGTCGCCATCTGGGTGACTCGCTCTAGTCAAAAGCCAGTTAGACACCTTCAAAACACTTGTTTGGTACTGAAAGCCGCTCCCCAGCACCCTGGCCTGTAAACAGAAACCCCAAACCATGAGCATGGACGTGCTGAAGGGTGGCTTCTTAGAAGTGACAAGAATGTGTCCCCGCTGAGTCACCCCTTCGCAGCTTCTGAGACCCCTCCGCCTGCCATCTGCCGGAGGAGTGTCACTCACCACAAACAAAGCGAGAAACCCGCGTGGCTCACTCTCCCCGCTTTTGAGCGTCCATCCTTTGGCGGAGGCCGGGTGAGTTAGCTGCTTCGGTGAGTGAGCGAGCCTGGGGAGAGGCGTATGGGGCAGGGCTGTTGTATGGAGGGTGCTGGGTCCGCAGGCCTGTCTATAGGGGGGGAGCTTTTGCTTTTTTTTAGGAAGCGAGGGGGTCACCTGCGCATCTGACCCGGGGAAGGGTGTGCTAGGCAGAGGGATCACGTTATCAAGTGTTCCAGCTGGGATGCTGGCTGACACGGCTGGGAAGTGGCAGCGGGGCCGACGTGCAGCAAGAGCAAGAAAGAGGGTGGGAGACGGGAATTTCCGGAGAGGGTTGGCTGGGGCCACGTCCCGTAGTCCATCAAGAGTGACTCTGGAAGAGAGTGTGTACGTGTGTTTAACTGAATCCCTTTGCCGTGCAGCAGAAATGGGCACAATGTTGTAAATCAACTCTATTTCAATAAAAAATATTAAAAAAAAGAATGACTCTGGATTTTATTCTGAGGGAGGCGGGATCCTGGGAGGATTTTGAGCCCAGGAGTGACCTCGGGTAGGGACGGCCTGAGGGGGATTTTTGCCAGACCAGGTAAGTGGTTATAACAGATTGGACCAGGGTCATGGTGCAGAGTGGTTCGATTTTGGGGACTTTGAAGATGGAGCTGATGGACTCTGCCTAGGACTGGAGGTGGGGTGGGGTGGGGTGGTGTGGGGGGACAGGGACTGAGCTGAAAGGATGGAGCTGCCGTTTTCAGAGGGGGTGGCGGTGGAGAAGTAGGGGCCGCCTGGAGAGTGGGTGGAGGTTGTGACAGTGTTGGGGGTCATTCCATGGAAGTGCATGGTAGGGGTGGGGAGCCAGTGGAGCCGCGGTTCTTTCAGGCGGCATGAAGGTGACACTGATGTGGCCCTGTGCTTCCTGTTGCCAGCAGCGGGTGGTAGGGTTTCTGAGTCCTGTGACCCCAGAATCTTCAAAGCAGAGACTGTTCTCCTGTGGCAGCCTCGCTGGCCTTTGTGAAGAACTCACTCTGGGTAGTGGCCCCATCACCATCCGAACTAACCAGCTGAGCTGACTGCCCAGAAAGTAGGAAGGCGGGGGGCTCCCCTGGTGGCTCCGTGGTAAAGAATCCACCTCCCAAGGCAGGAGACACGGGTTCGAGCCCCAATCCAGGCTGATCCCATGTGCCGAGGAGGAGCTAAGCCCATGCCCCCATCACTACTGAGTCTGTGCTCTGGAGCCCGGGAGCTGCAACTCCTGAAGCGTGAGTGCCCTAAAACCTGTGCTCTACAAGCAGAGAGCTTTTACAGGACAGCAAAGAGGAAGCCCTGCTCGCCGCAACTAGAGAAGAGTCTGCACAGCAATGAACCTGGCACAGCCCCCCCTACCCCCGCCCCAAACAAAGGAAGGCAGCCTTTCTCTTGTCCTAGAGGCTTTGAAGGCAGGGTGCTGGGTCCCTGAGGGTTCGAGGGACGTTGGTGATGGCCTCTGAGGGGACTGAGCCTTAAACCTTGATCTCTATGCTGTGGGCCGACGTTAAAGGCAGTTGAATTCCGACATCCATGTGATGATTAAGGAGGAGGTTCAGCCTGTAATTCAAGCCTTCGTTTTGCGTTTGAGGAACAAAGTAAGAAAGTACCTAGATTGTAAAAGGGGCCTCATGGAGCAGGGTTGAAACCCTGGCCTGCGTCCTGGGGCTGTAGAGTTGCTGGGAGCAAAAACGCAGCAAGTGCAGCAGTGGGCGCACCGGCCAGCCCTTGGAGGCAGACCTCGGATGCAGAGGGCTGTGGCCTACAGGTTCCTGGAAGCCCGTTGAGGAAGAGCCGTGTCAGTCCTTTTCCACAGGTGTCCGATCCATCAGGCCTTTGTCCTGGTGGCAGCTGGTGGCTGCGTGGTGTGGGCTTGGGTGGGCCTGAGTGCCTGTCCTGTTCTGAGAGATCCCAGGAGGTGGCTGGCGTGCGTGTGTCTAGGTGTGTGTTCTGAGCTCCCCCCACTCTCTGTCTTGAGCTTCATCAGCTCCGTGGAGCTGGCCCCCAAACCAGGCTCCCACCCCCATCCTGGCAGTGTCGTGAGGTCACAGTCCTTTTGAAAGGACTTAACCAGGCCAACTCAGTTTTTAACCCGTCTTTGAGTCCTGCTGTTGATCCAGATGAGAGCTTAGGTGACAGTCCCTCAACAGCTCCACATTTCCAGTCTCGTTTTCCTGGTGGTGGCTGTGGGGTGGATGACTCTTGGAGACTGGCAGGTGAGGCTCTGAGTGCTTAAGTGTGTCCCCCAAAGCTGGGTGGGGGTGGGATTCAGGCCCACGAGTGTGGGCTCCTTCCCCATTCCTTGGCACTTCGTGGCTTGCCTTGGCTTCTCGGGACCTCTCCCGGACACTCAGGGTGCTGGCGTTAGAGCCGTGCCTGCCGACCCCCTGGCGCCTCCACACTCATGCCACCGGAGTCTCTCCTCCAGCGTGATCACTCTCCAGACCACTGGCTTCCTGCTCCCAGACCCTGTGTCACTACAGGGAAAACCAGAGATTAATGTCTGGCATTTCCTTGCCTTTTTTTTTTTTTTTTTGCTGGCCTCGTATCTTTATCCACAGCTTTGTGGGTTTGTTAGAATAGGAAGTGAAGTACTTCCTATATAAGCTTTGGCCACGATGCTCTATCAAACTTTTGTGTCCCCCCAGCGCCTGCAGATCAGGGTGCGTATTCCTTGTGCCAAATCAGATTCTTCTCTCATCGTGTCAGAAGCAGAGAGTTATTGACAACAGGGGTTACATTATGCTCTTGACATTTCTGCTGCAAATGTGCATTTTGGAAACCCTGCCTTCCTTTCCCCCTGCCACCCCTCCCCTCTGCCCGCCATCCTCCCGCTTTGCTATTTTAGGAGACCGTTCCAGATTTTCGAGGGTCGGTGGTCTGGAGGGATGAGCTGAGAAACTCTCTGATAATGATAAGAGGCAGTGGTGAGCCAAATGTTCCCTGAGTGTTTCGTTACAGCCCTTGGATGTAGGCCAGAAGCAGAGAAATTTTTTTTTTTTCGCTGTTCAGGTTGGAAAGACACTGCATTCCCCTCGTCCCCCAGATTTGGTATTGGCTGCTCACTCTAGATTTAGAAAAACAGTCCTCTAGCCAGTGACCATGTTATATGAATTTACTTGTATACCACCAACTTTTTTTTTTTTTTTAAGGAAACCAAATTATAGATTCACACGTACTTGTTAATTTTACTGCTGGTTCCATTGTACCTCTCATCTGCTTTATATACTGATGATTGTAGGCCAGTCATCAAATGTTTCTTGGCCACTTGAGCATTATTACCATAACCCCAGGACTTGTGGGAGTGAGGGAACCAGGATCTCTAAAGAATATGGACAGAATGAAGGTTCATGGAGCTGTTTTGTGTTGGAGGGGAAGGGACTCAATTTTCTGAGATTTGTTTTTTTTTCCTTTAAGGTGTTGGGCATTCCATTTTATAATTAAACTGTACTTCGTTTTATCTGTTTTTAAAAATTTTACCTGTTTTTGGCTCTGCTGGGTCCTGGTTGCTTTGTGCGGGTTTTTCTCCAGTTGCAGTGAGCTGGGGCTGCTCTTCTTGTGGTGCAAGGGCTTCTCATCGCGGGGCCTTCTCTTGTGGCTGAGCACGGGCTCTAGAGGCAGGGACTTCAGTAGTTGCAGCTCACGGGCGTAGTTGCAGCTCCTCAGCACGTGGAGTCTTCCCGGACTAGGGATCGAACTCACATCTCCTGCCTTGGCAGGTGAATTCTTATCCACAGCATTATCAGGGAAGTCCTAGACTTCAGTTTAGATGTTAGCTGTTTTAAGAATTAGAAAGAACCCCACATTGTATTTGCAGAGTGTTACAGTTTTGCAGATATTCAGTGATGTATATGAAAGCTTGCTGCTGCTGCTGCTGCTGCTAAGTCGCTTCAGTCGTGTCCGACTCTCTGCGACCCCATAGACAGCAGCCCACCAGGCTCCCCCGTCCCTGGGATTCTCCAGGCAAGAACACCGGAGAGGAGTCCTAAGACACCAGTGTCAAATAGCTGAGAGGAGTCGTCCAGTTATAGCCATCTGGCTTTTTCTTTTGCTTTCTCTCTTTTGCACGGACGTTGGCACCACGTTCGGTAGAAATGGCTCTGTTTCTGTTCGTGAACCTTTCTGATCTCCAGGCAGTTGTGATGGCCAGTTAGATCGGCTTCTTCCTTGCTGCCCCCGATTTGGTCCCGTTTTGACTGGGTTGGGCTCTCAGTGTGGCATTTCCCAGAGACAGTATTGGGAAGGTAGGGACACCTTGCCGTCTCTGGGTCGGTTGATGGTCTGCTCGTTGTGTGCTTCCTTCTAATTGGTGATCTTCTAATTGGTTGCGTGCCAGCAGTTTTCAGGATATTATGAAATGTAAACCAAATGAGATTAAAATGGAACCTCCGGGCCTCGGAACAGATGCAGACTGACTGCTGTTGTCCAGGGTGGTTTCGGCAGAGGCCATGGGATCATGGTAAAGGGCAGATGGTCTCAAGCTTTCTTGAACTGAGGGACCCCAGCCTGTGTCCTCAGTTCATCTGATGAGATGAATCGTCCACCCCCAGGGCCTGTCTCAGCCGCAGAATTCAGTTTGAGACCCAGGTTTGAGATCCCCTGGAGAAGGGAAAGGCCACCTTCTCTAGTATTCCTGCTTGGAGAATCCCATGGACAGAGGTCCCTGACGGGCTGCAGTCCATGGGGCTACAGTCCATGGGGTTGCAAAGAGCTGGACGTGACTGAGCAACTAACAGTGAGCTCAGAAAAGTGTCTTTTTTTGATCAGTATGGTGTGGGGTGGCCTGGATCTTCACAGAAGTCTCCACCAACAGCTTCTCCCCAGGGGCCACGCTCAGGTGCATTCACTCACTCTGGAAATCGGCACTCGGGGTCTGCCATTTCAGGGGCATCTATTGAGACAAGACTGAAGCTCCTAAAGTCTCCTGGAATGCTTTGCTAGCTTCACTGTTGTACTTAAAAGTAAATATCTTCTGAAAAGTTTAAAAAAAAAACTTAAAAAAAATTGCAGGTAAATGAGGCAGTTGATCTAAGTGTGAGCATTTACCCTTGGGGCTGGGATGGGCCTGGGCTAGTGCCTGGCGTTGTCATTTCATGGCTGTGTGACATTGAACAGGGGGTTTCATGTCTCTGAGCCGTGGAGTCTGGCTCTAAAGTGGAGGAATTCGAGAGAGTTGAGTAACCGTGTACAGTGCATGGGCGGCCTGCTGTCCAGACGTCAGGACCTGGGCTCCCCTGGCTGGTTTCCTTCCCAGCCTGCCAGCATATGTTGATTCTGTCCACGTATATGTCACTCTGTCATTCTGGGATGGAGGACACTCCTGTCCTGAGTCACGGGGCAGTGGGGGATACCAGGCACGTAAGATCTAGCAGTGGGTGGTGGGAAATGCCAGGAGGGTTAGTGTCAGAGCTGAGGATAACAGCAGGGGCCAGCCCATGTGGTCCGGAGGGCATTGCGTGCAGACCCGTGTGTTTAATTGCCAGGTTTGCTTTGAAGTGAACATGGGAGTTTTCAAGAGTGGGAGGGGGACATTGGCTACTGATGTTTCATACTCTGGAGAAAGAGGTAGCATGGCAAGGATTTTGCTTGCGTGTGCTACTTTTCGAAGCCAGGGTTCTTGTCCAGGTGGTTTGTGTCCAGAAGAGCGCTGCTAACTGAGGTTAGGCTGTCTCCTCGCAGGATTGGAACTGATTGTAAGACCCCAAAGTGGGCGAGGCCTCTGAGTGCTGTTTTCCAAAGACCACACACTTCCTGGGGCTCTCCTGCTCCGTCTTCTGGCATCCTGTTTCTCACAGATGAGATGGGGGACAGCTTAGAACCATGGTGTCTCATAGAAGTCTTGGCCTGATGGGAGAGTCAAGAGTTTCGTGAAGATGCCCACTGGGCTTTTATACTATCTGCATGCTAGTCGATGCTTGTAAAGCAAATATATTTCAAACATTTGTGTGTGTATCTGTCTGAATAAAGACTACATTTCCACCCAACTTGGAGATGTTTTCTTCCATGGTTTGTTCCCTGCTAAAAGTTTAAAATTTTAATATTACAGCTCATTTTTCTCTTTGGTCTGACACGTTAGACTCATTTTTTCCTGTTAGTTCCCCCCGCCCCGCCTTTATTTATGTAAGCCCAAAAAGCTTAGTGTAGAATATAGACTTTTCTGGGAATCTCAGCTGAATGGTTTCAGTTGCTTGGCTCTTAAATAAATCTTACTGTTCTGTTTCCTCATTTTGGCTGTATGTGTTCACCTCATGTAGAGAATTTTCTAGTGGAAAACTTTTGGACAAAATATTATTATTCCTCTAACATTTCATTAAATTTTATTTAGTCTATGTGCTTTTATTGTTTCTGAAGCCATTCTCTCGTTCTCAAATACGATCACAGTGCTTTAAAACTTCAGCATAAGTTTAAAGAATGATTTCGGCCTCGGCCATTCTGGTAGTTTGCCTTTCAATCTTGGCAAGGAGGCTAGAATTATCTAGTGCCAAACGCGTAGTTCTCTCAAGTGCTAACGGATATTTATTTGACTTTCACATTTAGGGAAATAATCTTTAAAACGTGTTTATTAAGGATGATAATTTAACTAAGGGGCACAGCAGTTGACAGTATAGGTTTTGGAATATGCTTCGTGAGTTTTCAGATCGATGATTTCAACTGAACAATCATTCCTGAGCTCCTAACGATACAAGGCGTTGGGCGTGTGTGTCTGTTTTAAAGCAGACGTGTCTGTTGGAATCGGACCCTCTCAAGTGCTGACTGAGGACTCTTCACCCAAGAGCGGCAGTTTAGGTTTGTGAGTCGCTGCCTTGTGTTGGTGGTTCAGTCAAACCCTTGAAGACACCCAGCACTCGAGTACTTTCACAGCACCCTCCCCTCCTTACTCCCATAACCACTTATCATTTTGATTAATCTTGACAGAACGCAAATATGAAATACAAGTAGAGAAGAGAAAGACGATGGACTCGGGCAGCGTCTTTCTAGGAACTCTGATTGCCAGATCGTCAGGACAGCACCCCCCACTTCCCTCTCTCCTCTCTTTTCTGCTCCGCTCACACATGCTGTTTACATCTGCCTTATTTAACTATCACCTCTGTAAAAATGGCAGTGGGTTTCTGTTTTAAGAAAAGCGTAGTGTTTTCAGTCACCACGTGCATTTCTTTAGAGCTGATTGCCACCAATTCACTCATTCTAAAATACCTTCACACAGCTCTCATGTTGTGGAACACTTTAATGATGCCAGTGCTTTAAACTTGGTGTCTGCTATTCTGGAAAAACTTAGGGGCCCTGAGTAAGAGATTCACAATTTGCCTTAATTAACTGTATTTAATAGAAAAGTCTACTAATACTCTGCACGTAACAACACTAGCTGAAAATTTTAAGGAAAGATCCATAGTCTGGATCTTTGAGCAGCCTGTTTTTGCTTCAAGTTCAGAATCAAAACTGGTTCCTTTAATTTGTGTGACCAGGTGTTCCCATCTCCTGGATCTCATCTGCTGCTCTCTCTGTCCACCTTGCTCCAGCCACAGGGCCCTTCCTTCCTTTCCATCCGTGTGCTAAGTTTATTCCTGCCATAGGACCTCGGAATGACTGGTCAGTCTGCTGGAATATCCTTCCCACCACATCTTCCCCTGGGTTGCTCATTTTGTCATTCAGGTCAGCCTGAGTTTGAGATCAGTTACTCTTCTGGATTCCAATCACATTTCTGTTACTTTGTTACTGTTTTGTGCTAGAAGGTGGAATTCTCCTGTGTATTTGCTTACCTGTTTATTTTCTGTCCTGGCCTGGAATATACACTCCAAGAGGGCAGGGCGTTTTTGGAATAATCATTGCTTGATCATTTCTGTACTCCTCACTAAGTATTTCAGACTTACTTGTGAAGCGAATGAAGAAAGGTTATGAAGGTCAAAAGCAACAGGCCTGAATAGATGACTTGCTGGTGCCTGGTGTTACTTGGGTCATTTTCTTGGGCCATGGAACTCTGGACTTGGGGGGTAAAAGGTGCTGCTTACTGGTAGGAGGGCTGAGTTTAGCGGTAACTGCATCCGAGTCCAGTGTCATCCCAAGGCCGGTGCTTGCCAAAGCGCTCCAGCCTGTTTTTCAGGTCCTTGCAGTTCAGTGGCTGTCAGAACTCCCAGCGGAGCATTCACAGCCCTGCCCGAGTGCTGATGTGTGCCCAGGTCCTTGGTTTCCTGGCAGGTGGCGTTGATCGGTGCCCAGATCTGGGTGGCAGGTGGCGTTGATCGGTCCCCAGATCTGGGTTCAGGAGCACACCTGGCTCCTTGTCTGCCAGTAACCTTCCTATTGGGGTTCCTCATTGCAGGACGGGGCTCTTGGGGAGACTGCCCGTGGGCAAGGAAGGGTGTGTTGCCTGGGGTTTGTGCCAAGTTAGCACTCTGACACCCAGTGGAAGGGGAGCCCGTAAGTGGACTGGTCCTATGGGGGCTGTATTCTCCCGTCAAGCTGGTGCTGCCCACGGTAAGCTCCTGACACATACTTGTGGTTTCCAGGCTTAGCAACCTCAAGGTCTCACACCCGGTTCCTCCACAATTCCAGGGTAGGAATTCTGATTTATCTTCTGTCCTTTCAACAATACCGTTGCATTAATGTACCTTTTGCATTTTGTGAGGAACTTTTAATTTACTCTCGTTTCCTATCTACCCTTATTGAGGAAATTTTTACAAAATTGACACAGCATTCTCCCTGAGAAGAGTGGAGAATTGAGAAGCCTTATTATGAGAAAACTGACAAACGTTATAGTTGACCCTTGAACAGTGCGGGTATTAGGAGTGCGACACCCCACCCCGCCCTCCCCACCCCTATTGAAAGTTCCCATCCAGCTTAACGGTTCACCCCCTGTATCCACAGTCTGCATCTGTGCATTCAGCAACTATACCTTGTATCGTTTGGTATATGGCAGCACAGTACTTAATGAAAAAAATTCCTGTATAAGTGGACCCGTGCAGTTCAAATCCATGTTGTTCGAGGGTCAGCTGTATTTTTGTCTCGAGTATGCAGATCGGTTCATGGACAGTTACTCAGTGTCTACTTTGCCAGAGGTTTGAACAGACAGCGAGTTTCATTGCATATAAAATACTTCATGTAGTGAATCAACCAAAAGTTAATTTTGTCTGATTTTGGATCTGTCGCCTGATGGCACAGCTTCATCGTGTCACTTTGGGTTTGAACTATTAAAGGTAAAACCAGAACCAGAACTATCTCACGTGCTATAACTAGTTTTTAAATAAGATAAACAAAATTAAAAACAAACATTTGGCTTTGCAGCATTCCACGGTGATTGGAAAGGTCACTGCCTTAAAACTCAACATAATTCTTGAGCAATTACTTAAATATCTGAGTTGGTATTCTTAAATTAATGGTAGAATTTTAAGTATTTTAATGCTTAGGGAGTCTTGAGGCTGCTTCAGGGCGGATTGAACTAGATCGAGGTGGTATTTAGTGGTTTCTGCCCTGGCTTCTATTCAACTTAACATAGTTTGACTTTAGTATTTTTGGCTAATGAAAGTGTATCTTCTAGGTTATGGTAGTCTTAAGCTTGAATGTGGCTTGAATATGAAACTAGAGAGAAGTTTAATTATTGGCAGATCAGTGACAGTGACAAATTGCTTTTCTTCCTTTCTAGTTATACATGGGAAGCAGTGGATACCAAAAATAACATGCTTTATAAAATCAACATCTGTGGAAATATGGGTATTGCCCAGTGTGGACCATCAAGTGCTGTTTGTATGCATGACTTGAAGACAGGCAGCTTTCATTCTGTGGGTAAGTAAAACTGCCGTTAGCTTGCTACACGTGCGGGATCCTGATTTTGCAAAAATGACTCTATGTATGTAAGCTGTCTCTTTAATTATATAAGCTTATGATCCATAATATATATTTTACTTTTTACAGGCATTCAAAGTGGTAGCAATGTAAATGTCTGCTCTGAGACAGGGTTAGGCTCCTCCCGTCCAGCGGATGCGGTGCAGTCAGTCGTTAGGAAGATTGATGTGCCTCTGTGTTTATTGCTACAGAAGGATGTTTCCTATATGGCTCTACCTTCTCCTGTTTTTTCTTAAACCCTGTCTTTCCTTTTCTCCCTCTTTCACCCCCATTTCCTCTGGTGCCCAACTCCCTTCCCACTTGTATCTTTCTGCTTTCTGCTGTGGTGGTTTGAGTCTCAGGCAGTCTGTATTCACATGGGGTCGTAGATGGTCCCTGGCTTTGGGCTCCCCCTAAAAATTAAATGGTCCTAAGGGCTTCCTCCCAGAGGAAAAAGCACAGACCTCTTTCCTAGGGCTTATTTTATTTGCCCAGTGGCCCTGGTTGTTGTTATTTTTTTGGTTGGGATCCCTGTCCTTTGGGAGGATAATGGGTCCACGTGGTTGATGGCCCCGCCACATTACATGGAGCGTGAAAGGGGCAGATGTGTAAAGAGACATGGGGCGGATGTGAGAGCAGGAGGTATCCTCGGCGGTGGTGGCGTGGGTGTCCGTGGTGACCTGCGACCTGGGCCTTTTCGGGGATGAGGTCTGATGGTGCGGGTCGGGGTGAAGTGGACATGGCACGTGACTGGTGACTGTGTGGCGCCAGGAAGAGGAGACTCGGCTTTGGAGTTGGGAGGGGCGGGTTCCTTTGGTAGCGCCATCTGTCATCTTGAACGCAAATTCCTAAGCACACTTGAAAGAGCTTTTTAGAAAGTAATGTTTAGAAAAAGAAGAGCGAGGTCTGGGAGGTCTGCTGGTCGAGCTCCAGAGTCTGCCTGGCTTCCTTCTCCCCCGACATGGAGACAGTATAGACTGGGAACAGTGGTCAGAGGGATTTGGGGCCCAGGACAGAGATCTGAGAAAGCACCAGCTCGCTCTGAACTCCGGGGCCAAATTTTACTATTTTGTGAAATACTTTAAAAAATGTGTGGGGCTTTCCTGGTGGTCCTGTGGTTAAGAGTCCTCACTCCCAATGCAGGGGGCCTGGGTTCAATCCCCTGGCCAGGGAGCTAGAGCCTGCATGCCTCGGCAGAGAGGCAAGTTTGCATGCTACAATTAAGACCCAGGGCAGCCAAATTTAAAAAAGTGCAAATGAGATCATCAGTTTCTTAGTTTGAACAACTCAGGGAGAGAGGCCCCAAGTGGGCCTGTTGGCTGGTGTTACTTAGGTTTTTAGGAAGAAGAAAGTAGTTTTCCTCTTGATTTTATTATAATACGGGCTATAGTATTTTTGGCTAGTGAAAGTGTGCTTCTAGTTTGCGGCAGCACAGTAGAGTGTAACATAGATGGGTACCAGACACACGCAAGTCACTAGGAGGCGGATTTATGAACTTGGCACAAAATTTGAGAATGACCAAGTTAGATAGGCTTCGAAAGCTCAGGCAGGAGAGTTGGTATTTTCTGGGGCAGATAGTGGATCCGTTATAAATTCTTTGTGACGGTAATTGGGGGAGGTGATCTGATAAAATGTTTTTTAGAAAGCTGGGCCTGGTGGACTATGAGAGGTTGGTTGAAAGGGAGAGTTAAAAAAGATGAGTTGTTACCGGTTGACACTGATATAAAACAGCTGTTTCTAATCTCATTTTACTCCCAGACACACATGACATACTTTTCCTGGGGCCTCAGCGCCCCCGCCCCCCTGCCCCGGGGGAGAGAATGGCATGCTAGATGGAGTGTGCTTTCAGCACTGGCGGTTATTGCCCTGCCCTTCAACTCACAAAAGCACACGTGTGTGAGCGAGTGAGAGCGACGCGAACGTTAGCACAGGTCGTCTTGAATCAGATCTCATTTTGCTCATGTGTGTTATACAGTTGAAATAACTAAATTTGTTCTTATAAATTTAGTTTTATAGCTAATCACTAAACTTGGTGTGCACTTACATGCCAGGTGTTCTAAGTAAAAAGTACCTCATTTAATTCATTCATCAACTTCTGAAGTAGATGGTCTCATTTCCCTCGTTTTAGAAGGGAGAAAGCAGAAGCACTACATGGATAAGCAGGTCGCCAGAGGTTGCGTGGTTGTGGATTTGAATGCTGACGGGCCAACTGCAGAGCCTGTGGACTTATTTGGCTTCTTACTCTGCGATCACAGCGTCCCATCAGACAGTTATAGCGCTAATATGGGAACTCTGGTGGGTAACCTGAACTCCTGGCTTTTAGAGGACAGCTGGAAACTAACATCAGTTTGCTAGAAAGGGGAGACAAACATGAATTTTGGAAAATGGCCGCAAAAACTGGAGCTCCCAATAGATCAGAGACAAGAAGAGCTAGTTTAACAGATCCAAACACATAGGAGAACTGAATGTATAACCTGAAATTTGGATATAATTAAGCTATGTATCTCCTAGGAAACAATATTAGACATCTCCTTTGTATTGTGTTACAGAGATTATGGATTAATTAAAAGTAAAAAGACAATAGAACATTGGCGGGGGGAACCTAGTAAAATAGAAATATAATCTGAAGGAGGTAGGAATTTCTCTTAATAAATGATAAGAAAAACAACGCAGGAGCAAAATGGCAAAGTCTCTAAGAACAGGCAATTCACAAAAGAAGAAATCCAGATGGTCAATTCAGCTTCATTAGTAAGCCAGGCATAAATGCAAATCAAAGCAATAATGAAATCTAGTTTTCCTTCAGTCACATTGGCAGAAATTTAAATGGTTGAATCACGGAATGCTGGCAGGGAGCCTAGAAACGGGCACATTCGTATATGACTATAGGAAGATGGTTGTCTCTAACCCTTATGGGAAGATAATTGTTGATGTGAGTTTTATAGTGCCCATAGGGCAGTTTTTGTACTTACAAATATTAAAACCTCAACTTTGGTCTAAATAATATTACATTATTTTTGATTTAAAAAAATCCTGTATTAGTTCTTCCTTAGGCCAGTGATATTGTTACATATATAAATCCAGCAGAGTTTAGCAATCGTTTTTATGGGGTCAGTGAACAACCATTTTGTTCCATTTACAACCTAGTTGAATCATTTTCATCACACTTTACAATGATTTATGCATTTTATACATTTGATTTCTGTTTAAAGTACATCAGATAATCTGATCTGACGATAAAAGTGTAAGGATTAACAATAATTCTTATAAATTTAATAGTTTAAATGTAGAAATATGATAAGCCTGAAATTATCTTAGCTGTTCTCATATTGTCACAGTTCTGAATCAGTTGCTTAGTTTATAACCTCTGAATTAGTTGTAACATTGAACATCACAAGTATATAAAAGTACTGAATATGTTCACATTCCTCCTAACAGCTTTAATATTAATACCATGATTTTCATTTAATTAATCTTTCTGGAGGTTGAAAATTATGTATCCACTTCATGAAGGCTATTATAGCCCCTTTCATCAAGGTAGCAGACCCACTGTTAAGTGAGGTTACTCACCACCAAAGCCTGGTTCTGACTGGCTTCTTATAGGTGACCTGGGGGTAGGACAGAATGTGAAATTCAGTTGCAGTTGCTGGTCATGTGACTTCGTTTGCTCTAAGCAGACTGACTCCTAACTTAAGGTTGCACTTAATGATTCCTGTGTGCATTCACAGAAATCTACAACAGCAATCCAGCTGATCACTAGATTGACTTTCATGTCTCTTAACATGTGAAAATACCATTTCTTCTTGTGCCTTGTATCTTTCATTTTCAAAAATGATATAATTCTGTTAGATACATAAGATAATACCTGGTGATACCTGGTTGCCTTCTAGGTATAACTCATATTTTTATCTCAGAGTCTCTCCTGATAGTCTAGAATTATCTGTTGCATTTAAAAACTTAGATTCCTGTAACGTCTTTTGTACATAGACTTTTGTACAAAAAAAAATTCCTCGTAGCATTGAAAATTGTAGCGAATATGCCGAAACAGCCTAACCATGGGATAGTTCAGTACATTGTAGTATATTCTGATTTACTTGGCTAAATCATAACATATATATATATAAATTTTTTTTTAAAAAACAGCTAACACTTAATACTCATTTATTGATTTGTAACAAATATTTGAATGAATCAGTCACCAAAACAGACAAAAACCCCTTTTCTCACGGAGCTTACATTCTAGTGGAGCAGGAGGCACACAAGAAAGACAGTGGCTAAGTGGGATATTAAGACTGTGATGGATGCTGTAGAAAAGACGGGGGAAAGGCGGGAGTGCCGGGGGGCCTTGGGAGTGTGTGTTCAGGAATATTCAGCAGGGTGGGTGTTGCTGAGAAAGTGACATTTGAGCAAAGACTTGAAACAAAGCAGCGAATCACATGGCTCCGGGGTTGGGGGGCGGCCAGTGCCGGGAGGTGGGGTGGGGGGGGATGGGGGCTGTCAAGGCTAGAGGCAGGGAGGGTCTGAGGGGGCAGGAGCCAGAGTAGAAATCTCTTTTGGAGTGTTCATAGAAAGAGGAGCGGAAAGGTGGGGCAGGAGGCAGAGGCGAGAGCTGCGCAGGGGGTTCTCTTTTTGGTGAAGGAACACGCGAAACAGTACACGTCGAAAGACAAGATACAACAGAAGGGGGCGTGTTCCGCCAGGGGGCGGCCTGGCTGGAGCACGTCGGAGAGGGCTAGCGGCCCGGCTGGCAGGCCCTGAGCAAGGTGCTGAGAAGGCCCGGCGGCCGCGTGCTGGGCCCCATGGCCGCCGGCAGAGGCATGGCCGCCGGCAGAGGCACGGCCGCCGGCGGAGGCACGGTCGCCAGGCCGGGCAGCCTCAGCGAGGTCGGGTTGCGAGCTCGGCCGGGCTCGGCCGCGGGCGCCGAGGGCGGCAGGCGAGGCCCGGCAGGCCCTGTGCGCGGCCTGATCGGGCGGACTCTGGTGAGCGCGGCCGGGCGCGCAGGGTCTGCAGGACCCGGCGCGGCCTGGCCGACGGCGCGTGGCCGGGGCTGGCGGGCGCGGGCGAGCGCTGCCGGACGGGCGCCCTGGCGCGCAGGGTCGGGAGGACCCGGCGCGGCCCGGACTGCAGAGCGTGGCTGAGTCTGACGGGCTCGGGCGAGCGTGGCCTGGCGGGTGCCCTGGCGCGCAGGGTCGGGAGGACCTCGCGGGGCCTGGCCGGTAGCGCGTGGCCGGGTCTGGCGGGTCCGGGTGAGCGCGGCCTGGTCTGGCGGGCCCGGGCGAGCGCGGCCTGGAGGGCTCGGCCTGGAGAGCGCTGTCTGGAGGGCCCAGCGCGTGGTCTGGCGGACCCGGCGTGGTCTGGCGGCCCTGGCCTGGAGACCGCGGTCGGGTGGACCCGCCAATGCCTGGCGGGCTCGGCAAGTGCGGTTTGGTCTGGCGGGCCCAGGCGAGCGCGGCTCGGTCTGGGGGGTTCGGCCTGGAGGCTGCGGTCGGACAGGTCTGGCAGGCCCGGGACGCGCGGCCTGGTCTGGAGGACCCGGCCTGGAGAGCGCGGCCTGGAGGACCCGGCGTGGTCTAGTCTGGTGGGGTCTCGCCAGTGCTGTCTGGTCTGGTGGGCCCGGGCGAGCTCGGCCTGGTCTGGCGGACCCGGCCTGGAGAGCGCGGCCTGGAGGACCCGGCGCGGCCTGGCGGGCCCTGGCGAGCGCGGCCTGGCGGGCCCGGGGCGCAGGGTCTGAAGGACCCGGCGCGGCCTGGCCTGGAGAGCTCGGCCTGGTCTGGCGGACCCGGCCTGGAGAGCGCCGTCTGGCGGGCCTGGCGCGCGTGGCCTCGTTTGGAGGACCCGGCCTGGAGACTGTGGTCTGGAGGGCCTGGCGCGCACGGCCTGGCGCGGTCCGGAGGACCCGGCGCGATCTGGCGGGCCCGGTGAGCGCGAGCTGGTCTGGCGGGCCCAGCGCGCGCGGCCTGGTCTGGTGGACCTGGCCTGGAAAGCGTGGTCTGGAGGACCCGGCGCGCGCGGTCTGGCGGGCCTGGCGCGGTCCGGCTGGCCGAGCGCGCGGTCTGGAGGACCCGGCGCGGTCTGGCGGACCCGGCCTGGAGAGCGCGGTCTGGAGGACCCGGCGCGGCCTGGCGGGCCTGGGCGGACGCGGCCTGGTCTGGCGGGCCCTGCCGGGAGACCGCGGTCTGGCCGGCACGGCGCGCGCAGCCCGGTCTGGAGGACCCGGCCTGGAGAGCGCGGCCTGGAGGACCCGGCGCGGTCTGGTCTGCTGGGGCCCCGCCAGTGTGGTCTGGTCTGGCGCGCCCGGCCTGGAGAGCGTGGTCTGGCGGGCCCGGCGCGCGGTCTGGAGGACCCGGCGCGATCTGGCGGGCCCGGCGAGCGTGGCCCAGCCCATTTGGCGCCGTCCTCGGGAGCTGGCCGTGGGCCTGGCGTGCTGGCCGCCGCCCCGCAGTCCTCGCCCGGCCTTCGTCCGGGGAGGACGGCCAGGCTGGCCGGGGTGCCGCGGGAGTCCGCCGCGGGGGCGCTGCCGCGATATACCGCGGCCTCTCGCCGAGTGCCGGGGTGGGCAGTCGGTCCTGGCCAGTAGGCGGAGGAGCGGGCGGCAGGCAGGCTGGACTGGCGGGCGGGTGCGGTGCCGATGGGGCCTGACGCTGAGGGACGCCGCTGTCCCCAGCGCCGCGGCCGCGGAGCTCGGCCGGTCCGTCTCGGCTCGAGGCCAGGGCCCGTCTGGTCTGCGCGCAGGGCGAGCCCAGCAGTTATGAGGCGCCCCCGGGAGCTCTGGGCACAGGGCCGGATGGGGCCGCCGCGTCGGGGGGGGGGACAGAGGCGCGGGGGGAGGGTCTTTAAGGTGGGGGGCTCCCCCCGCCCCCTGCCACAGCCCGGAAGCGCCCCCTTCTGGCGGCTGCACACGCCGCCTCCTGCCGGCCGAGCCCGCCCCGCCACCTCCTGCGCCCCGAGTCTCCTGGAGCGCGGCGCTGCAGGGGCTCGGGAGGCCCCGCCCCGTCACCAGCTTCCCTGGCCACGCCCACAGTGGGCGGAGCCGCGGGGCGCTGTCCGTGGTCCCAGAGCCGCCTCAGGCCTCTGAGGCTGTTGGGTCTGGAGAGGAAAAAAAAAGATTTTTCAGAGCGATCTCCTGGAGTTTTAGGAGCGGAAGAACGATCCTGGCAAACCTTTGCCGCGGTTTAGACAGGAAAGGCAGGGAACCGCTGTACTGTTAAGTCTGGTGCTATGGGGCCTGAAAGCCATTATTATCTCCTCTCCATTGGCGTCTTAAAATTTTTACCCCGTCCCCTCTTTTTTTTTGCTTTTCCCCCTGCTTAAAGATCTCCGGTGTAGGTATCAAAGTAGACCAGTTGTAATCCTGAGGTCATGACACTCATCATTAGTCTGTGAACTAATCTTTTTTTTCCATTTTGTTTTTTAAATTAGTTGTTTTGGATAATGCAATGAAACCCCTCTCTCACAAAATCTAGGACCTTGACAATAACCACTCTGTCTCCATGCTCCTGTCTCTCTTCACTGGAGGTGATCATTTGCCCACATCCTGTATACCAACATTTCCTTTCTTTCCTCTCTCACTGTAGTCAGAGTCTGTCTGGCTGTGTGGTGTTTTTTAACTTAATAAAAAGTGTATATCATACAATGTGTAGTTTGGGGGGAGCTTACGTGGTAACAGCATATTGCTAAAAGACAGCTGTATTGTTGTCTTTCCCTGATTTATTCCTCTGATTCCTATGTTGTAGTATTGTGTAGGTCTAGCAGGGTTAATTTATCCACTCTTCTTTTGATGGGCATTTGAGTTGTTTCCAGGTTTTCACTAGTGTGAAGAACACGAGATATTCTTTCACGTGTCTTGTTATATATATATTTATTTGTGGCTTTCGTTTATGTATTTACCTAAGAGTTGACGAGCTAAGGAATAGGGTATGTGAATGTTCAGTGGTAGGACTCAGTGCCATGACAACTTATGTACCGGTTAAACCAGTTCATACTTCCTCCTGCAACACAGGAGAGCTCTAGGCTGTCTCTCCTCCGACATTTGGTGCTTAATTTTTGTCCATCTAATGACTGGGCTTGGTATGCCATGTGGTCTTGATCACCAGTGATGTTGAACATCTCTTTGTATTATGAAGATGTTTTTCTTCTGTCTGATCATGTCTTGCCCACTTCATATTAAGTTATCTATCGCATGTGATCAGTTCTTTCCCTCTAGAAGCTTTAGAATTTTCTCTTTGCCTTTGAAATTGAAATCACCATGCTATGACTTGGTGTGGGCTTTCCCCTTTTTCCTCTCAGCGTTTTCTCTCAGAGGTCATTCGTTTCCTTTTCTTTCCTAAAATTATAAAAAATGATTTTGTTTTTGTGTGAGTATATATATTCTTGATGCTAGTTCTTTGCCAGCTCAATGTATCACCAAATTTATAATTTGTTTCTGTTTTCCTCAAGGTACTTTTTGATGAGTGTAAACTTTTAAACTTAATAAAAGTCAAGTTTAAAATTTTTGGGGGTAGTTAATGCTTTTGAGATTTCAATATTTTGCTGCATTAGGATTTAAAAGATAACTATGTATATATTTTATTAAGAGAATTTGGTTTCTCATGTTTATATCTTTTAATCCCTTTAGAGTTCATTTTTGTATACAGTGGTTTAAGTGGGGATTCAGTTATCTTTTGCCAGTACCGATTGCTATTTTGTTTCCAGTTTTATCTACTGAACAGTCTCTCTGCTCACCGACTTGATACCTTGTATATCAAAGTTTGACTCAAGAATCCAGGTGTCTGTGCTCTCTGTTCTGGTGTCTTGATCTCTGTTCCAGTCTGTCTGTTCTTGTGCCAACTATAATCACTGATACTATATAGATTTTTTTATTATAATAATATCTCAGGCAAACTGAGAAGTGATCACCCTATTTGTGGACTGTTCTAAAAATTTTTTGTTTTTACAGTGTGTATGTATGAAGTTATAAAAAGGATTTCATCAGCCAAACTATATATTCTGATTTATGTTTTTGAAGATCAGACTGGTGCAAGATGGGGGGGGGGGGAGGGAGGATGGTGAGGGACGAGACAGGAGTTGGAGGCAAGGGGCCCCGTTAAGAGGCTGTAGCCAGAGCACGGGAACCAGTGGTTACAGTCGTCGTAGAGATGGAGAGACATGGACGGATTTGAGAAGAAGGTCAAAGTGCTGGAACTTGCCCATGTAGACAGATGAGAGAAAGATAGGACTTAGTGCCATTTTGTGTGGGGCTTGAACAGCAGGAGGTGGGGTGAGGATGGCATTCCTGAGACAGAGAATTCTTGGGAAAGGGCACTTTGTAAGCTTATAAGCTTTTCAGATGAATTATAGTGCCATTTTTAGTTTGCTCGTACTTGGAAATAGCTTTTGGTTATGAATGTCTTCTAGCTTGTTCATGCTCTTTTCTCTCCGAATAGGTGACTCTCTTTTGAAAACCGCAAGCAGATCTCTTCTGGAATTCAACACAACAGTGAACTGTAAGCAGCAGAATCACAAAATTCAGAGTAGCATCACCTTCTTATGTGGGAAAACCTTGGTGAGTCCGTGGAGAGTCACTTCATAATCTTTCTTTTAAGAATATTTGTCCCTAGGGCGTTCTTGCTGTCCTGGTATTCTAAGACAAGTAAGTGAGTAAAATGAAAAACTCAAGCGAACAGATAAACAGAAACCCCAACCAAATGACCATCATCATTAAAAACCAATAAGTAAACAAATCCTAAGCCTATAGTTACAATGTTTAAGTGAAACTTGACCCACATCCTGTGTACAACGCAATGTAAAGATTAGTGTGTTTAAACTCAAAGCTCTGTTTAATGTTTATGCTGCTGGCATATTTTTTTTTTCTTTCTGCATTTTCTTTTGATAGTTTTCAGGGCAGCGTGTTTGCTTCTTAAAGTGTGTGTGTGTGTGTGTTTTTTTTTCTCATTTACATTAAATTGGACAAACTGACACCTATCAAGAAGAAACCTTGGTCAGTGGGTAATGGGGTGCCCAACTTTCGGGGTATTACTAGTGTTGAAATGGAACATAATTGTTTAAAGCATGACATTTGTCCTCACTGTCTGTATATTGTATGTGATATTTTAGTTTTAATCTTTACTCTTTAGAAAGGGACTCTCAGCAAACGATTGCTAGCTTTTAGGAAAAACGACTTGTGTACATGTTCTGTGAGTATTCTATAATCAGGGTAAGAATCCAAGTGTTTAGAAAAATCAGATAGAGTGACGCTCATGTGGCTACCAGATTGCTTTAAAATACAATTTTTAGAATTTGGTGCTGTGACTGTTGCATTTTAAAACCATCCTGTCTTGCGTGAAGAACTTGAAAAATAACTCAATATTGTTAATTTTGGACCAGATTGTCCGTTGCACTCTTGTCCATGTTGAAACTTTGGGAAATAATCTGTTTGCAGTGGTATGAAATCTGGAGGTCTGAGTTACAGAGTAAGCTGTCGTTTGAATTTTAACTAACTTTTCTTGAGGAATTCTGTGTTCATGCTACAAGAACCAGAATTTGCAGAGCTCCTTAGACTTCCTCAGGGAGTGTAGGGGTAAGTTCCCGCTGGGTCTTATCAACCAGCCACACCGTGGTCATCGCTGGTCCCCGTCTGTTAGAAGGGGCCCCCCGCTCCAGTGTGGGGGCGTTTAAGGAAGGCCGGTGTATGAGCTTGGTCAGGTCCAGATGGGCCTCCTCCGTCGGCTTCCAGGAAGCATGAGGTCACATTTTCTGGCTTTGGTTTTGTTGGCGTTTGGTTCAGAGAACATTTGGAGTTTGAGAGTGGAAGGTCTGCAGGGATTACTTCCCATGAGCTTACTGTACTTGCATAGCTGGGGCCGGAGAACAGTTTTGGATCAGTTAGAGCCAAATTCCATCATGATTTTATGAAGCTTTTGTCTCAGAAGTTTTGAGTTTGGGAACTTCTCACTCGGCTGACCTTGTTAACTAAAACAGTTGTGTGTTACTACTCTCCCCCCACAACACACCCACTGCTGCTAGTTTAAAATTTTTCGTTAGCTTTCACGGTTTCTAACTTTAGAAAAGGAGCACTTTACAATACGTGGTGTGCTAACTTATTTTTACTTCTTTTAAAAATAGGGAACTCCCGAGTTTGTAACTGCAACAGATTGTGTGCATTACTTCGAGTGGAGGACTACTGCAGCCTGCAAGAAGGATATATTTAAAGCAAATAAAGAGGTAACAGGGGCCCTTCAGGGTTACATGTTTGTGAAGTACATTCTGGGACCTTCAGTGTTTGAAGTACAGACACATACCTTTTGAGGTAGAAATCTGTTTTTGGTTTTCAAACTCAGTTTAAACAGAGAGACCATACGATTTGGGCTTCCCTGATAGCTCAGATGGTAAAGAATCTGCCTGCAGTGCAGGAGATCCAGGTTCGATCCCTGGGTTGGGAAGAACTTCTGGAGAAGGAAACGGCAACCCACTCTAGTTATTCTTGCCTGAAGAATCCTATGGACAGAGGAGCCTGGCAGGCTACAGTCCATGGGGTCACAAAGAGTCAGATGTAACTGAGCAGCTGACGCACACACACACTGTGTGATTTCCTTGATAACTTTTCCTGGATGGTTCTTACTTTTAGGACAGGGTGTTTTAAACATACAGGACAGACTGGAAATGGAATGGCTCACTCATGTAGAGCAAGTGATATCCTGGTTTCTGATGCCATGCATCTCAAGAACTAAGTCTCAAGCTGACTTTGGGGTTTAGATCACCACGCTGCCTGCAGAGACCATCTCCTTGGCCTGGGAGTGGCTTCTAAATGCATCTTGGATCCAGGTCAGGTGTGCCTGGCCCTTACATTTGTTGCCAGCTCACCTCAGAGGCCAGATGACTGTCACTACTTCCCCTGTTTCTCTGGTATCTGGCACGTGTTCCTGGTGATCGATGAAGCACCATCCTCTCTAACCTACAGCTTCTGACTTTCCCTGGCAGTGGAGGGGGCAGAGGGCCCTTTCCTCTGCAGTTCTCCCATCCCACCACCCCGGGATTTCAAGGTGGCTTTCCTTTGTTCACCCAGGCAATAGTCTTCCTGGGTTGAGTATTCTCTTTTTTCTATATTCGTTTTCTGTTCTGTAGAGTTGAGTTCAGAGACCCTCTTAGGAGCTAGGAACTGGGAGTGATCAGTGATGGGAGTAATCGGTCATTTACCTGATGGCCTAATACGTTGTCATTTAAGAAGGGCAAAAAGAGACGTTTGTATCTTTTTTTTAAAAAGCCATGTTAAGTTACAAATACTGAGCTATCACCGATTGTTCAGATGCGGCCGTCTCTAAAAGAAAAGCTAGTCGGGATGCTGCCTTGTGTGTAAGGAACGTTCAATGGGAAGGAAGAAGATACAATGAAATAACACTAGGAGGAGATGGTGTCAGATTTAAACTTTGCATTTAAAAACTTAGGTTAGACTCTTTGCCAGTATTTCGTTAGCGGCAGGTAAAGCATCCTTGAACCAGTGTGAAGTGCCTTCTGCTTTCCTGAGAGACCCCAGGCCCCATGGAGGTTCTTGCGGACTCTGACTCTCCAAGCGATAGTTATCACCCCCATTTTTCCTGTTTTAACCGAGTCTCTCTTTTACCTTGCTTTGCTGAACTGACAGTTGTCTCCCACCACCTAAAGAGTAATTACTTCCCCAAAGAAAGAAACGGTGGCTTGTTTTTGGTTTCCTTTGTGTTTTTAGGTCAAAAAGTCACAGACTACATCCTCTGTTTGTGCAGCCTCAGACCTAGGATTGTTTTTTTACATTTTTATAGGATTGTTAAAAAAAAAAGCCGAGAAGAATACACAGCAGAGACCTACGTCACTCACAAAGCCTAACATGTTTACAGGACGAGGGTGCTGACCCTGGACCTGAGTCGTTTTGCGGGGTGGAAATGGGGAGATTAGAGCCTATGTTTTTCTCAAAAGTGATGTTTAACTTCTCTTAGAAGCTGATCGAAAGATGCAGGGGGAATGTTGATTTGCTCCCAGTGACCTTTTCTTTGGGACTGGTTGGCGGCAGGGCTTTTATCTGTTGAGTTTTCCTCCCTGGAGGGGCTCAGTGTCAGGAATGTCATTACATTTTGAAAACGCTGTTGTGTTCAGGGGGCCCATAGACTGAAGGTGTGGAGGGCATCTGCTCTGCCTTAGGTATGGACAAGTAGATAAGAACACAAGAGCCTGATGCTTTCCTGGTGGCTCAGTTGGTAAAGAGTCTTCTTGCAACGTGGGAGACCCAGGTTTGATCCCTGGGTAGGGAAGATCCTCTGGAGAAGGGAATGGCAACCCACTCCAGTATCCTTGCCTGGAGAATCCCACGGGCAGAGGAGCCTGGGAGGTTCAGCTCATGCAGTCCATGGAGTTGCAGAGAGTCGGATACGACCGAGCCCCTGACACACACAAGAGCCTGATGGCTGCAGCAGGAGCGTTGCTCTCACCCCCTGCAAGTCATAGGAAAGCGTCTTCCCTCTTCTCTGTCTTCAGTAGGATTCGATTGCGTCGTATAGGCTATAGTATAACTTCAAGGATTATATTAAATGTAGAAACACTCATCATTCCTCTTTAAGAAAAAACAAACCTAGGCTTGGTTTAGTGGCCGTGTGGTCTTCATCTCCACCCGTTATTAGTGTCTGCTCATTGCTTCTGTTGGTTTGGCTTCATCGGATTTAGAATGGAGTGATGGGCAGAGAGCACGGGGCGGGGGTGGGCTCCAGAAAGTGCCGTCTAAACCCACCCGCGTCATGCTTTGCTTAGTGGATCCCGGTGGAGTCCTCTTAGATCGTAATTTCTTTACAAGATTGTGGACGCGCACCCCCTACCATTCCACCCCTAGGGAACACAGAAAACGCACTCCTGGCAAGTGCGTGGTCCTAGCGGCGTTGCATAAATATGGTTAATGTACAGAAGCACACCGTTAACAAGGGTGACTCAGTGTGCTGTGTGTGGAGCTGGCAGAGACCCCCTTTGCCGGCCGCCGCATTCCCGGGGCTGATGAATGTCTCCATTGCTCGGCTCAGCGGAGCAGGAAGTGGGAGGACTCTCCCCAGGAGCCTTGCTTGTTTTTCCGACGCTCGCTCCAATTCTGGGGGGCGCTGCGTCGGGCGTGTCTCCTGTTCCTTCCTGGAGTCGAGACACAGCCAGCAGTTGCTTGTGGCCGTGAGCCGGGGCGGGGGCGGGGGTGGGGTCTGCAGGCCTGGCTCACGGAGATCCCTCTAGCCTTGGGGTGACACAGAGCTAGTTTGAGGCAGGTGGCCCCCCTCCCCGCCTGCTGGGTGCTGTCCTGCTCACTCTCTTCATCTCGTAGCTGAAAAGTTGCTTCTTGTCTCCTGTCTCATCAGTCAGCCCAATTCCATCCCCCTCCTCTGAGTTAACACATTTCTGTTGACTGTATTACTCTGCTAGGGGCTGCAAGCTTTGAATTTGCAGGATCAAGGGCGTGGGTTACTTCCACTGGAGCTTTGTCACGGTCTGCAGTCATCCTGCTCTTGCACTTCGATGGCCTTTCGGCAGGACGTGGTGCCGTGCGTGGGTTCTGCCTCCTGCGCTCGGCCCGCTCTGTGCCTGTGCCTGCCCTCCTTGCTGGCACCTAGCTGTCGGGTCAGTGTCACAGGCAGTGGTAGCTTTGCTCTAAGGGTCTGGTTGACATGAGTTTGGGTCCCCCTCCCCCACCTCCGCCGAGGGGGTGCGAGTCCTTGGGTTTAATCCAGTAGCTCTCTCTGAAGTCTCTGCAAACAGAACAGGGGAAGAGGGTTAGTGGGTCAGAGCATTCCTGCAGGGTTGATAGCATCTTTCCGAGAAACATTTAAAAGCTAAACATTAACATGAAGCAGTTAACCTTTGTAAATGAACCTGCCTGTGAATAGCTTCACTTTTCCAAACGAACAGTTTAAGGAAAATTACCCACTGGAAATGATGAAACAGACTATCGATCCTTTGAAATGATTTGCAGAGAACATGAGTTTTTAGAATATTTCTTGGCTAAGGCAATTAAAACGATGTGGTATATTACTTTGCAGCTGAGATTTGGGGGCTGTTTCACATAAACTTGGTGACCAGGCATTTACTCAGGGGCACACCTGTGGGCTTGGCTGCTTTGCCTTCAGACTTTGGTGGAGCTTGGAAAGCACAGGGTCTTGCCCGCTGTAATGGGTTTCATGTGTAACCTTCCCCCGGACCCCTTTTTCCTCCCCTCCACCAGTTTTATTGAGGTGTAATTCACAAGTAAAATTGCATATATTTGAAGTGTACAATGCAGTGGTTTGGTTTAGTCCTTGATTTTTTAAAAACAGAAGGCCATTCATTTATAGAGATGAGAGAATACGTGTGAGCTGGAACCCAGTGGGGCTTCCCTGCTGACTGAGATGGGAAAGAGTCTACCTGCCAAAGCAGAAGGCCTGGGTTCAATCCCTGGGTCAGGAAGATCCCTTAGAGAAGGGCATGGCAGCCCACTCCAGGATTCTTTTCCTGGAGAACCCTGTGGCAGAGGAGCCTGGTGAGCTACAGTCCCTGGGGTGGCAAAGAGTCAGAGGTGGCTGAACAACTCACACACACTCAAAGCGTGGGCCGGATGCCCAGAGGAGGAACTTCGGGCTCTGAGCCATGTCCTAAGCCTTGCTTGGGGCCGCAGCAGTGACATAGCCCCCGTCCTCAGGAGCTCACTCGCACGTTAGCAGGTGGGGGTGTCTGGTGACAGACACCAGTGCAATGAAGGAAAAGGGTGGGGGAGGCGCAGAGAGAGTGGGAGATGTTGGAAAGGCCACGCCAAGCAGGCGACGCTTCCCCCGGGGCCTGAGCAAGGTGAGAGGGGATGCCAGGAACTATTCCAGGCAGAGGCAGCGTCACTTTCCTGGGGTGAAGTGCCCCTCGAGGCCAATGTGACTACGTGGAGTGGTCCTCAGGGTTGGAGACAATGGAGAAGCTGGGATTGCACCCTTGTTGCGATGGGAAGCGGCCCCTGGTGGATTTTGAGCAGAGTGATGTGACTCGAGGGAATTTTGTTTAATTTTTTAAAACTTTTTTTTTTTTAGTTTTTCCTTTATAAGCTTTTTATTTTATATTGAGGAATCGCTGATCAACATCACTGTGATGGTTTCAGGTTGAATAGCAAAGGGACTCAGCCATATATACACGGGTACCCATTCTCCCCCAAACTCCCCTTCCATCCAGGTGGCCACAGGACATTGAGCTGAGTTCGCTGTGCTGTACAGCAGGTCCTTGTTGGTCCATTTTAAATTCAGCAGGGTGTACATGTCGATCTCAAACTCCCTAACCCGCCCTCCCTCCGTCCTCCTTCCTGGCAACCCCTAAGTTCATCGTCTTAAGTCTGTGAGTCTGTTTTCTAAGTCAGCTCCGCTGCATCGTGTCTTCTTAGATTCCACACAGCAGGCATGTCATAGAATATTTCTCCTCTGTCTGGCTTGACTTCACTCGGTATGTGACCATCTCTGGTGACTCGGTGGAATTGTTAAAGGGTTGATCTGGTGGTTGTAGAAATATTGGCTCAGAGTTGGGTACATGGAAGCTGGAACCTAGAGGCCCCCTTAAAAGAGATTATTGCAGGCAGGAGAGGACTTGCTGCCAGGGTGATGTGAGGTGGTTGCTAAGGGAGGGTAGGGACAGGGAGCCATGAGTGAGCACCCTGGTGGAAATGGACCAGGTGGCGGGGAGGGAAGGGGCAGGCAGGAGATGCTCACGGGAGCAGCCGGAGCCCTGCAGGCCTTGATTATGTGGTCCTCGGGGGCCTCACTGGAAACCCTGAGGCATGGAGCCCGGTGTCATGTGGCAGAGGTCACAGGCTTTGCCGTGCCCCTGCCCACCCCCCCCCCCCAACCCGAAGGCGTGTGTGGAAGCCCCTTCTTCTCCCTTCTCTCTCCCAGGTGCCGTGTTACGCTTTTGACAGAGGGCTCAAGAAGCATGATTTAAACCCACTGATCAAGACCAGCGGTGCTTACTTGGTGGACGACTCTGACCCGGATACATCTCTGTTCATCAATGTCTGCAGGGACATAGGTCTGTGTCTGAGGGCATCAGGGGTGGGAGTGGGGGAAAGATTTATTCAGAGGCTTCAGTGCCTTTGCCCCAGCACCGTAGGGTTCCCGTGGCTCCAAGAGGAAGGGGTACATCCCTTAGCCACCAGCCACATCCCGTGTCCCGGCTTCCCAGCCCCTCCTGTGGACCAGGGGCAGAGCCAGCATTCCAGTGCTTCATCCTTGCTTTCCAGCTGCCCGGCCGGGCAGAGAGCTCATCCCCTTGTCCACTTTCAGAGCGGGCCTTGGCTTGCCCAGGGTCTCGGGATGGGATCCTGCTCGTCCTTGTTTCCAAATTTCTTTTACCTTATATTGGAGACTTTAAGAAAATTTGCAGTTTTTCCAAGAGCCCCTGGACCCAAGGTTTGAGTGTGATTGCTGTGCCCAGTGCGTGGTCTGATGCGGTGTCACGTGTTACCTCTTCCAGATGCGCTCCGGGCCTCGAGTCCGCAAGTGCGTGTGTGTCCCCCTGGCGCAGCCGCCTGCCTGGTGAGAGGGGATCGCGCGTTCGACGTGGGCCGGCCCCAGGAGGGGCTGAAGCTTGTGAGCAATGACAGGTCAGTCTGCGGTTGGCAGGGGCAGTTCTCAGCAAGAGCCTGGCTTTTCAGGGGAGCTGCAAGAATACCCCTTTTCACCAGGGCTTGAGAAAGGCCTTGCCAAGTGACTACTACTTCACACATTCTTATAAACTTACCGGTCATTGCTTGAGTTGCATATTCTTGGTGACTTTCTAATCATTTGTTTCTTAGAGCAGGAACACGTTTATCGTGATGCAGCCAGCATCCATCCATGTGGGTTCCATTTCACGAATTCGCCGCTACCTTAGGGTGTGTTTGAGTGTCTTCCCTGCTTCATCGCCCCTGACATTGGTTTTATGTCCATAGTTTTATCTCTTCTTTAAAAAAAAAACAGTCCTGGAGGGCAAGCGGCAGGAGGGCCACTTTGCCGTTGTCCTTCTGGGTACAGTCTGCTTCCCGACTGGGGTCCGGTGGGCCCCCTAGCCCGCCGTGGGCCCCCTAGCTTCTGGCAGGGGTGGTTCATTTTCTCTTACGGAGCCCTGCATTGACACACGCTCTCCTTCTGACTTGTGTTTGCCCCTGGCTTGGCAGAGAGCTTGCTCTCTCCGGTGGGTCCCACGTGACCACGTCCTGAACTTGGAGCGAGGATTTTTATCCACTCTCTGTTCCCGGAGCCCTTTGGTAGACGTCTCACTGCACCTGCTCCCGTCTGGAACTCGTGGTGTATCAGCGTGTGCAATTATAGACTGCACTCTGTCCCCAGAAAACACTGGCGCGTGACCTAAATTGAAGCATGCTGGGAGATTCCCACATGTGCGAGTGTGTCCGCCTGCCAGGGCCGCCCAAACCGAGTGCTGCAGGATGCCCAGGCAGCTCCTCTAGCTCCCTCTCAGCTCTGGAGGCCGAGGTGTCTGTGGGGGGCGTGGTGGGGGGCTCCTCCTGAGACCCTTGGTCTCAGCTTGTGGACGGCTGCCTCCTCCCCATGTCCCCTTGTGATCTTCCCTCTGTGTGTCTGGGTCCCGAGCCCCTCTCCTTATAAGAACAGCTCTCCTGTCTCAGGGGCCCACTCCAGCGACCTCATCTTCATCCCCTCCTCCAAGGCCCCCCGTGTCCAAACACAGTCATGATGGGGATGCTGGGCATCGGGGGCTTCCGCTTGTGAAATTTGCGGGGACAGAGTTCAGCCTCTCACCCTGTCTTCAGGTGACAAACGGGCACTTCTTCCTGCTGGCAGGGGCTGGAGAGGACTCTCCGGAGAGCGTGGGCATGGAGTGAAAGCCCAAGGTCACCTTCAGAGACCAGGAAGGTCGTCTGTTTTTGGTGCCTCTGTGGCCACGGCCCGCAGCGAGGCCAGTACCATGGACCTTTCCAGGGTCTGTCTGCCTGCCAGTGGGAGGCCATGTGGCCAGTGCTCTGGGCGGTTATCAGGTTTAAAAAAGAAAGTCCTCGGTTTGCACTGAAAAGTTGCCATTTAGAGAGGAAGTGGTCTTGCAGCCTCGTGGGCTGAAAGGCCCTTGGCCAGCTGGGCTGTGTTTGTTTTGTTTTGTTAGATGGTTTATGATTTTGTTCCTTGTCCTCCCGACAGCTTTTCTAAGAACTTCAGTTTACATGGTGATTATTTGGCTCTTTTTTTGGGTTTTGTTTGTTTTTTGAGAAAGTACAGCACTCATTGACGTTCACTTAAATTTTATGTCCCCCAAATGAAAATAAACACGAGTGAGTCTGTCCTGTGGTGTCTTTTATGTCTGTGACCTACATCTGTTCTCCTCTCGCCTGAATGAGGGTGCCGAGGGCAGCATGAAGTGGGCTGTGATGTCCGAGTTGGTCACGCTCACTCTCTCCCCGATGTGTGCATCTCCAGGCTCGTCCTGAGTTACGTGAAGGAAGGGGCCGGCCAGCCAGACTTCTGTGACGGCCACAGCCCGGCGGTGACCATCACGTTCGTGTGCCCATCGGAGCGCAGAGAGGTGAGTGGCTTGACCTGAGCTCTGCACCCCAGCGGCGTTCAGCGGTCCCGCATCCGGGGGTCCCCGTGGGGGAGACGAGCCATCGTGGACGGGGAAGCCAAGTGGGCCCGGGCTAGACCCGGCCATGTGCCGAACGTGCCTGGTTGGCTGTGTACTATTTCGCAATCAGCCCGAGGGGCCTCCGTCTACACCCGTAGGATGGTGTTTTCGTTCAAGGGTCGTGTGGGATGACATCTGATAGTTCAGGGACAGATTTTTTTTTTTAAAAAAAACTTCACAGCAAGGCGGCTGTCAGTAAATATTTGAAAAAAAAAAATGTACATATGATCCTGAACCTGTGGATTTCACGTGTCTGTTGACTGCTTCGGGTGAGGCAAGGTAAAAACGGCTAAGTGGTTTGTAGGAGCATAGTAAGAAACGAGTCGTGCAGATGGCGTGTAGGCCTGGCAGACAGCGCTCTGGGGTTCTGGGGGTGGGTACCAGTGTAGGGGAAACGAGGGCCCGAAGGGAGATTCCTGCAGCCTCGAGAAGCGCGTTCGCCCCCTCACCTGCGTGCCCGCCCCCTGCCCACGGGCAGATTGATGACTCGCTGTTTACTCAAATTCCAGTGCCCGCTGTAAACTCCTTGAGGGTAGGGCCTTGCATCTGCTGTGTCCTTGGGCCCCGGGCCAGCGCAGTCCCTCAGGTCCTTTGCTGCTTAAGTGTCTTTGCAGATGGCAGTGCTGCTGAAGGGAGGCGTCCCCAGGGAGGAAGGGTAGGGCTTTCCTCCAATTTATTTCTGCCTGTCCTCCCCGCAAAATGAAGTAGGAGGAACGGAATTCTTTTGCCAAAGAATGTCCTCCCCCAAACAAACGTGGAATTTGCTCTGCTTTCTGGCTGGCAGCTGGCCGTTTTGTATGTGTGTGTGTTGCGGGTTGGGGGGGTGTGGAGAATGAGACTACAGTGCGGGTCCAGCCAGACTTCCGGGGCTGCGTGGTGTCAACTCAGCCAAGACCAGGCGGGCCAGTAAACGACGCCGGTCCCGAATGTGATCGTGAGGAGTGTCATTTATACTTTTTTTTTGCATGTATTTGTGTATTTCTTCTTTCCATCATACAAGTGGGAATCAGAATTAGGGAGATGCTCTAAGGTGGCCGTGGTCTCGGTGTTTCCCCCTCTGATCTGTGCTGCGTCCAGCGAGCCTCATTCCACACTCTCACGGGGAAGACAGTGGAGAGTGCCCCTCCCTTCTCCATGGGACATGAGGCAGTCGAGGCTGGTGTGTCCTCCATGGAGCTTATGAGGTTCTGTGTCCAGCCTGACTGTCGCCTGGGCAGAGCTTGGGTGACTTAGGCCCGGGGCCCTTAATACTTAGAAGGTTTATTGAAGCATTTTCACCGGCTCATTAAATGCTTTTAGAAGCTGGAACTTTAGTAAAACGTTCACCTTGTCACATAAATCTCTTTTAGAAAGCTTTACTTGAATTTACATACTGTAAAAATTCGCCCAGCCTAAGTGCAGTTTAATGGTTATTAGTGCGCTAACCGAATTGCACAATTATCGCCTCAGAACTTTTCCATCACCCAGAGAAGCCTCGTGCCCAGCCACCATCACCCCCTGCTCACCCAGCCTTGGCCGCCACCGCGAGCCCCGCCTCTGCCCCTCGGCCTCTGCCTTCCCCGACCTCCCACGTACGTGGAGTCACACGGCCTTGGGCATCCGGCTGCTCTCGCTCAGCGCTCAGTCCATATCTCTGTTTGTTTGTCCGGCTGCCCTCAGCCAAGGGGTTAGTTGGGGCATCGATTTCCTGAGTAAGCGGTCGGGGCTGGACTTGGACCTCTGCAGCTTGTTGGCCACGTGATGGTGAAACTGGCATTGGGCCCCATGTCTGGCACTCAGCAGGTGTTCAGTAAGCGTTGGCAGCATGAGGTGCCCAGAGGCAGCACAGCTGCACCTGATGCCAGGGCCGGGGAGAGGACCACTCCTCCAGGGACGTCAGAGCGTGGCACTGCGTCCCTGTTCACAGTGACTTCCTGCTCAGCACCCATCCCAGAGGGTGGGCTTGTGGGTGGGGTGACAGCCTGGCCTCACCCGGGAGCAAAACTGATCTGAGTACACGTGAAGCCTGCCCAAGACCCTGTGGACATTCCTAGGAAGGGGCTAGGGACCATCTCCCTGTGGATATTCATAAGAGGGGGCTAGGGACTGTCTCCCCCATGGACATTCAGAAGAGGGGGCTAGGGACCGTGTCCCCCTTGGACATTCATAAGAGGGGTTAGGGACTGTCTCCCCCGTGGACTTTCATAAGAGAGGGCTAGGGACTGTCTCCTCCACGGACATTCATAAGAGGGGCTAGGGACCGTCTCCCTGTGGACATTCCTTGGAGGGTCTAGGGACCGTCTACCCCATGGACGTTCATAAGAGGGGTCTAGGGACCATCTCCCCTGTGGACATGCCTAGGAGGGGCTAGGGCCTGTCTCCCCAGGTGCGCGCAGATGCAGTGATTTCCACCCCCCTGGAGGGGCCGTCCATCTGGCGCCTGTGACAGAAAGGAGTGGACAGACCACAGGCCCTTCACACATGGTGACTGCTAGCCAGGGGCGTGGTGAGGCAGGGGAGACTGCGTTCAGGGCGGGTTCCCAGGCTGAAGTTTGCATGTGACTCTGAAAGGGACCGGAAGAGCCGCAGAGAAGCGGAGTTGTCACCAGTCAAATCGTCACAATCCGTTAGGGGCTGTGGCGGTACTAGAATGAGAACAACGTTAAAACCCCAGTAGCACACCCTTGAGCTTTTCCGCAAGCAGAGAAACTCTGTCTGCATTTGAGCCGTGTGAATAAAATGAATCTTTCTCCCTTTTTCTCCGGGTTTGTGGCAGGGCACCATTCCCAAGCTTACGGCGAAATCCAACTGCCGCTTTGAGATCGAGTGGGTCACCGAGTACGCCTGCCACAGGGATTACCTGGAAAGCCAGAGCTGCTCCCTGAGCAGCGCGCAGCATGATGTGGCTGTCGACCTCCAGCCGCTGAGTCGGGTGGGAGGTGAGTGGGGGGGCCCTGAGGGCCGGGAGGGGCCCTGGGCTGAGCACTCCCTGCCCCGGGGTGGGCGCTGCAGGTCAGACGGGAGGAGGCTGTGCTCTCCCAGGCTTGTGCGCGTCGTGAAGCCCCTTCTCGTGTGTCCCCCTTTCCTCAACCTCAGACTCCTTGTTCTACACTTCGGAGGCGGACGAGTATACATATTATTTGAGCATCTGCGGAGGAAGCCAAGTGCCCATCTGTAATAAGAAAGATGCTGCGGTGTGCCAAGTGAAAAAGGCAGATTCCACTCAAGTCAAAGTGGCCGGGAGACCCCAGAACCTGACCCTCCGGTGCGTACAGCCCCCGTGTGACTCTCAAGGGCATCCTGCATGTCCCTGTGAAGCCTAACATGCTCCCTTGCCAGCCGCCTGCTTCCGTTTTCCACAGGGAAGTCAGCTAAGCGCAGGAAAGTCAGCTAAGCTGGCATTTTTTTTCTTGCTTGAGTCAGGCAAGTGCCGTTCGTTGCTGACCCAGGTGGATGTTTTTCCTAGCTTTACAGTACAAGTGCTTCTGTTAGTACGGTTTGTTTTATAATCTGTTGTCTGTAGGGAACTGTACTGTAGCAAAGTTACTTGATTAGTTGATATGGCTTTTGCGTTTTACAGCTTATGTTTCTTAGAAGTTTTGAGTTTTCTCTGGCGGTTTGAGAAATCTGAAACACCACTGGCATCACACCCAAGAGTTGAACAACCAGGCGAATGCATTCAGGACAATTCTCCTGACCCCTGAAGTCAGGAGTTACCTTCACAAAAGCTTTTATCAAAGCGTTAGTTCTCTGAAATTATCATCCGGGGTCCCTCTGTCATACTTTCTGTGGCAGTTGCTGGTAGAGCTGTGTCTTCTTGGGCATAAATTATTTTGTACGGAACCCCAAAATGAGAGCAGAAGAATCCCCATGTTCCCAGTAGAACCTTTCTCGCTTTCATCCAGCCAGTTATCACTTTGAAGTGAGAGGATGACAAGCGCATCCATTTGGAACTCTTTTTCTCTGGACGATCCTGCCCCAGACGGCGGGAGTGTGTCCCCTGCTGTTTGCGTCTGTGCTGGTCTGTGGATGGTGTGCAAAAGTCTTAATGTAGAAATGCTTAGACGTTCAAGTTTCTTTCTTGTTTCTACCAAACGTGTGTGTGCGTATGTTACAAAAACCTAGGTACTCAGACGGAGACCTCACCTTGATCTATTTCGGGGGTGAGGAGTGCAGCTCCGGCTTCCAGCGGATGAGTGTCATCAACTTCGAGTGCAATCAGACAGCAGGTGAGTGCGCTTGAGACAGTGGCAGCCGTGCGTCAGTGGGCCGGGTGCGTGGAGGCAGAGGGGTGGGGGGTGGTCAGACCTTCTCCTGCAGATGGGGCCCCATAAGGCCCCCTCTGTGGTAGCGGGCAGGAGGACCCCCACCCCCCCCTGCCAGCGGTGGACACACACGTCCTGTTTCCATGTTCTGTTTGTTCTGGGAGTGGGCCCGGCATTGGGCTCACCGGGAAAGCCTTTCTGTCCCGCATTCAGCTCTCGCTGGAGTGTGGACGGAGCTTGTGGGCTGGGCTGCTCACCACCTTCTGGTGGGTTGTCACCCAATAACTCTGCTTCCAGGAAACAAGTTTCTAGGTGACCCTTTCTGCAGTTGGTTGCCCTGCTATAGAGGTTGGATTCCGGGGATTGTAAGAGGCCACAGGGCAGCTTTAAGTGGAGTGGAGGGCTTCCCTGGGGGCTCAGATGGTAAAGAATCAGCCTGTGATACAGGAGACTTGGGTTTGATCCCTGGGTTGGGAAGATCCCCTGGAGGAGGGAATGGCAGCCCACTCTGGTATTCTTGCCTGGAGAATCCCGTGGACAGAGGAGCCTGCTGGGCTACAGTCCATGGGGTCCACGACTGAGCGGCTAACACCCTGAGTCTTTCTAAGCGACTGAGAAGCTTCCTCGAGGCCACCATGGCGCTGCCGTTTCCTCCACGCGGTTGGGGTCTGTTGAGAGGTGATGGGGGTCTCACCCTCATCAGAGCACCATCCTTTCCCAGGCCCCCCAAACGGCGACCTCCCCTGCTTCTCTGCGTGCTGGCCGGGCCTCAGCCCAGAGCTGCAGCCTGGGAACCACCCGAGTCCGGCCCTATCCGCATAGCCGGCCAGCTCGCCCCATCCCTCCACCCCGAGGGGCCCCTGGCTCCTCCCTCTGTTTGTTTTGTGCGTTCCCATGGAAGAGCTTTAACCTTCTGGTCCTGGGGCAGGTTCTTACGTGATTTACTGGGGGTCTGGGAGAGGCAGCCGTGCGTGGCGGGAGCCGAGCTTTAGAGGCAGATGTCTGAAGGTGAACGCGGGCAGGAGAGGGGGTGACTCGCCCCCGGGGCCCAAGCAGAGACTCACCTGGCATGAAGCAGGTGGGAGGGCGTCAGGGCGCTCCTCAGTTCCCATTGGCCCCCGCCGCCGTCCCCATGGTTCACGGCCCTGCTTGTGGTCTGTCAGCCCCCCTTACCCCCCACGCACGTCCTGGTCTTCACGTTGGAGTCGTGTTCTCAGTTGATTCTTTGAACACGTCTTACTGATTCCTGTCTGCGAGGCCTGGGGACGCCTTGATGGCTGAGAGCTCTATGGGTGTGTGCAGAGCAGAGGCAGGGCGAGAATGGTGCCGGGGACCGCAGTGCAGGGTGGTGCGGGCAGGGTCAGGGCGCCTGGCAAGGTCTGTCGCTGGGGGCCTGTGTCAGGAGGAAGGTGCCCAGGTCAGTGGGCTGGTGTCTGGGTCTTCCCTGAGGACTAGGAGGTGCTGTGTGGATGAGGCGTATGGGACAGTGCGGGGCTGAGCCAGGCGCCAAAGATGGGGGCCAAGGGGCTGACGCTCGTAGCAGGAGGAGCAGCTCGTGCAGAGGTGGGCATCGGGGTGGCCGTGAGCAGGTCAGAGCCGAAGGCCCCAACCCTGGCTAAAGAGAGTGTGGGGGGCACTGTGGGGATCTCATGTCCTGCGGAGGGTTTGGACTCTGTCTAGAAACCAGTGTACAGGGGCTGGTTGATGGTGGGGGGGGGGAAGTGGGACACACATCTGGCTTGGGTGCGGCCTCTGGATCTGTCTCCCTCCTGCTGGAAGGCCCCGAGGCCCTCCCCAGATTCTCCATCCCTCTGCCGTCATCCCCAGCTCCTCTGGGCCCTCAGGAGGCCCTCTTCGAAGTCCACCCCTTCCTCTTCTCCTGGGCCCCCCGGGAAAGGCAGCCTCCTCCCTGCCCCCAAGCCCCCCACCCAGACCCTCGGGTGGCCTGCCCCCACCCTGGCCGGGTGGGCGGCTCTGCTGCGGGCGCCCTGTGTGGGCCAGGGCCCCCCCCCCCCCCCCGCCCGGTCGCTGCCGCCTCCGGCCGTGCGTCTGCGCTTTTTATTAATGACTTGGCTGAGGTGGTCGGGAATGCGCTGATCTCATCTGGGCACGTTGGGAGGATCGAATGATCACCCCCGAAGACCGCAGGAGGATGTTGAGGAGGGCCCCTGGTCAGGGACTCCCAGGAAAGACCCGGGAGTCGTGCCAGGAAGCTTGAGAGCCCAAGTGGGCTGGAGACTGGAAAAACGATTAGAGGTCATTCTTTTTTTTTTTCCCTTTTTGTTAGGAAAGTTTTCGAATCTATAAGTAGAAGGAACATTATGATGAAAACTTACATGCCTACTCCTCAGGCTAAACAGTCGTTAATGTTTTACCAAATTTGCTCCACGTTTATACGCTCCATCACATCAGCGATGGATCATAACGCTGCACCCCGACTCCGAGAGAGGACATTCATTCACGTAACCTTGGTGCCAAAGAGCTGGCAAGGTGAACGGTGATGCTCTAATCCTGAAGACACTTGTCTTCCTAGGTTCATTTTGTTGCGACTGGTGACACAGAGACCCAACCTGGAGACTTTTAGATGTTTTTGTGGGAGACTTTGAGCCCCTTTCAGGCTGGAGTTGGATTATGAAATATTTAAAGCTCCTTCCAACTCTGTAATTTGGAGCTAACTATATGTACTGTACTGCTGCTGCTGCTGCTAAGTCGCTTCAGTCGTGTCCAACTCTGTGCAACCCCATAGACGGCAGCCCACCAGGCTCCCCTGTCCCTGGGATTCTCCAAGCAAGAGCACTGGATTGGGTTGCCATTTCCTTCTCCAATGTATGAAACTGTGTGTAGTCTAAAATTATTTCACTGTTGCTTTATTTGAGTTTAAGTTTAGAGAACTTAGAGAAGAGAAGCCCTTAGTGGAGTCTCATGTTTATTGGATAAACGTAATAATGTATTTTTTGCATGTTTGAATGGGTGTTAATTGGCCACGGAATCTTGTGAAGGGTGGTTTATAGTTCAGCTTGGATTTCCAGGAATTATTTAGGCTTATGAGTTGAGGGCGGAGAAGGCAATGGCACCCCACTCCAGTACTCTTGTCTGGAAAATCCCATGGACGGAGGAGCCTGGTGGGCTGTAGTCCATGGGGTCGCTAAGAGTCGGACATGACTGAGTGACTTCACTTTCACTTTTCACTTTCATGCATTGGAGAAGGAAATGGCAACCCACTCCAGTGTTCTTACCTGGAGAATCCCAGGGACGGGGGAGCCTGGTGGGCTGCCGTCTATGGGGTCGCACAGAGTCGGACACGACTGAGGCGACTTAGCAGCAGCAGCAGCATGAGTTTAGGGTTTCCTGCTTTTCAAGACACAGAGGTGCATAAGTTTCTTCCTTCCATCCATGATGTATTTTCTTTACCATTTGTTTCAATAACTTAACATCTCGTTTGATGTAATAGATCTTATTATTGGTGATCCTGTCAAACTAGGACATTAGACTGTTTTGCGGGGAGGAGTTTCGTTAGCCTGGGCTAGTAACACACCATCCACAAATCCAAGGGGCAGGTGATCACATTGAAGACGTCGTTTCTCTAGTCTCCGTGCAGGTCTCAGGGGCCTCTGCTCTGTGCGGTTGCTTGGAGACAGTGCATTTTCTACCTTGTATTGCTGCTGTCTGTGGTTGTGGCCTCAAGATTCCACAAAGGATGGGAACTGCAGTTTTTTTTTTTTTTTTTAAATTTAATGGGCCAGAACTAAGAGACCTGACCCAACTTCAAAGGCTGGGAGGCAGGAAATGTGGTTGAGCTGTGTGCCCTGAGGGAAGGTTGAACCGGTCTGGCGAGTGGGCAGCCCCGTCTCTGTCGGGGCAGAGGAGGAATGGGGCGGGTCCCCGGCTACGGAGGGAAGAGTCCGCTTCGCCTCCCGCTGGTCGTGGAGGCCACATACCCTGAGGCCGCGTAAAGGGTGTGCTGGGAATGAACCTGTGCAGGTGGGATACCCAGGAAGCTTTTGGAATTGCGTGGCGAGCACTGATGGAGAGATTACAGAAAGTCACCCTGATCCCGCTGGTGGGTGGAAACCCATAGGAAAATAGCGGTGCTGGAGGCAAGGCCATTGTGTGTTTAAAAAGCCACATGGTCTGAATGAACGAGTCATTTATTTTAATATGTTAAATTATCCGACTTGTTTGTAATAGTTGTATAAGAATTGTAAGAATGAACCTAGTTTTATGTGTTTGAACCTAAAACCAACCAAACAAAAGAAACGTAGATTGGTAGTGAGGAGTCTTAGTTTTCTATTCTCTAAAAGTTCTCCGAGGAGTTAAATAAGAATGCAGGTCAGGGGCAGGCCGGCCAGTGGTTATTTAAATTTTACTTAAAATGGACTCTCCCTGTGGATCATTAGGGCGTTTCAGATGCAAACCTAGCTCCTAAGGGAGGATGACCCTAGAACCATTCACAGTACTATTGGTATTTAATCGTCTGTGAAGTTATCTGGTAAAAGAAAAACACTCTGAATGCCTCAGGTTTTCAGGAAACACAAATCTTTTCTGATTCGTGAAATACTGATCCAGCGGGGAGCAGTGTAAACCTTGTGGGTGGATTGGGGGCTCAGGAGCATTGAAAAAAGCTGGAGGAGCTTCACTGGGGGGCTTCACATGGGGGGCATCGTTGTCCCAGCTAGAGAGGGTGGGCTCTGTGTTGTTGGTAAGGAGGTTGGGAGCTCTGGTTCTTAGGGAGAACAGCTTAGGGTACTTAAAAAAAAAAAGTTCGAAAAACAGAAGAAAGAAAAAACCCCGTAGTAGCGCAGGGAAGTACTGCTGCTTTGCGGCTCTGAGTCTGGCTCTGGGGCCAGACCGTCTGGGTTTGATTTCTGGCTTTCTAGCTCTGGAGCCATAGGCAAACTACTTAGCCCTCCTAAATCTCCAGAACGGGGCTGAAACTGTCCTCGTGCTACAGGGTGTGAAGGATGAAATCCTTGGATGGATACGGAGCCCTTAACGCAGACCACGTTGTTTGCCACCCAGCCCGGCAGAGAACGCTGGGCTTAGCCCTGCCCACCTTGGCTTGAGCTCCGTGTGCAACTAGCCGCTGTTGCTGGTGTTACAGCTGCGACGATTATATTATTAAAGATTTAATAGAAGTTGCAATTGAAGCAGCGTTCACTCTTGGTGCAAAATATTATCTCCCTTTTCGTTAGAACATTGTTCTCTTCAGGGCACTGAACCTTAAGAAAGGCAAGTCGTGCAGGAGGTCCAGAGGAGGATTATTAAACCATCAAGGGTGGAAAACTGGCCGTTGTGCCAGCAGCGCACTAGCTCGGAAAGGCAAGGGGATAGAATTTCTCGTTGGGGAAAAGTCAACAGGGTTTGCAGAATCCCAGGCTACGTGGACCAGGGAAACTGGCTTGCAGGGAGGGCTGATGGATTGGAGGACAATTTTAGAGGCCCACGCGTACCCGAGTCCCCAGGATTTGGGATGCTGGCCCCTCTGGGAGTGAGGTTACTAGACCTGAGTGCCCTTCAGCTGGGGGTGAGGGGAGGCCCAGACCTCATCAGACCTTATCTCTCTTCTCTGCTCATTTCAGGGACGAGTCCCTGGGGACTTGTCCTGCTCACAAGCACATCGTTAAGACTGTGATGGTCCTGGAACCGGAGTGACGCCCTGGTCTGACTTAAAAGGGTGTTTATGAGCCTCTGGGAAGCTGACTGCAGGCCGTGAGCTGCCTAGCACTGCCCGGGGGCTCACACCCATTGAAAACACCCTGCAGTCCTGTTGAGGCCATCCTCCTGAGATGAAAGGGGCACAAGGCTGACCGCAGGGGTTCTGCCTGAGACACTCTGGCCTGGGCTCCCTCTTATCTCTGGGGCTGGAGCCCTGAGCTTGTTTGCCTGCTTGCCTGCCCCCGGGGGTCCGTCCTGTGTGCCATCGGGCGGTCCTGGCGTCTCTCACATCGTGGGCGCTGTCTCCCTTTCGGCCTGATGCAGGTAACAACGGCAGAGGGGCTCCTGTGTTCACCGGGGAGGTGGACTGCACCTACTTCTTCACGTGGGACACGAAGTACGCCTGCGTGCACGAGAAGGAGGCCCTGCTGTGCAGCGTCTCCGACGGGAAACAGCGCTTCGACCTATCGGCGCTGGCCCGGCACTCAGGTAGGCGGCCGGAGGTGCACAAGAACCTTCCCTCTCGCCTCCTGCCCCTCCAGCGTGGTTGGAAATGCTGTTACTGTTCTCTTTGTCAACTGATCGTATCCCAGCCCTTCCTCCCTTCTCACGGAGCAACATGAATTATCAGAGGTGACACTGACTCAGGAGGTGAGATATCTGAATTTGAGGTCAGCGTTATTGTTCCCAGTTGGAGTGCCTTGGGCTCCTTTTATCATAGTTTAGTGAAAAAACGACCAAGTGCCTTCTGTGTGCCAGGCCTTGTATTTTGTGATTAGAAACTTTTTTTTTTTTTTTAACTCTTGTTGCTGAGAAGGTAGATCTTAAAAATTCTCACCACACATACAGAAATTGCTAGTTTCTTGTGATGAATGTTTATCTACACTACTGAGGTGTTCATTTCACAGTGTATACATATATGGAGTTGTGTTGTATATCTACAGCCAGCATGTGGCTTCCCAGGTGGTGCTAGTGGTGAGGAATCCACCTGCCCATGCAGGAGACCTAAGAGACGTGGGTTCGTTCCCTGGGTCGGGAAGGTCCCCCTGGAGGAGGGCGTGACAACGCATTCCAGTGTTCTTGCCTGGAGAATCCCCGTGGACAGAGGAGCCTGGCGGGCTGCAGTCCATGGGGGTGGCAAAGAGTCAGACAGGACTGAGAGACTCAGCTCAGCATGGCACAGCACCGACGAGTTGCCCCTGTCACAGGGGATAGCACGTGACATGCAGGGTGGCCTGAAGCTGCATAATCACCAGCTGCTATGGGAACGATGACTCATGTGTTCTGAGCCCCCGCTGCTGAGGGCCGCTTTACGTTGGAAGGAGGATCCCTCTGTTGTGGGTGCTAGTCAGGGAACATGAGCCCCATCGCAGATGCCCTCAGGTAGTGGATTGCCCCGGGAGTTACCATCCCTGTGCTCTTGTGGTTCAGCACCTCTGAGCCGCGGGCCTGGGGCTGTGGTTCCCTTCTGTAGGCTGGTGGAGAGGTTGGCCTTCTGTCTGCTGGGTGGGTAGGGCTCTCTGCTCTACTCAGACCGGGGTGCGAGGCCTCTGCTGCCACATCCAGCTGTGTTGACTCAAGCAGCTTGCCCTCCTCCTCCTCCCCCAGTTTTTCCTTGCTGTAAACTGAGTGCTGCTTTCTAATCCCTCTCTTCACTTTCCTTTTTTTTTTTTTTTTTGTAACCATCCCTCTGTCCAAGGCCTAGCCTGAGGTCTGTGAAGGATGCAGAGATGTGTTCAAGCTCAGCTGACTTTGGCCCCCCTCTCTGGTTCCGTGAATAATCAGTCCTGAATATTCTTTGGAAGGACTGACATTGAAACTGAAACTCCAGTCCTTTGGCCACCTGCTGCAAAGAACTGACTCATTGGAAAAGACCCTGATGCTGGGAAAGATAGAAGGCGGGAGGAGAAGGGGACGACAGAGGATGAGATGGTTGGATGGAATCACTGACTCAATGGACATGAGTTTGAATAGGCTCTGGGAGTTGGTGATGGACAGGGAGGCCTGGCGTGCTGCAGTCCATGGGGTCGCAAAGAGTTGGACACGACTGAGTGACTGAACTGAAGTGGTTCTTTGGGAGCAGGGTGTTTTTGTGTAGCGTTTGCACCCAGGTAATTGAGATGCTGTGAAGTGAGAGCTAAAATCCTTCCCTGATAGTTAGATGTCCTTCTGCGTGAAGGCCCCTCAGCCCTCCCACTGCAGCTTTCAGAACCGTTTGTCCTTGTTTAGCAAGTGGTCCTTCCAGGTTGCTGACAGCCCTGTGTAGTGAGTGGGTTGTGCTCCCGCTGATGAGGGGTTTTCGCTGTAAACCCCGGACTCCAGTCTGTGCAGGAGCATCCTCCGTGTGTACGTCCGTCTTCCCTCCCGGTCCTCAGTGATGTCTGCGGGGGCTGTTTGGGGACGGTCTGCCTTTGACTTGCTCTCTGCTCTCAGCCCCTGTTGCTTCTACCTCTGTGGATGTTTTCTGTTCAAACATGACTGGGTCGTGAACGGTTTTGAGTTCAGGGACCACCCATGTCTCGTTTATCTTCTGGGGGCCCGTAGTGCTAACCTCCGGGCTGGGTCTGCCTTATCTGTGGTCTGGAGGCAGATGCGTCGCCCGTGGCCTGCGCCTGCCAGGTCCCAGCGCTGGCGCCTGGCTCTGCTTTTCAGGTTTTTGATTTCAGACTCTGAGGCATGGGAGAACTTTTGCTGTTTAATCCTCAGGTCGTCCCGGTAAGCTCCCTCTTCTGAGGAGCTCTTTGGGGCTGGTTTGTTACTGTCACGTTCAAAACAAGCCTAAGATTCCCCCTGTGTGTCTGTGCTTTCAGCCTGCCCAGGTCCAGAGATGTGAGAGCCTGTTTAGTGACCACGGGCCTTTACCTTCCGCTTCATCACCGTCTGTGGTGTGACTCACACAGGAAAGCAATCACTGCCTAGGGCTAGAAAAAGCTTTTTTTTTTTTTTCTCTCGGTTACAGAACTGGAACAAAATTGGGAAGCTGTGGATGGCAGTCAGAGGGAAGCGGAAAAGAAGCACTTCTTCATCAACATCTGCCACAGGGTCCTGCAGACGGGCCAGGCACGGGGCTGCCCCGAAGACGCGGCCGTGTGTGCCGTGGGTGAGTGGGGCCCTGTGGTGAGCCGTGCCTGTGCGTGCAGGCAGAGCTGGGCTGCATCCAGGCTGGAGGGAATGAAGATGAGCTTCCTGTGGCTCGTCACAGCCTCCTCTCTCTGGGTTCAGCACATAAAGGATGGGAGGGAAAGGAGAGTTTAATGACTCAGATGTAGGGAACTGGGGCACTCGGGCTTCTTGAAGAAGGCGGAAGTCTTCTAATGTGGGCTCCCTAGAGACAGAAAGAAACGTGGGAAAATCCTTGGTTATCTTTTCACCTTGTAACCCGAGGAAGAGAACTGCCAGTGCTTGTATAAAAAAAACTGATTTTGATTTGTTAACGACCGTACTGCCTGGAATTGTTCAAGAATTATGGCTTCCGGGGAAGGGGACTCTCAGAATCTTGTATGAGAGAAGTGGACGGACCCTTTGAGTTCCTTTGGCTTTTAACTGTGTTGGCCGCAACTTCTCAATTGAATGTTAAGTGTTTAAACATGTTACTTAAGAGTCACCTGGAAAGCGACAGGCAGAATAATTGGAATCTGTTTTGCAGGCATTAGATAAGCGATTGTGAATTGTTTACTTTTTAATTAATTTTTATTGGAGTGCAGATGCTTTTTGTTCCTTCGTAGCTTAGGTGGTAAAGAATCTGCCTGCAATGCAGGAGACTTGGGTTCAATCCCTGGGTCGGGAAGATCCCCTGCAGAAGGGAAAGGCTACCCGCTCCAGTATTCTGGCCTGGAGAATCCCGTGGACAGAGGAGCCTGGTGGGCTACAGTCCATGGGGTCACAGAGAGGCAGACACGACTGAGCGACTAACACGCAGTTGCTTTACAGTGTTGGGTTAGTTTGTGCTGAACAGCAAAGGGAATCAGCTGTATGTATACATGCATCCTCTCTTTTTTTGGATTTACTTCCCATTTAGGTCACCACAGAGCAGTGGGCAGAGTTATAAGGGATTGTGAATTTAAATTTAAAATCCAGGTTGGATTTTAGGAATGACCCCAGGCTTCAGAATTAGTGGTGTGTCTTTTTAAGCAGGCGTGTCCCTGCCTTTATTTAAGAAGGACTTGAGACAGAGTTTCATTGCTTTATCGTAAAAGTCACTGAACCAAGAATTGAGTGGTCACCTGCTTGGCCCCCTGAACAGATTTAGTTTCTACTTTGGTCACGGGACAAATGCTTCCCCCTCGGTTTCAAATGACCTTGTGCCTCAGGGCAGCTGAGGCCCCCCTAAATGGGGGAGCGTTCTTGTTTTCCGAGATCTCGTGACAGGCACTTCTGCCTCTGTCTGCCTCCCCTGCCCTTGAAAGATGCTGTGAGTCACTCTCACACTTTCCTCCTCCTCAGCCTGGAGGTGCCCGTGGGGTCCTCAGCGAGGCCGCCCCTGCTCGGTCAGACGTGTCACTCGCGTCTGGAGACCCACTGACCGTCCCGCGCAGGCTTGGCGGGCCGGGAAAAGGGCCAGCACACACCTGTGGGCCTCAGCTCCCTCTCGGTACCCCTGCATCTGTGTTGTTAACCCCTTTTGATCCTGTCTTCTGTTTTGTTCCCCCTTTGCTTTCTCTTTTCTAGATAAGAACGGAAGTAAAAATCTGGGCAGATTTATTTCGTCTCCCACCAGAGAGAAAGGAAATATTCAGCTCTCTTACTCAGATGGTGATGAGTGCAGTGGTGGCCAGAAGATAATGACAAATATAACGCTCATGTGCAAACCAGGTACAAATGAGAAGCACAAACAGAAAACGTGGGGTCTCCCGGGCTCCTGCCAGGGGCACCCGCGCAGTCTCTGTTTCCCGTGTTCCTCCCCGGCCACCACTGGGACGACGAGGTAGAGCGCTGAGGTCCAGAAGCGTCGCGGTGGCCCCGCTGGATTCTGTCGCCCCCGCCCCAAACCGGCCCAGAGATGGAGAAACCATATGGTGTCCAAGGGGGTCATGTTGCAATTTTCCAGATGAGTTATGCTCTCGGCACGGCTTCCACTTCCTTAGGCCTGGTGCCGGCCGATCGTGGGGCCCCCTGACTTCCTCCAGAGGGGGACCATCACGAACGGCTCAAAACGTCATCCATGACCTTAGCGGGCACACAATAAACACTCCTCTTAATCTGCCTTTATTTATAGGTCCGCATTGTTTTCCAGGGGTCAGGATCTATATATATATATCTGCACATTTTTTATGTTTCTCAAAACGTGGCATTCTGTGAATGCTCTTCCGTGTCCCACGGTCGTTATTTATCATCTGTCGGGACTTCCTTGTTGCTGCTGGCTTGGTTTTACTATTTTTACTCATTTTTCTCTATTGTTGGATTTATAACGTTTCCAGCATTAATTGTGCTGTGACATGTCCCCGCTGCCTCCTGTTGGAAGATTTCCTTTGGATAAATTCCCGGCTGTGAGATAAGTTCAAGGACCGGGACAGTATTTTTTTTTTTCTTTTAAGATTGTAAAATATACATAACATAAAGTTGACCATTGTAAAGGATTTGTAAAATACACATAATCTGAAATTCGCCCCTTTAACCGCAGTTCAGTGGCGTTAGGCACCTTATGTTCACATTGTACGTTAAGTACGTGTACACCACTGTCCATCTGCAAAACTTTCTCGTCCTCCCAACTGAAGCTGTGTCCCCGTTAAACACTCGTTCACCCCCACCCTTGTCCTGACCCTGTCGGTGTGGCCACTCTAGCGACCTCAGATCAGTATTTATAGAGCTGGTTTGAGAACCATGGAAGCTTCTCGAGACCGGATCAATGACCAGTCTGGGTATGCCCATCAACAGGTGACTTAGAAAGTGCCCCGGTGCTGACAACCTCCAGGGCTGACGGCTGCTTCTACGAGTTTGCGTGGCGCACGGCCGCGGCCTGTGTGCTCTCCAGGACCGAGGGGGACAACTGCACGGTCTTTGACTCCCAGGCAGGTGCGTGTCCGAGCGCCCTGTGGGGCAGCCTCTCCTGCAGCCACTTCAGCTGGCTTCTGTTTGTTTTTTGGCTGCGCTGGATCTTCATTGCCCCTTAGGCTTTGCTCTGGTTTCAGGGACCGGGGGGCTACTCATGGCAATGGCTTCTCTTGTGAAGTGTGGGCCTCAGTGGTTGTGGAGCACGGGCTTAGCTGTTACGCAGCACGTGGGATCTTCCCAGATCAGGGATCGAGCCCGTGCCTCCTGCATTAGCAGGCAGATCCTTAACCACTGAGTCACCAGAGAAAGCCTGTTTGTTTCCTAACATTTTCTCTCTGAGTGTTTCAGAGTTGATAACCTGCTTCAGAATTTATAGTAATCCTGTTTGACCAGAACTCTGAAAATCTGGTGTTTGAGGCTTACTTGAGATAATGAAAAAACCTCTCTGATAGTTATAGTTGCAGTGGGTTTGCTAATCATTAGCCCAAGGAACACGGGAAATAAATCGTGTCTGGAAAGACATCCCGAGTGCCTTTCTGGCCGTGAAACCCACCATAGCCTTTTCAAGGTCATTGTATTGTGGTTGTGGTCCCGTTTCTGACACACCGGTGGTTCATTCAGCCAGGAATTGTGGGCTCTGACTCAGGCGTTGGGTGAACACGGCAGGAAGGGGTGAGTGAGGCGGTGGAGGAGGCCCGTCCCCGGGGGGCGGTCGTGACGTCTCCATGCCGTCGGGCCGGCCCAGCCTCTCCTGCACCCCACGGTCTGACCCGCCTGGGGTGCTTTCGTCTCTTCCTTAGGGTTTTCTTTTGACTTGACGCCTCTCACAAAGAAGAAGGACTCCTACAGGGTCGAGACGGACAAGTACGAGTTCCACATCAACGTGTGTGGCCCGCTGTCTGTGGGTGCCTGCCCGCCGGACTCGGGGGCCTGTCAGGTGTCCAGAAGGCAAGTGGCCGCTCTGCGATCCGGGGGCGCCCTCGGGTGTCCTGCGTGCGCGCGGATGTCGTCCTCCAGGACAGCTCTGCCCCTTGCTGACGTCCTTCCCCGACGATCCTTTAAACCCCAGGAGGGCCTGGACTAAGGGCGTTTAGTTTCCAGAGGAGGGGCAGGACAGGAAGTGGGTGCGTGGGGTGGGGGGACCCTTGCTTCTGTGCAGTTAGCACTTCTTGGCCACCTGGGGGGATCTATGCCCACACTTCTCCAAGTTCCATGCAGCGTTAGCTCAGATGAAGGGAGCTGGGCCTTGAAGCAGCACTGACAGGTCTGGCGTCGGGGTGGGGTTGCCTTCCCTCGCCCGCTGTGCAGAGATCCTCCTGCCCAGGTCCTGGCAACCCCCACGCTCCCAGTGTCGCCCAGCGCTGGCCCCACTATCTTTTCTGAGAAACGCTTGGCTTGTTGTAGTGATAGGAAGTCTTGGAACTTGGGACGCAGCAACGCTAAGCTTTCGTACTACGACGGGATGATCCAGCTGACCTACAGGGACGGCACACCCTACAATAACGAGAAGCGCACGCCGAGAGCCACGCTCATCACCTTTCTCTGTGACCGAGACGCCGGAGTGGGTTTCCCTGAATATCAGGTGGGAGCCACGGGTGCTCGTGTGCGTCTGCGCGCTGACGGGGGCGAAGGAGGGAGAGGTTGTCAGTCTCGTAAAGGCGGGGGCAGAGAAGAAAGCGGGTGGAGGCGGGGCTCGTGATTCTTCTGGAGTGAAGGAGGTTCTGATGGAGCTGACACGTGAGCTGGAATGGTCCCCAGGGAGAAGCTCTCATGCTGTCTGGCTTCCCGGGCCTTATCCAGGAGCCTGTCATGGGCCCTTTATTTAGAAGCAGAGCCGTTATCAGTCTGGTTTCCTGGGCACATCCTCAGCTCCTTTGATTTTAATTAATCCTTTTAGATTTGCCAGGGGACATGGGCAGTGTGTATTTTCTGACCAACAGTGGGCCGTACCACCCTCAGTCACAGTCCTCGACACTGCTGGTTCCGGGTACCAACCGCACAAAAGCAGCAGCCCTGCCTTATTCCCACTAACAGAAGCTAGAGTTCCATCTTAACTCATTGATGGGCTATGTTCCTTTTAATAGAACGAGAGGGGATGGACAAAGGAGATGAACTTGCCTCCGATTCTTACTGAGGAACAAGTGTCCCCCCTTTTTCGAAATGCTGGCTTTGTGTAACGAGTCCCCTTCTCTGCCGTCCCTCCTGTGTGCGTCCTGAGATTAGGAGGAAGATAACTCTACATACAACTTCCGGTGGTACACCAGTTACGCCTGCCCGGAGGAGCCGCTGGAGTGCGTCGTGACCGACCCCGTCACACTGGACCAGTACGACCTCTCCAGGTGAGGTGGGCCCGCCTGCCCTCAGCCTGGCCCTGTCCAGTTAGGGCCGAGGTTGCTTAGGCCGGGCCGGTGGGCATGTCCCTGAGCTGGTGAGAGAGCGTGCAGGACAAGGGTGGGGAGCCCCAAGCTGCATGAATTCTAATGACCTGGGAGCCTTCACAGGATCAGCCAGTGTTTGCCCAGCATACACCTCTGTCTTCAGCTGCATTCTTCAGAGCGATGCCTGTCGGTGCAGAGGAGTGGGGGCGGTCCCAGGGGTGCGGAGAGGGCTGTGTCCCCTGAGGCTGGAGAGGAGGCGTGGTGGGCCGGCCTCTGTGGGTTTGATAGGCAGCACACCTAAGTCGTTAGGATTTAGAAATGAATTACCGGGCCGAAAGCTGTCGGCTGGAAAAAGCATGCGTTTCCCCCTTGACCTTTCAGGCTAGCGAAATCCGAGGGCGGTCCCGGGGGAAACTGGTACTCGCTGGACCACGGCGGGGCACGCAACACGTGGCGGAAGTACTACATCAACGTGTGTCGCCCTCTGAGCCCGGTGCCAGGCTGTGACCGCTATGCGTCCGCCTGTCAGATGAAGTACCAGGGCGAGCAGGTGAGGCGGCCCTGCCCTCCCCCCCGAGCCCTGGGCTTCGCTCTGGAGGGTGGAGGGGGTGGTCTGAGTGGGTCCGGCTTGCGCCGAGAAGCCCCTTGAGACAGAGAGCAGGGTCTTGCTGTGAATTCACCTGCCCCACCCCCCCCCAGAGATGCGATCACACTTAAGTCGTTGCTCAGATTTAAAATGAAAAAAACAAAAACCCCTGGGTGTGGGGAACCGCCTCTGCTCACGGTTCTCGGCAGAGGAAGTGACTCTGAACAGCAGACGTCTGTCATGGAGAGTTTAAGCTTCCAAAAGCTCTTGCTTCTGGACTGATTAGAGGGGACGCCTGCTTGGCAGATCCAAGCGCCAGCCCTTCTTGCCTGGGTGCAGGCTGCACTCTGTCATTCGATGGAATGCAGTCACTGCCAGAACCTCGGTAACGCTCCCCTGGGTGCCTTGTTGTACACAGCGCGTCTTAAAATAAAGACGTCTGTGTGCTTCTTTAAAAATAGCACGTCGAGGATGTACTTTTCCTGAGGTCCGTTACACAGCAGCTCAGAGGTGTTTTTGGGAAAGCTAGTGAGCGCCCCCTGCTGGTTGAGTGGAGCGTGGTGGTGTGTTGGTGTGCTCTGTGTTGGAGCAATGGCTTCCAAGGACAGTCTGCTCTCCTTATTCATGGATTCTGTATTTGCAAGCTGTCTGCTTGCTACCGTTCATTTGTGACCCCAGATCAGTGCCCGGGCGCTCTCACGGTCTGTCGTGGACATGTGCAGAGAGGCCTGGCGTGGCTCTGCAGTTTTGTCCCGGTTCTGCTACCCAGACGTCCAAACACCGGAGGCGAGAGGGGGTGGGCAGTGCGGTGCCAGACGCTCCTGGCTCCTGGCCACACGTGGACCAGGCTGGGTCCTTCCTCGAATGCCCGGGAGAGGACTGGCCTTGGATGGCTCGCTTAACACATCCGAACCTCGTTTTCACTTTTGTGAAATGAAAAGGATCTACCAGGGTTTTGAGGCTTCAGGATCGCAGTCTATGGGAGATAAATGTCCGCAGAGATCAACGTGCCCCCTCCCTCGGTGTGCGGGGAGCGGGTCGGTTCTAGGCTCCTGGCTTGGTGCCCAGAGCCCGAGGGCGTGCAAGTCCGTGGCGAGCAGTGTCGCAGGGCTTGCACACGCCCTGGTGCACATCCGCCCCGCGGCTCCTCTACAGATGACTCAGTGGCAGCGCTGTGTTAGTAGATGCGGGTGGCTAATGTAAGCTTTGCTTTTTGGAGCTTTCTGGAATTTCTTTCCCCTGAGTGTTTTCCATCTGAAGTCGGTTGAATTTGCAGATGCAGAACCTGTGGGTTTCGAGGGCGGACTGAGTTTCCCCTCTACGGAGGAGTGGTGGTTCGCATTTGCTAATCCAGCATCTGTGGCAAGTCTGTAGGACACACCTGCCGTGCACAACGAAACACCCACCGTGTCAGTAACGAAGAACGCAGTTGGTCTCCCTCCAGAGGGAAAGCTAATAGCCACGTGTGTTCACAGGGCTCGTTCTCTGAGACCGTCTCCATCAGCAACCTGGGGGTGGCGAAGACGGGCCCCGTGGTGGAGGACAGCGGCAGCCTGCTCCTGGAGTACGTCAACGGCTCTGCCTGCACCACCAGCGACCAGAGGCGCACCACCTACACCACCAGGATCCACCTCGTCTGCTCCATTGGCAGCCTGGTGAGGGGGGCGGGGCAGCGCCGCGACCTCGCTTGGTCGGGCTCCTCTATCTGCACGGGACGCGGGTCCTGCTTGGTTCTGCTTCTGTGTGTGCCGCAGACCCGGGGAGGCCAGGGCTACAGCAGTGGTGCTTCTGCGCCTGCCCTCCTCCAGTTTACGCCCAGGCCGTACGTGCTGGCTTGGGACCCGTACCGCAAGGTGTTCCCGTAGGCGTGAGCGTTCTCTCTGAGCCACACAGATGCCATCCTGCATGTGAGTTTCTGTGAGTTCTGGAGGGTCCCAGAGTTCTGTGATATGAGGGTCACACCTCATAGCAGATGAGGTCTTAGAGATGGCTTGGTCCAAACACCACGGCTCACAGATGAGGAGATGGAAGCCGGGCCCCGTGGGTGGACACCGAGGGAATAATAACAAGCGGTCTGTTGGGAAAGCAGGAATGAGATCTCCAGGCTGGGAAATGGAGGAGGTGACGGAGATTGCAGGAAGGCCCGAGCTCCTTAGCCCGAGCAGAAGAGAAAATGCGACATGAAAATGCTTCGGGGTCATTATATACAGTCTGCACTTTTCTTTTTTTTTTAACCTTTTATTTTGTATTGTGGTTTAGCCGATTCACAGTGTTGTGATGATTTCAGGTGGACAGCAGAGCGATCCAGCCATACAGGTCTGAGTCGCCATTCTCCGCTGAACTCCCCTCCCACCCACACAGCCACTTACGGTTGAGCAGAGCCTGTGGACCCTGTGCCACGCAGCGGGTCCTTGTTCCATCTTAAACGCAGCAGTGTGTGCATGTCCCTTCCAAGCTCCCTAACTGTCCCTTCCCACCATCCTTCCCGCCTGGGAAGCCTAAGTTCATTCTCTTAAGTCTGTGAGTCCATTTCTCTTTTGTAAATAAGGTCATTTACTGTGTGATTTCTTTTTAGAGTCCGCATGTAAGGGGTGTCTCACAATATTTCTCTTTCTCTGTCCCACTTAACTTCACTCGTTACATACACTCCCTGGTGACTCCCTGGTGGTTCTTAAAAAGCAATGTGGTAGAAGATGCATCAGTATAACACAAGATTTACCGTCTTAGCCATCTCTAGGTGTAGAGTTTAGCGGCGTTAATGCCGTTGCAGTGCTGTGCACCCATCACGGGGTCCATTTCCACTGTGTCCATTGTTATTCTAAACCTAATTGCTTTTTTTTTAACCTAGAGTTTTACAATCATAATTGCGTCACGTGTTTTTTGAGCAGTCACCAAGCCCTTCGATGGACATGCAGTGGGGATGATAGAGTTCACGTCTGTCGTCAAACAGATCATTTCCAAGGGTTGGCGGCGCTTCGTAAGGGTCAGTTGCAGCGTCCTCCACTTTGGTGGACGTGTTACTGGCCCAGTGCGTCTGCTCCACCTAGCAGGCGGGGGCTCAGTCACTTCCATCCTAGTCGGCTTACAGACGTCAAGTTCTCTCTGTCCTTTGCCAGCACACGATTTTTTCCCCAGGAGATCACGTCTTAAGAGCTTAAGAAAGTTGCCCTGATAAGGGGAGGAAAAGCCTTGTGGGCCGAGCTCGGCTTGTACAAGCAAAGCTTTGCATAGCTGAGCCATAAACACACACTGATAAGCCTGAGCTGGGCTTCCCGAGTTCTGCTCTCAGCGCCAGGAAGGAATGCTGGCTGAGCAGCTGGGACCTCGCTGGCCGCCTCCAGGGCCCCTCCGAACCCCACCCTGGGCCCCTTTCTCCCCTCTGCTGGGCCTCGTCCCCCCTCCACTCCCCTCTATGGAATCTCTGTGGTGGAGATACTGGGCAGTTCTAGGAAGCCCTCTCCGACCCTTACTTTTTCAGCTTCCCTGTGTCTTCCTATTTGGATGGTGTTTTTCAGTTTTCACAGCGATTTGACGTTGTTACTGTATCCCTCAGCACTGGTCCACGGCCTGGTGCATTTCGTGGGCCCAGGCAACATGGAGTGAACGGAGAGCCACGTCCCCAGGGGTGCTGTGCTGCAGTCCCCCCAGGCTCTTCACGGCCACATGGTGGGGCCGCAGGGACGGCCGTGTTTGCAGTTCACTGTGGGTGATGCCGCGGCAGAGAGGATGGGGAGGCGTGGGGACCAGCGGCTGTGTCCCCTTTCCCCGTGTGTCTGGGTGGGCGGCTCAGCTCCTTCGTGACTCCCCTCTCCGCCCTGGCCATGTCCTCAACTGTCAGGGAGGGTGGTGGAGGTACCCCCCGCAAGGCTGATCGCACCCCGGGTGTCCGGCCGGCCGTGGAGACTGTGCCCATGTGGGCGCTGGTGCGGCTCACGGTTGAGCACACCTCACCCCATCGGCCAGCCTCGCCTGGGTCCACAGTGGTGTGGCCGTGCTCGTATGCGTCTGGCCTGTGGACCCAGCTTTTCTGCATCTGGATGCAGTTGAGTGCAGTTTAGTCACTCAGTCGTGTCCGACTCTTTGTGGCCCCATGAACCGCAGCACGCCAGGCTTCTCTGTCCATCACCAACTCCTGGAGTTCACTCAAACTCATGTCCATTGAGTCAGTGATGCCATTTGACCATCACATTCTCTGTCGTCCCCTCCTCCTCCTGCCCTCAATCTTTGCCAGCATCAGGGTCTTTTCAAATGAGCCAGCTCTTTGCATCAGGTGGCCAAAGTATTGGAGTTTCAGCTTCAGCATCTGTCCTTCCAGTGAACATTCAGGACTGATTTCCTTTAGGATGGACTGGTTGGATCTCCTTGCTGTCCAAGGGACTCTCAGGAGTCTTCTCCAACACCACAGTTCAAAAGCATCAATTCTTTGGTGCTCAGCTTTCTTTATAGTCCAACTCTGGGTGTAGAATGGTGTTCAAAAGCGCAGTCTTGAACTCTGACCCAGATTTGGATCCCAGTTCTACCATTTACTCTTGGTGTGACCCCCCAGGTAGATTCACTGGCATTCACATGTAAGAGAGAACAGTCTCCTTAGTAGGAAGGATGACATCGTCATCAGATGAGGCAGGTTAAGCTCCTCACCTGCTCCACCGTATGTTAATCCACCGACTTGAACTCTTCTTGTTATCCGACTAGTGTTCTGGTGGTTAGAGAGCGTTTCATGGCCTTGAGTTGACTTGTATCCCTTGATTTGGCCTTTCAGCATACCCATCCCATATTTTCTCTCAACTGGGAGTGCGTGGTCAGCTTCCTGTGGAACACGGCAGCAGCCTGTCCTATCCGAGTCACCACAGACACAGACCAGGTACGGATAGGGTCCCGGGCCCCTGACCGAGCTGCCCCAGCCCTGCCCGCCCCGCGTCCCAGCCCCACCCCTCCCTCTGGCCCCTTAATCCCTGCCTGGATAGCAGGCGTTTGGAAGGCGTCCTGTGTTCCCCACCCTCTGCCCTGGCCCACCTCCCGGCCTGGGATGAGAACCAGGACTTCCCTTCTGCTCCCCGGTTTCCCAGACCCCACCCTCTCCCTCCCTCCCGCTGTCCCTCCAGCCTCATGGGGGCTCCGGGGCGCTCTGCCATCATGGGGACAGAGTCTTAATATCACATCATGGCCACACCCGGGACGTGTCGGTGCCCCCTCGGCCGGCTGTAGGATTCGGCCCGTGTAGCTTATGTGATGCTCGAGGCTTTCACGCCCTGACCCCAGCCACGGCCCTGCCTCTGCCCTGCCTGATGTTCTCACCTCTCTTTTCAAGTTCCCTCCGAGTGGCAGAGCTCCCCCAGAGAGTGTACCCGGCTCGGGGAGGATGCGGGTGGGAGCCCATGGGCCCCCGCCCACCGGCAGGGCTTTCTGAAGCCGCTGTGCGGTTCTCTGTGCAGGGTGGGCGGGGTGGAAGGAAGACGTGGGGAGGGGGCTCACTGCGCCTCCGAGAACTGGGGAGAGACTGGGAGTTATTTGTGGATCTCTCATGGATCTGTCTCCGATTTGGGCTCCCCTGATAGGTCAGTTGGTAAAGAATCCGTCTGCAATGCAGGAGACCCCCGGTTCGATTTCTGGATTGGGAAGATCCCCTGGAGAAGGGATGGGCTACCCACTCCAGTATTACGGCCTGGAGAATTCCGTGGACTGTATAGTCCATGGGGTTGCAAAGAGTCGGACACGACTGAGCGGCTTTCACTTCACTTATGGCTCCTCAGTTTTTCTAGGGGCTCAGCCGGGGTCTTGTTCGGGTAAATACAGCAGTCTCGGGTCTCAGGGGAGGATGGCACCACTGAGCTGCTGTCCTCTCTGGGGCGTCTCAGATGCGGCACCAAAAGGGGCCGTGAGCTCATCCGGGGCCGCTTCTCCGACGGGATCGGTGCCAGGCAGACGTGGGCGATGCTCTGTCCCTGCCGTGCCCTCCAGAACCGGGTTTGAATGTGCCTCTTCGCCCCTTTCATTCCCGCAGGCCTGCTCCATCAGGGACCCCAACAGCGGGTACGTGTTTGATCTGAACCCACTGAACAAGTCCCAAGGATACGTGGTCTTGGGCATCGGGAAGATGTTTCTGGTAAGACTTGCGGGGTGCACTCTGATTTGCCTTGGAAGGACGGGAGGAGGCGTGGAGCTCACCCTCATCTCGTGACTGGGGAGGCAGGTGTCCTTAGGACCCAGGGTACGGATGGCAGCCCTCACCCAGGAGGAGGCAAGAAGTCCAAGTGTAAGGGGTGATAAGGTGAAACCCTTGCCTCCTCCCGCTCTGCAGATGGGAACTAGGAACAGAAGAAGGGCTGCTCCTGGTCCTGGCCCTGCATCTGGTGTGGTGGCCAGGCCAGCAGCATGCACATGGCCTGCAGACTTGTGGCCAGGGCAATGTCTCGGGGGTGGGGCCCAGCAGCATGGTTCTCATGCCCACTGGGGTTTTGAGTCCCTGGTCAAAAGGAAATGGTGATCATACTTGCCTATAAAAGGGAGACGAGCTGATGGCACGCTCCAGAATCTTCCGACAGCCCCTCCTCCGTGGGCGGCCCTGGCAGTGTGTCTGGAGCTGCGAAGAGGAGAAACTCCACGTAGTGTGTTCCGTTATAAATTAAGCACTGCTGGACAGAGAGAGGCTTTTTAAAAATCTGTATTTAGGTTTAACTTTTTCTAGCAGAACCCACGTTGGAAGAAGAGAGTAACCTTTGAAGCGGGACTCTCATCCCAAAGGAAGCTGGGATGAGAATGTCATAAAACCAATACAGAGGGGCATTGTAGGCACAGCGCATGTGGGAGGGCGTGCAGGTTCCTTCGGAGCCTTGAGACTCCTGATGGGGCTTGTCACCGACACATGGAGGGCTTGTCAGCCAGCAGCACGGTACTCGTGCTCCCTCCCTTCCCCACCCACTCTCAGAAGTTGCTGCCCTAGAGTTTGGCTCGTAACAGGTTGTAATAGGTGACTGCGGTGTATTTGGCTGCCTGTGTGAGTGCGAGAGGCAGACAGGAACTTCAAGATCGAGCCCCTTAGGGGATTTGTCAGAAGAGGTAAGTCCCCTGGGGGACTTGCCCGAGGAGGTAAGCCCGGAAGAACGTGCCAGAAGAGATGACGATGTCTGTAGGGCAATGCTGGAAGAGGTGATCCCATGGAGAACCGGCCAGAAAGGTTCCTTCTGTGCGTTGGCCGGGGGGCAGGAGGAGGTGACGGGTGCAGGTCGCAGACAACAGGGACAGGCTCCGGATGATGGTAGTGGTGGGGTGACCAGGCTCCCGGGAGTCAGGGCGCTGGGCTTTGTGCTGCCAGAAGGGCCTCAGACAGCACCGCCCACCAGCTGACTACTTGGCGTTGCATCTTGGCACCTGGCCCTGCAGGGCTGGGCTGCCACGTGTTCTCCTGCGGGCTGCGTGCTTCTGTGACTGCGCGGCCCACATGGCTGCAGGCCATCGGCCTGGGTGTGTTCTCACGTGGCCGTTTCTTAGATAGGAAACTGTGATCTTAAGGAAAGACACTTTGTGTACAGAGATCTTAACTTTGTGTACATTGTCCATAAACACTGACCGGTGATAGAGAAGTCTGTCTGTGTCTCACACCCAAGAGCGAATTCTGCTTCACTCTGTCAACTGCTGGATTTAAGTGGAACGGTGTCAGTAGCTTCGAGAGTTACAGGGCCAACACAGTACTGTAAAGCCATTATTCTCCAATTAAAAATAAAAAAAAAAAATACAGGGTATCCACTTTTTCCAAATTTGGATGCATCTAACTACGTTTAGATTTGATTAACAATTCAGGTTTGGGGAGACAAATCAAATTTTAATTAATTTTTTGACAATAATGAATCATTTCTAAAATGTCTACTAGGGTATAACTGAATAATAGTCTTTAGTGTAAATGGATAAATCATTACATAAAAGGGAACCGGATAAAAGGTTAAAGAACGTGCAGTTTTCTGTGTCATATCTTATGGATATAAACTTAGAGCAAGAATTTTCAGGAACATTGTTAGATTAGTATTAAGCAGGTTAGGAATGTGTGGGCATCGATCATGTTGGCAAATCTTACCTGTACTTTCTCTAAAGAATGAGTTGTGTGTATTATATAATGCACGTGTGTTTTCACATATATATATATAAAATACACAAATGTATGTTCACATGTCATATTCATATGTGACTTCATAAAGCCATAGAAAGGTTTTTCCAGAATTTCAGAATATTTAAAACAGTTTTTCAGAACATAAAACAGGTTTTTACACAATAAAAGCCTTTTATTTAAAAAAAAACAACAGGGGTATCCCATTATATTTACTTTTTAATGTGACTTCAGCCATATGTGCTTTTCCTATTATAATCAAAATACTGCAACATTCTGGGTATATATGTTGGCATATATTGTTGCATGCAGACTGTCTCATACATTTAAAGATAGAGGGCTATCTAAATAAACCATTTGAGGCAGTTTATGGACATTGCTGTTTGGGCTTTGATTTTTGCCTTATGTACTAGCTTTAGGATTTAATTGCCCAGATGTGGCAGGTTGGTCATTTGGGTGATATTGAAGAGCAGCAGCTGTTTGGCAGGGCAGGGTTTGCGTTGCGGGGTTGTAGCAGGGTTTGCGTTGCGGGGTTGTGTCTGCAGCGGGTCTTGCAGCCTGAGCTGGTGTGTGGTTCTTGCCCTCTGGCCTGCAGTTCAACGTGTGCGGAGCGATGCCCGCCTGCGGCACCCTGGATGAGAAGCCAGCTTCCGGCTGCGAGGCAGAAGCCCAGACGGACGACCTGAAGACCCTGAAGCCGGGCAGGCTGGTGGGCCTGGAGAAGAGCCTACAACTGTCCACCGAGGGCTTTATAACCCTGAACTACACGGGGCTTCCTTCCCACCCCAACGGTGAGCTCAGATCCCTGTTGGTTTAGTGACTCACCAGCGTCCTGGTGGTTTTGTGACTGTCGACCTTTCCGAGAGTAATGTGCGGGTCTGTAGACGCTCCGGGTCTGGCTGCCCTCTGGCCTCACATGCACCGTGCGTGCCTGGCCTCCAGGGTGTTCTCCCAGCCCCTGAGTGCATTCTGCAGCTGGAGGCCAGACTGCTGGGTTCTGTTCACACCCACAACCACCAGCATCTTCCCCCAGCACCTCCAGCGGCTCCTCTGATAGGAAAGTGTTCACCTGGCCTCTTGTCCCCTGTTTTTCAGATATTGAAGTGATGGGTGAAGATAGTGACAGTTTTGCCATCTTTATTGGGTTCTCATTTCTGTTCCTTCCTGCAGCTGTGACTGTAAACAGTTGCTGTTGTGGTGTCATCAGGTGTGATGCTGAGTGTAAGCGCCCCCGGGGGATGGTGGTGGTGGAGAAGCAACTACCGTGCAGGCCTGCTGGCCGCCGCGTGCTGGGCCCATGTGGAGGTGCTGTGTGCTCAGCTGCTTGGTTCTCCACCAACCCCAGGCACCTCATTCTTGGCTTATGCCCTTCTTAACCACCTCTTTGCATCCCAGGTGATGAAGGCCCAGAAGGCCTCACGCCCTGGACAGAGAGCCAGTACTGGGAGCCAGGTCTCCTGCTTCTCATCCTGGTTCTGCCGATGGACACATTTACTCAGTGTTGCGGATCAGAGGCCCCCAGAGGTGCCCCCCCACACACAGCCCAGGGCCATGCAGCTGGTGATGAGCACAGCTGAGGTCAGAACCCACGTGGTCTGACTTCTGGACCTGCGCACTTCTTGCCACACTAGGGTAGGCTCAGGAAGGGGCATTCGTGTGATGCCTGGTGCCCAAAATAACGGGCAGTCTGAGTCCACATCAGAGGGAGCCGGGAGCCGGCAGGCAGTGGGGATGGCTCTGCCCGTCTGCGGGCGTCAGCTTGTGCTGTGCACCTTGCCTCAAGCTGACAGATCCAGTAACACGCCGGGAAGAGGACTTGTAGGGTGTTGAAAGGCTGATTTTGGGATTCCTGGGAAGCGGGTTAAAAACTGGGGGTCTTCTTAACTTCGAGGACAGAAGACGTGGGTCTGGGGGCTGCTGTCAGGCCTGCAAAGGGCTGGCCTAGAAAGGGAATTGCTCTCATTATGCCTCATTTGTTGGGGAGGATTCAGACACAGACGGATGATTTTCGTCTGTTCATAGAGCCCAGGGGGACGGGAATCCTTTGCTTTGCAGATGTAAACTTCTTCACCGCTGGGTCCAAAGAGTCAGCTGCTCACTCGCCTCAATATCCAAAAAGAAATGTGCTTCACTCTTTTTATTGACATGTTATTGAAAATATTTGTTTCAGCCACCCTGTGTGGTACGTGGGGTCTTAGTTTCCCAATCAGGGATTGAACGCATGTCCCCTATGATGGAAGCTGAGAATCTTAACCACTGGACCATCAGAGACCACCCTTCAGTCATGTTTATAATTCTCTTCATTTCCAGTTCCAGAGTATTGTTTAAAAATGGAATAGATTAGGCATCTACGTATCCTTTCTTTTTGTCCTAATTTGGAAAATGACCTCACTGTTTAATAGTGAACTAGATTAGACATTTATGTGTATGTGTGTATATATATACATATATATTTTTTACCCTAATTTGGAAAATGACTCTCTGTCTCTTGCGGGGTTATCAGTGTGGTCGTGTGGCTGACAGCCGCTGACATTTCTCTGCTGGGTTGGGATCCAGGCGCCAGCAGCCCCCGGGGTGCAGTGCGCGTCTGACCTTAGAGCTGTGTTGCTCCAGGCGTGTCCCTCCCTCTCCCTCTGCCTCAGTGTCCTCCTGTGAAAACCAGGCGTCTCTGGGGGCCCCCGTGGGACTCAGTAACACGGTAATGGCGCCGGGGCTCTTCCTTCCGTGGAGCCTCCACCCACATGGTCCCCTCCCCGCAGGAGCCTCCGTCTTGGCTGTGCCACCTCCGCTTCCTCCCTGCCCACCGCCCCAGTGGTCTGTGCTCGGCTCCGCAAGTCGAGTGATGTTCGAAGTGTTGGGTTATATCGCCCCTGGCTTAGACCACCCCCTCCCGACCCGGGGTTCTCCGTGTGCCCAGAGCAGCAGCCAGGCCTGTCCAGTGGCCACGGGCGCCCTGCTGCTCCTTGCTCGGGCCCGTCTGACCTCCTGCTCCTCGGCCAGGAAGGCCCACCCTCCCCACTGAGCCCTCGTCCTCAGTGTTTCCCGCTGCTCACGGCAGTCTGTGCTCTAGGCAGCCAGGTGGTTCTTTGCTTCTCTTCTGCAGGGTTGGGCTCCGATGGCACCTTCCAGTGAGCCCAGTCATCGCGCCTTGTCCCCCCGCCACCACCCCCCCGCAAGCCCTGGGGTTTCTCAGCCCCGTCCTGCGGTGTCTTCCTGCACTTCCATCTGTCCTGCCGAGGCTGCATGAAGTCTGCTCACTGTTGGGGTGCTGAGCAGCCTTGAGGGTCAGCTCCCAGGAGAGCGGGTTTACTTCTGTTTCTCTCACTCCTGTGTGTAGTATGAACGTAGTAAACATTGTTGAATAAGCCGTGGAAGGAGAGTGATGGTTTTCTAGTGTTTGGGTGGATAAATGGATGTAGCACTCTCATCCTTCTTGGAACAGAAGAATGCCAGGACACTGTGCTCATGGTGTGAACCTTCCTTACGAGGGTCACTGTCCCAATGTGTGTGACCTCTCCTTAGCTCAGGTCCCTGGAACAGACTGGGTGCTGTGACACTGTCTTAGCAGATGAGCCTGGAGGCTCATGTCTGGGCACGCTGTCCCAGTGACCCACGTGTGTCCGGCGACGCTCTGGTCACTGCTGTTTCTCAACAGTCTGGCCTTCTGTTCCCAGGGAGGGCTGATGCTTTCATCATCCGCTTCGTCTGCAATGATGACGTTTACCCAGGGACGCCCAAGTTCCTGCACCAGGACATCGACTCCAGCCTGGGGATCCGGGACACTTTCTTCGAGTTTGAAACCGCGCTGGCCTGTGTACCTTCTCCAGTAGATTGCCAAGTCACAGGTGAGACCGGTCGGAAGTGTGTGTTCGTGCCTGTGAGCATATGTATGTGTGTGTGTTCAGGCAGCATGACATTTGTGTTACATGTGTCCTTTGACTGATGCGTAGAGTTGTAAAACGTCTCTTGAAGTGAATCTGGGTTCACGGTTTTGAGCTATCATTTGGGATCAGAAGCTGCTTAAGGACAGAGAAGAAAACTAGGGGGAAAAAGTCAAGCTCACTGTTGGAGCTCCTTACCGGAGGGAGAAGAGGATAAGAGGATAAAGCTCGGAAAGGGGTCCCCGACGCTGAGCTGTGTCCTCCCTCTTTGTGGCGGCCTCCACCTCCTCGGCCATGGGGCTCTGCTGTAACGGCTGGTTTTCTTGTTTGTTTGGTTGTTTGTTTCTGTGTTTGAATTAAAAGAAATTTTTAAAATTGGGAATCGCTAGACTTTTTTTTAATTAAATTTTTTTGACTTTAAAAAAAAGTTTGTCTGTGCCACATAGCATGTCGGAATCTTAGTTCCCTGCCCAGGGGTCGAACTCTGCACTGGGAGCTCCAAGTCTCAGCCGCAGGGCCGCCGGGGAAGTCCCGTCAAGGCAGTTTTGAGCGCCAGGTCTGGTGCATGTTTCTGCAGGAGATGCCTGTCGGCCTCCTGTGGGTCTGCTCATTTCTGTTACGAGTGCTAAGTTCCTGCATCCTTAGCCTTTGGGGTTGAAAGGTGTCCAGAGCTACCAGGAGGGCAGCTCTGCAGCGCCCCCGTGTGTTTCAGACTCCGCCGGGAACGAGTACGATCTGAGCGGCCTGAGCAAAGCCAGGAAGCCGTGGACCGCGGTTGACACGTTCGACGAGGGGAAGAAGAGGACCTTCTACCTGAGCGTGTGCACGCCTCTCCCGTACATTCCCGGCTGCCACGGTGCGTGCCGTGCCCCGGACTCACGTTCGCCCTGCCTTCCTCCCCTCCCCGCCACCTTCAACGCTGTCTCCCGGCCCTTGCAGGCACCGCCGTGGGGTCCTGCCTGGTGACGGAAGAAAACAACTGGAACCTGGGCGTCGTGCAGATCAGCCCTCAGGTGGGCGCCAATGGGTCCCTGACCCTCGTCTACGTCAACGGGGACAAGTGCAAGAACCAGCGTTTCTCCACCAGGATAAACCTCGAATGTGCCCACACGACGGTGCGTGTCCGTGCAACCTCCTTTCTGCCTCCCCCAGACTCCAGGTCTTGCGTCTGACGTTGAGCTTGCCGGAGTGTTCGGGGGTTTTCGGCTGTTGATGGGATTGGACCAGAATGTCCTGGCCTGGTGTGTTTCCTGAGGGCTGTCCTTGTACTTCTCTCGTGGAGTTGAAGAGCTGGGTGTCCATCCTGCTACGGTCTGACTCCCTTCTTAAGTGGACGAGCATGTGCTGAGCACTGGTTTCCGTTGCAGGGCTCCCCGACCTTTCAGCTCCAGAACGACTGTGAGTATGTGTTTCTCTGGAGAACCGTGGAAGCCTGTCCCGTCGTGCGTGCGGAAGGTAAGACCTGGCCCTGCTCACCCAGGTTGTGGAAGTGTGATGTAGGACGTGCTCTGATAGCATTTTAGATGTGAAGCTTTGCGCGTGATCACAAGACGCCTATGTATTTATTAGCGGATGGATAGCTTCTTGTCCTTGAATTTTCTGCTCCACTCCATTGTTCCTTTCACCAGCGACATTTTCCTCCTCTGCTGGGTTGATGGGCTGTTGGCGTCTCACACTTGAGAGCATGAACATGAGGTTTGGTTTTAAGTGGATCTTCATTCGTCCGGTGACCTAAGCTTTTCTAGAAGACTGGGCAGTTTGTCTTAGGCATACAAGCCAGAAGGAGAGAAGGTAGAAATGGTATTTAAGGCCTGTTTTAAGGTGATACTTAGCTGATTAGAGGTTGCAAAAGTTTTGCCTGAAGGGGTGTGTGTGTGTGTGTGTCTGTGTGTGTCTGTGTCTGTGTGTCTGTGTGTGTGTGTGTGTGTGTATCTGTGTGTGTGTGTGTGTGTGTGTGTGACTGCCCTTCCCCTCTCATGTTCTTAAAGGAGACTACTGCGAGGTGAGAGACCCGAGGCACGGCAACCTGTATAACCTGATCCCTCTTGGTCTGAATGACACCGTCGTGCGGACCGGTGAATACATCTATTACTTCCGGGTCTGCGGAGAGCTTTCCTCTGGCGTCTGCCCAACCAGTGACAAGTCCAAGGTCATCTCATCATGCCAGGAAAAGCGGGGACCTCAGGGATTTCAAAAAGTGGCAGGTACTGTGGTTTTCTTTCTTTTCTTGTAAAAGAATGGGATTCCATATGTAAGATGATCGATTATATGTTGTGTTTTAAGGTCTAAAGACAGTATTTTTCTTGAAAAAGAAGTACATCTGCTGTGTCCTGGTAAAACAGCCTGTTAGCGATGTTTCTGGTTTCACACCCAGGACACACACTGACACGTGTTGTTAAGAGCTTATTTCATTCTTACTTAGCAACACTGATTAGTTCTCAACTCATATTTCTTCTTTTTTATCCCAGCTTTGGGACCCACTGGAGTACTGGTGGGTGCTCTGGGGTGGCACTTTGTAGAACAGAGGAGGGCACATGTCTGGTATGGGGCCGGGCCGTGAAACTGCTAGAGCAGACTGTCGGTCCTCACACTCTGAGCAGCTGGGCAGGTGGTGATGCACTTATGAATTTTTTGCAAATCATGGAGTAGCTGACAGGCTGAGTCTGTGGGCCTCGCTGAGGAGCCAGCATCCTCTGAGCTCATCGGGTCGAGGAGTGTCTGCGTGGCATCCCTCTGTTGGTCTGTGTTCTGGTGTCTGTTGGTGCGGAGGTCACGGCCTGGGGCGAGAGGAGGCCTGGTTCAAGGAGCCAGTGGTCCAGGCGTGCTTGTCCTTGTCGGGGTTTGTGCAGGGCGTGCGATGGGCCGCATGTGCTGGCCGCCCGGGGGCTTCCTGAGCCCGTCCTCATATCCCTGGCCGCTTCTTCGGCAGGTCTGTTTACTCAGAAGCTGACCTACGAGAACGGGGTGTTGAAGATGAACTACACCGGGGGCGACACCTGCCACAAGGTGTACCAGCGCTCCACCACCATCTTTTTCTACTGTGACCGCAGCACGCAGACGGTGAGTGTACGCAGGGCGGGAACTTCGCCCTGGCTTTGCTGCCTTCTTCTTTCATAAAACGAGCCCGCCCTTACTGCCTCGTGCAACCTCCTGGCTAAACCTAGTTCAAGTGTGTGATTCACAGACCCGGTATTCAGAACCTCAATCAGTTTTGTCTCGAGCTTAACGAGCAGGTCCGTCCCTTCCTATGTGCGTCCTCAAAGCACCGGCCACCCAGGGTTTCCGGTTTCATGCGCTTGTCTCTGCCCTTGCAGCCCGTGTTTCTCCAGGAGACTTCCGATTGCTCCTACTTGTTCGAGTGGCGCACGCAGTACGCCTGCCCGCCCTTCGACCTGATCGAGTGTTCGTTCAAGTAAGTCGACGGGGTGTTGACTCTCGGAGGGCAGTCAGGTTTACACGGTAATATTTTGCTTTAATAGTTGGTGGCTGGCGGGGATGGGGCATTAGATTAGGTGAGTCCCTAGGCTTTAGTTCCTGCATGTTACACTCTCGGATTGCTCTTGGCTTAGGTCCGTTGCTGCTTGGGTTTTAGGTCCTCTGTTTTGTATTCTTCTGTTTTGTTGGAGTGTATCCTCCTGTATTGTGGAGAGGTTGGGTAGCAGAGAACCCAGGCATTGTCTGAAAATGCCACTGACTTGCTCTCAGATCTGATTAACTGGGACTGGGATTATGACAGAGTCAAATTAGTTTTCCTTCAGTTTTGAAGGCCTTGTCCCATTTCCGACAAGAATCATGCACGTTTGGTGAAAAAGTTTGTTGCTCATCTTCTGTGAGTTTTTATTCCATTCTGGAATATTTTCTGAACTTAAAAAAAACTATCCTCTGAAAAGTTTTATTTTAAATTTCACATAAGTCCTTCTAATTATCTCTGAGGATACGAATTCTAATTTTTGTTTTCTTTTTAAAAAAATCTCATCATGCTTTCCCTGAATTATAATCCATTTTCTTTTAATGGTTGCCTTACACATGTATTTTTGATTTAACAGGAAGCTAAAGTTGACCCATAGCTCTACCCACCCCTCCAACCATGAAATAATGGAGAATGTTTTAGCACCAAACACACTCTCCCAAACTCCACAGGACTGTGGGCTAGTGTTTTAATTCTGACTTTTTTTTTCCTTCTCACATAAGTTGTAAGTTGTGGTTTTAAAAAATACTCATTGGTTGTTTGACTATATAGATTTCTTCCTTTGAAAACGAACAGAAATATCTCTGTTTCTTTGGCTTCCTCTTCCTTTTTGCATTGTACCCTTTCCTTTTGACCTGATTTTCATTCTCTCAGTTAAGTATGATGCTCCGCAGCACGCTTGTTTGCAGATTGCTTGCCTCTGGTCTCTGTTGGGGTAGGGAGTTTGTGCCGGGATGTCCCACTTGGGACTAGGAAGGAACTAGTGTGTCTTCCGACCCTGGCTCCTCAGGCTGTTGGAGCTGGTCCTGGGGTCCAAGCCACGCTGTAACACTGGCTGTCCTGTACCAGTAGGGAGTGTGTGGAGTTAATCTTGGTCTTCGTGTGAAAAGGCTGAGTTTTATCACCACTCGCTTGGTACAGAAGTCCAGGTGAACACTTATGTGTGTGCGCACCAGCCCTTGGGAGGTAATCCGTCTAGGGCCGCTGTTAGGGAATCTGGCCTTTCAGTCCTAGTTCCATCCCTGGGTAGATAACCTGCCTTTTCTGTATATGTTCTCTTGGCTTTGTTCTGTGGCCTCAGTCTGTTTTGCTTACGCGTGGCTTTGTTATTTATGTTGCTTGGAAGGTGGTACTTTCTAAAACTGAAGATGTATGCCTGTTATTCAGTTAGGGATATTTTCAGTGACTGTGTTTTTGAAGGTTGCCTCTAACCTAGTCTGTGCCTTTTGCTCTGGGCCTTTTATTAATCACGTCTTAAACTTTGCCTGTTGTATGCAGCGTGTATTTTGAATGTTTTTTTTAATCTGTTTTTGTACTGTATTCTGTTTCCTTAGATCTGTTTCCCATTAGCTGATTCTCTCATCAGCTGATGCAATCTGCTCGTCTACCTGTTCGTTGTCTTTTTAATTTTCATGACTGAGTTCTGTTTGGTACTCTCTCATTTCTTCCTCCATTTCATCATTTCTTCTCTCCACTCCGCCCCCCTTCTTTTATTATAGTTGCAGTTTCTTCTTTTAGGTCTTTAACCATTTACAGTAAATATCCGTTATATGAAGTTCTCGAGGATCAGCTTCTGCAAATGTCTGTGTCTCCCACAGATGCAGATATTAATGCCTGCCCCATTCTTTCACTCTCATCCCATTAATGGTCCCTCAACTTTCAAAGTACCTAGAGTTCTGTCTTCCAGAAGCAGCACCGCCCTCCCCCCACCCCGGTTTAGACCATCCCTGTCTCCCCCTGCATGGGTGCAGCGGTCCCTCAGTGATCCCCTGGCCATGGTGGACTGGCCCTGCACAGGGGTTAGAGGTCGTATTAGACGAGACCAAGTGTGTGTTCAGAGTGGTATGGCCGTAGACCAGAGTGGTCCTGGGAGATTGTAAGTCAGCCCAGGCCTATCTTGTCACGACCCCGCGATGCGATGAAGCCCCCGTGTTGCTTGGAGCTACCAGCTGAAGTCGGCTGGTGGGGGCTGGAACACCCCCCGCCCTGCTGCCAGCCTCAGCCCCCACTGTGCCACGGCTCCCGTCTGCTCTGCCCCGGCCACACGGGGCCCCGTGTTTTCCTGTGGACACCCTGGCGTTCTGTGCCCCAGGCCCCTGATTCCCTCTGCTCCCTCTGCCCGGTTGCCTGTGGGGCGGGCTCTTCCGCATCTTCTGAGGCCATCTTCTCAGAAAGGCCTTCTCTGGCCACTGTCTAAAAATTTCACTTCCTCTTTCCCCTCTCAAACTTCATATTCCCTTCCCTGCCTTATTTTTTCTCTTCACTCTGATTACCATCTGTTATACTGTACATTAAAAAAAAAAAAAAATTACCCGTGGCCTCTTCAGACTTCATAGGATGGGCGATTTTTATCCGTTTCCATCAACACAGCACCACCCCCTCTGGTGTGTAGTTTGTGAACAAATGGCTGACTCTGGTCTCCTCGGGTTAAGTGGTGTCTCTAGCTGTCCTGCGTCTCCACCTGACTTGGACCCCGTGGGCAGACTGTGTGTCTTTCTCAGCCTTGACTCTGCACCTGACAGAGGCCTGGCTCTTGATACCTGTCCCTGCCTGGGGTTTGTGCAGGAAGTAAACCTTCCCCTGAGGAGGTCAACGCCAGCCCAATTTACTTTGGGGACTGCTGGGGGCCTCCGGCTTGGGCAGCAGGTGGCTTGGCCAGGATGCCCCGGGAGCTGCGTGTCTCAGCCGTCTGTTCACCCGTCTCCTCACCGCCCTGAGCAGGGCACACACTTATGCTTTGCTCTTTTCTATTATTGTTGAGTACATAATTTTGTTGCACCAAGGCTTGGCGTTTCTTGAGCTCAGGCTGTGTTGTTGCTGATTCCGCCTGGAGCTGGGAGACCCCAGGGGTCAAGTCCAGCCTCTGGTAGGGTCTGTTGCCCTGGGGAGTCAGAAGTACACTCTTGTGCACTGAGCCTTTCCAGCCGGGGTGCTCAAGACCGAGTCAGAATCTGGCTGCACCTCACCGTGGCACTTTTTCTTTCCCTGCAGAAACGAGGATGGGAACACCTATGACCTCTCGTCCCTGTCGAGGTACAGCGACAACTGGGAGGCCGTCACGGGCACGGGGTCCACCGAGCACTATCTCATCAACGTGTGCAAGTCTCTGTCCCCACAGGCTGGCTCGGGTGAGCGGGGGGCGCGGCGGCTCGTGGCTCGTAGGGAGTTTGGTGGGGGAGAGAGGGAGTCAGGACGGATTCTTCGAAGTCACATCACTCCGACATGGGAGTCGGGACACATTAGCCTGGAAGTGGAAGGAGGACTTGCGGGTCTTGATGACCAGGCCCTGGTGTGGTCCAGGGTAAGTCAGTGCCGAAGGCGTGCTGGGAGCGTGAGGACCTGTTTGAAGTGCCAAGAGATGGAGGGTAGTGGGTAATCACGGTGGTGGCTGAGGCCAGGCCAGGAGATTGGAAGGCAGGGAATGGCTGTGTGGGCACAGCCCTTTGTATTTACTGATAGTAAAGCGGGTGGGGGTCCTGATACGATGCACCCAGACCCTTGGGGCCAGTGATGAGGTGAGAGCTGGTTGGACCCAGGGTACCAGGAGCAGCAACCCAGAGAGACCCCGAGGCCCGCCTCGGCCTGCTGGGATCCTGAAGACGGAGCTTGTTCTGTCTCCCTGGCAGGTCTCTGCAGCCCCACTCACATCTTGAGTGATTTTTCTCTGCTGCATGCTGTGTGGGCACGGCCCACTTCCCTTTGCTTTGTGTGCTGGCCAGCCTGATGACCCACACTCTCAGTCCATGAAGTGGGGCCCACCTGTTCTTTCCCCAGGGCAGGTGACTCGGACATTTCCAAGAATGGGAAGTTGGCGCAGTTCTTGGTGACTTCTGAAATAAAGATAGCACGTGAACATAGGTCATTTGCAACGTCCCATGGGCTCAGTCTGGGTATTCTCAGCTTCATCCTGTTTGGGGGTCAGAAAATTGAGGCCATCCTGTCTTGAATTCTCCTGACTCTCCACATCTAACCCCCCCACTCCCCCAGTCCATCTGTGGTAAAATAGTTTCATGCTCTGAGAGCTCGTGGTGTCATCAGCATCTGACTTAAATGATGGGAATCACTGGTATTTTGGAGTGATCGTTAGAGTCAAATGTGTCACGTGACGGACGTTAGGTGCCTTGTGAGTCCAGTCTGGAAAGCGGCCGGTGGTCACTCTTAATCGTCTCTGCTTGTGCTGCAGATCCATGCCCTCCGGAGGCAGCTGTGTGTCTGCTGGGCGGCCCCAAGCCTGTGAACCTGGGCAGGGTGCGGGACAGTCCTCAGTGGAGCCAGGGCTTGACCCTCCTGAAGTACGTAGACGGCGACTTGTGTCCAGACCAGATTCGGAAGAAGTCAACCACCATCCGCTTCACGTGCAGTGAGAGCCACGTGGTGAGTGACCCAGCTGTATCCACCCTGGCGTGGGTCCTGAGTCAGTAGGACTGACGTCTCACTTCTTTCGGGTGCGCGGTGAAGCCCACAAGGTGACCCAGCCTAACGGGGCTCAGGCAGTGCGGCCTTGGGCCTGTGGTCCCGGGTGCCCACCCTGGCAATTCAATGTCCTGAGTTAGGGGCTCCCCTGGTGGCTTAGTGGGCGAGTATCTGCCTGCAGTGTGGGAGCTGCAGGTTCAGACCCGGGACTGGGAAGATCCCCTGGAGAAGGGAATGGCTTACCCACTCCAGTATTCTCGCCTGGAGAATCCCATGGACAGAGGAGACTGGTGGGCTACAGTCTGAGGGGTTGCAGAGAGTCCGACACGACTGTGACTCATCGTCAGAGTCTTACTCAGCCCCCTGGAGGCTGGAGAGAGAACTGCCATTTGCCATCCTGCCCTTCATTTTCGGGGGTAAAAACAGCAGGTCGGGCAGACCAGGTTCCAAGCCAGCTCTCGTGTTTCCTGACCGTGCACCCCAGTCCCTTCATCCCTCTCAGCTGGTCACTTGTTACCACGAGCTCCCACGAGGTTAGAGAGGAGAGACCTGAGGCTCTGGGCCCTGTTGCTGGCTTGTGGTTGGTGCATGAGAGCCGACGTCTTGTCTCATCTCTGGGCAGTCCCTTCCCCAGAGGGTTAGTCTGTGCAGTGTGGAGGTGGGTACAGAATTAATTGTCTTCTTGGACTGTTTTTTTTTTTTTACCATGGGGACATTTCCATCTGGGAGATAAAGGTGTTTTGTGGGAGATGTGGGCTGTGGCTACGGGCCATGAGGACAGGCTGAACTAGCCCACTCAGTGTCACCGTCCAGCTGCGTGTGAGGGAGCCCCAGGGAGAGGCGCCTGGGGGCCTGAGGCCTGCCCCTCTGGACGGGGTGGATGCTGAGGTTCTCCTTGGGAGACCATGCGAGGCTGAGCCTGAACCCCCAAGCTGCTGGGGTGCAGACATCCTAGGCCCCCATAGACTCCCTGTGTGACTGAGCAGAGAGGCTTATGGCTTAGCAGGACAGTTGAGGGGCTCCTGAGGACTCTGTACGTGGGTGCCTGGGTCTGGGTTATCTGGGGAGAAGGGTCCTGCTGCACCAGTCTGGCCTGAGCCATGTGGATGAGGCACTCTGAAAGGCGGGGAGTCTCCTCGCCCGAGCAGTGCAGGGGTCGGTGAGTTCACAGCTATCACTAGTCCTCCTGGCGGCACTTCCCCTTTTATCCCCTGTAACAAACTTAAGTTCCGGTTTTCAGGACATGACCTCTGGTTTCCTCATTCATTTGCCCTCCCGGCCCCTCGCACCCCATCTCACCAATTGGCTGCAGGGACATGCCCCTGGCCCCCGCGTGGATCTCAGGCCTCGTCTCGTCCTGTGTGTGTCAGGGCCCTCAGGGGCATCTCAGGAGCAGACGCTGACCCCTTGCCTTTTCTGAACCTGCCCCTGTCCCACGAAGACCCCGGGACGGACGAGTCACAGGCGGCGCAGGGGAGCTTCTGTTGACGGGGTCGGCGCTGTTCCCTGCGGCCCGTCGGCAGCCATCTTTGTTTTTGCTCGTTTTTAGAACTCCAGGCCCATGTTCATCAGCGCGGTGGAGGACTGCGAGTACACCTTCTCCTGGCCCACGGCCGCCGCCTGCCCGGTGAAGAGCAACGTGCACGACGACTGCCAGGTCACCAACCCCGCCACGGGTGAGTGAGGGACCCCGCCGGCCTCCCCAGCCCCGCCCCCGCGGTGAGGGACCCCGCCCCCGCGGTGAGGGACCCCGCCCCCACAGTGAGGGACTCCGCCCCTGCAGTGAGGGACCCCGCCCCCGCGGTGAGGGACCCGCCCCTGTGGTGAGGGACCCCGCCCCCGCGGTGAGGGACCCGCCCCTGTGGTGAGGGACCCCGCCCCCACGGTGAGGGATTCTGTGCCCCCGCGGTGAGGGACCCTGCTGGCCTCCCCAGCCCTGTCCCTGCAGTGAGGGACCCCGCCCCCACAGTGAGGGACCCCGCCCCCGCAGTGAGGGGCCCCGCCCCCGCAGTGAGGGGCCCCGCACCTGCAGTGAGGGACCTGCCGGCCTCCCCTGCCCCGTCCCCGCAGTGAGGGACCCTGCCAGCCTCCTCGACCCCATCCCTGCAGTGAGGGACACCCCACCGGCCTCCCACGCCCCTCCCCACCCCTGCAGTGAGGGATCCGCACCTCCCGCCCCGGCCCCCAGCATGATGAGAGGCCCCGGATGAGGTTGAGAAGCAGACAGTGTCCTGTCTGGAGGTGGACGCTGGCCTTTTGTGCCGGCTCTGCGGGCTGCTGTCGAATGGGGAGTCCCCTTCAGTGGAAGAGACCGCCTGTCCCCCTGAGACCTATGTTCCCACTGCCCCTGTTTCTGGGGCTGTCGATCCCTGGCTCTTGGCTTGTGGAGCTGGAGTCGATCTCCTGTTCCTTTTCAGCGTTAATCTGGGCAGGGGGCGGGGCGGGGGGACACCCAGGAAACTGCTCAGTCTCAGCGCTGGGGACCTGGGAGGCCGCAGGGTGCTTCTCTGGCAGCCGGAAGTGCTGTCGGGGCCTCCCCAACTTCCCCCCACCCCGAATCACAGGGGCTGCTGAGGCCCAGCCCCAGGAGGACGCCCCACCTCCCCCCTAATGCTCTCTAGTGGGTCAGGAAGGTTCTCAGGGCCGGGCCGGCGAAGGGGGAAGATTTATCACGAGGAATCCGGGGCCAGATGGCCCGTGGGATCTGTGTCTGAGCAGGCGGTTGAGGGGGTCACTGTGTCCCCCTGCCCACCCTGTGCAGGACACCTGTTTGACCTGAACTCTCTGAGCGGCCGGGCCGGCTTCACCGCCGCCTACAGCGAGAAGGGGCTAGTCTTCCTCAGTGTGTGCGGGGACAACGAGAACTGCGCCTCTGGCGTGGGTGAGTGCGGCCTGCCCTCCACGCCCCTCTCTGGTGAAGAGATCACACGCCTTCATCGGCAGCAACCCTCTTGGGGTTGGGGCGGGGGCCGTGAGGGGGTGATTTGTAACCATGGGGTGAAGTATTAGACGTGTAGCATCTGTTGAAATTGGGTAGCACTCCCAGGAGTGCCAGCTGTGGCTCGCAGCATCTGGGTCTGCAGGAAGCAAGTGCTTTGGGTCCCTGACTGTGTGTCCTTCCCACCGGCTCTGTGCTGGGCACAGGGGCCTGCTTCGGGCAGACCAGGATCAGCGTGGGCAAGGCAAGCAAGAGGCTGACCTACGTGGACCAGGTCTTGCAACTGGTGTATGAGAACGGCTCCCCCTGCCCCTCCAAGACCGGCCTGAGCTACAAGAGCGTCATCAGCTTCGTGTGCAGGCCCGAGGCCAGGCCCACCAACAGGCCCATGCTGATCTCCCTGGACAAGCGCACGTGCACGCTTTTCTTCTCCTGGCACACGCCCCTGGCCTGCGAGCAGACAGTGAGTCCGGGGCGGCCCAGCCCGCCCAGCCCAGGGGCCCTCTGCTTCTCTCATGGGTCCCAGGTCACCCCCACCTGCTTCTCATCCACTCCTGTGGCCCCGATAATGCTTGACTCAGAGTGCCCGACGCTAAATAAAGCAAAGCACGTGGCAGGGGTGGGGGTGGGGTTGATCCTCCTTTAGCGCATTTCCCGTTCAGCCTAAATCCTTGCGGTGACCGCTGGTCAGTGGTCAGGAGCTCAGTTGTCGTAGATGCCAACATAGAGGCGTGTTTCCCGTCTGATAGACTGAGTGCTCCGTGAGGAACGGCAGCTCCCTCATCGACCTGTCCCCACTCATCCACCGCACCGCGGGTTACGAGGCGTACGATGAGAGTGAGGACGACCGCTCAGACACCAGCCCCGACTTCTACATCAACATCTGCCAGCCTCTCAACCCCATGCATGGGGTGCCCTGCCCCGCCGGCACCGCTGTGTGCAAGGTTCCTGTGGACGGCCCCCCGATAGTGAGTATGGGGCCCGAGGGCAGAGGCCGTCCCACAGGGTGTTTCAACAGCCCCTGCCCCGCCGCTCCGGCATGTTGTTGTGTGTCTTGCTGTTGGTGGAGAGTCTTCAGGCAGAACGAACGGGGAAGTGAGCTGGGACTCTGTGATTCTGGGTCCGCCAGGGGAAGAGGAATGTGAGGGTTTGTGCATTGAGCTGTCACTTGTTGTGATAGAAATTACGGAAGAAAATGTGAACACGTGTGCGGAGCTGTGGCATTTTTGTTATCAGGTCACAAGTCCCCAAGGATGTTGATGGAGCTTGGTGTCTGCTTGAGTGCGGGTCTTGGGTCATTAAAAGCTTGTGAAATACAAGCATGTTCTTTGGTAAATGAGTTTATAGTCAAGGGCGTGAGCCAGTTGGCTAATAACTGAGCATTCTGCCCTGAAAGCTTCGGTGTACGCCAGCATTTCCCAGTGTAGGTTTGGGCCTCCAGGCATTGCCTTCACGAGTTATGGTCACGTTTTGTCCAGTTCTCAGCATTGTTATTTGAAATGAGATGCGCCCCAGGAGTGGTCTGTTTCTCACTTGCTTTAACTGTGGGTCCGGTCCCGAGGGACCTAGATGTCCTTGTAATGGATGGACGTTACCGGTGGTGCGGGTGGGGAGAGACATGGGCAGTGGTTGGGGACGTTGGCCGTGATGTGAGCTTGACCAGAGCGTGGCTGTGTGACAAGCGCGGGGCTTGGACAGCTGGTGTTGGCAGGAAGTGCTTGTGGTCAGCCTTCCCGGCGGTAGCCGGGGAGCCGTCTTCTCCTGTGTGGCTACCTTCTTCCAGGTTTAAAAATAATAGAGGCAGTTCTCTAACCAGAGAGGGTGGTGTGTCATCGTGGCCCCAGCATGGTGAACAGAGCGTGTTGTGTGGCTTCATTCACACACTCACACACTCATCTCTCACACACCACACACATTCATCTCTCACCACATATACACACTCATCTCACACACACCTCACACTCATCTCTCACACACACACCTCACACACACTCATCTCACACTCATCTCTCACACCGCACACACACTCACACACACATCTCTCACACACCGCACACACACTCATCTCACACACCACATACACACATCTCACACACACATCTCTCACACCACACACACACTCATCTCTCTCCACATACACATACTCATCACACACACACCACACTCATCTCTCACACACACACACCTCACACACACACACTCATCTCACACACACTCATCTCTCACCGCACACACACTCATCTCACACACACATCTCACACACCGCACACACACTCATCTCACACCTCACACTCATCTCACACACCACATACACACACTCATCTCACACACACATCTCACACTGCACACACACTCATCTCACACACACCTGCACACACACTCATCTCACACACACCTCATACTCATCTCTCACACACCACACACACACTCATCTCAAACACTCATCTCACACACATCTCACACACACTCATTTCTCACACCACACACACACATCTCACACATCTCACACACACATCTCACACATCTCACACACACACTCATCTCACACACCAGACACACACATTCATGTCACACACACCGCACACTCATTTCACACACCACATACACACTCTTCTCACACACACTCATCTCTCACACACCACACACACACTCATCTCTCACGCATCGGATACACACATCTGACATACACACTCATCTCTCACACATTGGATACACACACATCTGACATACACACTCATCTCTCACACACTTACCATATACACATCTCTCTCACACACAGCTGTCACACACATTCGTCTCACATATGCACTCATCTCACATATTTGCTCATTTCACACACACTTGCCACATACACACACTCATCACACACTCATCTCACACACACATTGTACTCATCTCACCCACACACGCACACTCGTCTCACATATGCACTTATCTCACACACACACTCATCTCTCACACACACAGACACATACATACACACCATTCCTGGCCAATCACATTTCTTTCATTTTTGTGCCTATTTGCTCAAAAACACTGGCTGAGCAGCCGGTGTGTGCCAGGGGCTGAGCGAAGCCGCAGAAGGTGGTGGGGGTGTGAGTGTGTGCTGTGTGCCCCCCGAGGACACGCCTCAGCGCCGCTGAGGAGACGGGGCAGCCGTGTGTGTTCTGCCTCCAGCCAGCAGGTCAAGGGACGGAGCAGCTTTCCCACTGTGACCTGACTCCTGTTGCCTAGAATCTTTGAAAGTGGACCCTGAGTAGATGCCTTGGTGATAAATTTGTCCCTTAGTCAAGTGTTAGTCACTCAGTGGTGTCCGACTCTGCGACCCCACGGACTGTAGCCTCCAGGCTCCTCTGTCCATGGGGTTCTCCAGGCAAGGATACTGGATGTGAGTTGCCATGCCCTCCTCCAGGGGATCTTCCCCACCCAGGGGTTGAACCCGGGTCTCCTGCGTGGCAGGCAGGTTCTTTACCATGTGAGCCCCAGGGAAGCCCAGCCCTGAGCAGAAGCAAAGCCGCTGCTGCTCATGTAGCCGACGCCCACTGGCCAAGCGAGGCTCTTTTTTTGTGCCTCACTGTCAGGACTTTTCAGGTGAGCCGCTAGTCACAGGGTTTCTTTAGGTGCTACTTGTCCTCAAAACTGAGGACGTGCAGTTTTTGTAACTTCTCTGTCAGCCCTTACTGCTCTAACCTGGGGAACAATTACCTTCCCGAAACGTCATCTGCTTTCTCTTTGTTCAGGATATTGGCCGAGTGGCAGGACCTCCGATCCTCAACCCCATAGCCAACGAAGTTTACTTGAACTTTGAAAGCAGTACCCCTTGCTTGGCGGACCGGCATTTCAACTACACCTCACTGATCACGTTTCACTGTAAGCGGGGCGTGAGCATGGTAAGTGAGCACTGGCGTACAAGGTAGGAGCTGGTGTGCGGGTCGGCCAGCCAGAGCCGGAGGCCCACGAAGCCTGTTTTGGACGAGGGCTGCCCGTGTTCACAGCACCTGCCGCGCACCGGGTGCTGTATCAGTGGTGTGTGGAACCATTTCAGGTCCTAAGTTTAGCAATAAGTAGGCCCTCCCTGAGTTACCAGGGCAGATTTTGCACGAGGAGGCTTGTTGTAATAAATGCCTGAGCAAAGAAGTAGCCTTCACCTTTGCCTGGAAGTGAAAGAAGGTGTTAGTCACTCAGTCATGTCTGACTCTGTGTGACCCCGTGGACTGTAGCCCGCCAGGCTCCTCCGTCCATGGGATTCTCCAGACAAGAATACTGGATTGGGTTGCCATTTTCTTCTCCAGGGAATCTTCTTGACCCAGGGGTTGAACCCGAGTTTCCTGCATTGCAGGCAGATTCTTTACTGTCTGAGCTACCTGCCTACCATCATATTAAAATGTCAACTTTGGTTTTCTTTTTTTGAATTTTAACATTACTGATTTTATTCTTGTTGGGAAGTCAGACATTTTGGCAGCTGTAATCGTTCGGGATGTAATTCATATTTCGCAAATTAGCAAATGAAAGAAGACCTTTGGGATAAAAGTTTCAGTAGCTACGATAGTGTACCATCTACTTTTAAGGAGGCCATTGATTTTTCTTTTATGTGCAGTTGAAAAACAGCTTCCTGTAAAAAAAGAGCGCTGTTTTGTTGTAAGGAGTTTCGTGTAAGTTTTCTCTTGCCTTCCATCTGGGAACAGGAGATAAACCAGTGGTTTGCGGCTCCTGTTTCGTGATGACCTGGGAGGGCTGCCTGATGTCACGTGGCCCTGCAGGGGCAGGGGTCCCCACCGCTGCTCCACCGGAATGCTCTGTGCTGGCGGCCTGGGTCTCAGCCCCCTGTGCTGCCTGTTTATTTTGTATTAGAGTATAGTCGTTTAAGGAAAGAGGAGGAGATGGTCGGGTGGCATCACTGACTCAACGGGCATGAATTTGGGCCAACTCCGGGAGACAGTGAGGGCCAGGGAGGGCTGACGCGCTGCGATCCATCGAGTCGCAAAGAGCCGGCCACGACTTCGTGACCGAACAGCACAGTGGCATAGCCACTAACAGTGTTGTGATAGTTCCGGTGAACAGCGAAGGGACTCAGCCAGACACATGCATGCATCCATTCTCCCCCCAGACTCCCCTCCCATCCAGGCTGCCACTTAACATTGAGCAGAGTTCTCTGTGTTCTGTAGCAGGTCTTTTTTTGGTTATCCATTTTAAATATAGCATTGCGTACGTGTCCATTGGAAACTCTCTAAACTCTCTCTTCTGCCATACTTATGCTTCTGAAATTCCTAAACTCTGGAAAGCTTACAAGTCCTTTGTTGGGAATGGGCGATATGGGTGAGTGGACGGTGGCAGGAAGTGGCTCGCGGCCGCCTTCCCAGGAAGGGCTGCCATCCTGGGCGTCTGCATGGAAACCTCACAGCTCCTGGACCAACATGTCACCCCTGTTCACATGTTGCCAAGTGGGAGGGGAGTCCCGAATGACCGAAGTGCGGGCAGCCGTGATCCGCTAGCCTCTCTTGTCTCTGCGCGTGCGTCTGCGTGTCTGGGGGGGTCTGGACACATGTCCGCAGGTGCCCCCCAGACTCGTGCTGGGTCTCAGAGTGGTGGAGTGCTGGGAGCAATGAGTGTTTGGCGGGGCTCAGAAGCAGGGCATCTCACGCTGCATGTGCGGTCCAGTTCAGAGAGACATTTAATGAACTCTCCTTCCCCTACATTTTTTTATCTTTAGTGGAAATACTTCCTCCACGTACATTAATAGGAAAACGCATTCTCAGCAACAATTAATGAAATTCCTCATCTATTTTTATGGCTGCCGCGGAACGAGGGAGGGGAGGCAGTGAGGACGTTGATGGATATTTATTTAGATACTCAGCCTGTGGAATGTCCGGCTGGATCGTGTCTCGCCCTCAGTATAAACATCCCCTCAGTCTCCAGAGACGTGGGTGGGGACAGCCCCTCGAATGTACAGGAAACACTTGCTCCCTCCTCTGCCGCCGGAGACTCTTCGGTGTCTCAGGCTTCCCTGTCAGAAAGTTTAAAGACCACCCCCCCCTTTGCTCTGAGCTCGTGGTCTGGAGTGCTGGCATGCTGCGTGCAGGGACACAGGGGCCTGGGGGGCGGAGGGGAGTTGGGTGCAGGCAGGCCTGCCTGGTGGGGCTGCTGCTTGCTCGCCCCTGGCGAAGATGGTGGCTCCCTGCTCTTGGAGAGAGCCCACCGTGGGTCACCCGGGACCCCTGCTGGTCTGGGAGCATCTCTGAGCCCACAGCACCTGGGGCAGGGGTCCCTGGCCCTGCAGGGGAAGTGGGAAGGTTACTGTGCTTGTTAATACACGTGGATTTCACACCTGCCCCTGCCCCCCAAAACAGGGGACGCCAAAACTGCTGAGGACCAGCGTCTGTGACTTCGTGTTCGAGTGGGAGACCCCGCTGGTCTGTCCTGACGAAGTGAAGACGGAGGGCTGCTCCCTCACGGACGAGCAGCTGTACTACAGCTTCAACCTGTCCAGCCTCTCCAAGAACACCTTCAAGGTAACGCTGTGCCCCAGAGCCTGTGACCTCGGGGCCCCTGCTGCCTGGCGTCGCTCTCAGGCTCCTCTGTGTGTTACAATGCGGCCTCCATGAGCGCTGGAGAACCTGCGGTCCCTCAGGCACTGTGGGGGTCTGGGGGACGGACAGGAGTGGTCCTCACTCTGTCCCCAGTGCGGGCTCGGCCTGCCAGGGGCGCTGGACAGTGTGCCAACCAGTCACGGCTTTACCCTAGCTGTGCCCCGCGGTTCAGAGTGAGTCTTTCTCGTGGATTTGGCGAGGATTCAGTCATTCAGTGAGGAGGGTCATGGGGCCTGTTCCAGGTTGCGGATGGAGAGCAGGAGGCCACTCAGGGCCTTGTGAGTGACCACGTGCCCGAGGGGGTGGGACCAGCGGAGACCACGTGGCTCCGCCTCTGCCTGCTGCCCAGCGACCGCCCTCCAGCCCCGACCTGAGACACATTTGGGTGTCAGGGGCTGCTCTCGCCCCAGCCTAAATGTCGAGGGGCTGTGCTTCAGAGGCTGGGGCCCACATTCCTGTGGCATAGGCGTTACAGAGTCACACAGCTGTGGACCAAGCTGTCCCTGCGATGTAGCTGTTACTGAGTCACATGGCTGTGGGCCGAGCCCACAAGATCCCGGCGCCTCCTGGCGTGTGGCAGCCAGGGAGCGGTGAGCTCTGAGTCGTACGCCCAGGTGCCAGCCATCTGGCTCCCAGAACAAGAGACCTTGCCTCGGCGCAGGCCCCCAGGACGGGTGTGCGGTAGCTTAGAGCCTGCAGAGGCAGGGCAGCCAGCGAGAACCATGTTCAGTTAGGTCGTGGCTGCTCTGTGCTCAGTCCCGAGTCCTCAGCACTCCGAGGTTACTGGCAGGAGACGTGGCTTAGGGTAGGGGGCAGGCAGCTGGAGCCCCGTGGGAGCGTGGTCTATAGTGCTGCACCAAGAGGCACGGCCTTGGTGAGGAGGGATGTGCCCGGGAGTGGCCAGGGCATCGTGCTCTGCAGGGGGCCAAGGAGGGTGAGCTCTCAGGCACTTGCACGGCCCATGGACAGAGCTCCGCCTTCCTGCTCGTGCCCCCCCCCCCACTCCCCCGCCCCAGCACTGGCCTTGCCCCTCCTGGAGACCCAGTCACACCATGGGGCGGTGTCTCTGCAGGTGACCCGAGGCCCACACACCTACAGTGTGGGGGTGTGCACCGCGGCTGCAGGCCTGGACGAAGGAGGCTGCAAGGATGGCGCTGTCTGCCTGTTGTCTGGGAGCAAGGGGGCATCTTTCGGGCGGCTGGCGTCCATGAAGCTGGACTACAGGCATCAGGACGAAGCCGTCATTCTCAGTTATGCCAATGGAGACACTTGCCCTCCGGGTAAGTCTTTGCAGGCGGGCGGAGTGTCTGTTCCCAGTAGACACGGAATTAGACACGGCAGCAGAAGGGAACTCAGGAATGACGCTCCAGATGCCGTGAGCCCCAGCACACAAAACGGTCCATCCTATCAGCCCTGAGTGTGAGCGCTCGGGCCCACGAACAGTCAGTCAATTTAGGGGGCTTCCCTCGGGGAATCATCGTTCAAGGTGACCGCCCCTGCCAGGCACAGCTGACGCGGAGCAGATAATCAGGGTCACTCTGATTTCCCCTTCCCAGAAACTGAGGACGGCGACCCGTGTGTGTTCCCCTTCGTGTTCAATGGGAAGAGCTACGAGGAGTGTGTTGTGGAGAGCAGGGCCAGGCTCTGGTGCGCGACCACCGCCAACTACGATAGAGACCACGAGTGGGGCTTCTGCAAGCACTGTAAGTGGACGCGCCAGGGCCCCTGCTGGCCGGCGCGGTAGCCCTGCACCCGCTGGAGGCCTGGCTTCATGCTCAGATCTTCCTGGACTGTCTGCATTAGCGGCAGTGCTTCTGCTGCATATGGTGTTTTCTCGCCGGGGCTATTTTCCATAAACAAAAGTCATCCTTAATTGCTCTAGGGGGCCAGGTGACAGATAGGTGTGGGGCGGTCAGCTCTCCCCCTCCCCAGCTCCAGGGGCTTGTGTCCGCATGCCAGCTTTTTCAGCACCAGTGGCTCACGTCCACACTTGTTAGACTTGCTGCTGTCCCAGGTCTGCAGGGTGGTGAGGGGTCCTCAGGTCTGCAGGGCCTTGTCTGCTGACCGTCGGCTCTGCAGTGCGCTGTGCCGGGCAGGGGTCGGGGAGGCTCTCAGTGCCCTTGCTGCCGTGGAGAGAATGGACCCACGAGAGTCTTAGTAACATGCAGGGCACAGACAGATGTGAGTTCTCAAGGAAAGTGATGGGACGAGTGCACGACAAGTTGTTTAGTTCTTGTAAGTGGCCATGGAACAAAGTGATGCATGTTGAGGAATTAGGGCTTCCCTGTGAGCTCAGACAGGAAAGAAGCTGCCTGCAATGCAGGAGACTTGGGTTCAATCCCTGGCTCGGAAAGAGCCCCTGGAGAAGGGAGCGGCAACTCACTCCAGTATTCTTGCCTGGAGAATCCCATGGACAGAGGAGCCTAGTGGTCTACAGTCCGTGGGGTCACAAAGAGTTGGACACGACTGAGTGACTCACATAGACACACACACACACACACACACACACACACACACAAGGAATTAGAAACATTAAGTCTACAAAGGACTTCTGTAGCCTTCTTTGGAGGCTTATTACGACAGGATCTTTTTCTTGGTAGGTTAGATGACATATTTTTAGCTTATCACAGGATCCTTATTGTTATCGTTATCATTCGTACTTCAATCAAGTAATACCTGTTCGCAAGGAGTTGTACTGTTGCTGTGTGGTGGTTAAGTGTGGAAGGGGAACTTTGTCCTAATTTTAGAGTTGAAATGGGAATGAAACACAGAAGGAAGTGGGGAGTGGCTGGGGACGGACAGCACCCCTCAGCGCCAGTGCCGCGAAGGCGGGCACCCCAGCTGGGCGGGGGGCCTGACACTTGCCTCGCGTGCCGCCCCAGCCACCAGCCACCGGACGTCCGCCATCATCTTCAAGTGCGACGAGGATGCCGACGTGGGGCGGCCCCAGGTCTTCAGCGAGGTGCGCGGGTGCGAGGTGACCTTCGAGTGGAAGACGAAGGTGGTCTGCCCCCCAAAGAAGATGGAGTGCAAGTTCGTCCATAAGCACCGGACCTACGACCTGCGGCTGCTCTCGTCCCTCACCGGCTCGTGGTCCTTCGTCCATGACGGAGCCTCGTGAGTACCTCCCCCCACCAGCCCGCCGGCCGCGTCCGTCGCAGGCCTGGCGTCCTGACGGGGCGAGTGCGCAGAGCTTCAAGCTCCGATTCGGAAGGTGGGATGGCCTCGGGCCTCTGCTTGGGCAGGCCTGGTGTATTCCGGGGGTTCGGAAGCAGAGGCAGCTAAAGCCAGCCTTGAGATCCCAAAGCAGCTGGTGAGCAGCTGCAGGCCTGATGGAATCAGGCGTGGTTTGCTTCTTGTCTGGGACGCTGTCCGTGTTGGGCTTTCCTGGTAGCTCAGTTGGTAAAGAATCTGCCTGCAGTGCGGGTGACCCAGGCTCCATCCCTGGGTCAGGAAGATCCCCTGGAGAAGGAGATGGCAAGCCACTCCAGTATCCTGGCCTGGAGAATCCCATGGACGGAGGAGCCTGGCGGGCTACAGTCCATGGGGTCGCAACAGTCGGACACGACTTTGACTAAACCACCCGTCTGTGTTGAGTTGATGGGGTGTTAACTTGCCCCGGTTTGCTTCCCCGACTACCTCGGCCATGCTGGCCCGACCGCTCCACGCTTAGAGCAGTGGGGAGTGTGGACCCGGAAGCCTCGGGAACCTGAAGACGGGGGACGCCTTGCTAAGGTTTCAGCCGCTGCCTGTCCTGACTCGGAGCCGCCTGAGTCTCGGGACTCACCCCGTGTGTCCCCCGCGCGTGTTTTCAGCGTCCACCCACTCTCTGGCCTTTGTTTACCCAGAGACCTGTGTCAGGGCTGTGTCCAGAGGAGCTGGGAGACGCTCGGACGGTAGCCTCTTCTGAAAGGGTGGGAAGAGCTGCCCCCAAGCGTGTCGGGACAGACGCCGACCTTGCTCGCCTCCCGCGTGTCGTTCTGCAGGTACTACATCAACCTGTGTCAGAAAATATACAAGGGACCCCAGGACTGCTCGGAGAGAGCCAGCGTGTGCAAAAGGAGTGCCTCTGGCGAGGTGCAGGTCCTCGGGCTCGTTCACACGCAGAAGCTGGATGTTGTAGGTAAGGCCCTGCGGTCACACGTGTCGCCTCTGAGTTGGGAAGATGAGGGTGTCGTCCTGGGACTGGAGGGTCAGCGCTGGCTTCCGTCGGAACCTGCAGGAGTGTTATTCTCAGTAACCGTTTCTCAGGCAGCCTGGGGCCTCCTGAAGCGTTAGATAAGCACGCTCATGTTCTCTGAGACGGCAGGTCCCGGTCTGTGTCTACAGGGCTGGGTGGTCTTGGGATGTCCAGGGTTCCTCCGAGTCCCTGCGCCAACTGTGGGCCGAGTGCCTGAGTCTCCCCGTACACTGGCATGGGTTTATTCGGGAGAAGCTGGACGACAAACACGAAAACGTGGTCGGGACCATCCAGATGCAGCCTCGTAAATGTCTTAATAATTTGACATCGGAAAATGAAGCTCTTCGTTAATAGTTCTGATGGAGAATTTCTTTTGCAGTTGGTTGTTGAGTGAAAGACTCTTTCGTCACGCGAAGGGAGAAGGTTGGGCTTTCTTCTTTTAGGGACAGTCAGGGCTGGTGGAAGGGACAAGAAAGAAAACCGCCACTGTGCCTGTTCAGCTGCGGGGCGGTGGGGCGGGGGGGGGGCCGGTCTCCAAGCTGTCCTGATGAAAGCACAGGGAAACAGTCCACTCGAGCTGTTGAAATGGAGAAAGGAAATTCTGGAGGACAGCTGTCACCCTGGAGAGAAACCCCCGACTCTGCAGGTTGGAAGTGGGGGTGAAGTCACCCTCCACCTGGGCCCCAGCAGAAGTGTCCAGACCTCCCAGCCCTTGACCTTGGAGACCTTGGTTGTTGCTGCCGTGAAGGGCACCGGGGGCCGAGGGTGGTTCTCTTCCTGTGCCTCGTCATCATGTGGACGTGTGACCCGGGTCTTCCCACAGCCGAGTGCAAAGACTAGGAGGTTGAAGCCTCCTGAAAAGCATAGTGAGACCTCCTGTTCTCTGACACGCCGGGTGGGATCTTGCCTCTCAGGCCCCGACAGGACAACCGTCTAAGGCCCGTCACCGTGACCCCACGTTTGCTTAGGGGACATCACCTTCTGGGGTGAAGAGATGGACTCTTATCACAGAAACCAACAGTCCTCAGAAACTGTGCTTGATATGTGTGTGTGTCATATGTGTGTGTGTGCACGTGTAACCTTCAGCAGTTCTCCAGGTCAGCGTCTTAGTCCACTTCTCAGGCTGAGTGCCGAGGCCTGGAAGGTCAAGAGTGCTGCCCATCTTGTCTGCGGTGGGGGGAGCACTTGAGCAAGACCTCCACCTGTTGTTTCCGTATTCCAGAAGTTTAAGCATTTCTCTTCAAAGCTGGGAAACTTCCAGAATTTTACAGAGAAGCCCAATTATTTATAACAAATTCAGCCAGAGTAGCTTTGACCGTGACGGGGGCCGGGAGCCTGGGTCTCACCCCTCAGCTCCCCTTGAGTGGCCCCTGTGCCTCGGCCGTGCCTGGAGGACCCCTGACAGCTGGCACTGCCCATTCTGGGCCCACTGCCCCTAAGGATGTGGGTTGGGTGTGAGTGCCAGGTCCGAGGACCGCCCTGTGCCAAGAGCCAGGCCTGAGACCGCTGTGTCCCGGCCCCTGGAGCCACCGTCCGTCTGCTGAGCGGGGCTGGGCTTGGGCGTCCCCAGGGCAGCTCTCAGAACCTCTGGCCCCTGGGAGCCGGGCCGCTGAAAGCGTGTCCCCGCTTCCCTTGGCCCCTGCGGACTAGGGCTCTGCTGGTTCCTCAGCCACGCCCTCTTCAGAAGCAGGAAGAGCCCTGTGTGGAGCCAGGAGACCGAGCAGACCAGGGCGGTCCTGTGTGGGCCGTCTCTCTGCGGGGTGGAGGTCTTGCCCCTGCCCTGTTCGTCCCGGGGCACGTGGGGGAAGCGCTGGGCTGGCACAGAGGTTGCTGGGGACCTCAGGCTGCCGCCGTGACCTGCAGTCTAGCCCTGCACACACGCCGTGCAGGGGGCTCCCCGCTCGGCCCTGAGCTGCACACCCTGGGGTCTCCCTGTCACACAGGCGAGTGCTCACAGGTAGGGGCTGAGGTATGACCCGCGGTCTCCTCTGGCCACGCAGGTAGTGACGCGGGCCAGGTGCGAGTCACCAGGCTGGCAGTGCTGACCGCCAGGGCGATGAGTCTCCAGAGCCACTTGTGACCTTGAGGCTTCTAGGATGCCCTAGAGATAACTTCAGTTCAATGGTCTGTGTTTCAGATGACAAAGTCATCGTAACTTACTCTAAAGGCCACCATTGTGGGGACAATAAGACGGCGTCTGCTGTCATTGAGCTGACCTGTGCCAAGACAGTGGGGCGGCCTTCGTTCACGAGGTGAGGGTGCGGGGTCCCCCGGCCCAGGGGGGAGCTGGGTGCTGGGCGGGCTGGGCCCCCGTCAGAGCTCCTCCCCACGGTTTCTGCTTGGCGGCTTAGTGTGCGTGCTGCAGAGAGGATACTGGGGCTGTCACAGTAGCGAGAGGGAGACCGGCCCCTGAGACCCCTAGCCTGATGGGGCCAGGGCCACTCCACAAGGGAGGAGTCCTGGATGGAGGCTGGCACCCGTGCACGAGACTGATAAAGCAGTTGCATAAAGTGGGATTTCACCGGGCTCATCTTCAAGGTCGCAGTGTAACTAAGGCTTCACTGATCGGTGCCGCCCATGGCCAGCTGTTCAGGCGGCCGGTCTGGGACCTCCGGCAGGTGGGGCGGCACCACCTGGAATGCCCTTTTATTTTGCTGGAAATCTCCGCCTCCGGTGCTAGGAGGGCATTTGGCCAGCAGAGGGAGCGTGTGAGCTGTGCTTGGTGAACAGACACGATTTCATTATAGAAGTGGGGCTTGGGAAAGGGGAGACCCAGGAACTGTCAAAGGGTCGAAATCAATGCTTGTAAAGCAGGCTTTCAAAAATATGGGAGCAGATTTTCCCAGCTGTTAGATGTTGCCCAGTGTCTAAATGTAAAAAAGTTACATGTTGAAGTGCTTGCCTGCTTTTTTTTTTTCACGTACTGGCTGAGCAGGATGGTGTTGAGGAAGGGAGATGAGGTTGCCCTTCCAGCCTAGAGCGGCTGGTCCCTGGCTTGGGGCGGGGAGGGCTGGGCGGTGGGTGGCTCCCGGGTTGGAAGGGCAGCTGGGCGGTGGGGGGCTCCCCGGGCGGAAGGGCAGCTGGGCAGTGGGGGGGCTCCCGGGGCCCTGGCAGGCGGGTGGAAGGGCAGCCATGACCGCGGTCCACGTGTCTCTGCAGGTTCGACATCGACAGCTGCACCTACCACTTCAGCTGGGACTCCCGAGCAGCCTGTGCCGTGAAGCCTCAGGAGGTGCAGATGGTGAACGGGACCATCATCAATCCCGCCAACGGCCGGAGCTTCAGCCTCGGGGATATTTACTTCAAGTAAGTGGGGCCGTTTTGTGGCAGCGCCGCCCCATAGTCCCCCCGTCTTTGCCTTGCTGAAGGCTGTGAGATGAAGACGTCCGTGTGTTTGCGTGTTTTAGTTGCCATTTCCAAGTACCCTTGTCACGTCTGGCTCAATCAGAGGGCAGACATTGCTTAACTGTTCGAGTCGAACCCCAAAGATGGTGAGGTCTCTTGAATGTGAAAATAACGTCGCTCCTCCTCTTAGCATTTGTGATAAGCCCAGAGGTCGGAGCTGGAACTTTCTGGTCTGATTTTTGATGAGGAACCTTCTGGCTTTATTAGTTTCTCTTTTTTAAGTTTCTTAGCAGCGTCACTAGGTGGGTCCCGGGATCTAGGGCTGTCCCCGAGCCCTTTTCTGTCTCTTCAGACGATTCAGCGCCTCTGGGGACATGAGGACCAACGGGGACAAGTATGTGTACGAGATCCAGCTCTCATCCATCACGGGCTCCAGCAACCCCGCCTGCTCCGGGGCCAACATCTGTCAGAGGAAGGCCAACGACCAGCACTTCAGTCGCAAAGTCGGAACCTCCAACCAAACCAGATACTATGTCCAAGGTAATTCTCTCCACCCACGTGCCACGTTTAGCTTCCTCGGAGGCACATTAACCTTTTCATGAACATACACTCCCTTCGGTTAAAACGTCAGATCGGTTTTAACATGAAAGGCCCAGGTCCAGTCCTGTGTCTTGTGGACTGAGCAGCACATGTCAGAGTCCCAGTGGTTCACTGTCGGGAAGACTTAGATCCTAAACAGATGAGCAAAGCCTGGTCTAAACCAGAGGTGGTGAGGTGAGCGTGGAGGACCACAGCCAGAATTACTTTTGGTTGGTTTGGTTTTCATCCTGATGCTTCTTTGAAACTTCAGATGCTACTAGGGGAGGGTAAGAGATTTTGTATTTGTCAAAAGGATGAAAAGAGGGAGGCCTGGGCCAAGTGTCCACAGTGGGTATGGAGGAAGGCCTTCCGCTACATGGATGCAGCTTCGTCCTGTGTTTCTTTCTTTCCTTCCCTTTTGTTGAGATAAAATTGACATAGAGCCATAGCTCAGATGGTTAAGAATCTGCCTGTAATGCAGGAGACCTGGGTTCGCTCCCTGGGTGGGGAAGATCCCTTGGAGAAGGAAATGGCAACTCACTCCAGTATTCTTGCCTGGAGAGTTCCATGGACAGAGGAGCCTGGGGGGCTGCCGTCCATGGGGTCTTAAAGAGTTGGACACGACTGAACAACTAACACTGTAGAAGTTTAAGGTGTCCAGAATAACAATCTGAGTTATATACATCATGAAATGATTATCACAGTAAACTTGGTGGCTGTCCATCATGTCCTATAGGTACAAAATTAAAGAAGTAGGAAAAAAAAAATATTTCTCTTGTAGTGAGAACTCTTAGGATTTATTCTCTTGACATACAGCGGGGTTCATTATATTTAGCATGTGGTGTGTGGCATCCTGAGTATTACACCCCTGGTAACCGCAAAGCTTCTCTCTTTTTCTGTGAGTTTGTTGGTTTGTTTCTGAAACGTAATTGACCTGCCGTGCCGTATTAGTTCCAGTTGCGTGACATAGCATTTTAAATATTTCCGTACACTTCAAAATCATTAGCACGCTAGGTCTGGTTGTCATCTGTCACCACGCAAAGAAGTGACATAATTATTGACTACATTCCCATGCTCTGCACTCATATGTACGCTCCTTTATCACGCAGCTGGACGTTTGTGCCTCCTCATCCCCCTCAGCCACGTCTTTCCTGATTCCTTCTTGACCTGGAAAGAATATTTCCAGGAGGCAGCTCGTGTGTTTTTGTTTTCAACAACTAGTCTTCCTCTGTAAACCATTTCATGGTTTGATTTTTGAACTAGGTGAATGAACTTGATTTTTTTAAAAACAGTTAAATGTGTTTACAAAACCAGCTGACTTTTGACCTCGCCGAGAGGAGGTGGGGGTGGGTAGCTGCTCCCTGAGTAGGTGGAGTCTCGGAGAGGTTTCCGTGCACAGGTGGTAAATAAGCCAGTCTCTGTGCTTGGCAGTGCCCACTGGAGCTGGGCAGAGTCCTGCCAGGTCAGCCTGGCTTGCGTCCACGCCTCCCCATCAAGAGCACCTGCAGGCACCCTGCCACTTCTCCTCGGGCCTTCCCGCTGGCACACCTCGGCCTGCTCACCACCACCCCACTTCCCCCTGCCACACCCAGCTTGGGGCTCGCTTCTCTCACCCAGCGGCACTGCCGCTGGTGGGTCTGCAGCAGTAGCCCGGCTCCACGCTGCAGCCCTGAGCAGGGGCCCAGGTACCAGGCTGAGAACCTTATGTCTGTAAGGCCTATGTCTAGTCTAGTTGGCCTCCTGCAGTCCCCAGGCTTAGAGTGTGTGTGTGTGTGTGTGTGTGTGTGTGTGTACATGCTTACATCTGTGTGTGTGCATTTATTTATTCTTGGTTAGTTAAATCCCTTTCTTACCTTTTCACTCCATTCACTCACCACCAGTAGGAAATAGGTTTGGTTTTAAGACCTTTGTCCACGTACCAGGAAGAAGTGCAGTTTAACCCCACCCTGCCACGCGTCTGCGTTCATTCCAGAGGGTGGGAGGCCGCCAGGCCCATCTCTGGCTGAGGTTCGGTGTGGCCACCTTGGTTCCTCACCAACCTCATGGGTTTGTGTCCACAGTCCAGGCTGTGGGGCAGCCCTCTCAGGTCACAGCTTAGCCGGGTACGTACCAGTGAGGACCCAGGGGGTCCCCTGAGCCCAGCCCACATGGCCGCCCTCAGGGCTGGCCTCCGCTCAGTCCGCCGCACACACCGCACACCCTGGCCCTCTAGTGGGGGCCGACTGCGAACTGGCTGCCAAGCTGTCCTCACAAGGCAGGGTCTACACAGGGACCCCTTGCATCTCACACCAGCTGCAGGTTCAGGGGGCGCTTCTTAGGTGTGATAGCTCATTAGAAAGGTACTACGAAAAGCTGTCTTAGTCATGCTTACAGTTTATTTCAGTGAAAGGATATAAATTAAAACCAGCCAGTGGGAGAAGCACTGTAGGGTAAAGTCCAGGAGGGAGCCAGACACTTCTGGTGTCTTCTCCCTGTGGAGTCAGGAGGTGTTAACGTACAAGTGTGCGACAGTATGAATGTGTGACAACACGCACGGAAGCCCGGGAGCTGACCAGGGAGGCCCACCCGTGCCTCCGTGTCCGGGGGTTTAGTGGCTCTTCATTGTGTATGCGTGACTGATTAGTCAGTTTTTTAGTTGGTTTGCTAACTGGTTGGTTGACTGGTTGGTTGGTTGGTTGGTTGACTGGCTGGTTGGTTAGTTGGTTGGTTGACTCTTCGGTTAGTGGGTTGGTTGGCTGGTTGACTAGTTGACTGGTTGTTTAGTGGGCTCGTTGGTTGGCTGATTTGCTGGTTGATTGGTTGCCTACATGGTCAACCCGGGTGTCCAGGCAGACTGAGACGTGGGCAGCCCCCACTCCACATCGTGTTATTTGCTGAGGACAGAGGCCAGACCTGTCTTAGGGCAAGGTTCAAGTCTCTCCCGCTTCCTGACTTAGGGCAGGGGCTCCATATTGTGTGTGAGCAGTCTGTGAAGAGCTCCTCCGGGACATGAGACGAAGGGCCCTTTCGTCTGAAAGCTTCTGCAGACCTTCCGCAGATGACGGAGAAGTAAACTCAGCCGCTGTCGGAGCGCCGTGTTCATGCTGCTGTGCCTTTTTGACAGATGGCGACCTGGATGTGGTGTTTGCCTCGTCCTCCAAGTGTGGAAAAGATAAGACAAAGTCTGTGTCCTCTACCATCTTCTTCCACTGTGACCCCCTGGTGAAGGACGGGATCCCCGAGTTCAGCCATGAGACCGCCGACTGCCAGTACCTCTTCTCCTGGCACACCTCTGCGGTGTGCCCGCTGGGGTAAGTGGGGCGCTGGCCCACAGCATCCCCCAGCCCCAGAGAGCCAAGGCTGGCTCCCGAGAGGAGTTGTTGTGAGGGAGAAGTCGTTACCCGGGTTGTGACCCCGTGTCTTCCCAGAGCAGAGTCGTGGTCCTGGAAGACCAAGGCAGCTGGTGTGCCCCCCTAAGTCTCTGCTCCAGAAGCGCCCCTGTGCCGTTGGGGCCTGGCAGCAGGGTCAGCAAGGCTGCAGGGGGGCAAGGCATGTTCTGCAAAGCAGCTCTCCTCGTCCCCTTAGTGATGGAGGCTCAAGTGGTCGAGGCAGTGTCTTTCCCGATCCTCTGCCTCAGTCTCGGCATCAGAGGGGTTTGCCCGCGGGGGTTCTCCCAGCTGGTGGCTCGTGTCTTCCTGGGTGTGGGTGTGCACAGTCAGGGCCCGGGCCTCGCCGGGCAGTGGGGCTGAGCGCTGTGGTCTCCCTGTAGGGCGGGCTTCGACGAGGAGATTGCAGGGGACGACACCCAGGAGCACAAGGGGCTCTCGGAGCGCAGCCAGGCGGTCGGGGCGGTGCTCAGCCTGCTGCTGGTGGCGCTCACTGGCTGCCTGCTCACCCTGCTGCTGTACAAGAAGGAGCGCCGGTAAGGAGAGAGGAGGGTCCAGGCGGGGGCCCAGGCCGGAGGCCCAGAGTCAAGCCCTGGCTTCCTCCTCTTGAGCAGCAGCAGTTGGAGCTCTTAAGACTCTGAATGCTGTGTCGTGTAAAGCTTCCTGCAATGACTGTCCCTGCGTCTGAGCTGTCAGGTCACATGGCCAGATGCCCCATGGGCCTCAGCCCGAGCCTGCCCTGTTCCCAGGACATGGCTCGCTGTACATGTCCCCATGTGAGCTGACTGCCTTCTGATCGACTGACCCCTGCCCTTAAGAGGGGAGCATTTACGAGGTGCAGGCTGTGACCTCACCCCCATCCATAGTCTCTTCTTTGAGGGGGTGAAAGGTCTTGTCACTCAGAGGCAGGCCAGCGTGACTGTCCAGCAGGTTTCACGTCACCTGTGAACGAGGCCCAGGGCTCTGCGTATGGTCAGCCGTGTCCCAAGGGCAGGGATGGGCCGGCTCTGGGGCTTCCTGTCTCCCCCCTCACCTGCCCACCGATCCAGAGGCAGGAGGTGCTGACTGCCACCACCCCAGCCCCAGAGGCCATCAGCCCGACGCAGGAGTCAGGCGGGAGGTCTGGGTTGGAGCTGGCCCTGGGTTCGCCACTCAGCTCGGTAATCTCAGCACAGCCTTGGGGTGGCGGGGAGGTGTGGGATCGTTCCATCTGCGTGGGGAAAAGCAGGCGCAGAGGTGCAGGGTAACTCGCTGTGGCCTCTGTTAGCACCGCAAAGACGGGGTGTGTCTTTGCATACAGGGTTTGAATCTGCTTCTCCTGATTCCATAGCCTTCCTTCCTCTGACTTGGCTCTCAGCCCTGCTGTTGTGGGTTGAGGGAGCGTGTGCTTGGGTGGGCACAGCCTCCTGTCGGGGGGCACAGTAGGGGAGGTTCCCGGGTGGGGCGGCTCCAGGCTGGAGTAACTGGAACACCCTTTGCAGGGAGATGGTAATGAGCAGGCTTACCAACTGCTGCCGCCGGAGTGCGAACGTGTCATACAAGTACTCGAAGGTAAGGCCTGCCAAGGCCTCCAGCGGCTCCCCGACCCCCCCCATACACACACACACGGTCCACATGTTGTTGCCATGTTGGCAGTGGCTGCAAGGAAACCATCACCCCGGGCTGTTGGAAACCGCCAAAGGGGAAACTGTCTCTCGTAGCTCTCAACCTGAACACATTCTTTGTCCTTTCTTCTTCAAGGTTTTCTAACTGTGATGGCAGCTAAATTCTTACCGCATTTAATATTCAGGTCGTTTCTACTCTTTTGGCTCTTTTGCAAAAAGTGTGGCACTGGAAATGTCGCGCCTCTGGCATTTGGATGGTTTCTTCCAGTTAAGTTTCTAGCAGTTGTGCCCAGGTGGCGTAAATGCACTCCTGGCTCTTGATTCTCCTTCCAGCTGCTTTCTAGAAGGTCTCCCTCAACCGCACACGTCCACGTGGTGTTGTCCACGGGGCTCCTCTCACCTTCGGCGGTCCCCGAGTCCCTGACCCTGTCTGCCTTGGTCGGATTTCAGCAGGAGCTGGCGCTTGCCAGCCTTCCCCTTCCTCCCCCTGCTGGGGTTTCGGGGGTGGTTAGACGAGGTCTCAGGTGGGCCCACAGTCCTTGCGGTGTCCCGGCAGGTGAACAAGGAGGAGGAGGCGGACGAGAACGAGACTGAGTGGCTGATGGAGGAGGTCCAGCCGCCGGCGCCACGGCCCGGGAAGGAGAGCCAGGAGAACGGGCATGTGGCCGCCAAGTCGGTGAGAGCCGCCGACGCGCTCAGCGCCCTGCACGGCGACGAGCAGGACAGCGAGGACGAGGTCCTGACGCTGCCCGAGGTGAAGGTGCGCCCGCCGGGCCGGGCACCCGGCGCCGAAGGTGGCCCCCCGCTGCGGCCGCTGCCGCGCAAGGCACCCCTGCCGCCTCGGGCGGATGACCGGGTGGGGCTGGTGCGCGGGGAGCCGGCGCGCCGGGGGCGGCCCCGCGCGGCGGCCACGCCCATCAGCGCCTTCCACGACGACAGCGACGAGGACCTCCTGCACGTCTAGGCTCACACGCGCCGCTTCCGACCAAACCCGACGGGACTCCGTGATGCTTCTGTCCTTGGCCTTTAACGAAAACTGTCCGAAAAAGGGAAGAGTGTTGGTGGTGGGGGAGAGGGGGGCGCCCCTCTCCGTGGGCGCGGGGGTCGTGGAGGCGCGGCCGCTGATGGCGGCGCACGCCCCGGGTTTGTCCCCAGCCCTCGCCTTGAGCGTGGCCACCGTGCGCTTCTTAAAGGCGCTGCGGCCGGACACGTCTTGGGACCGAGGGCTGCGTTTGAGGAAGACCCTTGCTGCTTTAGGCCCTGTAGGGTATTTGATCATTATATTTTAGCATTTAATTCTCTCCTCCTATTTATTGACTTTTGACAATTACTCAGGTTTGCGAAAAAGGAAAAAAAAAAAAACAAAAAAAACCACCAACAGTTTTTTCCTGCCGGCAGGGGGTAACCTTTCCTGTCCATCCTTTAAGCAGGGGGAGGCTGTGGGCGTGCTCAGATGCTTTGAACTGGTCCACGATGTATCCTCTCAGTTAGACTCCACCGCTCTGTCTCTTTTCCCTTTTGCTTCTGTGGCGTCAGGGCACACGGGTGTGTGCGTGCGCACACGCGTGGGTCCGCAGTTGCCTGGGCTGTGGAGGGGGGGGCCGCCCGCTCTCTGCCTCTCGAGTCAGTAACAGCTGCAGCCTTTCTTTTTTTTTTTGCATGATGTCTTCGATCCCAGGTGCACAGAGCACCCTTATCAGTATTTCTCTCGCCAGCTGGTGAAGTCAAACAACCCACCCAAAGATTGATGTGTGTGTGTGTGTGTGTGTGTGTGTGTGTGTGTGTGTGTGCGCACGCGCACGCATGTGCCTATGTGCTCACATGTGTGTCCGAGAGAATGGAGTTGAGATGTCAGACTTTTTTCCAGACTTGGGGTGTAGGTCTCACCTCTTCAGGTTCTCATGATACCACCTTTACTGTGCTTATTTTTTTAAGAAAAAAAAAGTGTCTATCGACCATTCGACCTATAAGAAGCCTTAATTTGCACAGTGCGTAACTCATGGAAGTTGCATGAAAGCCAGTGGGCCAGGCTCTCGCCCCCAGCCTTGCACTTGGATTCCCGCCCCGGCACGGCCGAGACCGGCCGCCCGGTCCGCAGGACGGGAGCGGGGACCGCGTCCTTCCCCGGCTGTTGGCGCCTTTCTCTGAAGTGTTTAACGAATGACTTTTCTGGCATTTATAGAGCTGTATATAGACTCAGTGGTATTCATATCCTGGAAAGCCAACCGACCCGCAGGGTTCCTGGGTTTGTACTCTCGTTTGGCTAGCTTATTTGATTTCAACATGAGTGTATTTTTAAAAATTGATTTCTTTCCTCATTTTTTTTCAATCAAATTTACTGTAATATAAAGTATTCAACGATTTGAATAAAAGATAAATTATTAACTGGGTGGTCCTGCTTTCTGCCCTTGAGTGAAAAGCCCCTGAGTTTGTCCGATACCCTCTCTGCGTCTCTTGTTGCATTCCAGAAGCAGTCGTGTCCGGGTGTCGGCCGACCCTTCCCAAGTGTCCCCAAGTCTCCCCGAGTGTAGATGCTCACTCGAGGCCCACGGGGGGCCTCTGTCAGCTTCACCCACACCTGGTTTTTCCTCCTTCCGAGAAAGCAGATCTCAGGATATTTATTTGCTTTTTACCAAAACAGCCACCATGAGTGCAGATCCCACAATCCTGGTATACAGCCCAGGCTTGCATGGAGCTGGGAGGGGGCTTCTCTTGCATGAATCTGGTTTCCATCTGAAATGACCGACTAGTAACTAGAGCTTCCCGGATGTTACTATGAAGACAGACCGAGCAGGGAGTATGATGTCTGACTATAGACTTATCGGAGTCAGCGTCCATCCTTTCTGCTCATATTCTGATTATTTCCAACCGGAGAGACTGTTTTCCTCTTGAGGACTTTAAAGCATCTCTCTCAAGACGGACACTCTGGGGTCTTATATAAAGGTTTACGTTGTGAGCCCACGGTTGCTGGTTCTCAGATGCTGTGTCCACGAAACTGTTGTCCAAGCCACTCCCTTTTCACTAAGACACAGGAGTCCTCTCTGTCCAGAGGGGTATTCGCGAGCCCTGTGGGTGAACTTGATGACTCTTCATTGGCACCTCGGCCATCTACCCTGGTGGCCAGGTGTGCGGGGCACAGGGCAACAGGGAAGTGAACACACGTGTGAGGTGTTTGCTCACGCTCTTTTCTCCAGCACCTCGGTAATCTCTTCCCCTGAGCCCCTGCAAATAGACTAACAGTCTGTGCCAACTGTGGTCGTAGGAAGTTTAGGAAAACGCTCCCCAACAGCAAGTAAATCTTTCATGAGTCTAATTTAGTTTCCTTTTAACCAAGATTTTAAGCCCCACCTTTATAGAGACTGTGTATTGAATGGCAAGGGGCTGGGATAAGTAGAAGGTCAGGACACTGTAGGCAAACCCTGTACCCAGGAAAATCCATGCGAGAGTGGAGACCCGGCTCCCACCAAGAGCTTTCTAGATGCAGCTGCCTGCTTTCCACCAACCTGTGACACACACTGGCCACGACCACCTTCAGGGAGGTCGATGGCCACCCCAGGGGGTCATCTAGAAAGAATTCTTCTGTCCCTTTGCACCAGTTCAAGAGGTAGGCATGGAGGACATGGAGGTCTTACCTTTCTTCTGGGGTCAGGTCACCAGCGGGTAGTGTGCCTTGGGGTGGAGGTCAGGTTAGATTGATTAGAAACCCCTTCACCAGCTTTGGAGAATCCCCATGACCCAGAGGGACATGACTTCTTACTTCTCCAGATGAACTTGGCCCATGGGGAGTTGGCAGCTCAAGGGTGGCTGAGAGTGTTGTGCCTCCCGGGGGGGTGGGTCACTGCATGAATCCTGGGCAGGGCGGTCCTGCAGCTCCTCTCCAGGCTGCACGGACCCCGAGGCAAGGAGCTGGGTGTTTGGGGATAGAGTGGCTAGAGGTGCTGGGGAGGTAAGGCTGGAGCGTTGTCGTGGAGCTTGAAGAGCCCCATGACAGTCACTGTCGTTCCCATTCTGGGGGAAGTGAACTGTTTTCCCTGAAGATGCAGGGGAAGGCCAAAGTCAGGCTGTGAGTTACTACTCACATTTCTTTGCTTCCTTCTGGTAGTGAGCTATGGGCTTCCCTGACAGCTCAGTTGGTAAAGAATCTACCTGCAATGCAGAAGACCCCAGTTTGATTCCCAGGTCAGGAACATCCCCTGGAGAAGGGAAAGGCTACCTACTCCAGTATTCTTGGGCTTCCCTGGTGGCTCAGCTGGTAAAGAATCTGCCTGCAATGTGGGAGACCTGGGTTTGGTCCCTGGGTTGGGAAGATCCCCTGGGGAAGGGAAAGGCTACCCACTGCAGTATTCTGGCCTGGAGAACTCCATGGACTGTATAGCCCATGGGGTCATGAAGAGTTGGACACGACTGAGCGCCTTTCACTCCCTTTCTTTACTTCTTACGGTATTTTGGGCAATTAGTGAGTCAAGTTCAGTGAAGTTTACTTACACTGTTATTTTGATACAGAGTTAGAGGAAAACAGAACTGAACAAATGGTCCCGTCACCCCTGGACAGGGTGAGAGTGTCAGAGGTCACCTGGTGGCGGCTCTGGGGACCCCCTTAGGGGAAGCATCCCGAGAGCAGGCCTCACTCCCCCAGAGCAGCGCTGAGTCACGGGGTGGGGGGGGGAGCGGGTGCCATGAGGGGCGGGTCCCAGGCAGGCCCTGTGACCCTTGGCTTCAGATTAAAGAAATGAAATTGATGAAATGTACCAGGCAAAGAACTTTATTCCCTGAATCATGTGAACATGAGCTGCTTCCATGATGCCTTGGGATGTCACCACCCCTGCCGCCCCCTCAACACGCATGGACCCTCGAGCTGTGGTGCCTCCGGCCTGCTGGTTGTCATGGGAACACTTTTCACTAGGAGGACCCCACTCAGAATCCCGCCCCATTCAGTTGCCCTGTCTTGAGTTTCCCTCCATCGGGGAAGTTGGCCTTTGACTTTCGTGACCCTGACATGAGGTCGCCCTCCTCACCCACGATCACCCTCTGCCACCCCTGACGAGCGCCCTTCCCTCAGGGCTGGCCTTGCCCAGCCCACCGCTGTCCCGCTCTGCCCACCTTGTGGCTTTCGGACTCCTGCCGCAAGCACCAGGGAAGAGGCTCGGGATGAAAGAAGGCATGCTTGAGCGCGTTTTGACTGCCGCGTTGTCTCATACAGCCACACTCCCCACAGGGACCCCCGCACAGAACACTTGTTCTGTGTGGCTGTTGACAGAGGTTCTGCAAACACTGGAGAGGACTTAGGTTTAAGAAAGTTTGGAAAAGCCTGAATTTAAAGGGAAATGACCTTTCTTGGTACAAGGCAGAAGGTCTTTTGAAGGAGAGATGGCTGAGTGCACATGAAGTCAGACTAGGGCACGTGGCCGGCGAGTCTCCTAGAAGAGGAGCGGCACACGGTGGTCCCTGGGACCTGGGGGTGTGTGGACCGCCCACCGGGGATGCTGTCACGGTGGGCGGGGCTCTGTGGTTCCCCGGCAGATCCCATGGAGCAGGGTTGTGGTGGACTCTGCGAGGGCACACAGATGATTAACAATGACGATGGCCAGGTGGGCCCCGTCTGCCTCTCACCTGCCTTCCTCAGAGGAAGGCTTTGCTCCCTGCCCCCACCATTTGTGTCCCCCCAACACCACTCTCCTTGGGGTCAAAGTCCCCAAGAAACCGACCCTCAGCCCTGATGCTGAAGCGCAGTTAACCCTTGATCAGCACAGGTTTGAACTGCACAGATCCACCTAGACGCAGATTTTTTTTCAGTAAATAGAGTGGTACTGAAAAAATGGTTGACAAAAATAAGGATATCACACGACACAGGACAATGAGATGAAACTAAAAATTTCTGTGTCCCTAAATGAAACTCTCCAGGGAGCCAGAAAGCACGTGCCTTCATTTAGGTCTCATCCAGGGCGGTGTTAGCGTTTGGACTGAAGGGAACCCTCTGCAGAGACTAGACGGCCCAGAAGGGCCTCTCCACCCAGGCACTGACCACCGGGGCCTCTGCGGAAAAGCTCACCCACCGCCCCAGGCTTTCCTGATCCTCTCGGCCGCACCCGGGGCAGGAGGGAGGGTGAGTGTTGGCCCATTTTACGGGCGTGAACGTTGAGGCTTAGCAGATGTGTGGTATACTGATGGAGGTGGGATCTAAATGACTCTAAAGCCCCTCCCTGCCTGTGTGCTGTCCGCACACTCTGTGGACGTCTCCCGTCCCCTCGGTCAAGGGAAGGCCGTCCTTCCAGAGGCTCGGGCCAAACGCCTGGCACCTCTGGACCTCTCGCTGGCTCTCACACCCCACATCCAGCCCATCAGCACATCCTCCCACCTCCACCTGCAATCACACCCTGAATGCGTTTCTCTCCAGCCCTGCTGGTGCCATCTGGTCCAGCCCCCCGGGCCCAGCTGGGCAGTGGCAGCTTCCCCGTGCTTGGCTCAGACGGCCTTGAGGGGCTGCCCTCGCCCCTGGGTGAAGCCCCGGTCCTGCGGGGCCCTGTGTCCAGGCCCGAGGCCCCTCTGGCCTCAGTCCTGCTCCCTTGGCTTGGCTCTGTGGCTGCCACATGGGCCTCCTTGCTCAGTCTGCCCAGCCCCTGCTTTTTCCTCTCTCTGGAACGTTTGTCCTCCAGTTCCCACCCCCAGAGCTCATTCTCCTGTCTCCCTCGAGGCTCAGCATCCCAGAGGCCACCCCTGACCGCTGTTTCTTAAGGCTGCAGCCCCCCACCCCTTCCTGCTCGAGATTTCCGTAGCACTTCCTACCTGCGAAGACACCGTCTCCCTACTTCCCTCACTGAGCTCGGATCTCTACCCTAAGATGCTGGTTCCTCTGTTCAAGGCTCTGTTCTCCCTGCCAAGAGCAGGGCCTGGCAGACCGCAGGAGCTCTACTTTGCAGAGAGTGAGTGGGTGGGTGGGTTCCTTAGTGGGACAGGGTGGTGGGTAGCTGAGGCCCAAGCCAGGATCTCTTGGACAAGGTTTCAGAACAGTGTCTGGAGGCTGGTCCTGGAATGTTCTCACCTCATCTGGAAAAGAGCTGAAGACCCAGGTGATGCCCGTGTCCTCCCTGGCCTCTGCCGATGTTGCTGGGCCAGCCCCCAACCCCGAGACCCCCAGCCCCAGGGGTGGCATCTGTAGGCACTGGGCCCTGGCGCTCTGGGGGCAGGGCGGGTAAGTCAGGATGTAGTGATGCTTCTGTGTCCAGGTCCTGGGACAGGCGGGGACAAAGAGGACTGTCACAGCAGGTGAGGCAGACACAGAACACTGGGAGGACCATCCCAGTCCCTGGAGGAAGTGGAAGTAGAAGACTTCTGCCGAGAAAAATTGGCAGAACATCAGGCAGGGCCTTGTACAGTAAGCGCCGTGGGCAAACCCCGGCATCTACACTAAGGCACAGCTTAATAAACCATCCTCAACCATCAAAAAAAAACAAAACAAAACTGATTGAGGCCTGGGAGGAGGAAGCACTCTGCCCAGCAGCCTTCCGTGTCAGGACTTTGGGGCAGGAAACGCAGACCCAGCAGAGCCGGCCTGACTTCGGGAAGGAGCTTGAGGTGCAGGGAACGCACTTTGCCCCTAAGACAAGCTTCGCCCCCAAGGGCCTGGCTGGAGCCTCACCACGGGCTCCCATGCTGTTCCCATGCCTCTGGTGGCTTCCGTGCTCCCCACTGGAGTTAATGCCTGTCCCCTGATGGCCTCGTGGAGCCATGCTGCCTTGGAAGAAGGTTCCAGGGTCACTGGGGGACCCCTCCGGACAGTACAGAGAGGGAAACAGCAACCCTGGGGCCAGGTCTGGGACAGCCACGGCCCCCCAACCACCATGTCCCCAGTTCAGCCCGGCGGGAGGGGCGCCCTGTGATAGCAGGAGCTTTGGGGCCACAGGGTGGGAGGCAGGCCAGCCCATCTCCCCAAAGGCCTCCTGGAAAATCAGCCCAGTCGTGTTGAAGTCAGTCCCCTGGGAGGTCATCCAGACCTAGGGAATCCCTGGTGGCTGGGCTTTCATTCTGCAGCTCTGGGCTTGCCCCGAATGCCTGTTCCTTTTCTATTTTCCCAGAGGGGAGCCCGGCCTCTGTCCTTAACTTCAGGAGGTCCCAAGGCCTGGGGTGAACTGTCTTGCAACAAAGGACATGTCTTGCACAAAATCTGTGTTTTGGGCTGCTGGGCGAGTTGAGCTGCAGCACAAGAGTCCTGGAAACACTGTCACTGGTCACTAGCCCTGCGGCTTTCAGTGAATTGATTTCTTAAGAACTGGCCAAGAGCCAGTGGCATGACAGTGGACAAGGGCCTCAGTTTCTTGTCTCTAACATGCTTCTAACTTCGAGGGTTCTCATGGGATCACGTAGTGAGTATCGTGCTCAGAGAGGAGTCTGGCCCGTCACCCCCGATGCCATTGAGGATGGTGGCACTGGCCTTTCCTAGCGGCACTTACCCACCAGCCTGGGTCGCTTCTGCAGTCTGGACCCCAGGATGACCGGCCACCCCCATGTGCCCCTGGCCGAGGGACTCGGAGACAGGGTCGGGGGGAGCCATGCAGAGCCGTGCACAGGTCTCCCTGCTCTGGGGTCCGAGGGGGAAAAGAGCTCTCAGGACACTGAGAGCAGGAGGGCAGCTCTGCCCAGACCTGGGTGGCTGCCGTCTCCTCGGGGAAGAGTGCGTGGTGGGTCCGGCCCAGCCTGGGGAGTGGGTGCAGGGAGGGCCCTGCTTGCTTCCTCCCCACAACGAGCTGAGAGCAGGGCCTTAGCAGCTGGCCGCTTCCCAAGCTGAGGACGCGAGGCAGGGGAGCCCTGTGTGTCCAGGGCCGCTTGTGGTGGAGAAATGCAGGGACTTCCTCGTGTGTAGGAAAACCCCGTTCTCCCTTCTCCCGTGAGTCCTCCTCACTCCTCTCCCAGGACACTTCACTTCAGATCACCGAATGCGGGGCTTTTGCCTACACCAGACACTTGCCTGGAATGCAGCCAGGTGTCCCACAATTTAACCCACTTCTGACCCCCTTGGCCTGGAGAGAGCCTCAGACCCCACCGGTTAAGGGCTTGGTCCCATGAGACCATGCCCCCTCGGATGCCAGTCACTATTAGAGCCCCAGGTGACCCACAGTTCTGCCTGACTTGGCTACAGATCAGGGTCCTCTGACCGCTTCCCTCTTTGGAGTAAACTAATTTGTGAGAAAGTGTTACCTGCTCAGTCGTGTCCGATTCTCTGCGACCCCATGGACTGTAGCCCACCAGACTCCTCTGTCCATGGGATTCTCCAGGCAAGAGTACTGGAGTGGGTTGCTATTTCCTTCTCCAGGGGATCTTCCTGACCCAAGGATTGACCCCGGGTCTCCTGCACTGCAGGTGGATTCTTTATCAACTAAGCCATGGGGAAGCCTCTGATTTGCTGGAGCAGCTCACAGAAGTCAGGGAAATATTGACTTGTCCACCAGATTATTAGAGAATATGGTGCAGCGTCGGAGGAGCCAGGAGAGGAGACACACAGGGCGGGGGTGGGGGTGGGTCCCAGTGCAGGAGCTGCGGTCCCCACGGACCTGGGGTATGGATGTGATTGCTCTGAACCCCGGGTAGTGGGGCTCTTATGCAGGCTTCACCCCATCGGCATGGCCCATGACCAACCATTTCAGCCCGTTTTGCTCAAGAGAGTGGGGAGATGGGGCTGAAAGTTCCAAGTTTCTAATCACAGGCTTACCTGCAGGCAGGCACCCACCCAGAGTCTCTTTGCGATCCCGTGGACTGTAGCCCGCCAGGTTCCTCTGTCCATGGGATTCTCCAGGCAAGAACACTGGAGTGGGTTGCCACTTCCTTCTCCAGGGGAATCTTCCCCACCCAGGGACTGAGCCTGCATCTCCTGTGTCTGCATTGGCAGGCAGGTTCTTTACCACTAGCGCCACCTGGGAAGACCCTAGCACACAATCATAGCTTGGTCTTACCCATGACCAGGAGCCACCCACAAGCCCACCCAGAGTCACCTCGTTGAACAGAAGACACTCCTAGGAAGTGTCAAGGGTTTCAGGGGCCCTGTGCCAAGAACAGGGAGGGGTGATGAAGACACAGTTCTATTATCTCAGGCAGGAAGGCAGCGCCTGGCCTGGGTGAGCTGATGCCTTGGGGAGGTTTGCCCCACTCCCCTCCCTCTCCCCTCCCACCGCACCCCAGTCAGTGCTCAGCCCAAGTAGGGAAGTAGTTTGCAGAGCTGCAGCCTCCTCCTGTCTCACCAGAGCAGCTGGTGCACCGCTGGGCTTGGGGCCAGCTCCCCGTGCCCACGGAGCAGAGAAATGAGGGTCCCGGGAACGAGAGGGCACCCGGCACTCATTCGTCTGTTATCTGTCCCTCTTGCATGCGCGGAGGGGGGACCCAACCTTAATGTTCTGTGTCCTCCCAGGCTGCAGTCGTGGAGGGGGAGGTGTTCTCTGCCTGCGGCCCTTTGATCTTTTCTACCAGCATCTCTGCCCAGGAAACCCATCAGGATCTGTGCTCAGAGGACCCCTGTGGCCCACTTTCCTGGGGATTCAGGGTGGGTGCATCACGGTCCAGCGACCACGGGCCTGCCTGCGGACATAGTGATGCCAGGAGAAGTCCTTTGTGGGTCCCGAAGAAGGCAGTCGTCCTACCCTGGGACAAGGACGTAAGGACCAGTCTGGGAAGCGTGGCTCTCCCATTGCCCGCGGCCAGACCCTCGATGCACACTGCTTGAGACACCCCATCGTGAGTAGCAGGTCCGATAGCAGTGTGCTATCCTTGTTTACCTGGATGATAAAACATCTTTCAAGAAGAGGATCTCTTTGGAAGAGCCTGAAAGAGACTGCTGGGAGGGTCACGGCCACCTTCGCTCACTCCCTTGGCCCTGGGAACCCTGGTGCCACAGAATCAGGTCCTCGGCCCAGGTGACTTCCCCCAGAGCAGCAGTCTGACCAATCGTCATCCTCCTATCCTTGCCTGAAACCTGCCCTGCGGGTGAAAGATTGTTTCCAGCTGGTTGGCTTCCAATTGCTTAGACAGCAATTCGACTTCAGACCAGCCCATTGCAGAGAAACCCACATAAGTCCCTGACCCCGGGCCCTGTGGTCCACTCAGAGCGATGTGCGTGGAGGCTCAGTCATGCTCACCGTAGATGATGTACTGGAGCAGGTCGGGGAGTTCGGCTGGTTCCAGAAGCAAACCTTCTTGATCCTGTGCCTGCTCTCAGCCGCCTTCGCCCCCATCTACGTGGGCATCGTCTTCCTAGCCTTCACCCCGGACCACCGCTGCCGGAGCCTGGGGGTGGCGGAGCTGAGCCGGCGATGCGGCTGGAGCCTGGCGGAGGAGCTCAACTACACGGTGCCGGGCCCGGGGCCCGAGGGCCAGTGCCTCCGCTACGAGGTGGACTGGAACCAGAGCACCCTCAGCTGCCTGGACCCGCTGGCCGGCCTGGCCGCCAATGGCAGCGCCCTGCCCCTGGGCCCCTGCGCGCAGGGCTGGGTGTACGACACGCCCGGCTCCTCCATCGTGACCGAGGTAAGAGCGGGCCTTTGCTGCGGGGATAATGATGCGGTTTCAGGGCAGAGAGGAAACATGATGGATCCTACAGGCTTCGACCCCACATCAGCAAAGAGGCAGCGGGGTCGTGCTCTCTGAACTCCGGCGCATCAGACTCCGTCCCGGGCACTGCTGTGCCTCCCTTGTTCAATCCTCTGCACACTCTGGGTGTTAGAGGAGGGAACTGGGGCGCAGAGACACCATCGCCTGCCAGGCTGAGCTGGACTGCTTGGATGGGGGGCCCCCGAGGAGACTGGCTCCTTCAGCCTTCTGCCCCACTGGCTTCTCCATGGGTCTGCAGAATCCACCTGGGGGCCAGTGGCCCCACCATCAGAGATGTGAGGCCCCATCCCTCCATTCACAAGCCGTGGACATGTGACAGCTCAATGCTGGTCTCTGAGGTGGTGTGGAAGCTGCCCTGGAGTCCGACTGAGCCCCAGCTATGCCCCGAGTTGGCTGAGTGTCGCTTTGTAGGTTACTCAGCCTCTCTGAGCCTCAGTTCCCTCATCAGTAAACCAGCGATGACAATGCCCTGCTTCCCAGGGGTCAGCCGAGGACAGCGAAGGTGCTGATCAGACAATCCAGAAGAGTGGCCAGGTCAGCACCCCTGGGTGTCCAGCACCCAGCTGCACCGGGTATCCTCTCCACGGCCCACAGGAGAGCAGGATGGTGGCAGAGCGCTTGCCTGGATAGGTTGCTGGTTTATCTGAGCGTTTGCTTTGAGAATATCTTACCGAGAAGCTAGCAGATTTCTCTCCTTCGTGGGCCCTTTGGAAAGTGCTATGCTGTGTCAAGCATGGGCACTTGGAAACTGACCTCAAGGTCGCTTGGTGAAGTCACAGGAGACGTTTAGACACATTAGTTGCTCAGTCATGTCCGACTGTTTGCAACCCCACGGACTGTAGCCTGCAAGGCTCCTCTGTCCATGGGATTCTCCAGGCCAGAATATTGGAGTGGGTAGCCATTTCCTTCTCCAGGGGATCGTCCCGACCCAGGGATTGAACCTGGGTCTCCTGCATTGCAGGCAGATTCTTTACCATCTGAGCCACCAGGGAAGCCATTTGGTGAAGCCACAGACCAGAACTACGCAGAGTCTGTCTGTTAGCAAACTGCTCACCTGAAACAAGGTAGCTGAGTGGCCTGAGCAGCACACGTCCAGCTGGAGAAAAGCGCCGTGTCCACCCCTCCAGCCCCACGGCCCGCTGTCTTGGGGGCCGGGGAGCAGGTATGGGTGCCCTTGCTCAGACATCCAGTCTCTGAGGCGTCTCCAATCGCAGATGTCCAGGTAGAGGACTCGCCTCCCAGGGATGCTGAACTGGCCGCTCTTCTTGCTGGGAATCTAGAAACAGACCCTGACGGGGATGTATTGTTCTCCGTGGCTGCGGCACACTCTGCTTGGAAAGGATCAGCTAGATGCATGAATTCATCTATTCACCCCTCCATCTATTCCCTCAGTAACCATGTCCTGAGCTTTTCCTCTGTTCTGGCACTGGGTATGATGCCAGGAGGGACACAGAAGAAGCCCGTGAGGTTCAAGGAGTTTGCAGTCTCCAGGGAGTGAGGGAGGGGTGGTGGCCGTGAGAATAAGATCAGTGTCTCAGACAAGGAGGGGGACCTTATCGTTCAGCTGGCCGCTGGGGTCTTCCCGTGGGAGGCGGCAGACTTTCTGCACTGGAGTGTAGCTGATTTACAGTGCTGTGTCAGTTTCAGGCAAGGTGATTCAGCTATGCCGTCCCAGACTAAGTCGCTTCAGTCGTGTCCGACTCTTTGCGACCCCATGGACTGCAGCCCGCCAGGCTCCTCTCTGTCCGTGGGATTCTCCAGGCAAGAACACTGGAGTGGGTTACCGTGCCACCTCCCTGACTCAGTTATATACACATAGATATCTATTTTTCTCAGATTCTTTTCCCTTCTAGGTTATTACAAAATATCAGGTATAATTCCCTGTGCTACACAGTACGTCCTTAGGAAAGAGTATTTGAATGGGGCCTAGGGTGGTATTTTGAGCTGCTAGGAGAGCAAACAGGGTGCGTCGGGGAATGTGAACCGAAGCTCACGGGAGAGGGGGCAGGGACCACGTTCAGGGAGCAATAGTTGTTGAACTGACTGGAATTCAGTAGAGGAGTCATGAACAGAATGGTGGTGGCTCAGCTTTGGGCCAGAGTGCTGAGATCTTACATCAGGTCACCAGATAAAATGCTGGACGCCCATTAAATTTGAATTTTGGGTAAACAACGAATATTTATTTAGGATAATTAGGTCCCAGATATTGCATAACATTTGATACTGACAGCTGAGGCTGGGGATTCAGATACTGCTGAGGACATGATTGCACTAAAAAAAAGTGTTGTTTATCTGAAATTCCAGTTTGGAGGGGCACCCCATATTTTTTTTTTTGCTCTAAAACTGGCAACCCTACCTTTGTGCCAAGTGGCAGTTCAGGCAGCGGAAGAAGACAGTCCTCACGGGACCTTGGGAATGGTCCAGGCGCTGGTGCGGAGTGGGGGTGACGCTCCCCAGAGGTGGGGAGAGCTTGAAGAGGCCGACATGGGCCCTGGCAGGGCTGTCAGTCAACGCGGCTGCCACAGGGTCGAAAAGAAGGATCGATTTTAGAGACGCAGACCCGGCAGGGGTTGGGGAGGAGGAGGGGCCCGATTTGCCAGAGGGTCCTGGCCAGGGAGGCAGGGCGGCTGAGACCCTGAACAGTGAGGCTGGGACACAGGGAAGTAGCAGGTCATGCATGTGGGGGGCCTGGGCTGGGCGGGGGCCTGGGGAGGGGACACAGCCCCGACTGGCTGACGGTGGGACCCGCGCACTCTGGGGAGGGCTGGGGGAGACGGTTTGGGGTTGTGGCTAGGGCTCAGCTGGGGGCACGCTAGTGTGCTGGGGGTGGGACCCAGCTGGAGGTGATGCAGGCGATGAGACGCGGGGCCTCAGGAGTGGAGGACCGCTTCTCCTGGGCGGAACGCGCCTCCTCTGACTCACCCTTCCCACTGCTTCACAACAACTTTTGCCTCCCCCCCTTGGCTTAAGCTGAAGCTTATTTGGGGGAGAACCCTCCCTAGTTATTCATTTCTGCAGAAATAATCTTTAACATGGCCTTGCCTTGGACGTTGGAATTGGCTGAAGGAAAGACGATGAGCTGACCTCTTTGAACACCCAGCTCCCCGTCCCTCCCCACCCTGAGGGCAGAGGTCAGGGTCCATTTGGGGCAGGAAGGTGCTGGTTTCCCAACTCACCTGATCCCTGGGATCACCTGGATTCCAACCCATGATCTGCTGAGACAGAACCCACGGGAACCTGGACTCTATCGAGGACGCTGGGTGACTCTGTGCCCTGTGAGCTTGGCCAGCCTGCTGCTCTATGGGTCACGTCCACCATACAGCCTGGCCCCGGAGAAATCCCCAGTGAAGTCCCAGCAGGGAGAGGGATCCGATCTAGGAGACCCCACCCCACCCCGTGTGCCCCCTGTACAAACCCAAGGCTTTCTGTCTTCCTAGGGGCACAGAGGGGCCCCAGGGACAGTGGCTGGGTCTGGGATCACAGAGGGCAGGCAGGTGCCTGCAGACAGAGCCCCTAGGCATAGCTGGGGGCAGAGTTCTTAAGGGAGGCGGCGTCAGTAGGGAAGGCCAGGCCCCCTTCCTCCAGTTCCATGAGCTCCCCGGCTTCTGCACGCCCCCAGAGCAGAATGGCACGCAGGGCATCTCAGGGAGGGTGGCAGAGACAGGGAGGGTGGCAGAGACATCTTACAAAGATGCTGATTGCAAAGAGTAGAAGAAACACCCCCAAACCATCGCCCTGTGGCTTTGGGGGCATCTAGTACACAGAGAACATCGTCCTGGGTGACGTAGGTGGAGGCTCCAGAGAGGCCGCTGGAGAGGCTGACCTGGGCCAGCGAGATAACAACTCCCAGGAGCGGCCTCCCCTGAGTTCCACTGATGGGGCCCAGGGCCGCAGACAAACCAAACAGCAGCAGGAGAAACTCCCCAGGGTGGTGTGCTTCCAGCTGAATTTTCAAGGGAATAAACACCTGGAGTGAGAGTTGGACCATAAAGAAAGCTGAGCACCAAAAAACTGATGTTTTTGAACTGTGGTGTTGGAGAAGACTCTTGAGAGTCCTGTGGGCTGCAAGGAGATCCAACCAGTCCATCCTAAAGGACATCAGCCCTGAATATTCATTGGAAGGACTGATGCTGAAGCTGAAACTCCAATCCTTCGGCCACCTGATGAGAAGAGCCGACTCACTGGAAAAGACCCTGATGCTGGGAAAGACTGAAGGCAGGAGGAGAAGGGGGTGACAGAAGATGAGATGGTTTGATGGCATCACGGACTTGATGGCATCATTGACTCTATGGATATAAATTTGAGCAAATCCCAGGAGATAGTAAAGGACAGGGAAGCCTGGCATGCTGCAGTCCCTGGAGTTGCAGAATCAGACATGCCTGAGCGACTGAACAACAAAAAGTAAAGCCTCCATTTAAAAAGTTAAATGGTTCAGTATTTACTAAACCACGGGCACATGGTTTCTCCCGCAGTGCCCACAGGGGCTTCACGAAGGTGATCGGAGCAGCTCCACACATGCCTTCCAGACAGGAGACCAAGGCCCCCCTGCTTGCTGCCCCTCTGTGCTCCAAGTGGGGATGCTTCTGCACTCGGGCCTCCCAGAGCACCCAGGCCTACTGGCATCACCACGCATGTGCCAAGCACGGAGGGGCGATCCCTGGACCTCACTCCCAACAGAGACCAGGCAGATTGGCCCCTGTCTTTGCCTCTGTCCTTCTGCCCTGGTTCCTCCCAGGCACATGGGACCCTCCGCATCTCCTGCCGTCTCTGGGCTCCCCCATCCCTGCCATGCAAGGCTACACAGGGCTGCTCCCCAGATGCCCCCACCAGCTGGCCTCTGCGTCTTTGGTAAGAAATTCTCACGTTGATACTGTTCCATCAGTCATGACATATTGACACAATTATTGGGTAGAATTTATGGAATAAAACATGTGATTCAGTTCAGTTCAGTCACTCAGTCATGTCCAGCTCTTTGCGACCCCATGGACTGCAGCACACCAGGCCTCCCTGTCCATCAGCAATTCCTGGACCTTACTCAAACTCATGTCCATCGAGTCGGTGATGCCATCCAGCCGTCTCATTCTCTATTGTCCTTTCTCCTCCTGCCCACAATCCCTCCCAGCATCAGGGTCTTTTCCAATGACTCAGTTATTCGCATCAGGTGGCCTAAGTATTGGAGTTTCAGCTTCAGCATCAATCCTTCTCAGGAATATTTAGGATTGATTTCCTTTAGGATGGACTGGTTGGCTCTCCTTGCAGTCCAAGGGACTTTCAAGAGTCTTTTCCAACACCACAGTTCAAAGCATCAATTCTTTGGCGCTCAGCTTTCTTAATTAAGGGTTTTTACCAATTCTGAGAAGCACGTCATATTTATTTTACATCATTTTTGTTTTTGGATAATTACTTTGCTGTATTTCCTTTAGAAACCTTACCACTTGGCCACACTGTCCTTTGAAAACTATCAGGGGTACCTGACAACAGACTCTTTAATTAGTGTGTATTGAGGGTAAACCCAAGATAAAGATATCAGGCATATAATGACACTGCCTGAGATTCCTCAGAAACCTTGCATTTGTCTTATGAAAATGTGGTGAAAGGAAAGACTGTGAGGGGCCCCAGGATCCCGCATTTTTGCGTAGTGCATTGACATTTTCTGCAGGGAAAATGGTAGGCGTAGTTTAATTTACAAACGGTCTTTTGTGTCTTGGCCCTTCCGACCCGCAGTTTAACCTGGTGTGTGATGACTCTTGGAAGGTGGACCTCTTTCAATCCTGTGTGAACTTGGGCTTCTTCCTGGGCTCTCTGGGAGTCGGCTACATCGCAGACAGGTATGTAAAGGCGGATCCGACCAAGCACAGCGCCAACACCGTTGGGGAGAAGGGACTTCAGCAGCCGGAGGTGGGAGAAGTGGCCAGAGGGAATCTTCGCAGAACTTGAGACCCGACACGGTAGGGAGTGAGGGACGATGTGGGGCAAGGCAATGGGAGGAAGCTGGGGACTTAGGGGGGACTTCAGAGGTTGAGACCGCAGGTGGGTTGTGTAGCTGGGATGCAGGGCTCAGAGGAAGGGGGCAGAAAGCCAAGGATTATGCTTCTGGCAGATGGGTGGAGGGGGGCAGGGCCATTTTTTGAGACAGAGAGGGTTAAGAATATCCTCCACTGCAGCTTTTAGGAGATGTGTTTCAGAGCATCGTGTGAGACAGAGAAGAGTGCCAAGTAGACAGTTGGATACATAAGGTTCAGGCTGGAGTTAAGTATTTGGGATTTGCCACCAGTAATTGGTATTTAAAGCGATAAACCAGGTTTGAGATAAGCTAGAAGAGGGTGTGCAGAGAGAAGTTCAACATGTAGAAGCTGGTGAGCAAGGACAGTGTCAGTGGGAGGTTGGAAATGAGAGATGAGCAAGCGGATTTTTGTGTGCGGACAGCTCTTTCTCCCCCCGCAGTATTTCCCTAAAGCGTGTTAATCATCTTTGCATGTGGGAAGTAGGTAGAGCGAATGGTTCCATCACTAATATTTTTAGGATTTATCTATTTATGTATCTATTTTCAGGAGTAGATAATTGTCATTAGAAGCTATATTTGTTTTGTTTCTTAAATCTTGCGTATGAGTGAGGTCACATGTTATTCGTTTTTCTCTGACTGCTTTCACTTAGAGCCTTACCCTCCATGTCCATCTGCACTGTTACAAATACATCCTTTCTTATGGCTGAGCACTACTGCATTGTCTACATATATATAATATATAATAATATAATATATAATAATTATAATATATAATATTATATATATATGCTGCTGCTAAGTTGCTTCAGTCGTGTCCAACTCTGTGCGACCCCATAGATGGCAGCCCACCAGGCTCCCTCGTCCCTGGGATTCTCCAGGCAAGAACACTGGAGTGGGTTGCCATTTCCTTCTCCAATGCATTAAAGTGAAAAGTGAAAGTAAAGTCGCTCAGACGTGCCTGACTCTTAGCGACCCCATGGACTGCAGCCTACCAGGCTCCTTCGTCCATGGGATTTTCCAGGCAAGATTTATCTATTTATGCACCTATTTTCAGGAGTAGATAATTGTCATTAGAAGCTATATTTGTTTTGTTTCTTAAATCTTGCGAATGAGTGAGGTCACATGTTATTCGTTTTTCTCTGACTGCTTTCACTTAGAGCTTTACCCTCCATGTCCATCTGCACTGTTACAAATACATTCTTTTTTATGGCTGAGCACTACTGCATTGTATACATATATATAATATATATAATAATAATGTAAATATAATATAATATAAATATATAATAATAATATATAATATTATATATACACACACACATATATATACACACACATCTTTATTCATTCAACTATCGATGGACACTTAGGTTGCTTCTGTATCAGTTCAGTTCAGTTCATTTCAGTCACTCAGTCATGTCCAACTCTTTGCAACCCCACGGACCACAGCATGTCAGGCCTCCCTATCCATCACCAACTCCTGGAGTCCACCCAAACTCTTGTCCATTGAGTCAGTGATGCCATCCAACCATCTCATCCTCTGTCATTCCCTTCTCCTCCTGCCATCAATCATTCCCAGCATCAGGATCTTTTCAAATGAGTCAGTTCTTCACATCAGGTGGCCAAACAAAGTATTAGAGCTTTAGCTTCAGCATCAGTCCTTCCATGTATTGCTTATATTGGAATATATTCCATATATTGCTTTCATATATTGGCAATTTAGCTAATACTGCAATAAACATGGGGCTGCAGATGTCTTTTTGAATTAGGGTTTTTGTTTCCTTTGGAGAAATATTCAGACCTGAGATCGCCGGATTGCATGGTGGTTCCATGTTTAATTTTTTGAAGAACCTTCGTCCTGTTGCTTCCGTTTTCCATGATGGCTGCCTCAGTTTCTATTCCCATCCACAGTGTCCTAAGCTCCCTTTTTTTCACGTCCTTGCCAACACTTATTGTTTATTGTCTTTCTGATAATGGCCATTCTGATAAGCATGAGGGGATATCTCATTGTAGTTTTTTTAAAAATGTTTTTTAAAAATTATTTTTAATTGGAGGATAATTGCTCTAGAATATTGTGTTGGCTTCTGCCGTACGCCAGTGTGAATGAACCGTAAGCATACACATGTCCCTTCCCTCTTGAACCTCCCTCCCCCACCCCCACCTCACCCCAGCCCTCTAGGTTCTTACAGAGCGCCGGTTGAGCTCCCTGTGTTTACAGCAACTTCCCTGCTCTCATTTGCATTTCCCTGATGACTAGGGATATTGGGCATCTCTTCACGTGTTTGTTGGCCCACTTTACTCACGAAAAAAGAAAGGAAAAACACTTTTCAATAATTATACTATTAGAATTAAATATTTCCCCAGAAAAACCTTATGAGCATTGATAAGGTTAACTATGTGGGTGGGTGGGGACCTGATTTCTGGTGCACCCTGTTAAGTCTGTGAATAGTAATGCAATCTATTAAATACAAAGATAACGAGAGGGGATGAGTCTGAGGACTGGGCGGGTCACAGAGGGAGACCCTGGTCCTTGACTGAGAGTGGTCAGGATTCCTCTTCCGAGTGACTTCGTTAAACCTGCAAGAGTTGCCGGTCGCTGTCACGGAGTGGGGACCAGGTCAGGCTTGGAGAAGGGGCCGCGATGTGTGATGGACTGCACGATGCCGCAGAGAAACTGTCTTGTCTCCCAGTAGAGAGCCTGCTGTCCCTTCGTCCCTGTGAACACTCAGCGCTCACCTCACTGTCTGCTTGTCTCGGAAGGTTTGGCCGCAAAGTGTGCCTCTTAGCCACCACCATCACCTGCGCCATCTCGGGCGTCCTGACGGCCGTGGCTCCGGACTACGCATCCCTGTTGCTCTTCCGCCTGCTGCAGGGGCTGGTCAGCAAGGGCAGCTGGACGGCTGGCTACACCCTGAGTAAGCATCTGCTGGCCCGAGGTTTCCAGCCACTTTGAGAAGCCCGGGAGGTCAGACAGTGGGGTAGAATGGGACGAAGCCGAACGTGCAGACGGGTTTGTTTTGGAGGAAGCCTAGAGAAAGTGTGGCCTTGCTAGCTGTATTTGTGTTTGTGTGATTGGAACTGAGTGTGCCGTCAGAATGGCCTCTGTCTCTTTGTTTGAGAGACACTTATATAACCACTCATATGGGTCCTTGTTTCCATATCAACTAATCTGTTTGAGAAAAGGAGATCACATGTGATGTGTTTACAGTGATGGGGTGTGTAGGAAGGGGAGACAGGTGGGAGAGTATTTTAACATTTTAAATATAAACTAACCAGCCTCTTCCAAAAGAAATACAACAAACTCCACTAGTTTGAAGGACGCTCAAGAGTTAGGCTGCAGTCCATGGGGTTGCGAAGAGCCGGACACAACTAAGCGACTCCACTTTCACGCCTTGGAGAAGGAAATGGCAACCCACTCCAGGGTTCTTGCCTGGAGTCCCAGGGACGGCGGAGCCTGGTGGGCTGCCATCTATGGGGTCGCACAGAGTCAGACACAACTGAAGCGACTTAGCAGCAGCAGCAACAGCAAGAGTTAGGGGAGAAGATACAAGAGGAAATAAAAGAAGCTCTTATACTTTGGCCGACTCATTGGAAAAGACCCTGATGCTGGGAAAGACAGAAGACAGCAGGAGATAGTTAGACAGCATCAGCCACGAATGGACATGAGCCTGGGAAAACTCTGGGAGGTGGTGAGGGACAGGGAAGCCTGGCGTGCAGCTGTCCATGGGGTCTCAAAGAGTCGAACATCACTTGGCGACTGAACAAGCAAATCAAAAAAGAGATAGATACAATGATGAAAAAACTCAAGTGTAAAACAATGTAATTCTATATACTATTTTTTCTTTCAAGTTTTCTCTGAAGAGTAAGACTAGAAAATGAAAAATACTTCTGCAGAAGAAAGCATAATAGCCACCTGTGTATCTCTCAGCCCATCAGACAGCCAGAGGATGGCCCAGGTTTTCACCAGGTCTTGCCATCTTTGAAAACAGTCTCTTATGGCTTGACATTCTAAGAAATAGTTCACTAGGGCCAAAAAACCCCCCTGTTCCTCCCCCAAGAAGTCATGAACACACTAGTTTAGTGAGTTTAGCCCATATCAACTGCAACAGCCCAGCCATCTAGAGGCTAAACGTGCAGTATTTGGCACCTGGTGACAAGGATTAATTTAAGGTCAAATCTACACCCAAGTCTGACCAGCAGTGTGGTCCTGGGCACGTTCCATAATCTCTCTCTGCCTCAGGATCCTCCACGTGGGGACCGCGGTGCCGTGAGGTCGATGAAGGGCCCCAGGGGGAGCCCAGAGCCATGCCTGCCCCTTCTCCTTCCTGTGTGGCTGTTGCCCTCGGGGCCCGAGATGCCGAGATAGATAAGGCCTCCCATCCTACTCTCAAGACACCAGTCAGTCCCAAAGGATATCAACCCTGAATACTCATTGGAAGGCCTGTTGCTGAAGCAAAAGCTCCAATACTTTGGCCACCTGATGCAAAGAGTTGATTCGTTGGAAAAGACCCTGATGCTGGGAAAGATGGAGTGCAGGAGGAGAAGGGGGTGAAAGGGGATGGGATCGTTGGATGGCATCACTGACTCAATGGACATGAGTTTGAGCAAACTCTGGGAGAGAATGGAGGACAGACGAGCCTGGCGGGCTATAGTCCATGGGCTACCAACCAACCAGTGAAGTTGCTCAGTCATGTCCGATTCTTTGTGTCCCCATGGGCTACAAGCCAGTGCAAAGAGTCGGAAACAGCTTAGCAACTGAACAACAACCTCTGTCAAGGAGCTCCCAGGCTAGAGAGAAAGGAAGACAGACTCGGAATGCTACCTGTCTGTGATGGAGTGCGTGCTACCCTGGCTTGCCTCCTTCCTATGGCTTTCTGCCTTGCTTGGAGGCCCCATACCCCCTGGTCCTGCACCAGGGACTCCCCTCCAGTCTGCGTGACCGACCCCTCCTCTTTTCCCAGCCCAGGGCATCTTCCTCCTCCACCCCCAAGCCTGCTCCCCCTGTGCCCCTCTCCCCAGCCCCTCATCTGCTTTCCTTTCAGAATACCTCCGGCACCACAGCCCTCTCGCTCCTCTGCTGCTTCTGCCGGGCCCCCCCACCACGCTGGGCTCCGCTCCACACTGGTCTACCCCCGGGGTGCCCACAGGCAGCAGCGTGGTGGGGGGGCCTTTAGCAGACGTAACGTCGGGTCACCCCTGTGCTGCGGCACCTCTGTGCCTCCCGCACTTGAAGCCAGTGTTCTCCGCAAGCCTACGAGACCTGCCCACCCCCCCTACCCCAGGAGGGCGCACGGCCCCCATGACCCGACCTCACCCAGCGGTCACCCGGGCTGCTATCCCTCTGCCTGGAACTCGCTTTCCCATTCTGGGTTCTGTTGACTACTGCTCCTCCTGATGGCTCAAATTTCCTCCACGAGCTCTGCTCCACTGCTCTCTGAAAATCTGCGACCCCCGGAGACTCCCCCACCTTCCTGGCTATTTATGCTTTCTCCCATGTGGCCCGCAGCATGCCAAGACCTGGGTGTGATGAACACAGTGTGTGTGTCTGGTCCACCACCTCTCATGAGGCTGTGAGGTTAGGAGGGCGGGACTGTGCCCACAGAGCTGGAGATGCATCTGAACACCTGTGACAGGGCCAGGTCCCTGGGGTGCACTCAAAGGTGTTGGTGGTGTTAACAGCACTTCCTAGGGGGTTGTGGGAAATACTCCAGCTAATCCTGGAGCCGACGGGAGGAAGGTTCTGGGCGGGAGAGCCCTGTCGATGGAATACTGCACTGTGCAAAGGCGGGGGGAGCTGCAGATAGCAAATGGGGGATTTTAAAGCGGATGGGAGCCCGCAGGTGACATTTCTCCGGTTTCAGTCACAGAGTTCGTGGGCCTGGGCTACAGACGGACGGTGGCGATCCTCTACCAGACGGCCTTCACCGTTGGGCTTGTGCTGCTCTCCGGACTGGCCTACGTCCTCCCGCACTGGCGCTGGCTGCAGCTGGCCGTCTCCCTGCCCATCTTTCTGCTCCTCTTCTGCTACTGGTACTGTGTCCCCATGGGGACCCGTCTTCCCAACAGCCAGGGCGGTCCTACCCGCAGGCCCGGGGCTTCCAGCCACCCACGCCATCTGGGGTGCTCCGTCATGGGGTAGCCCTCACTCCTGGGGGGAGCCACTCTCAGCCACCCTTTAAAGAAACAAATTCACTTCACCCAGAGAGAGGCCTGAGATGCTAAAAGTCGGACAAAAGTTCACCTCGCCATGAAGTAGGCATCTGCTCTTGGATGAGCTGGTGAAGGAGGAGATGAAGGAATGGAGCCATCTCTGTGAGTGTGCCCATCAGACAGGACCATCGGCAGAATGGATGAGGAAGCTGTGGTTCATACACACAAGCAATATTTCTCAGCCATAAAAAAGAATGCATTCGAGCCAGCTCCAGCGAGGTTCTCTTTCGATCTTAACCTCAGACGGGCTCTGGGGGAGACGCCAAGTGGGGATGATCTGTGTCCTCAGGTTTGTGCCCGAGTCCCCCCGATGGCTGTTATCGCAAAAGAGAAACACTGAGGCGATAAAGATCATGGACCACATTGCCCAAAAGAACGGGAAGCTGCCTCCTGCCGACCTGAAGGTGACTCACTTGCAAGGGTTTTCTCTCCTCACTGAATGCTGGGTCGGGTTTATGACTTAGCGCTTGCCTGTGGCACTTGCGTGGGGAGGCGGGAAGGTGCTGGAACTCTTTGGGGTGATGAGTATGATGACCGACCTCGGGGTGGTGGCTGGTGGGAGGCAGGGGGCGGGGTGGGCGAAGGGCTCTGATGGCGATTCCTGATCACGGTGGCAGCCTGGATGTGGCTGATGCCCTGACTCTCTCCTAGATGCTGTCTCTAGAGGAGGACGTCACTGAGAAGCTGAGCCCCTCATTCACAGACCTGTTCCGCACGCCCATCCTGAGGAAGTACACCTTCATCCTGATGTACCTGTGGTAAGGGGTCTTTCCAAGGCCCCGCGCGCTTCCCTGCATGCCTGGGTACACGTCAGAGACGGTGGGCCAACTTATGGAGGGGGGGGGGAAAGAGAGGCATGAAAAGGCATTTCCAGATGGCCTTCCGCTCAAAGAGCTCTTAAAAAGACACCCATATTTCTCCCTTGAGGACATCCCAGTAGAGGCAAGGCCTCATTTTAGTAAGAAGAAATCCCCATGTAGAAAAGTCAGTAGTGAGTTGGAGGGAGGTGACAGGGTTGCCAGAAACCCTGTGCTTCAGGAGCCAAGTGCTGACTTAGCCCTGGTAGGTAGATGAGATTTCAGGGATTCCCCAGGACATCAGTCTGGTGGCTCAGACAGTAAAGCATCTGCCTACAATGTGGGATATCCGGGTTCGATCCCTGGGTTGGGGAGATATTGGAGAAAGAAATGGCAACCCACTCCAGCACTCTTGTCTGGAAATCCCATGGACGGAGGAGCCTGGTAGGTTAGAGTCCATGGGGTCACAAAGAGTCGGACACGACTGAATGGCTTCATTTTCCGGGCTGTCAAGGGGGAAGAAGTCTTCCTCACGTCTGAGGACTCGACAGAGCCTGCGGAAAGCACATGCGTGCTTTTTTCACACCGATTAGGAAACGCCTGTCCACGCCCAGCACCCCTTGCACACCCCAGGGCCGTGTCACTCTCCCCGGTGGCTTCCTTGAGATGGGGTCTTCTCCCTCTTCCCTTGGGGGGCTGGGTCAGCTCCCCACCTCAGCACTTGCTCCTCCAACCCCGGCGGCCCTCCAGTTACTTCTGGAAACCCCTGGGCCGAGTATCTGGGTTCCCTTTCCACTGGGGTCACTCTGCCACCCTGCCCTTCTTGCCCTTCTGTGAAATAAGGGTTCCAATGACGAGGGCAGTGCCTGGCACATAGCAGCCACTCTGTAAATATTTGTGGGAGCTTAAATGAGTAACCAGTGTTCCACAGAGTCATCCTGAGTTCTCTAGACGCTGGGTTGTCTCCTGGTCCCCAGGCCCTGTGTCTGCAGGCTGGCCCTGGGAGCCCTTGTATCCGCCGTATGAGGGGCCCAGGGACCCCTGCAAGCATGCCAGGTGCCTGGTGTGTTTCTCTTGATTCTCAGCATCTGGCGCCATGGTACCTCTGGCGCCAGGACCCCACAGACAGGAAGGCTTGCTCCCCTCCTGTATCAGCCCAGCTCCCATCTCCACCCCTAGCACCCCTGTCGAGGCGGTGATTCTGTCTCGTCAGCTCTCTCACACCCCTCCACGCAAGCTTTCTGCAAATCCCTCTCTGTCTTGAAAACCTATCCCGAACGTGCCATTTTCTCATCGCCTGTGCTCTTGGGTGTGAGTGTGGCAATCTCCCGCCCAGCTCATCGCTGTAGCCTCCTTGCTGGCGGTCTGCTCCCGCTCCTGTTCCCCCCTCCCCAGAGCACAGGTCACGGATGGCATCACCTTGTCCACATCCTCATAGACTTCCTAATCCACCGAGAAGAAACCTAGCTTCCTTCCACGGCCTGCAAGGCTTCATGCCATCTGGCCCTGGACACCTTCTCTTACTGTACACGCCCCCTGCCCCCATCCGCTCCATTCATTACAGCGACTCGGGGCCGGGGGGCCCATCACTTCCTGGCTGTGTGACCTTCAGGAAGCTTCGTGATCTCTGTGACTCAGTTTCCTCATCAGCCAATGGAGGCAATGATAGGATCTACTCACAGGCATGTTGGAAGAATTAATGTGATAATGCGTGTGAAAGGCTTAGAACTTAGGAAATGCCCAACAACGACAGACTGCTATTTTTATAGGAGTGTGAGAAGGAAATGGCAACCCACTCCAGTATTCCTTCCTGGGAAATCCCATGGACAGAGGAGCCTGGCAGGCTACAGTCCATGGGGTTGCAAAGAGTCAGACACTTGGCGAAAAAACCATCACCTCTACCTGTAGCAGTGTGTACATGCAGTTTGTGGGTTCTGCCAGAAGATGGCAGCATTGCACATTGTTGACTGCAGTTTGGTTGGTCAGTGGCTAAGTCCTGTCCAACTATTTGGGACCCCATGGGACCCCATGGATGGCAGCACGCCAGGCTTCCCTGTTCTTCACCATCTCCCAGAGTTTGTTGTGATTTGGGGTTTTTGTTTATTTGTTTGTGCAGGAAAATCAGGGCTCTATATTCCTTTCTCTTAGGTCAGTCGCTTTATGAGTAGAAGATGACTGTTGCCATTTAACCATTTAACCCGGAATAGAGAAGCTTCCCCTTGCCCCACCAGGCTCATCTAAACTCACCGAGTTGCAGGCAGTGCATTCTTATTCTCTTGACACTTTGTTTCAAACAGGAATAATTTAGGACTAGAAACAAAAGCATACCAGACTCCCCTGAATGCAGCTTTATAAAACCAGGGAGTGAGTGAGTGAAGTGAATGAAAGTCGTTCAGTCATGTCAGACTCTTTGCAACCCTATGGACTACAGCCTACCAAGCTCCTCTGTCCATGAGACCTTCCAGGAAAGAATACTGGAGTGGGTTGCCAGTCCCTTCTCGAGGGGATTTTCCCGACACAGGGATCGAACTGGGGACTCCTGCATTGCAGGCAGATTCCTAACCGTCTGAGCCACGAGAGTTGGACCTTATAAAACCAGGGGGGTGTAGTAATGAGAAATGTCCCCTGTGACCTCAGTTTTGGAACTGATGGGCAATTTGCATTTCTATAAGAAAGTTATTTCTTATCCACCAAAATCTCTTCCCACAGCCAGTACTTCATATCTGCAGGTTCTGCATCTGGGGATTCAATCAACTGCAGATAAAAAATAGTCAAAAAATTCCAGACAGTCCCCAAAAGCAAACCTTGAATCTGCTGCATGCTGGCAACTACTTACACAACATTTATATTATGTTAGGTGTTACAAGTAATCTAGCAATGGTGTCAGTCTTACGGGAGTGTGCCCATCCTACGCTGATTCATACGATTTACACGAGGGACTCGAGCATCCTCGGATTCTGGTACCCTGGGGGGGTCCTGGAACCAGTCCCCCATGGTAGTGAGGAATGACTGTACCAACAGAGTCATTCAATGCTCCAAAATTGTGCAGTTTGCCCAAAAGTGACCCATGGGATGCTACGTTTTCCCCTGAGTCAGAGTGACTGAGCTGGTCCCCATCCTGTGTGCCAGGTTCTGTAACATGGTTTTTCTTTCCTCAAATATGCGTGAATGGGTCGTATGCCGTGGGATATGGGGTGAAAGAGAGGAAGGGAATACTGCTGGTTCAAGATGGTGTGATGTGCGCAGGGGGCCCTCACTGTGGAGCTGGGAAGACTTGGCTGACTCCTCCCCGCCATGGTGCTCTGGATCCTGGCCCTGGGAAAGACAACCGTGACAGCAATAAAATCTGCTCTTCTCTGAGTGCCCACCTACACCAAGCCCTTCTGGTCCACAGCCTCAATGAATTCTCAAGACAGATTCACAGCTGAAGAAACTGAGGCACAGTTAACTTACGAAGACCACACAGCTCAGACAGCACTCTGAATCCTGAAACTGCTCACTCCCCACTGCTGTCTCCCGCCCTCCTTCACCTTGGAGGCTTGGGGCATCCGATGAGCTAGGGCCCTTGTGGTGTTCAGAGCAGGGCTGCCCACAGGGGCACAGTAAGGAGTAAACGATGGTCGCTACATCGTTTGCCATCTCTCGGAAACATGGGTCTGTCCTGTAAGTCACAGGCTCACAAAAATCGTGGAAGGAGCTTCTCAACCAGGAGGGCCCCTTCTGGATTTTGATGCCCCCCCCCACCCCCACCTCTTCTCATATTACGACTTCCCAGGTGGCTCAGATGGTAAATTGTCTGCCTACAATGTGGGAGACTCGGGTTCGATCTCCTGGGTTGGGAAGATCCCCCTGGAGATGGAAATGGCAACCCACTCCAGTATTCTTGCCTGGAAAATCCCATGGACAGAAGAGCCTGGTGGGCTATAGTTCTTGGGGTCTCAGAGTCGGACGCGACTGAGCGACCTCACTTACTTTCTTACTTCTCATATTGGTCTAGAACATTCTACATCCAGCAGTGGATGCTTCCTTCCAGCTCGCAGGGGCCTCTATCCCGGCCAGTCTCCGGGATCTCCCTTCTTCCGAGGAGCTCACCTTTGACCCACCTCTCCTGCCGCCCAGGTTCACCAGCTCCGTGGTCTACCAGGGCCTCATCATGCACGTGGGCGCCACTGGCGGGAACCTCTACCTGGACTTCCTCTACTCTGCTCTGGTCGAGTTCCCCGCGGCCTTCATCATCCTCGTCACCATCGACCGCTTCGGCCGCCGCTACCCGCTGGCCACGTTCAACCTGGTGGCCGGGCTGGCCTGCTTCCTCATGATCTTTATCCCACATGGTGAGTGGTCCACACACATTGTCATCCGGGTCGTTGAACTGTGGGAAGAGTGTTGGAACAGGAACAAAGACAAGGTGCTTACCTGAGTCTAGAATTACCTTTTAAAAATTTTAAGTAGAGGTACAGCATACCAACAATGAGCCCTTTTAAAGTGTTCAAGCCAATGAATTTTTCACCTGTATGTATGCCTGGGCACTGCGACCTATGCCAAGATAAGGAACATTTCCAGCACCTCGGAAGGTCCCTCACCTTCCTTGGCCACCAACGCTCACCACCCCTGCCCGGGTCACCGCAACTCTGGTCTCTGCCACCGCAGATTAAAGTCGGCTGTTCTTGAACTTCATACAATTGAACCATACTGCACCTACGCTTTGGATCGCCTTCATTCACTTACTGCGGCGTCTGCAAGGGTCACCTCACCCACATTGTCCCAAGAGGGTGTCACTTGTACTTTTTCACTGTTGGGCAGCCTCGCATTGTAGGAATCCCTCACCCTAAATCCAGGCCTCTGTTGACTTCAGGCTTCCTAAGGTCACCCTGGACTGCCGTATAAAGAATTAAAGTCTCATCCCTCTTCCTCCTTCTCTTTTCCCTCTAGAACATAAGCTCCAAGAAGCGGAAACATTCTCTGCTTTGCTCACAGCCGAGCTCCTGTGGCAGAGACACCACTCTATCACGTACATAGAGGAGCTTCCCAGGTGGTGCTACTGGTAAAGAGCCTGACTGTCAGTGCAAGAGGCGTAAGAGATGCAGGTTCAGTCCCTGGGTTGGGAAGATCTGAAGTCATCCAGTGTCTGCCTATTTGGATTGAGGCTGCAGCGAACATTCCAACGCATCTTTTCGTGGACACTCACTTCCCTTGCTGGGTCAGGGGGCGGGACACAGGTTAGTTTTAGTAGATACAGCCAGACAGCTTTTCAGTTCACGCTCCCATGGTGACGCATCAGCTTTCCAGTGGTTCCACAGACTCACTAACACATGGCATCATTAGTCTTTTCAACACCAGCCATCTTGGTGCCTGTTTGCTTGAGTCCATAATTCTTAGCAATCCAAGATAAGCCAAAGCAGAATCGTTCGGGCCACTTTAATTTGAGTACATACATTGCCTTTCTCATCTGCTACTTTTAGAAATGTTAAAAAAAAAAAATAGGAGAGCAGATTTGCTATTTTCTCAGTTTTTATTGCTTGTGCTCGGCAGTTGTTGGTTTAATGAGTCATTTTGGCAGGCTTTGGGGGCAGGATATTATGAGAAACATCCCATGAAATCCCTGTTCTCAAGAATTAGACTTCACAGAGCAGGCTGGAAATTTTAAGAGGTAGCAAAAGGTAGCTCAGGTGTTTTTTTCTCCCTCCTTTCATGAGCGAGTGAGTGAGTGAAGTCGCTCAGTCGTGTTCGACTCTTTACGACCCCATGGACTGTAGCCCACCAGCTCCTCCATCCATGGAATTTTCCAGGCAAGAGTGCTGGAGTGGGTAGCCGTTTCCTTCTCCAGGGGATCTTCCCGACCCAGGGATTGAACTGGGTCTCCCGCAATGCAGGCAGGCGCGACACTGTCTGGGCCACCAGGGACAAGGAAGAAGGCAAAGGTGTCGAGCATCTGAAATCGGCTCCCCCCATTTCCTCCCAGTTCCCTGTTTCTAGAATCCTGGTAAAGCTGAATGAATGAGCAGAGGTTTTCGTTGTTGCTGTTTTTTAAATAACAACACCAAGTACTGAGAGGGAACCTGGGATCTGCGGCCATTTGGTTATCACCTGGAAGAAGCTTGGGTACTGCGTCCTCTGTCCCGCACCCTCCCAGGACCCTCTCCCAGCTCCCACTCTCGCCACTCGCCTTTACTGGTCTTCATCGCATTCGATGACGAGCCTTCGTCTCCTGCTCCAGAAACTATTTCAAGTACCTTCTATGTATTTGTGTGCAGGCATGCTAAGTCACTTTAGTTGTGTCTGACTCTTTGTGACCCTCTGGAGCAAAGACCCTTTGGAGCCCATCAGGCTCCTCTCTCCATGGGTTTCTCCAGGCAAGAATACTGGAGTGGGTTGCTGTGCCCTCCTCTAGGGGATCTTCCCAACCCAGGGACTGAACCTGCATCTCTTATGTCTCTTGCAGTTGGGTTCTTTACCAGTAGCACCACCTGGGAAGCTCCTCTGTGTACTTGACAGAGTGGTGTCTCTGCCCCAGGATCTCAGCCGTGAGCAAAGCAGAGAAAGATTCCACTTCTTGGAGCTTACGTTCTAGAGGGAAAAGAGAAGGAGGAAGAGGGATGGGGCATTAATTCTTCGTATGGTGGTCCAGGGTGACCTTAGGAGACCTAAGTGAAGAGGGGATGAGCCATTTAAACAGCCGGGCAAGGAGGTTTCCAGAAAAGGGAACAGCAAGAGCAAGGACCCTGAGGATGGGGAGAGCTGGGCGCTGGAGGAGCAGCCGGACCCTGGTGAGCAGGGGACAGGGAGAGATGCCAGCGTGGGTTTTATCCCAAGCGTGGCAGGAAGCCACGTGGCAGGACTGCAGTTGTAAGTGGTCCCTCCGACTGCTGGGGTGAGTGACCTGGGCCCAGAGGAGGCAGGGCGGTTCTCTGAGGGCGAGGATGCCGTGCATGTCCAGGAGAGCATCTTGCCAAATCCATCAAAGCTGCGGAATTTGTGACCAATGCCCTCCTCCAGGGGTCCGAGTGAACTCCCTTATCTTGTATCTCGTAGGAGCCTTAACTAAAGGCTCCGCATGGGCTCTCCTCCAGGCAGAGGGCAGCCGAGACCTGGAGAGACCGCGCTGGCTGGCTGGCTCTCCCCAGAGCCTCCCGCTGGCGAGGGGACGGACGCCTGTCTTCCTTGAGTAGCCGGCTCGTGGGGATGAGGGTGAGATGACACGCTGTCTGGGACCCTGGAGGCTCTCTTAGTGAGCCGGCCTGACTCAGGAGCTACTTGTGGTTTGGGGTCTGGGTGAACACCTAACATCCAGGTGAAGCAGACAATGGTGTCTAATGCTTTGACGGCTCCCCAGGAAGGAGAAGGCTTCTGGACCTGCCGCTAACTAAGATGCAGAGCCATCTGTTAGGAGGAGATGAGGCTTTGCATCCCTCATCCTCTCAGACCAGTGAAAGATGCTTGGGTTAAAAACATGTGTTCTGAGGACTTCCCTGGTGGTCCAGGGGTTAAGAATCCAGCTGCCACTGCAGGGACATGGGTTCGATCCTTGCTCTGGCAAAATTCTGTATGCCGCGGGGCCACTGAGCCCAGGTGTCAGACTGCTGAGCCCAAGTCACAGAGCCCACAAGCTGTAACTCCTGAAGCCTCAGCATCAGACCTAGACAGTGGCCCCTGCTCGTACAACTAGAGAAAGCCTTTGCACAGCTGCGAAGGCTAGGTGCCAACAAAAATAAATAAAACATTTTTTAAAATGTGTTGGGAAATGAGTGCTGAGGATGAGAAATCCGGTCCACCAGCTCTAGGACTTCTGCCCGAGGGAACCACGTTGTTGAGGACCTACTGTGTTTCAAGAGCTGTGTCAGAAAGGACTCTATTGCAGGATAATAAAAAGCCAGGACTGGTGGGGTGGTCACGACGCACAGCTGACATGTGTTATCTCTAAATTTCACCACCACCTTTAAGTTGGGTAAGATTATTCCCATTTCATAGCTGAGGAGACTGAGGCAGGCAGAAGTAAGCCATTTGCCTTGTCACTCTGCTGACAGGAGGCACAGCTGAGATTCAAAAAAGCACATTCTGTCCTCTGCACAGTGAAGTCTTCCCTCAAGTGTCATCAAGTCCCCAAATCTCTCAGGACTCCGTTTAGTTCACGTTAGTAGTGGTCGCTAAGTCGTGTCTGACTCTTTGGGACCCTATGGACTGTAGCCTGCCAGGCTCCTCTGTCCACGGGATTCTCCAGGCAAGAATACTGGGGCGGGTTGCTGTTTCCTCCTCCAGGGCATCTTCCCAACCCAGATATCAAACCCAAGTGTCCCGCACTGCAAGCAGATTCTTTACCATCTGAGCCACCAGGCTCAGTTTACTGATCCAAATCTGGAGGGGTCGGATAAGACAGCTTTTCGGGCCCTTCCAGCTCTTAAGTCCAAGCTCCCAGTCACGGCGTCCCCTCGCAAATCTATGGCTCTAGCTCTCACACCCTCTGTCTCTTTCCTCCCAGATCTGCCCTGGTTGAACATCACGGTAGCTTGTGTCGGCCGAATGGGGATCACCATCGTGTTCCAGATGGTGTGCCTGGTCAACGCCGAGCTGTTCCCTACATTCATCAGGTGAGTGTATCCACGGGGACAGGGTGGCTAGCTGCTGACAGGGCTGTGGGCCAGCCGGGCTCACTGAGGACCACTCTTAAAGATGCCCCCCAGGGTGGATGGGTTGACATTGAGATGGGGGTTGGGCATCAAAGACAGCCCACGCCTGATGCAGTAGAGAAGGTGAGATGGACAGGTTAAAGTGGACTCAGGGTCACAGCACGTGCCGTATGGAGGGCCAACATAAGAGAAAAGACATCTGGTTAAGGGCAGTTCCTATTTGGACCGTGACATACAGAGCATTGCCACACATGGCGTGCAGGTCATCCGGTAAAATTGCTGTTACCCGCCTTTCACATGTGAGCAGACCGAGGTTTACAAAGGGAAGGCGACCTCCCCAGGATCACACAGCTAGAAAGTGGCAGGGTCCAGGTAAGAACACACCGCTTCGCCCCTCTTATTTTTTTTCAACTGAAGTACGGTTGATTTACATTGGTGTGTGTGAATTTCTGCTGCACAGCCAAGAGATTCAGTTACACGTACCCAGAGTAATACATTCTTTCTCATGTTCTTTTCCACTGTGGCTTCTCACAGGGTAGTGAGTGACATCTGCTGTGTTCTACAGTAGGACCTGGCTGTTTGTCCGTCCTCTTTACACTCGTTTGCGTCTGCTAGGCCCAACCTCCCACTCCATCCCTCCCCTCCCCCTCCCTCTTGGGGACCAAGAACACACTTCTGTCTGCCCTTGAAGCTGGTATTTCCCTACAACGACAGAATACTTTGTAAGCATAGCAATGGGCCCAGATCATTCATTGTTTCAAGTCAGGTTTATTGAGGTAGAATTTTCTTAGAGCAAGATTTACCCTCAAAGGCACAGTTTGATGAGTTTTGATCTGTTCATTTCACCAGCACCATGATCAAGGTGACACAGATGCGTCTCCAACGTGTGCAAATGCGTCCTCCTGTCCCTTTGTGGTCCGCCTTCTCCCCTCCCACCTCCAGCACCGGGCAAGCCCCGATCTGGTTTCTCTCCCCATGGCTTTGCCGTTTCTTGAATGTTGCATACATGGAGTAACTTGGAGTGCAGGCTTTTGCATTTGGCTTCTTTCGCTTGACATCAGGGGACCCATCCAGGCCGTGGCTTGTATAATGCTCCATTCCTCCTTATTGCTGAGTGTGGTTTCCATGCGTGGAAGATGGACCATGATGTGTTTCTCTGTTTCTCAGTTCATGGAGGTTTGGGCTTTTTCCAGACAGAGTGATTACAATACAGGTGCCAGTAAGTATTCACTTATGGGTTTATGAGCTTCCTTGTGACTCAGCTGGTAAAGACTCTGCCTGCCATGCAGGAGACGCTGGTTCTATTCCTGGGCCGGGAAGATCTGCTGGAGAAAGGATAGGCTACCCACTCCTGTGTTCTTGGGTTTCCTTAGTGGCTCAACTGGTAAAGAATCCACCTGCAATGTGGGAGACCTGGGTTCGATCCCTGGGTTGGGAAGATCCCCTGGAGAAGGGAAAGGCTGCCCACTCCAGTATTCTGGCCTGGAGAATTCCATGGACTGCATATAGTCCGTGGAGCTGCAAAAAGTCGGACACGACTGAGCAACTTTTGCTTCACTATAGGTCTTTGGGTGGACATATGTCTTCATTTCTCTTAGGAAAAAACTTAGGGATGGGTCATATGGTAGTTGTGTGTTTAAATTCATGAGAAACTAACAATGTTTTCCAAAGTGGCCACACCAGTTTCTATCCCACCAGCTGTGTGAGACACAGGTGATTGCTCTGTATCCTCTGCTGTCCTTGGTGTCACCAGCTTAAAAAAAAAGCCATTCTTGGAGGTGGTGTTATTATCGTGACTTCGATTTACCTTGTCCTAACTACTGATAATGTTGATCACCGTTGCATGTCCTTATTACCATCTGTATCTTAGAAGGCTTAGTCTAAATGAAGAGTATTTTTATTGTAAAGGATTAACCCCCTTAAAGTTTAAATTCTGACCTTTGTTAGAGTTTGGCACATTTCTGCGAACACTTCCTCCACCCCGCCTCACTTTATAAATTCTTTCTTCTCCCCATATCATCAGACCAGTGATGTCTAAGAACTATTCCAGCTCTCCATCCTTCTCTTACACCTGGGCAGCCCTCAGAACCCTTTCATGAGCCAGAAGACACAGGTGACTGATTCAGTCTTTCCTGCACATCCCTCATTAAAAGGCCCTGTCTCATCTGGAAAAGATTGTTCGGAATGGGTACAGAGAGATAAAGGCAAATGAAGGAGAAAAATCTACAATTGGCAGTTCTGAGCCCAGAGTTTAAAACGGCTGGGCCAAACAATTCCATTGTCATGGCCACTGGACCCAGGGGACTGACTCAGAGTGTAAACTGCCAGAGGTCCTGAGTGCCTGGTCCAAGGCAGTGGAAAGCCAAGTGGCCCATCCTCAAGGGGCAGAGCATCCATTTGATGAGGATTCTCAAGAACCAGGAAGGAAAGCCAGATATTCAGAAATAACTTTAAACTTGATCCACACACATCACATGCCAAAGTAAGATAGTCATGAAAGTTTGGGTCTTTTCAATCAATTGAATCAAATCTCAATTGGAAAAAAAAGGGTCATTTCTGTTCCTTTATTACTTTATAATCGCTTCAGGTTGACAGAGTTTCTATTTAGACCATTTGACCCTGCTTCTTATGCACAGGAGGCTTCAGAGTTGAACAGCATCCTCCTTCTAACTGTCTGCAACATATACTGTCAAGACCCAGGTGTCACTAGTTGTAAAGAACCTGCCTGCCAGTGCAGGAGACACAAGAGATGTGGGTTTGATTCCTGGGTTGGGGAGACCCCCTGGAGGAGGGCATGGCAACCCTCTCTAGTATTCTTGCCTGGAGAATCCCAAGGACAGAGGAGCTTGGTGGGCTACAGTTCTTAGGGTCGCACAGAGTTGGACATGACTGAGGCGACTTGGCACGCAGGCACGCGTGCTCTGCCTTGTATTGAAAATCATCCACCCATTTTTACCTCTTCTCTATATTATGCGCTCCTTGAACACAGAGACTGCACAGCGTTCTTGTCTGCACCTCCTGAAGCTGCTCTGTAGCTCTACTAACCAGGCAGCTGGTGCTTGCAGAATGAATGGCTGAAGTGTCCCAGAGACCTGAATTTTCTTAATTTTATTTTTTAAGATATTTATTATTTTAAATTACATTTGGCTGCACTGGCTCTTCGCTGTTGCACGTAGGCTTTCTCTAGTTGGGGCGAGTGGGGGCTACTCTCCGGTTGCAAGACACGGGCTTCTCATTGCTGTGGCTTCTCTTGTTGCAGAGCGTGGACTCTAGAGCAGACTCAGTAGTTGTGGCGCACGGGCTTAGTTGCTCTGTGTCCTGGGGGATCTTCCTGGGCCTAGGATGAAACCGTGTCCGCTGCATTGCAAGGTGGATTCTGAACCACTGGACCACCAGGGAAGCCCTATGAGTTTTAAAGATGGAAGCTAGTTTCTTACTTCTTCTAGCCTCTGTGTGCTTGTAAAATCTTTCTCTTTTTTAAGACTTATCCTCTTAAAATTATTTTTAAAATGGTGATTTTTTCCCCCTCCTCTTGGAAACCACACTAAAGCTACTAGAAGAATGAGAGGAGCACATGAGGGCTTATCTTTATTATTCACTGCTGCTGCGTGAGAATCTACATTTTCATCAATGAATATTTCAACACAAATAATTTAATAGCAACAAAAAGGAAGGAGATGCAGAAAAGAAAAAAAAAACAAACCCTGCAAATGCCATCTTTGAAAGTAGGACGACCTTGAAAGAAGGTGTAGGAAGAAGGGCTGCCTAGTACAGTGAATATAAAAGGGTCTAGAAGACTCCAGGGAGGTCCACTGGGGCAGCAAACTTGAGACAAGGCCAGAGGTTTTACAAGGTAGGAAGGGAGCTTGAAGAATCTAACCCACAATCCCTTGTTGGAGGAACAAGATGGGTCCAAGCTTCCCTGTCCTTCCCTATCTCTCAGGTCCATTGAGTCAGTGATGCTATCTTGCCATCTCATCCTCTGCTGCCGGCTTCTCCTTTTGCCTTCAGTCTTTCCCAGTATCAGGGTCTTTTCCAATGAGTTGTTTCTTCTTATCAGGTAGCCAAAATATTGGAGCTTCAGCTTCAGCATCAGTCCTTCTAATGAATATTCAGGATTGATTTCCTTTAGGATGGACTGGCTTGATCTCCTTGCAGTCCAAGGGACTCTCAAGAATCTTCTCTAGCACCACAATTTGAAAGCGTCAATTCTTTGGCACTCAGCCTTCTTTATGGGCCAACTTATGCATCCGTACATTACTACTAGAAAAACCATAGTTTCTACTAGATGGACCTTTGTGGCAAAGTGACGCCTCTGCTTTTTCATATGCTGTCTAGGTTTGTCATAGTATTCCTTCCAAGGAGCAAGCGTCTTTTAATGTCATGAGTAGGGATAAGAGAGTCAAAGCATTTAATCATAGACATCCCTGGCCAGAAAGAGAATTTCTAATAGCTTAAACATGCCCTGGTCCTTCTCCACAAATCCTTCTAAAATAGCTGCTGCAGGAAGAAATAATAGTGTTGAATGCTGAATCACACATAAAAAAGTAACTTTCCCAGGAGCTATACAAATATATCATGAGATAAAAAGGAGAAAGAAAGAGGAAAAGCAAGTGACAAATGAAGAAAATGCATAGGGAAAATATTATCAGAAAGCAAATGAAAAGTATAGCCAAGTGTACTATGACTAAGTACAAAATAGTAAAGAATTAGCCATCTCTGTAAAAGAAGAGTGTAAGGCAGAGAATGTAAGTTCTTCAGAGAATGTGTGATAAGACAAGAGATGAAGTCAGCTCAGGCTGAAAAAAAAAAGAAATATTAAAATATTTTACAAATGAAAACCACATTGAAAGCAGTACAAGGGAGAATTGATAAAGGAAAGGTAAGACAGAATTAAGAATTGCAAAATAAGATTGAAATAAGCAAAAAGTTTAAAAGGCTTAGAGATTATGCTTATACATATGTCCCAAAGAAGATCATTGAACTAATGAAACCAAAGAACTTAAAGAAATAAAAAAAACTTAAAAGAACTTCTGGAAATAAAAGAATGCTTGGATCTATGATTTGAAGGTGGCATACAGTGAGAGTTATAGGAAAACTTGATTCTAAGCAATATTAACAAATATTCCAGTTAAGTGACTGTGCTTCAGAGATAAAGAAAGACTTATGAGGTACCCAGGCTGAAAGTGTAAGTCACATGTATCAGGAGAAAGTCAAACTGATACCATTTGATGAAGCTTGTGAAACATCCTGCAATGATCCCAAGGAGAAGAAATGTAACTCAAAGAATTTTATCCAAACTCTCATTCCCAAATAAAAACAACATCCAATTATTTTGTTCCTTAAAAATATGGTTACTATAAACTTTTTCCAAAAAAGCTATTAGAGAAAAAATTCTCAGTAAACACAATAAGTGGAGTAATACTTCAAAGTTATTGATGGTGATTACTGAATTTGAGATTAAAACCCTCAGTTTCTGTTTTGATTACAGAATATAAATTGACAATACAGAAATGCTATAACTAAAAATGGACTTTAGCTTTCCAGGTTTCTCTGTCCATAGAATTCTCCAGGCAAGGCTGCTGGAGTCATTTCCTTTCCCAGGGGATCTTCCCAACCCAGGGATAGAGCCCAGGTCTCCGGCATTGCAGGCAAATTCTTTACCATCTGAGCCACCAGGGAAGCCCAATAACTAAAAAAATTTGGAAAGGGAAGAAAGAATGTTGGAGGTGGTGTGATACACTGATTTTCTCAATACTTTCTCCAGGAAAAAATATATCACTAAAAGCTAATAAATTAAGTAGTTTTATAGGCATATTTTAAGAGATGAAGGCAAACAGTAAGAACAATGATATTATTAACTACAGCCAGTGCATGGAGGGATGATTTGAGGAGAAAGTAAAAATACACTAATTTTAAAGTTGTTCTTAATAGTTAACCAATACTATCTAAAGAAATAGAGTATTAAGTATATTCTCAAACCTTCTTAAGTATCAGAAAAAAATACACATAACCAACACAAACTGAGAAATAAAAGACACAGAAAACAATAAAAAACATGGCATATGTTAATATATTTATAAAATGTTAATAAACAGTTAATGACAGAATTAAGAACAAACATTTCTGATATTTAAATAAATATAAAGAGACTCAACTCCTTTATTGAAAAACAAAAGTAAAAAGGCTCTAATTTCATTGTAAAGCAAAATCTAACCATCTGCTGCATAGTTGGAGTCTAACTTTTCCTCAGAAAGGTTGAGAAGCAAGGAATGCACAAAAGCAGGTGCTTCCCCAGTGGCTCAGTGGTAAAGAATCCACTTGCAATGCAGGAGACTCAGGAGGCATGGGTTTGATCCCCCGGCTCCCCCGGAGGAGGAAATGGCAATGCTCCAGTGTTCTTGCCTGGAGTCTCCTATGGACAGAGGAGCCTGGCGGGCCACAGTCCTTGGGGTCGCAAAGAGTCAGACAGCACACGCACACTGGGTAAATGGAAGCAAAACTGTAGCAAGAACCACGATGTTATCAGACAAAGTTGAATTTATGGCAAAACTGTATTAAGACAAAGAAGACCCTAAATCGTAGTTAAGAGAGAATCCACAATGCTTTCTCAGGATAGTTTTACAAAATATTTAATTAATAGAAAACTTCAGTGATCCACAGTTCTAGAGTATAGGAAAAGGAGGAAGTTTTTTTAAAAAATTGTTTATAAGCTCTCATGATGTTGATGTCAAATAGCAACAAAAATAAAGGAAACAAGAAAACTGCGAATATTATTTATGGATGATAAATTCAAATCCTAAACAGTGTATTATCAAGCAGAATAGTGGAGCACATTAAAATAATAACACATAGTATTTGGGCTCCAAAATCATTGCAGATGGTGATTGCAGCCATGAAATTAAAAGACGCTTACTCCTTGGAAGAAAAGTTATGACCAACCTAGTTATGACCTCTGCTATATTTAAAAGCAGAGACATTACTCTGCCGACTAAGGTCCGTCTAGTCAAGGCTATGGTTTTTCTTGTGGTCATGTATGGATGTGAGAGTTGGACTGTGAAGAAGGCTGAGCGCCGAAGAATTGACTGCAAGGAGATCCAACCAGTCCATTCTGAAGGAGATCAGTCCTGGGATTTCTTTGGAAGGAATGATGCTAAAGCTGAAACTCCAGTACTTTGGCCACCTCATGCGAAGAGTTGACTCATTGGAAAAGACTGTGATGCTGGGAGGGATTGGGGGCAGGAGGAGAAGGGGACGACAGAGGATGAGACGGCTGGATGGCATCACTGACTCAATGGACGTGAGTCTGGGTGAATTCCGGGAGTTGGTGATGGACAGGGAGGCCTGGCGTGCTGTGATTCATGGGGTCGCAAAGAGTCAGACACGACTGAGCAACTGAACTGAACTGAACTGAAGATGAGTTATTCCAGGAATACAGAGATAGCTTAATATTAGAAAATCATAGTATAGTTCATGCTAATAAATTAAAAGAAAATTGCACTCTTCTCTCCATGGATAAAAGAGGCATTCAATAAAAGTCAACACCTATTTTTGTTTTTTAAATCTCTCAATAAACATGGATAGATAATTTTTCATGTAGTTTTCTCAGTATGTTTTCCAGCTAAAAAGAAAGATATTATTGAAAGCTGGTGAATCAAGTAAATTACAAAGCATATTTAATGATTATAATGGCAAACGCTAAATAAATAACTAAACTGAGGTCATAGAGGGAGACTTTGGGAAGGGAATAAAAATGTACTAATGTTATAATTACTCATTTTAGGGAGTAAGAAATTGTGCAAATGGATGTAATAGAAGAAGCTTAAAAGGATAAAACTTTTCTTGATTTATCATTCCTGATTTGACCATGTCTTCGACCCAAAGCTCAAGATTATTTATAGGAATACCCTGAAGTGGCTATATTCATATAAGACAGAATGATCAAAAACTATTGTCAGGGATAAAGAGGTCATTTCAAGTTGACAGTTTCCTCCCTAGCTTTCTTTGTCCTTTATTTCTTAATCTCCTCTCTTTATCCTTCCTGTCCCTCTATGTGAAAGCAAAAACCCTAGTCAGACCAACCAGTTCTCCAGACCATTGTTATAATCCAATTCCGACATTCAGTTCAGTTCACTCAGTCCTGTCCGACTCTTTGTGACCCCATGGACTTGTAGCAATCCAGGCTTCCCTGTTCATCACCAACTCCCAGAGCTTGCTCAAACTCATGTCCACTGAGTTGGTGATGCCATCCAACCATCTCATCCTCTGTTGTTCCTGTCTCCTTCTGCCTTCAATCTTTCCCAGCATCAGGGTTTTTCCCAATGAGTCAGTTCTTCGCATCAGGTGGCCAAAATATTAGAGTTTCAGCTTCAGCATCAGTCCTTCCAATAAATATTCAGGACTGATTTCCTTTAGGATTGGCTGATTTGATCTCCTTGCAGGCCAAAGGACTGCAACACCACAGTTCAAAAGCATCAATTCTTCGCCACTCAGCTTTCTTTATGGTCCAACTCTCACATCCACACATGGCTACTGGAAAAGCCATAGCTTTGACTAGACAGGCCTTTGTTGGCAAAGTGATGTCTCTGCTTTTTTATGGGGAGGGAAGTGGGAGGGGGTTTCAGGTTTGGGAACACGTGTACACCCATGATGGGTTCATGTTGATGTATGGCAAAACCAATATAGTACTGTAAAGTAAAATTAAAAAAAAAAAGAAAAGAATCTGAAAAAAAAAAATGCTGTCTAGGTTGGTCACAGCTTTTCTTCCAAGAAGCAAGTGTCTTTCAATTTTATGGCTGCAATCACCATCTGCAGTGATTTTAGAGCCCAAGAAAGTAAAGTCTGTCACTGTTTCCACTGTTTCCCCATCTATTTGCCATGAAGTGATGGGACCGGATGCCATGATCTTCATTTTCTGAATGTTGAGCTTTAAGCCAACTTTTTCACTCTCCTCTTTCACTTTTATCATGAGCCCCTTTAGTTCTTCTTTGCTTTCTCCCATAAGGGTGATGTCATCTGTGTATCTGAGGTTATGGATATTTCTCCCAGCCATCTTGATTCCAGTTTGTGCTTCACCCAGCCTGGCATTTCCCATGAAATTCTGACATTAACTACCTGGAATTAGCAACCTCCCTCCTGGAGTTCATTCATTTGCTATAAGGCCCATGGAACTCAGGGAAGCACTTGCACTTACTCATTTGTTATAAAGGTGATAAACAGGCGGCCAGAGGAAGAGATTCGCAGGCAGGGCTGGCAGAGTCCTACCACATGCACTCTGTCCCCCCGGAGCTGGGATGTGCCTTTCTCTTAGCACGTTACGTAGGTGCGGGTGATGAAATCGTCAGTGATTCTTTTTTTTTCAAGAATATTTATTTGTTTATTTTTGACTGTGCTGGGTCTTTGAGGCTGTGCTCGGGCTTTCTCCAGTTTCCGTGAGCAGGGGCTACTCTTCCTTCAGGACCACAGGCTTCAGCAGTTGCAGCACACAGACTCAGTAGTTGTAGCGTACGAGCTTAGATGCTCCTCGGCATGTGGAATCTTCCCGAACCAGGGATCAAACCCACATCCCCTGCATTGGCAGGCGGATTTCTATCCACTGTGCCACCAGGAAGTCCAGTCATCAGGGATTAACCTCATCGCCAGCCCCTCTCCCCTCCCTGGAGGTTGGGGAATGGGCGGTGTAATTGCTGTAGCGAAAGTTTACCATTTGGAAAACTGATTCACAGAAATGTCATATTTTTTGGTCTCTGTATTTTACCAGGAACCTTGGCATGATGGTGTGTTCCTCCCTGTGTGATGTGGGTGGGATTCTCACCCCATTCCTGGTCTTCAGGCTGATGGAGGTTTGGCAAGGCTCGCCACTCATTTTGTTTGGTAAGATTATTATTTCTTATTCACAGCCCAGTGTGAATAGTCGATAACTACTGGACGAGTGAATGGCACCCCCCGAGGGTGCAGAAGGGAAGGGTGGTGCCGGCCCTTTCATTGTCTCCTGGCTCCTCTGTCTTGCTTCACAGGAAAGATAAGATGCCGTTCTTACATCATGGGCCAGAGGTGTACGTCCTGTGGCTCTGGAGTCCAATAATTCCTTCTACAGAATAGAACAGGAGAGCATTTGTGATGCAGCCTCCTGGTTTCTTAGTGAATTTGACGCCCAGCTTTGGTGAACTTCCCATGTGATCGCTAGATGTTAGGTTGCCGTCACTCCTCTTCTGCTTCCAGATCGTAACAACTGACAACAGACACAAAGGGGCAATGGGAACCCAAGTTTAGTACCTGGTTTGTTACTGATTATATTAGGTTAGAAGAGGAGGAGGGAACTCATCCACTTCTCCCCAAACCTGCCACTTAGCGGAGGGCAAATCGACTGCCTGTGTGTGGAGAGCTGCCATGTCTGGGCCAGGTAAACCCCTGCGGGTAGGGTAGAGTGGGAGTGGATGAGTAGCAAGAGAGGCCCACACTGCCCACATACACATCACCTGGGCTCCATATCGTGTACATGTAGTAGCTATAAGATCCACTGTATAGTTTATATATGGGCATCCCAGGTGGCGCAGTGGTAAAGAATCTGCCTGCCAGTGCAGGAGATGCGGGTTCAATCCCTGGACGGGAAGATCCTTTGGAGGAGGAAATGGAAACCCACTCCAGTACTCTTGCCTGGAAAATCCCATGGACAGAGGAGCCTGGTGGGCTGCAGTCCATGGGGCCACAAAGAGCCAGACATAACTGAGTGACTGAGCATGCGTGCATAGTTTATATTATACAATTATATAATATATCATACTACATTATATTATATATATATAAATCGGAGAAGGCATTGGCACCCCATTCCAGTACTCTTGCCTGGAAAATCCCATGGATGGAGGAGCCTGGTGGGCTGCAGTCCATGGGGTTGCTAAGAGTCGGACACGACTGAGCAACATCCCTTTCACTTTATTGGAGAAGGAAATGGCAACCCACTCCAGTGTTCTTACCTGGAGAATCCCAGGGACGGGGGAGCCTGGTGGGCTGCCGTCTATGAGGTCACACAGAATCGGACACAACTGAAGCAACTTAGCAGCAGCAGCAGCATATATATAAATATAATGAGGGCTTCCCAGGTGGTGCTAGTGGTAAGAAACCTGCTTGCCAATTCAGGAGACATAAGAGATGTGGGTTTGATCCCTGGATTGGGCAGATCTCCTGGAGGAGGGTGCAACAATCAATTCCAATATTCTTACCTGGAGAATCCCATGGACAGAGGAGCCTGGTGGGCCATAGTTCATGGAGTCTCAAAGCATCGGACATGAGTGAAGTGACTTAGCATGCATGCATGCATGTATATAATAGTAGCTACATATATACTTTATATATATAGTTACTAGTCAAAATTGAGTTTTCTATTGTACCTGAATCAATAAATCCCCCTAATATTTAAGCATCAGTTGCTGTAGAACTGTATTCTTAGGTAGATGTACAATGAGGCTTTCTGGGTAGCTCAGCTGGTAAAGAATCTGCCTGCAATGCAGGAGACCTGGGTTGGAGGAGGGCATGGTAAATAACTACTCCAGTATTCTTGCCTGGAGAATCCATGGACAGAGGAGCCTGGTGGGCTACAGTCCAAGGGATCACAAAGAGTCAGACATGACTGAGCAACTAAGCACAGCACAGGTGTACAAGGAGGGAAGTATTTCCTTTTCTTACTCTGCCGTTTCCCCCGTTACCATATTGCTTTTAGTTTTCTAGACATCGCTGACTTTTCGAAGTGGCCCTCACACATGTATTGCCTATGCATCTCTTTAATTAGCTGTCATCATCTGTAAATGGTGTTGGCCATGCTCTAACGGCTCCATGTTGAATCTGTCTCGTTTGAAGCGGCCTTGGGGCTGGTTGCCGGGGGAATGACGCTGCTTCTTCCGGAAACCAAGGGGGTCACTTTGCCAGAGACCATTGAGGATGCTGAAAATCTGCAGAGGTGAGAGCCGGCCACTGGGGGACCCAGAGCCCCATGTTAGACTTGCCCTCCCTGTTATGAAACTCTCCATTTCCTGTCTTCTGGGAGGGCTTTACTGGTCTTGTTTGGCCTGTTATCACCCCAGAGCTGTTACAGAGAGAAACACAAAGCAGTGACTGTTGGCTAAAAAGGAAAGCAGGGAGAGCCGGAGTGTATGTTTTTGGTGGGCAGTCATCTGCTCTAAACCGCGAGTCGCAAGGTTTTGTTTATTGTTTATGATGCCGACCACGCGGAGCACCGCGGCCCCTAGCTCACCCCAGAGTTGTTGGGAGCTATTTTTAAATCAATCTTCTGTCTTTTTTGTGACTGTTGGTTCAAATTCCTTAGTGACTTTCTTCACAAAGAAGAATGACTTAAAACTTTCACTCCTGTAACAGGGACAAGTGCTTCAGTGGAGTCTCAGGTCCTACTCTTAAAGCCATCAAACAGGAAAGGAAAAAAAGTGTCTGATGACGTAGTCATTACAGGCTTGGTTCTCTGGATTCTATGTAAGGACCCACGTGTCCCTGGGAAGTAGAGCAAGAGACTCTGGGGACTCACTGAGGCTTAGGTTCAGTCCAGGGGCAGCCACCTACTTGGCCATGCGACCTTGGGAATATCATTGAACCCTCTAACCTTCGTTTCCTTGCCTGAAAAGTAGCCACAATAATACTTAACTGAGAAGTGTGCTGTGAAAATTCAATGAGGTTAAGTAGGTGACAACGACTTAGCCACTGCCTGGCACATAGTAGGTGTTCAACAAATTTTGGATTCTTACCATTCTTCCTGCACACTGCGTGATTTCCTCAATGATTCTCAAATTTACTCTGCAGAGGAGTCACAAATGGAGCTTGCTAAAATGCAGATTCCTGGGCCCTTTCGGTTTTTGACTTCATAAGTGAATGGGGGAACATGATCTTTTCATGATGATCAATACCCGTCAGTGCACTTCACTTTGAGAAATTCTTCATCTCTCAGTACTGATAAGGGACACACACTCTGTGTGAACTGTAAGCACATTTTGTCATATGGGTAGTAGACACACATAGCTACACATTGGTCCTTGCTGACAGTACCTTCCTCTGGTCCCAAGGAGTAGACACATATAGTAAGGTTGACTACCTGATTTTGAAAGTTTCGTTATAATTCGTTAATAGGCACTTGGTCATCTTTTACGGTGTTGGCTCCATCACCAATGACTCCATCGTCAGAGCCATTCCTGCCTGGCCAGGGGAGGCCAGGGCTTCTGCTTGGAGCTCCATGCCGCCATGGACACACTTTCTTCTTGATAATGCCCTTCCCTATGTATAATCACCACTTATTTCATTATCTGTCTTCTCTGCTATACGAATTTCATAAATAGAGAGATCATTTCAATGATACCTTCTTGGGATGTCCCACGTGGTCCAGTGGCTAAGACACCATGCTCCCAAAACAGGGGGCCCGGGTTCAGTCTATATTCAGAGAACTAGATTCCACATGCTGCAACTAACATATCCCACGTGCTGCAACTAAGATCCCTTGTAGCCAAATCAATTGAAATTTTAAAAAATGACACTTTCTTCCCTACTGTCCAGGAAACAAGCTCAGGGAATGGGAGTGACGGGAGCTCTGGCTAATAGACGTCACACTGCGTCAGCTTCACTGAGTTTCGGGTGCCGTCCACCCCATCCTCGCAAAACACTGTGAGGCAGCTGTTGTCATCAGCACACCTGCTCTACAGATAAGGGAAATCGTGATAGATGCTCCCGAGCCCCAGCTTCAAGGTGGCATGCTGACTCTCAGGGGATGCTGTGAGACAGACACACAGATGCTCTGTGGAAGGGTCAGAAACCCTTTCTGTAAAGGACCAAGGAGTAAATACTTCCGGCTTTGGGGACGTGCAGTCTTTGTCCCCAGGTTCTGCCCTTTCAGAACGAAAGCGGTCACAGTTCATAAACGAATGGATGCGGCTGGGTTCCAGCACAACTTTAGGTATGGAAGTTGACACTGAGATTTCATCCAATTTTCAAGTGTCAAGAAATAATATTTAACACTTGACTTTCAAGAACTATTTTAAAATGTAAGAAACCATAGCAAAACAGGAAGAGAACCAGAAACTGGCCACCCGAGGTCTCTGCTCAGCCTGTTCTTCTTCATCACCTGCTATGTACGTTCTCACCTTCACTTTTGAGACTTATTCCCAGGTGAAACTTTGCAACAGATTCTTAAAAAGCCATGATTGATTTTAACTTAAAACCTGAAAAGAGATATTTATTTCTTTGGCTGCGTCAGGTCTTAGTTGTGGCAGGCAGGACCTAGTTCCTTGACCAGGGATCGAACCTGGGGCCGCCTGCTTTGGGAGTGCGGAATCTCAGCCACCAGACCACCAGGGAAGTCCCTATGGTAACTTAAATTTTTCTTTTTGGTCGCTGCAGGAAAGTAAAACCCAAAGAACACAAGATTTACCTGCAGGTTCAAACATCAGAACTCAACACACAGGCGCCCGAGAGAGATGCTTCGCAGGGGACAGCGCAGCAGAAATGAAGACCGAATTCTCACCCTTTCAGAAGCCCTGAACGCTTCCTCCCACCTGCCTGCCCTCAAATCAGTATCAGTTCTAGAGAATGCTAACTGTGCTTTGCTCTATTTTGTTTTCTTAAAGTCTCTCAAAGCTCTGGCTATCTTTTATCTACTTATCTTCTCTAGTGAGAGCTATTGGTGGTTAGCAGGTACTTGCTTAGCCAAAGTATTTTGAAAGCCCAGTAGCATTTAAATGCTGTTAGACCAGAGGCCTCTGTCATTGGTTTCCTAGAATAACTATTGTTTTATTCACTCTCTGAAAGAAAACGTCTTTGTAGGCATCATGTTGGCATTTTAGCATCTAGGCTCCTTGGAGGACTACTGGTTTATGAATATGGTGACTCTTCCAGCCAACTCTACCCCAAGCATGCTTATACACCTGTGATGGCACAAAACAGGCTCCTTATTCCAAGACCAGAAGGTCTGCAAGATTTTGGGGGGGGGAGAGTTTCGGCAACCCACATTTTAGGAATGCTTCATTCTATTTCACTCTGGCTTTTAGTTCTTATTGGTGATTCTAGAAGGTGACCTCATATGCCAACAATGGAATATCACAGTGGACATATAAACAAAGGAGTTCAGCTTACTTCTTTTTATAATTTTTTAAAGAAACGTTTTGACTTCACTGCATGGCACGTGGGGTCTTAGTTCCCTGACCACGGATTGAACCCATGTCCCCTGCCCTGGAAGCGTGGAGTGAACCCACTGGACCACTGGGGAAGTCCCAAGTTCAATTTACTCTGAGTTAGTAGTACCTGGTTCAAGTTCTAGTTCAAGAAGTGATTTCGGTTCCTGGAGAAAACAGAAACTTTATTTATTTTAAAAGTTCTTTATTCGCGAGACAAACCACAAATGAGGACCCTTCAGAACACACTGTGGGAGAAAAGATTCTGATGCAAATTGGAGGTGTGATCGAACACATGTGGTATTTCCTTATAAACACTTCTGGCCAGGTTGGCTGAGCTGAGGGATGGCCTCGCGGACTCGAGATACTGGGATTTCGTTCTGGGCAGCACTGATCTTCCTTGAGAGTGGACGTGGGCTAATCGGAAACCTGAAACTCTGTCATTGGTAAAACAACGAAAACAAAAAAATCAACTAGATTCGAATTTTTTAAATTGTAAATAAATAAATAACTAAAATAAAACCACATCTGGGGCCCATGGAGGGGACCTAGCGCTCCATTTCAGCTTTTCCCAAGCAAAGCCCTGATTCTGAGTCTTCTCTTTCTGACTGTCAGAGTTATACTCTTTACTGGCAGCAAATATGTTAATTGTAGGCTTTGAATCAGTTTTTCAAATGTGTATTAAAAAATACCCTCTCTAATTTTTCTTAGAATCTTGGGCAAAACTTCTGAAGCAGGCTTTAGACGGAGAGGTTGCTGCTGTTTCTCACTCTCTAAGTTGTGTCTGACTCCCAGCAGCCCCATGGACTGCAGCACATCAGGCTTCCCTGGCCTTCACTATCTCCCGGAGCTTGCTCAAACTCACGTCCACTGAGTCGATGATGCCATCCAACCCTCTCATCCTCTGTCGTCCCCTTCTCCTCCTGCCCTCAATCTTTCCCAGCATCAGGGTCTTTTCCAATGAGTCAGCTCTTTGCATCAGGTGGCCAAAGTATCGGAGCTGGGTTATTGTTAAAAACAACAGTAAAACCTCTGATTTTCTTTCTGCTCAGAAGACATGTCTGGACAAAGTAGACATGTGGTTCTGGGAGAGAAGCAGGCCGCCCTTGAACATCACAAGGCTTTGGATCAGAGTGAAGCCTGTCTGAACCGTGAAAGAGTGCTTCTCTGCCGACCCGGGAGCAGCTTCTCCAGGGCACAGGAGGAAAGCCACGCGTCAGGACAGGGCACTGGGCCCCTGACTCCTCGCTGTAGCTACACCAGAGCCAGAGTCAGTCCTGCCGGGGCTAGGGGTGGGGGGTGGGGCAAAGAAGTCACGTGAACAATTGGAGCACCTGGGAGGTGTGACTCAGGCCTCAGGACGCAGGCAGCTCCTGGAAAGGGCCCCAGGCCTCCTCCCTGGAAGAAGTCCTGTTCCTTCAGCATGTATCTACTGAGCACCTGCTGTATGCATGCCTCTGTCATCTTGGCCCCTTAGAGAACCGGAAGGCAGCTATAGATGTGCTGGGACCAATGCTCACACAAGGACTCACAGTAGAAATGAGGCCTTTGTGAGGTCGTTCCAGCCATCCTGTTGGACGAGGAGGAGCAGCACAGCCAACCTCACAGGAAGTGGAGGGATGGGAGGGTCTCGACATCAGCTCCCCAGCCTGCCCCAGAGTTTCCTGCAGTGTCTAGAACCCCACGATTAGAGATTTCTCCCTGCAGGTCTTGAAAGCTAACCACTGATGGTTGAGCGCTAACCACTGATGAGACAGAGGAAGCAATGGGGGCGGGGCTGCCTGCCTGGTCGGACCCAGTGGGGACAGGTGGGCAGGGCCAGTGTCTACAGAGGGCAGGTGATTGCAGGACAGGAAGCGTGCTTCCTGGGACACGGCGTGGCCCTGAAGTGGCAACCTTATGTCACAGAAGGGGACCCAACCCTGGAAGGAGCCGAATGTGACTCCCACGCCTCCTCCACCATCTGCTGATTTTATGGCCTTGTCCCAGCTCCAGGCCCCTGGTCCCCACATCTGCATGGCCCAGGGGACCCTCTGAGCTCCAGCTGGAGAAACCACTGAGCTATCCACTCCGCAGTCCCTGCACTGGTTGCTAAGGGCAACATGTGCTATTTCCACCCGACTATGTCTCTCTGCAGGCGAAGGTCCAAAATCGGACATTTCAAGGTGCTGGCAGACTCCCCTGGGGGTGCCTTCATTTAATGCCGTGCTTTAAATCCGCCTGTGACTGCAATCTCCCAAGCATCCGAAGCTTAAACAAGATGAAAGTTCTTGCTCACATTGAAGAAGTTCGAGGCTGTCTGTCCGGCGCTGGCTGATGGCTTGGGGACCAGTTCTGGTGCCACCATTTCATTGCTCTGCTGGACAGGGCTTCCCAGGCCCCAGGTGGCTGCTGGGGCCACACCCATTGTACCCACACCCACTGCTGGGGAGGGGGCCAGGCCCCACTGCAGGGGACAGGGCACAGCGGGGAGGACACTTCCTGGAAGAGTGAGGACTTCAGATAAAAACTAAGTCCGAGAAACACAAGATTGCATTTCTCACACACTTGAATTTCGTGGCCTGAGAACTTGTGAAGTGATGCCATACACACTGGTCTGCAAGTTAACTTTCTTCCATTACAGCCACATGGGTCTGGTTCTTTGTAATGACTGTACAGTGATGCATTGAGCAAGAGAATTTATTCAACCACTACAGTTCCTAGAAAGCGTCTGTCTACAATGCGGGAGACCTGGGTTCGATCCCTGGGTCGGAAAGATCCCCTGGAGAAGGAAATGGCAATCCACTGCAGTACAATTGCCTGGAAAATCGCAAAGAATAAGACACAACTGAGCGACTTCACTTTCACTGGAAATCAAATGACAGTGTTTTTGTTGTTATTGTTGTTGGTTCTCCGGCCCCATCCTGCTTTGCCACATTCTCTCTGCATGGCCTGTCCTTGGAGTGGCCAGGCTTTCCCTCCTGGACAGTCCACAATCTAGTCCTGCCCTTTCAAGCATTTTGTGAGCTAAACACATTTTTCTTGCTGATCCAAATTCTGTTTGTCTCATCTTACCAATTCATTTTGTTCTCTCTTTCTCACACATTTCACATGGCATATTATGTTACATATGAAAATCACCCCAAACATACAAGACTGCATGTAAAATTTCTTACCAGGTACATTTTCCAAAATTCTCCAAGTGAGGATTCAACAGTACATGAACTGAGAACTTCCAGATGTTCAAGCTGGATTTAGAAATGGCAGAGGAACCAGAGATCAAATTGCCAACATTCGCTGGATCATAGAAAAAGCAAGAGAATTTCAGAAAAACATCTGCTTTATTGACTATGCCAAAGCCTTTGACTGTGCAGATCATAACAAACTGTGGAAAATTCTTAAAGAGATGGGAATACCAAACCATCTTACCTGCCTCCTGAAAAATCTGTATGCAGATCAAGAAGCAACAGTTAGAACAGGACATGGAACAACAGACTGGTTCCAAACTGGGAAAGGAGTATGTCAAGGCTGTATATTGTCACCTTGCTTATTTAATTTACATGCAGAATACATCATGCAACATGGTGGACTGGATGAAGCACAAACTGGAATCAAGATTTCAGGGAGAAATATCAATAGCCTCAGATATGCGGAATATACCATCCTTATGGGAGAAAGCAAATAAAAGAGCCTCTTGACGAAGGTGAAATAGGAGAGTGAAAAAGCAGGCTTAAAACTCAACGTTCAGAAAACTAAGATTGTGGCATTTTGTCCCAACACTTCAAGGCAAATAGATGGGGGAACAATGGAAACAGTGACAGACTTTATTTTCTTGGGCTCCAAAATCACTGCAGATGGTGGCTGCAGCCATGAAATTAAAAGATACTTGCTCCTTGGAAGAAAAGCTATGACAAGTCTAGACAGCATATTTAAAAGCAGAGACATTACTTTGCCAACAAAGGTCCGTCTAGTCAAAGCTGTGGTTTTTCCAGTAGTTATGAATGGGTGTGAGAGTTGGACCATAAAGAAAGCTGAGCTCTGAGTTGATGGTTTTCAACGGTGGGTTTGGAGAAGACTCTTGAGAGCCCCTTGGACTACAAGGAGATCAAACTAGTCAATCCTAAAGGAAATCAGTCCTGAATATTCATTGGAAGGACTGATGCTGAAGCTAAAACTCCAATACTTTGACCACCTGATGTGAAGAACTGAGTCACCGGCAAAGACCCTGATGCTGGGAAAGATGGAGGGCAGAAGGAGAAAAGGATGACAGAGGGTGAGATGCTTGGATGGCATTACCAACTTGATGGGAATGAGTTTGAGTACGCTCCAGGTGTGGATAATGGACAGGGAGGCCTGGTGTGCTGCAGTCCATGGGGTTGCAAAGAGTCAGACACGACTAACCAACTGAACTGAACTAACATTTTCCAAACATCTCAGTTAAAATTTTTGCTCTGTCTTAGTTAAATACCTCCCCTCCCACTAGGTACTTTATTGTTGTTCTTGTTTAGTCCCTAAGTCTTGTCTGACTCTTTTGTGACCGCAAGGACTGTAGCCCAGCAGGCTTCTCTGTCCATGAGATTCTCCAGGCAAGAATGCTGAAGTGGGTTGCCATTTCCTCCTCCAGGGGATCTTCCTGACCCGGAAAGAACCAGATTCTTTACCGCTGAGCCACCGGGGAAGCCTGCTAAGTACTATCCTTATCTCTCAAATGCAAGCAAACGTGTTCTGATCTTCTGCCCTTCGAGGGATGTGAAAGGAGGCTACTGTCCCCTTGGGAAGTGACCTTGTAGATCCCAGGAACCACGTGGCCTTTTCTTTAGCAGATATGCCTCCCTAGGTCCTTTTGGGAATGAAAGGTGAGTTGGGAAGGTAATAAGAAAACAAAGAACTGGCTAACCTATAACTTGTAAAACTGGAAGCTCAAAGCTGCCTTCTAGGTTAAAAATGGAGGGACAAAGGGCATCTTTAGAAGAAGGGAAGAAAGTTGGAACAAAGATGTGGAGTATAGGGCACATCTGAGCATGTGACCCCCACAGAGGTCAGGCAGTTCCCATGTCCCACCCACCACCTCCTTAACTTGCCAAGAGAGAAGCAAGCACACAAAAGACAGCCATGTGTCCTTCAGCTCATTCTCAGTTATGACAATGACAGGGTGAGGTCTGTCGTATGCCTCCTCTCATCCCAACCACAACACCCTCCTCCGTTTCCACCCCCCCGCCCCCGCAGCAGCCTGAGAACAGAAAGGATCACAGTTGCCAGGTGGCCCAGAAGGTACACACCACCTGCTTTTCATGCACCCTGGCTGCTGATGTCAGGTGGAGTCTCTCCTGGCTCCAGGGGGTATCATGGGGTATCTCAAGAGCTAACAAACAGCTGAGATGAGAACTTGGTGATACATGGGCCTTTCTTTAAGTCTGATTCTAGTTTTGTTTCTTCGAGGGTCTGGACTTTTAGAGGATCACACCTAGCCATTCAGTTAGCCTCATCCAGAGAAACCCCAGTGTCCATCTGTTAAGGACACCACTAACTGAAACTGCCCAGCCTGGCCAGCACCATAGTAAACCACTGACATGAGTTACAGGAGGTCCTGGTGAGGAAACTGGAACTAACAAGCGACCACCAACAGGAAGAATTCGGGAAGGGTCAAAAGGAGACACCAGTCCAAATGTCCTACCAACCTCCCAGAATCCACCTCTCTGGAATCCATCTTGGTGCCACCAGGAAGGGCCCTGAGTCAAAACGATTGGCCAGAGACAACCCGGAAACTAATCCCGTCACCATAAAACCCGAGGCTGTGAGCCACATAGCAGAGCAGTCCTCCTGGGTTCCCTCACCCTCCTGCTCTCTGCTCAGGCGCCCCTTTCCAAGAAAGTCTTTGTTTTGTCGGCATGCATGTCTCCTCAGACAATCCATTTCTGAATGTTAGACAAGAGCTCAGTCTCAAGCCCTGAAGGAGCCCTCCTTCTGGTAGCACGTCTATGCTGCAGGGACCCTCTCGTTGTACTAAAATGTTCCTCCCCTTCCTGGGAGGATTTCAGGCCCTTCAGCCTCCATCTCTGCGACTTCTCCTCCAAGTGCTGACGTCCCTTCTGATTCCAGACACTGGTGCCTATGACCCACCCTTTGCAACTTACTGTCCAGCCCCAAACTCCTGATCTCTCTCTATCTGTTCAGAGGAAGTTTGGTTTTTATCTGCTCTGTTATCATAGTCCCAGACATTAATATTAGTGATAAAATCTAGAGTTGCTAATCATTAAAAACCAAAGCAATATTGTAAAGCAATTATCCTTCAATTAAAAATAAATTAAAAAAGAAAAAAACACCCCAAAGAATCACAAGGAAAAATCAGGGTAATTCATTGCACCAAAAATGAAATCTCTAAAAAAACCCCATATAACATTAGAAAGGCAAAGAAAAGTAAGTGTTCTTTAAACATTTGCTAATTGATCTGTGAACGGCAAGCTTTTGTGGCCTAATCTTGGTCTCAGTCCAAATTTGAACTTTTGACTAGTTATCTTCAAAATATTTGTAATTTTACTTAGAGCTGAGGCTCCCTCTGAGGCCTCTCTGCCTGCTGTCAAAACCCATCAGCCCATCTCATGTGTACTTGAGGTACCCAGATTTTAGTTTCCTATACAGTTTGTCTAAAAGAAATTAAGATCCCAGGAAGAGCTGCTGTGACTAGACCTAGAGACAAGGAAAATCCAAAGTTCAAAAGTGGGAGGAAACGTTTTTGCCAAACAACAAAGACTGTCAGAGATGATTAAGGTTGTGTTCAAAAGACAAAGATGCCTACAGTATGGAGGGCTCCTCATGGCCCAGCAGGGACAATTTCAGCATCATAAAATTATAGTAATTATAGTCTATTGGAACAAGCTGAGACTATAAAAAGAGTCACAAGTCCATGATAATACTTAAAAGGAACACACAGGAATTGTGCCAATGAAAAAGGACGCATCCAATCCTAATAAAGTTTATAAGGCATTCTGTTAATTGTTCAACACAAATTAATATGAGTTTGCTACTCAAAGTTAGATTAACATCAAGGTTAACAACCATAAGTAAGAAACAGATATAGAAGGAAAGAGAGCGTGCTTAAAATATATAATGTCTATGATTTGATTGTTTTATTTCATTTTTTAATATTAATTCTTCTGAACCATGAGCATAGTGAAAGTTTGTGGCTGTGAGCCGTGAATGACAGCAGGATTCGTGGCCTCCAGAGGAGAGGAACTCCGTCTGGAGCCAGAGATGAGGCTTGATCACTTGGAGCTTTTGGGTAACAGAGTTTTATTAAAGTATAAAAAGAGATAGAGAAAGCTTCTGACATAGGCATCAGAAGGGGACAGAAAGAGTGCCCCCTTTCATATCAGTTAGCAAGCTGCTAATCAGATAAAAGAAACACCTCAAGACTGAAAGGGTCACACCAGGCCCCTCTCACACAACGTGTATTTTGAGATAGAATGGCACAGGGGAGTCATTTCCAGGCATAAAACAATGACATGACTCTTGAAGAAAGACAGATTTTCAAGCAAATACAGTTTCACTAACATAGTTTAAGAAAACGTTTCCAAGAGTAAAACGTACTGGTTTGCTGAGACATGATCAGCACAAGGTTTGGGAAAAAGATTAGTTTTAAGCAGAACTGATTTGAAGAAAGGCAGATTCCAAAGTAAATCAGTTCAGTTCAGTTCAGTTGCTCAGTTGTGTCTGACTTTTTGTGACCCGAGGGACTGCTGCACACCAGGCCTCCCTGTCCATTACCCACACCTGGAGCTTACTCAAACTCATGTTCATCAAGTCAGTGATGCCATCCAACCAACTCATCCTCTGTCGTCCCCTTCTCCTCCTGCCTTCAATCTTTCCCAGGATCTTTTCCAGTGAGTTTTTTTTTTTTTTTTTTTGCATCAGATGGCCAGAGTATTGGAGCTTCAGCTTCATCATCAGTCCTTCCAATGAATATTCAGGACTGATTTCCGTTAGATTGATGGGTTGGATCTCCTTGCAGTCCAAGGGACTCTCAAGAATCTTCTCCAATATCATAGTTCAAAAGCATCAGAGCTCAGCTTTCTTTATGGTCCAACACTCTCACCTATATATGACTACTGGAAAAACCATAGCTTTGACTAGGCAGATATTTGTAGGCAAATTAATGTCTCTGCTTTTTAATATGCTGTCTAGGTTGGTCATAGTTTTTCTTCCAAGGAGCAAAATCTTTTAATTTCATGGCTGCAATCACCATCTGCAGTGATTTTAGAGCCCAAGAAAACTAAGTCTGTCACTGTTTCCATTGTTTCCCCATCTATTTGCCATGAAGTGATGGGACGGGATGCCATGGTTTTAGCTTTTGAATGTTGATTTTTAAGCCAACTTTTTCACTCTCCTCTTTCACTTTCACCAAAAGGCTCTTTAGTTCTTTGCTTTCTGCCATAAGGGTGGTGTCGTTTTTCAGTTCAGTTCAGTCGCTCAGTTGTGTCTGACTCTTTGTGACTCCATGAACCGCAGCACGCCAGGTCTCCCTGTCCATCACCAACTCCCAGAGTTTACCCAAACTCATGTCCATTGAGTCAGTGATGCCATCCAATCATCTCATCCTCTGCCGTCCCCTTCTCCTCATACCCTCAATCTTTCCCAGCATCAGGGTCTTTTCAAATGAGTCATCTCTTCACATGAGGTGGCCAAAGTATTGGAGTTTCAGCTTCAACATCAGTCCTTCCAATGAACACCCAGGACCAATCTCCTTTAGGATGGACTGGTTGGATCTCCTTACAGTTCCAGGGACTCTCAAGAGTCTTCTCCAACACCACAGTTCAAAAGCATCAGCTCTTTGGCACTCAGCTTTCTTTATAGCCCAACTCTCACATCCATACATGACTACTGGAAAAACCATAGCCTTGACTGGATGGATCTTTGTTGGCAAAGTAATGCCTCTGCTTTTTAATATGTTGTCTAGGTTGGTCATAACTTTCCTTAAGCATCTTTTAATTTCATGGCTGCAGTCACCATCTGCAGTGATTTTGGAGCCCCCCAAAATAAAGGCAGCCACTGTTTCCATAGTTTCCCCATCTATTTGGCATGAAATGATGGGACTGGATGCCGTGATCTTAGTTTTCTGAATGTTGAGCTTTAAGCCAACTTTTTCACTCTCCTCTTTCACTTTCATCAAGAGGCCCTTGAGTTCTTCTTAACTTTCTGCCATAAGGGTGGTGTCATCTGCATATCTGAGGTTATTAATATTTCCTCCCAGCAATCTTGATTCCAGCTTGTGCTTCATCCAGCCAATCATTTTTCATGATGTACTCTGCATATAAGATGAATAAGCAAGGTGACAATGTACAGCCTTGACGTACTCCTTTCCCAATTTGGAATCAGTCTGTTGTTCCATGTCCTGTTCTAACTGCTGCTTCTTGACCTGCTGACAAGTTTCTCAGAAGGCAAGTAAGGTGATCTGGTATTTCCATTTCTTTAAGAATTTTCCACAGGCTGTTGTGATTCACATAGTCAAAGATTTTAGTGTAGTCAAAGAAGCAGAAGTAGATGTTTTTCTGGAATTCTCTTGCTTTTTCTATGATACAATGAATGTTGACAATTTGATCTCTGCTTCCACTGCCATTGCTAAATTCAGCTTGAACATCTGGAAGTTCTCAGTTCATGTACTGTTGAAGCCTGACTTGGAGAATTTTGAGCATTACTTTGCTAGGGTGTGAGATGAGTGCTATTATGCGGTTAGTTAGTTAGTTCAGTCGCTCAGTTGTGTCCGACATTTTGCAACCCCATGAATTGCAGCACGCCAGGCCTCCCTGTCCACCACCATCTCCCAGAGTTCACTCAGCCTCACGTCCATCGAGTCCGTGATGCCATCCAGCCATCTCATCCTCTGTCGTCCCCTTCTCCTCCTGCCCCCAATCCCTCCCAGCATCACAGTCTTTTCCAATGAGTCAACTCTTCACATGAGGTGGCCAAAGTACTGGAGTTTCAGCTTTAGCATCATTCCTTCCAAAGAAATCCCAGGGCTGATCTCCTTCAGAATGGACTGGTTGGATCTCCTTGCAGTCCAAGGGACTCTCAAGAGTCTTCTCCAACACCACAGTTCAAAAGCATCAATTCTTTGGCGCTCAGCCTTCTTCACAGTCCAACTCTCACATCCATACATGACCACAGGAAAAACCATAGCCTGGACTAGATGGACCTTAGTCGGCAAAGTAATGTCTCTGCTTTTGAATATACTATCCAGGTTGGTCATAATTTTTCTTCCAAGGAGTAAGCGTCTTTTAATTTCATGGCTGCAGTCACCATCTGCAGTGATTCTGGAGCCCCCCAAAAATAAAGTCTGACACTGTTTCCACTGTTTCCCCATCTATTTCCCATGAAGTGATGGGTACCGGATGCCATGATCTTCGTTTTCTGAATGTTGAGCTTTAAGCCAACTTTTCTGCTCTCCTCTTTCACTTTCATCAAGAGGCTTTTTAGCTCCTCTTCACTTTCTGCCATAAGGGTGGTGTCATCTGCATATCTGAGGTTATTGATATTTCTCCCGGCAATCTCGATTCCAGCTTGTGTTTCTTCCAGTCCAGCGTTTCTCATGACGTACTCTGCATATAAGTTAAATAAGCAGGGTGACAATATACAGCCTTGACGTACTCCTTTTCCTATTTGGAACCAGTCTGTTGTTCCATGTGAAGTTCTCACTGTTGCTTCCTGACCTGCATACAGATTTCTCAAGAGGCAGGGCTGGTGGTCTGGTATTCCCATCTCTTTCAGAATTTTCCACAGTTTATTGTGATCCACACAGTCAAAGGCTTTGGCATAGTCAAGAAAGCAGAAGTAGATGTTTTTCTGGAACTCTTGCTTTTTCCATGATCCAGCGGATGTTGGCAATTTGATCTCTGGTTCCTCTGCCTTTTCTAAAACCAGCTTGAACATCAGGGAGTTCACAGTTCATGTATTGCTGAAGCCCGGTTTGGAGAATTTTGAGCATTACTTTACTAGCATGTGAGATGAGTGCAATTGTGCGGTAGTTTGAGCATTCTTTGGCATTGCCTTTCTTTGGGATTGGAATGAAAACTGACCTTTTCCAGTCCTGTGGCCAGAGTGCTGAGTTTTCCAAATTTGCTGGCATATTGAGTGCAGCACTTTCACAGCATCATCTTTCAGGATTTGAAACAGCTCAACTGGAATTCCATCACCTCCACTAGCTTTGTTCGTAGTGATGCTTTCTAAGGCCCATTTGACTTCACATTCCAAGATGTCTGGCTCTAGATTAGTGATCACATCATCATGATTATCTGGGTCATGAAGATCTTTTTTGTACAGTTCTTCCATGTATTCTTGCCACCTCTTCTTAATATCTTCTGCTTCTGTTAGGTCCATACCATTTCTGTCCTTTATCGGGCCCATCTTTGCAAGAAATGTTCCCTTAGTATCTCTAATTTTCTTGAAGAGATCTCTAGTCTTTCCCATTCTGTTGTTTTCCCCTATTTCTTTGCATTGATCGCTGAAGAAGGCTTTCTTATCTCTCCTTACTATTCTTTGAAACTCTGCATTCAGATGCTCATATCTTTCCTTTTCTCCTTTGCTTTTCACTTCTCTTCTTTTCACAGCTATTTGTAAGGCCTCCCCAGACAGCCATTTTGCTTTTTTGCATTTCTTTTCCATGGGGATGGTCTTGATCCCTGTCTCCTGTACAATGTCATGAACCTCATTCCATAGTTCATCAGGCACTCCATCTATCAGATCTAGGCCCTTAAATCTATTTCTCACTTCCACTGTATAATCATAAGGGATTTGATTCAGGTCATACCTAAATGGTCTAGCGGTTTTCCCTACTTTCTTCAATTTGAGTCTGAATTTGGCAATAAGGAGTTAATGATCTGAGCCACAGTCAGCTCCTGGTCTTGTTTTTGTTGACTGTGTAGAGCTTCTCCATCTTTGGCTGCAAAGAATATAATCAATCTGATTTTGGTGTTGACCATCTGGTGATGTCCATGTGTAGAGTCTTCCCTTGTGTTGTTGGAAGAGGGTGTTTGCTATAACCAGTGCATTTTCTCGGGAAAAGTCTATCAGTCTTTGCCCTGCTTCATTCTGCATTCCACGGCCAAATTTGCCTGTTACTCCAGGTGTTTCCTGACTTCCTGCTTTTGCATTCCAGTCCCCTATAATGAAAAGGACATCTTTTTTGGGTATTAGTTCTAAAAGGTCCTGTAGGTCTTCATAGAACCATTCAACTTCAGCTTCTTCAGCATTACTCATTGGGGCATAGACTTGAATAACTGTGATATTGAATGGTTTGCCTTGGAGACGAACAGAGATCATTCTGTCATTTTTGAGATTGCATCTAAGTACTGCATTTCGGACTCTTGTTGACCATGATGGCTACTCCATTTCTTCTGAGGGATTCCTGCCCACAGTAGTAGATATAATGGTCATTTGAGTTAAATTCACCCATTCCAGTCCATTTTAGTTCGCTGATTCCTAGAATGTCGATGTTCACCCTTGCCATCTCTTGTTTGACCACTTCCTATTTGCCTTGATTCATGGACCTGACATTCCAGGTTCCTATGCAATATTGCTCTTTACAGCATCGGACCTTGCTTCTAACACCAGTCACATCCACAACTGGGTATTGTTTTTGCTTTGGCTCCATCCTTTCATTCTTTCTGGAGTTATTTCTCCACTGATCTCCAGTAGCATATTGGGCACCTAATGATCTGGGCAGTTCCTCTTTTGGTATCCTATCATTTTGCCTTTTCATACTGTTCATGGGGTTCTCAAGGCAAGAATACTGAAGTGGTTTGCCATTCCCTTCTCCAGTGGACCACATTCTGTCAGGCCTCTCCACCATGACCTGCCCGTCTTGGGTTGCCCCGCAGGCATGGCTTGGTTTCATTGAGTTAGACAAGGTTGTGGTCCTAGTGTGATTCGATTGACTAGCTTTCTGTGAGTATGGTTTCAGTGTGTCTGCCCTCTGATGCCCTCTTGCAACATCTACCATCTTACTTGGGTTTCTCTTACCTTGGGTGTGGGGTATCTCTTCACCGCTACTCCAGCAAAGCACAGCTGCTGCTCCTTACCTTGGATGAGGGGTATCTCCTTACCGCCGCAGTTCCTGACCTTCAACGTGGGATAGCTCCTCTAGGCCCTCCTGTGCCTGCGCAGCCACCGCTCCTCGGGTTGCTCCTCCCGGCTGCCGCCCCTGGCCTCAGGCTCGGGGTGGCTCCTCAGGGTCACCGCCCCTGACCTCAGACGCGGGGTGTCTCCTCCCGGCCGCCACTGGCCTCGGACGCAGGGTAGCTTCTCCCGGCGGCTGCCCTGACCTCGGACGCAGGGTAGCTCCTCTCAGCCGTTCCTGCGCCGTCTCAGCCGGGCACTCTAGGCCGCTGCCGCTGACCTCGGACGTGGGGTAGCTCCTCTCAGCCGCACTTAGTGCGCCAGCTCGCCGCCGCCGCCTGCGCTTAGTGTGTGGTAGTTTGAACATTTTTTGGCATTGCTTTTCTTTGGGATTGGAATGAAAACTGACCTTTTCCAGTCCTGTGGCCACTGCTGAGTTTTCCAAATTTGCTGACACATTGAGTGCAGCATTTTCACAGCATCATCTTTCAGGATTTGAAATAGCTCAACTGGAATTCCATCACCTCCACTAGCTTTGTTCGTAGTGGTGCTTCCTAAGACCCACCTGACTTCACACTTCAGAATGTCTGGCTCTCACATCATCATGGTTATCTGGGTCATTGGGATCTTTTTGGTACAGTTCTTTTGTGTATTCTGCCACCTCTTCTTAATATCGTCTGCTTCTGTTGAGTCCATAATGTTTCTGTCCTTTATTGTGCTCATCTTTGCATGAAATGTTCCATTGGTATCTCTAATTTTCTTGAAGAGTTCTCTAGTCTTTCGCAGTCTATTGTTTTCCTCTATTTCTTTGCACTGATCATTTCCAAAGCAAATATATAGTTTCATTAACATGGCTTAAGAAAAACATTTCCATAAGAAAACTGCACTGGTTAGCTCAAGGTTTGAGAAAAATTAAGTTCAGGTGGAACCAGGTGTCATCATGGCAACACGGGAATAAGAGAAAAGAAGAAAGAGATGCCTGCGAGTTGCAGTTAATTTCCTCGTGCCGCTTGGGGAGCCCTAGCCTTCCTGACTGTTAACCTTCTCAGTAGCGTATCTTTTCTCTTATTATTTATTTTTAAATATTTGCTTTATTAACTTTGCTGTGCTGGGTCTTCATCGCTGCTCTTGGGCTTTCTCTCTCTGCGGCGAGAAGTGGGCTTCTCATTTCGGTGGTTTCTGTTGTTGCGGAGCTTGGGCTCTAGGTTCGGGGGCTTCAGCAGTTGTGACACTCGGGCTTAGTTGCTACTTAGCATGTGGAATCTTCACAGATCAGGGATCAAACTCATGTCCCCTCCGTTGACAGGTGGACTCTTAACCACTGGATCACCAGAAAAGTCCAGTTTGATCATTTTAAATCGAAACCTGTTGGTCATCCAGAAGTAAACTCATCTGAAAGTGAAAGTGTTAGTCGCTCAGCCATATCCAAAACTTTGTGACTGCATGGACTGTGGCTGGCCAGGCTCCTCCATCCATGGACACCAGGCGAGAGTACTGGAGTGGGTTGCCATTCCCTTCTCCAGGGGATCTTCCCAACTCAGGGATCAAACCCAGGGCTCCCGCAGTGCAGGCAGAATCTTTACCCTCTGAGCCACCAGGAAGCCCCAAAAATCAGGGCAGGCGACCCCCAAACCCTTCCTTTCCCAGTGAATATCCCACCCCTTCATTTGTAGCCCCTCGGAACCGGCTTGCTGAAGAAACCCGGGGCAGCAGCTCCTCACCTGCTCGCCGCTCTCCCTCTCAGAGCATATTCTTGCTGAAATAAAGTCTCACTTAACTTTCTTAACCTCCCTGCTTCCTTTCTGAGTTCCTTCATGATGAAGAAAGAACCTTACAATTCACCAGAAGCAGCTTCAGGCTTCCCCTGAGTCCCACAGACAGCAGAGGAGTGCTTTGCTCAGGATGGAATGGGGGTGGGGGTGGGGGGTCCTGGGAGTGTGGAAAGAGGAAGAGGGGCAGGGAGCCCTCCCCTCACGGCAAAGGTGTGGCAACGCCCAGAGTTATTGGGTCGAGACAGAGACCTTCCATTTCAATTACACCAAAGGTACCTCTCGAGTAGGGAGGCAGCCCATTTTTTACCCATTTTGGTAAAAAAAAAAACTTCTATATGTGAAAAATTCCCCTCCATCCCAAACCCCTAAAAGGCCAGAGGCCAACTCCAAGACACAAACTGAGGATTCTATGCCAAAGTGTTACTATTCCTAATATACAAAAGGCTCTTACCTGTTAATAAGGAAAAGCAGACGATTTCGAAGAGAAAATGGGCAAAGGGCAAAAATAGTCACGTCACAGCAAAAAGAAAATTGCCAAGAAGCTTGAAAACACGTTCAACCTCACTGCTCAAAGAAGCACAGGTGAAACAGCCTTGAGGTGTGATCTTTGGCGGATCCACTCGGCAAGACTCCGTGCCAGTGGTGAGTGCGTGTGCGGGTGTGAGAGAGTGAGTGAGTGAGAGAGAAGCTGTGGGTGGGGACGTCGGCATGGAAAAGCAGGCTCTCCTGTGGTGTGTCAGTGCAGTAATTTCTAACACCTTCGGAAGGACAATTCGATACTTGCCGCAGAAGTCTTTAAATGTGCGCCGCATAGCTAGTAAACGGAGCAATCCGTCTCAATGCTAGGTCAGCCCTTACCCACTCTGCCTCTCGCCTCAGCAGTTGCAGAAGCTAAGTAGCAGCAGTAAAGACAAGTCAGACCTCTCTCTCAAGGCCGTCTCACTTCTCTCTGACGCTGTCTTCCCCCTTCATCTTCTGCTGTCTGTTCACCTTCGCCTAGTTTGGTCTATTGGAGAACCCTGTTTAATCGGTTTCACGGGACTTCCTTTCATTCCGGACATGTGCTCTTAATGAATCCCCCCTTCTCTGGATGCTTTAGAAAGAATGGCTCACTAGTTGAACTTGGCCAAGTTCTCTGGAGCCACATTTGGAAGAAGGGAGAGGGACTCTCTTCTTTAGACTTCCCCCTTTGTCCTCTCGTTACCTTAATTACCACGCCCACCGCACTTAGCAGTCTCTTGCCTTTGGAAGAGAGAAAACGGTGATTTTAAGATGTGTTTGAGCTGAGACAGTGATGCGTCAGTGTCTGACCCTGGACGGTCACTTCCAACAGACAGCTGGGCATGGCTTTGGAGGAGTCCCTGGACAGCACCAGGGGCTGCTCTCCTTTAAAGACACAGGAATAGATGTTTTCCTGGCCTCCCAACTCAGCATGTCTCCGAGAAGAAAACAACGCACGTTGTCGGCTGTGGGAAAACATTGCTGTGCCGTTTGTGTGATAAGGGGGTTAAACAGAGCCTGAGAGAGGGGTTGGAGCTTTGGGACTTTCTCCCGGTTGAAGGTCCCACCAGGAGATAGGAAGCCTGGGGCAGGCATACGGGGATGTGTGGAACAGCCTCTCAGATCAGAGTTGGCCAACACGCTAGTTATCTGTGACGGCTGAGGCTCAGAGTCTAAATGGTCATTCGGGATAGGGAATTAGAAAAAGAACTGCAAGATAAACCCAAAGTAAGAAAAATGAAGATGAAGATAAAAGCAGAAAGTAATAAAAATATAAAACGAAGATGAAAGTAGAGCCTGAAATTAACTGTATTTCAGTAACATTTTAAAAATATATATAAAAAAAGTTGATATCGCTAAAATAAGACCACAGGCCCCAAAAAGATTCACTTGTACTACATCAGGGTACCAAACCAGGGGCTTAATACCTAACTTAACTGAAGCTTCAGACTCCCCCAGAAATACAGCCTTAACCTGTTGGTCAGATACTTTCCGGTCAGCACCTTCTCCATGCCCCAAAGGAAGGTGAGGCAGTGCACCTGAAAGACCCCTTTTCCACTGAAGAAAGATGATCTGAATCTGAAACAGTTTTGTTTCCATGTTTACAACTTCCTTGTCCTGCCTTTGGGGCTTCCGAGGGGGCTCAATGGTAAAGAATCCACCTGCCAACGCAGGAGACGTGGGTTCTACCGCTGGGTCGGGAAGATCCCCTGGAGAAGGAAATGGCAACTTACTCCAGTACTGTTGCCTGGAGAATCTCATGGACACAGGAGCCTGGCGGGCTACAGTCCATGAGTTTGCAAAAGAGCTGTACACCACTTAGCCAATGAGCACACACGCGCTCCCTCATATCCATCCTGTCTTTAGCAAATTTCTCTTTCTGTCACCCTTTGAAGCTTCTTTCCACACAATGCGTGGGATGCTGCCTGATGCCTGAATTGTTAATAAAGTCAATTCGATCTTTAAAATGTATTCAGTGGAATTTTTGTTTTTTAACAGGATGCATACACACATTTGTGTGTGTGTGTGTCTGTGTGTGTGTTGCAAGTTCAAAACAAGGAAATCGGAGAGACAAAATCTGGAATAGTTGTTACCTTTGGTGTGATGGAGGCTAGATCAGGAATGAATTCAGAAAGGAAATCTTTATCGGTGACCCATCAATCACGTGTATTTTTATAGGCACCATATCCTGCCTAATGCATTTTTTTAAAGTACATGCATTGTAGAAAACTGAGGAAATGCCAAAGTTATGAAGAAGAAAATGTAAAACTACCTTCTTCTCAGTCTTAATGTTATTTCTCTTTGAACCATTTAAAGTGTTTCTAAAATGTCTTTTATTTTTTCTTTCCTTCTGAAAGAGTACTTGAGAATACTTGAATCCGTTTTTGTGATTTCTGGTTGCTTTGTGGACAAAAATTCCTGTGTGATGCTCTAGACACTGATGGCCTCAGGACCTCTGAACATGCTCCCGGAAGTGTCTCCAGGCTGTCGAGCTTGTGCAGTTAGGGTCTAGTGTGTTCGTTATGGGATAAATCTCATTGCTATGCTCTTCTTAAACGCCCCTTTAGCCTCTGGCTCCACAGCTAATAGTCATCCTTTTTCTTTTCTCCCTAAATCTCTCTCATCTGTCCGCTTCTCTTGGCTCTGTGCCTCCTGCTGCCCATCCCATCTCTCCCTGCCCAGCTCTCTGCCCACAAGGTCAAGGTTGGGCACCCCTGGCCACTGTGCCTGCCTCTCCCCCTCCTGCCCAGCTTATCTTCAGCCTCTCGGGGTATTGTCCCCAAACCCCAAATTGTCCTCCAAGTATTCTCCTTTGTCTGTGAACTCCTAGAACTGTACTATCGGCTCCCCAGGGAGACTTGTCCCCGCTCAAGAAGCAAGACCAGCTTGACTTTGGGAATCTGGGCACTTCCCTCTTGGTCCTCAGGCTAGCTCCACATTGCGCTGCCATCACTAGGGTATTTCCCCCATCTACCTGCGGCGTCAAAGCCCGCACCCATCTTGTTCATCTTGTCCTGGTGAACAGCATTCCCGAGTAGAGGAGACCCCTGCACTTTGTGCCGTGGTTAGTGGTCTGAGGTTGTTTCTCTAGTGATGAGGGACACCCCAGACAGGGTCCTGCTTACAGCACCCATTTGTTGTGTTTGAACTGGGCCCCTGCGGGGTTGTGAGCTCTGTGGGCTCAGGCACTGGGTGGCCTCTACCGCCTCTGTGGTTTCTGAACCTAGTCTTTCTGCCTGATGGGAAAATCATCACTGAACATCTGTCCTGGGGGTAAAATACCTGTAACATTCCACAAGATTTCCTGGGGATGACAGATGGCTTAGAAAATGTGCAAGAAAGATATGAATACGGACCTCTACAGAGTTCTTCCTCTTTTCAAAATCTGAAGATGATAAACATTTTTGTCACTGGCAGTAAAATCTCAGTGAGAAATGCTGGTTACCAGAACCCTCATGCTAAGCAGCTTCAGTTGCGTCTGACTCTGCGACCCTATGGACTGTAGCCCGCCAGGCTCCTCTGTCCATGGGATTCCCCGGGCAAGAACACCGGAGTGGTTTGTTATGTCCTCCTCCAGGGGATCTTCCCGACCCAGGGTTCGAACCTGCATCTCCCATGTCTCCTGCATTGGCAGGCAGGTTCTTTATCACTAGCGCCGCCTGGGAGGCCCACAGAAACCCTCAGCATGTCTAAATAGAGATGTCTGCAGCTGGGAAGAGTGTTCTGGGCTGGCGTCTCGGACCTGGGAATCCAAGCCAGCACTAGTGTTCTGAGTCATCTAAGCACTGAAATGATTGAACGCTGGGATAGAGACTGCTAGTTCCCACAACCCAGCAGAACTGGTTTCCAGAATTAACACCCTCTGCCCCACAGGTCACTCCCCAGCTGATCCCTAAGATTCTGGGGCATGGAGCAGGTCTTTTTTGATGAGGGGTCAGAGGGGAGATTGGCTTGCTCAGTCGTATCCAGCTCTTTTGTGATCCCATGGATTGTAGCCCTCTAGGCTGCTCTGTCCATGGAATTTTTCAGGCAACACTACTGGAGCGGGTTGCTATTTCTTCTTCCAGAGATCTTCCTGATCCAGGGATCGACCCTGGGTCTCCTGGATTGCAGGCAGATTCTTTACCTGCTGAGCCATTGGTGGCAAAGGGCCCTGGTGTGGCCAGGGAGGGTGGGTGTGGGGAGGAGGAGAGACAGGGAACCTGGAACACGGACGCCTCAATTTTGCCAGGCCCGGCAGTGATCGAGGTGGCGCCCTTGTGTGCTTTATGCTTGATGGCAAGCACTCCTGGGGCGAGATGCGCTGGGCTCTCGGCAGGGAAATGCAGATTGAGGGCACATGGAAATCACACAGACCCCCAAATTACAGCAGCCAGAGAATGACGGACGTGGTCCCCTCTCACTCCACATCTTCCTGCCTTGGACAAATCGTTGCTGGAGACATCTGAAAGTGAACCTGAGCCCGAGACCCGCCTGCCGGATGGTGTAAGCGTAGAGTCAGACTGTTTGGGGAGAGAAGTCTTTGCCAAGTCAGTTTTGATTTCAGAACTTTTATGGGGGTCACCCAAGTTCACAGCTTCAGAGTTCTAGTTAACTGAGGATACTGTGCTAAGACCTGCCAAACAGGGAAAAGGGACGACAGCTTTACTCTTGGGGTTTGATCAGGGTCCTAGTGTTTTAGACGTATTGTCCTATTTGTCAAACTTGCATGAGAGAAACAAGGGGAGTTCTATGTTTTGTTGAACATAGCGGCACTGGGCTTAGAAGGATCTCTTGAGACCAGCCTCCAGTGAACTGGTTTACAGAGCGACACCCCCCACCCCGCCCTGTGAATGTGAATTCTGTGTCCTGATGAAGCAGGATGCCTGAGTGTGTCTGTGAGGGTGTTTCAGGATGAGATTGGCATTGGAAGTGGTGGACTCAGCAAAAGTGGATGCCCCCTGCCACTAACAACCTGGGTGGGCATTGTCCAGTCCGTGGACTGAGCAGAAGGAGGAGAGGAGGGAGTGTTGTCCCTGGTTGCCATCCTCCCTTCCTGCTGCGGAGAGCGGCATCTGTCTTCTGCCCTGGGACTGGGAGTTACGGCATCGGCTCTCCCGGTCTTTACAGCTGGCTTTCCCGGGTCTCTGGCTTACAGATCGTGGGACTTCTCAGCCCTCACAATCGTGTAAGCCAGTTTCCTTTCACGTATGTGTATATATCGTGGGTTGGTTCTGTTTTCTCTGGGGAACCCCGATGGGCACACCTTCTGTCTGTGAAACTGTAACAGATCAGAACCCGGTGGGACCTTCCTGGGGCAGACCCCTCCCCGCTATCCTCTGCTGTAGCTCCTCCCTGAAGCACAGATCACGGTATTTCATGCTTATTTCCTGAGTTTGTCAGATGCTACCACCAAAGGGAAGAAATTAACTGCTTGATGGTACTGAGCACTGTAACCCCCAGATCTAATGGAGCCTAAGGATTGCTCAGGGTTACCCCTGTGACAATGCCATGTTACCTTCCCATCAGCCAGTCAGAAACGACACAGGAACTGATCACAAACCCTGCCATACTTCCCACCCCCGTCTTTAAAAATGCTTTGCTGGACTCCTTCAAGGAGTTGATGGGTTTTGGGGGCAAGAGATACGCATTCTCCTCACATGATCCTGAGGTTTGCAGTAAACCTTTCTCGGCTCCAAACTCTAACATTCAGGTTTATTTGGCCTCGCTGTGTGTCGGGCACACAGTCTTGCGTGGGTAGCAAAACCAGCTGGAGAGCCCTCAGCTTGACTAGGTGGCCACATTCTAATGTGACCACCCATCTGTGTCTCTTAGCTGAGTTACAGGAGGACCAGGGATCAATTAGATTTGCTCCTAAAGCTGTTTTTTTTCTTTGAACTAGATATTGTGATTACCTAATTTGATGACATCATGTAATCTGATAAAATAGAAAGGCAAAAATGCATTTTTAATGCCCAATTCAATTGAAGTAAGTTAAATCAACAGTCCCCTACATTTGGGCACCGGTGACTTGTTTCATGGAAGACAATATTGCCACTGGCCTGGGTGGGGTTATAGTTTTGATTTTGCCTGCCCAATGCTCACCTCCTGCTGTTCATCCCAGTTTCTAACAGGCTACAGTCTGTGGCCTGGGGGTTGGGGACACCTGAATTAAATGCTTTCTCGATATTCAATAGAGTGAGTCACTAAAAATGTCATGTAAACGTGGACAAGTCAAATATTAAAGAAAAAAAGTACGGTAAAAATCTGGAATTTTGGATCCAGGTTGTTTCAAAGTGTTTTGAGTTTTGGTTCTACTTTAAAGAGACTCAAATTGCAAATGATCAACAATGCATTAGGAACGTGGCTTACGCCAGAAAAAGCCAAAGAACTCCTAACAGGAGACATATTCTTAGAGAAAAGACGTTCCTCCTTCATTGAAGAAATAAAAATACATTCTTTTTGTTTTAGGTTAAATGAAAATAATAGTCTCTGATGAGTGGGACTTTTTAGATAACGGGGCTTCTACTGAACACATTTTACAATGTGGATAGAGTGGTCCCTGACTCTTCCCCTCCCAAGTCGCCCCTCCCAGTTTCCATGGCCACCCCAATCTGCATGGCCCACCTAGTTCTTTTCCTCAAGAGTGCTGGGGCTTTCGGGAAGCACCACACCCAGAACACGCCCCAAGGCCACTGGGCAGCCCAACCCACCTCAGGGCACAGGGAAGGAAGCCACAAGGGGCCCTGTGCACAAGCGTGCTGGTGTAATGTGAGCTCTTCTTTCCAAACTGCCACCTTCTTACCTGACTTCTTGCCTGTTCGCTTACACAACTGGTATTGCATTCCAGGCACACAGAAGAAGGAACACAGACTTTAGAACGTGAATAGTATTGCCTTTTCTGTGGTTTTATTGCTTTTTTTAATTCCAACATTTCTTTCACTTTACAGAGGTGGGATTCTATCCAGAGGTCAGCAAACTTTTCCTATAAAGGGCTGCTGTGCTGTGTTTAATTACTCAGTCATGTCTGATTCTTTGCAACCCCATGAACTGTTGCCCACCAGGCTTCTCTGTCCAGGGGGATTCTCCAGGCAAGAATACTGGAGTGGGTTGCCATGCCCTCCTCCAGGGAATCTTCCCAACCCAGGGATTGAATCCAGGTCTCCCGCATTGCAGACGGATTCTTTACCACCTGAGCCACCAGGGAAGCCCACGAATACTGATGTGGGCAGCCTATCCCTTCTCCAAGGGATCTTCCAGGAATTGAACTGGGGTCTTCTACACTGCAGGTGGATTCTTGACCAGCTGAGCTATCAGGTAAACCCCATAAAGGGCTAGATAGAAATATTTTGAGGTTTGTGCATCAAAGAATCTTTGCAGCAGCCACTCACTCTGCCGCAGTGGCTGCAAAGTTGCCTTAGGCAATGTAGAAGTCAATGGGTGTGGCTGTGTGTCAATAGAACTTTATTTAAAAACAGGCAGCATGCTGGATTTGGTTTATCGACTGAAACTTGTGTCAACAGCAAGAGTTCTTAACTGAGTGAGGGATTGGTAAAAGCCTGTGAAAGTATATGCAAATTTTGGGTATGCAGTTTTCTGGACAGAGGAACCATAATTTCCCTCGGATGTCAAAGACATTTTGAACATTAACTTTAAGAAACATTGTTACAGAGAAGTGGCCTCTTCTGGGTCCCCATAGCATTTCATTTTTAAAATTTTTAATTTAAAAAATTAAAATAAATTTTAATCTTTTATTTTGAAATGACTAGATTCACGGGAATTTACAAAGGTAATCCAAAGAGATTCTGGGTCCCCTTCACCTGGTATTCCCCAATGGTTCCATCTCACATAATTATTGAAAGTATCAAAACCGGGAAACTGACATTGGTGTTCTGTGTGAATATAGACCCATGTCACTTTATCACACGTGTGGATTTATGTGACCACTACCGTAATTAACTACTGATCTGTTTTCCATCTCAGTAGTTTTTCCTTTCATGAGTGACCTTTGGAGACTGGCCTTTATCAGTCAGCCTAGCACCCTTGAGATCCATTCAAGTTGTGTGTCTTGTTGCTTTGTTCCTTTTTCTTGCTGAGGAGCGTTCCTTGGTATGAGGGACATTTGATTATTTCCAGATTTTGTTTAACTAGAGACAAAAACTGCCATGAGCAATTGTGTATGGCATTTTGTGTGGACGTATGTTTTCCTTTCTCTGGGATAAATACCCAGGAGGGCAATTGCTGAGTGATATTGTAAGTACACGTTTAGTTTTTAAAGAAACCATCAAACTATTTCCCAGTTAATCATTTATTTTTTAAATGAGCATGCCACAGATCAGCACATGGAAAAGTAAAAATGCAAGAATTGCAGAAAAAGTAAAATCTTTCTAGTCATTCCTGTGCAATGCAGTCCCATTGCTCCCCCCAGATCATTAGTTAGATGCACATCCTATTATTTCTACATGCTGCTGCTAAATCACTTCAGTCGTGTCCGACTCTGTGTGACCCCATAGACGGCAGCACATGAGGCTCCGCCGTCCCTGGGATTCTCCAGGCAAGAACACTGGAGTGGGTTGCCATTTCCTTCTCCAATGCTTGAAAGTGAAAAGTGAAAGTGAAGTCGCTCAGTCGTGTCCGACCCTCAGCGACCCCATGGACTGCAGCCTTCCAGGCTCCTCTGCCCATGGGATTTTCCAGGCAAGACTACTGGAGTGGGGTGCCATTGCCTTCTACCTCCTTATTCTACATCCTTATTCCAAAACTCACCTTAGCCCTTCACCATGAAGGTCTTTATATGGAGTAGCTATATATCATTTTCACTCTTTTTCAACTGATGAGTTGATATACCATAGTTTATTTAAGCATTCCTCACATACAAGGACTTTGGTTATTTCCAATTTTTGCTCTCATCAGCAAATGATGCAATGAATACCTCCAAGATGAATCTGTATACACTTTAGTGTTTCTCAAAAATAGATACCTAGTGGTGAAATTGTTGGGTCCAGATGTGCACATTTCTAATATGAGCACAGACACTGCCAAGCTGCTTTTTAAAGACTAAACCAATCCACTCATGCATGCCAGCAATGCAGAAAGTTCTTTCATATCCTCATCCATACTTGATATTTTCAATTTTATTTTTATTAATTTTATTAGTTAATCTGAAGAGTGAAAATATTTCATTATTATTTCCCTAACAGTGAGGATATACACCTTTATATATATATATAAAACCTAACCATTTTTTAAAGCTATTTCTATAAATAACTTTGTATTCTTGAACCATTTTTTTCCTATGGTCTGTCTAAAGGATTATCATTTCTTTATTGACTTTTAGTAGCTTTTTATTTATTTTGGATATTAGCCCTTTAATATTTTCTATGTGGCAAATATCTCCCCGAATCTGTCACTCATCCATTAAATTTACTTTTGGGGTGTGTTGAACAGCTAGCCTCATTTAATTTAGCCTTGTTTTGTGTAGTCACATCAATCAATCAGTCATTCACTTTATGTCTCTTGGATTATGCTTTTGCCTAATAAGTCCTCTTTATTTCAAATTGTGGAAATATATTTTTTCTGCTAACTGTTGGAGCTGATGCTAGATGCTCCGGCCAGCACATTAAGTCTAGAACCTTGGGTAAGAGCACTCATATCAGTAAATCTTACCTGACTCATTATTATGTTTCATCCTCCTGGGCCTTGTATCTTTACAATTCCTTCCTAAACTTGTAGCCAGATTTCTGCTGATTTAAATGATAAAATCTTGACATTCTTTTTATGTGTAAGCTATTTCTTTCCTAGACAGACTTTTTGTTTCTCCCTTGAGACATTCTAGAACCTACTCTGGAAATATCTGGTCCAGAGGAGTACTGGCATCCCCTCTTAAGGTACCTATGTAAGATGAGGTCGTCGGAAGTGTTCAAGCAAGTGAAGACTGCAGGACCTCATCCTAGAGGCAGCTTTTCATACAGCAGTACAGCAGGGACTCCATTTGGCTACAGATCAGGGTTAATAGTGTCCAAACAGAAGTAAGGTTGACATGTATAGGCTTTGTGGGGAGAGCAGAAATCTCTGATTCTTGCCTTGTTATCGTCAAAGCAAACTAGAGCAGCTCTCTCTTCTTAATTTAGTGGAGTGTCTAGTTTCTTGACTTCAATGTAAATCATCTTTTCTTTGTTTTTTCCTGACCTGCAATAATAAAACAAAAAAGGAGAGAGGAGAAAGAGATTATGAGGAACTGAAAATCAAGATAAAGTGGATAATGGAAAAATGGAGCAACAAATGAGTATGAGCTTTGTCCAGGATCAGTCTTGCCAAGTGTTCCTTGTGGTGATGCTCAAAAAGAAAATGGACAGAGCATTGTGAGCAGCTAATGTGGATGGAGTCTTTCCTAAAGTGCTCTCTTAGGACTGGGACTGGCCCACATTCTTTATTCAAGGTGTTTCACTCCTCTCTGTAATAGAGAACATAGTAAATATCTAAATTTTATTTTCTATCACTTAGATGAATGCAAAATATAGACACTGTTATCATCTGTTCTGCAAATAGGACTTGAGAAACCATTTTACCAAAGATTATTGACTTTTCAGTAAAAGTAAGGAACAAATAAAAATTAATTCAGAAATTTTTTCAAATTGCAACTTTTCTCAGTCATCTTGTCTTTGTGACTATGAGGATCTTGCTGACATTGATGTAAAAATACTGCTTTCTTCACTCTGCTGTTCCCAGCCACACCCTCTTGGCATGTTTGTGTTAATAATACTGAAATCCAGGTTGGGGCTGCTCCTGGGTCCCCCAACTCCTCATAGAATGCCCCCCACCTGGGGGGGCTTGGTCTTGCCTCAGTCTCTGGATCCATCTGAGATACAGAGAGGTGCAGAAGCTCGCCTGAATCCAGGTGGCTCTGGAGTCCTGTCAGACTCCAGATGCAGGGGCCCAAGCTCAACAACCAAGCTCCAAGGGCCTCCCTGTCAACAGTGGCAACAACAAAAATGATAGCTGCAGCAGCAACAGAAGCGACAGCAGCAACAACAGCAGTAACAGAAACAACAGCAGCAACAACAGCAACAGAAGCAGCAATAGCAGCAACAGCAGCAGCAGTAACAACAGGAACAACAGCAGCAACGACAGCAGTAACAACAACAGCAGCAACAAACGCATCAGCAATAGCAGCAACAGCAACAGCAACAACAGCAGCAACAACAACAGCAGCAACACCACCACCAGCAGCAACAGCAGTAGCAACAACAGCAGCAGTAGCAGCAACAACAGCAGCAGCACCACCAACAGCAGCAACAAAAGCAGCAGCAGCAAGAACAGCAACAGAAGCAACAACAGCAACAATGACAACAACAGCAGGAGAAACAGCAGCAACAGCACCAACAACATCAGCAGCAGTGACAGCAACAACAACAGCAACAGCATCAACAGCAGTAACAACAGCAACAGTAACAGAAACAACAGCAACAATAGCAATAGCAGCAACATCCACAGCAGCAGCAATAGCAGCAACAACAGCAGCAGCAGTAGCAGAAACAGAAGCAACAACAGCAACAACTACAGCAACAGCAGTAACAACAGAAACAACAGCAACAACAGAAATAACAGCAACAGCAAGAGCCACAGCAGTAATAGTAACAACAGCAGCAGAAATAGTAACAGCAACAACAGCAGCAGCAAAAACTATTGTTGCTGCAACAACAATAGCAGCAAAGCAGCAACAACAATTGCAGGAGCAGCAGCAGCAGCAGCAGGAACAGCCAGGGTGCTGGTTACTGAAGGCAGCCCTGCACAGGGCACCTTGCACGCTTCATCCCTCTCGTGAACTCAGCCCTCTGGGGTGAGGTGTGTCCATGAACCCTGGCCTTGGGCTGCCAGGATTAAAACCTTGGCTTTGTTACTTACTGACTTTGGGCAAATCTCTCTTTTTTATTCTGTTGTCAAATGGGGTTAATAATACTACCTACTGCCTACGGTTGTTGCAAGGATTAAATGAGGTGATACAGGAGAAGGGCTTGCAAAGCACTAGATGAAAGCTCTCAGGACATGTAAGCTATTGCAGCTCAATTTTACAGGACAGGAAACAGGCTGAAGGGGTGAAATAGGTGTATGTTAGTAAGTCAGAAGGCTCTCTGTACCTAGGATGGGCTCAGGGACTGAATAACTTGAGTGGTGGTGGGGTTCCTGTCCTCCCTGGTCTTGCCCATGCTCACTCAGTGCCTGGCACACTCTATCTGGGTCGGCTCTCCACACCTAGTGAGAAGCGTGCCTGACCCCAGGTGCCAACTACAGTTGCCCCCTCTCCTGGGTGCCTCTACCTCCCGCCAGCTGGCCCCTCCTCATCTTTCTCTGCATGGGAGCCTCCACCCAATTCGGCTTCAGTCTCCATCTTCTCACATGCTCCTCCTGTCACGCTCTGAACCCTACTCATCTCTCTTCTGTCTTTGAAAGGTGAACTGGGTTACACAATGGAGAGGATAGAAAAGTGCAAATCTTCATAGATGTATTTGCAGATGGCATAGTTAGCAAGAACATAAAATAACAATAGGAATAATATTGCAAAATATCTCTTTAGCCGGCTTTGAACCAGTCTGATGAAAACGGAAAATTCTTTCAAGTACAGGCATACGGGTGTATCACTGAGCTTTACTTCCCTGTCTCAAAACCATTCAGCATATATTTAAAAATTTGATTTCCAAGAAACCATCTGAGTACCTATTTTATTGTTTTGTAAAACAGCTGTGAAAACTTCTATGAATAGTCTTGGTGGTTATTGAACATTTACTAATAGCCAGGCACTTTACATGCATTCTCCGCCCACCAGGCTCCTCTGTCCATGTGATTTTCCAGGCAAGAATACTGAAGTGGGTTGCCATTTCCTTCTCCAGGGGATCTTCCCGACTCAGGGATCAAACCCACATCTTCTGTGTTGCATGTGGATTTTTTAACCTGCTGAGCCATCAGGGAAGTCCCATTTAATCATTACAAAAATTCAATGAATAGGAACTCTTGTTCCATTGACAGATGAAAAATTGAGCCCTAGTGGAGAGAAGATAACATGATAGGAAATATGAGGGCCCATAGCCCAGCAGGACCCTATGAAGCCTTCCCAGAATAGACACCCACCCATGACCTCCACTTGCCTTTGTCTGTAGAAAAACTTTAGTCAAAGAGTAAATTTAATCAGAGAAGTGAGAAAATGCAGAAAAAAAGGAAAACAGCCAAGCAAGACAAAATAATACTTTAACCATTAAATAAAGTCAAGGGCTATAGATAATATTCTGAGCCATGTCCTTTGAGCTGTTTTGCAGATACTGAAACCCTACCAGAAGGAAGAAACTACCTATGCTGCCCATAAACTCTAGACCCCAGACTGGTTGGAACCAGAAGGTTGATGATGCTGACTCCCAAGTACCTCACCACCAACCAATCAGAAGAATGTCCATGAGATGGTCACACACCCCATAACCCCCTTCCCTCACCTTGTTTTATAAACATTTCCTTGAAAATCTTCAGGAAGGTTGGGTCTTTTAAGCACTAGCTGCCCTGGACTCTTTGCTTGGCACCTGCAAAAAAAGCTGTTCTTTTCTACTTTACCCAAAAACTCTGTCTCTGAGATTCAATTGAGTCAGTGCACAGAGGCTGGGTTCTAGCATCAGCCCTGGCCTGTTCCTCATCATCACATGTTGCTGCCTTGCTAACGCTGGAACTGGCAGGGGAAAACCTAGGGGCGCCCCACATAGGGGTGCTGTAGAAGGAGCTCTGCATTTATTTCACAAATATTTGGAGAGCGCCTGCTCTCTGTGTGCAGAGACTATGCTTAGCTCTAGGGACATGACCATAACTGATGTAGAATTTCTGTCCTCCAGGAGAGGCACTCATGTACACGGTAAGATGCATTGGACAAGATCTGTGGGGGTTGGTTGATCAAGATCAAGGCTCTCAAACTCAAAGGTCCACACTCACCAGATGGAAAACAGAAGTGTTCTAGGCAACAAGCATAGGGAAGGCAGGCCTGTGGCTGGCTCCCCAGGCATGCCCTTCAAAGAGTGGAGCTGTCACCACTCAGCTCCTCCAAACTGTCAACAGGAGGAAACTGCCTGCTCAGTGTTTCCCAATTCTCTGATTTAAAACAATGAAACAGATTCTGGAAATTCAGTTTATGTGGAATTTCCCACTTAAAAAAATTACGTGGGCCAGGCAAGGCTCTTGAGAGCCTGGTGTCCCATCAACTGCTAGGGTATGACCTCTGGCTGAATTCAAAGCCTCTTCCAAGTTCTAGGAAAAACCTCAGACCACTGTGACTCTTCTGCTATGACCTTTGCCCAAGTACTGAATATGTGAAATGTGAAGGGTTTGTAGCATGGGTACAATTCAGCTCAGTTCATGGCATCAGTGGGCTGAAAATGGACTATGGATAAAACAGTTATAGCTAAGCATGTCACAGAAACAGATTCATGGGGGTGTGTGTCACATATGTTTCTCTGTATGTAGATTTGTTTTAAATTGTTTTATCTATTCATTTTTGATTGCACTGGGTCTTTGTTGCTGTGCTTGGGCTTTCTCCACTTGCGGCCAGCGATGGCAGCTCTCTAGCTGCGGTCCGTGGGGCTTCTCGCTGAGGCGGCTTCTCTTGCTGTGGAGCACAGGCTCTAGACCCACGGGCTTCAGTAGTTGCTCCGTGCAGGCTTCGGTGGCCGCTGTCTCCTGGCTCTCGGGCGTGGGGGCTTCTGTAGCTGTGGTACAGGGGCTCTGTAGTTGTGGCTCATTGGCCCTAGAGGGTGCATCTTCGGTAGTTGCGGCCCACAGGCTTAGTTGCTCTGTGGCAAGTGGAATCCTCCTGGACCAGGGATTGAACCTGTGTCCCTTGCATTGGGAGGCGGATTCTTATCCACGGTACCAACCAAAAGGGAAGTCTCTATTTTTGATTTTTTAAGGTTACTTTTAAAATAGAATTGTATGTGTTCAGAAAGTGCAAAAAGTATGCACTGAAGAGTCTCCCTTCCACTTATATCCCATAGCCATCTAATTCCATAGACGATCAATGTTACGCATGTGCTTCCAGAGATAAAGTCAATTGCATATATAATTTATATTTATGTTTAATATATATTTAAGTTTCACATACATGTATTTTGCTCTTTGTACCCAAATGATTATATACCTTTCTATGTTTTGCTTTTTTTCCCCATTAATAATACATCTGGGAAAATTTCCTTATCAGTGTATATATATCAAGGTGCCTCGTTCTTTTTAATAACCATGGAGAATTTTACTGAATGACATACCATAATTTACCTAACTGGTCTCCCAGTCGATCGACGTTTATGTTGTACTCACTCTTTTGATACATAAAAATTGCTTTAATGAACAATCTTGTACAAACACCATTTTACACACATAAATTTCTACAAGTATGGAATTGCTGTATACGAAAGTAAACACATATACAATTTTGATACTATTGTCATACTGCCCATCAAAAAAATTTTAAGGACACTGCCTGTCTCTCCACAGCTTTTACCAGCACAGTACAGTTGATCCTTAAACACACAAGTTTGAACTGCATGTGCCCACTTACATGTGGATTTTTTTCTATAAAAGAAGTTGTAAATTTTTTGGCAGTTTGTGACAATTTGAAAAACTCTCAGATGAAACATGTAGCCTAGAAATTTTGAAAAAACTAAGAAAAAGTTAAGTGCATCATGAATGCATAAAGTATATGCAGGCATTAGTCTGGGCTTTCCTGGTGGCTCAGTAGTAAAGAATCCATCTACAGGGCAGGAGGCGCTGGTTTGATCCCTAGGTCGGGAAGATGCCCTGGAGGAGGGCATGGCAACCCACTCCAGTATTCCTGCCTGGAGAATCTCATGGACAGAGGAGCCTGGAGAAATACAGTGTTGCAAGGAGTCACACATGACTGAGGCAACTGAGCACGCATGCACGCACAGACTTTAGTCTATCCCTACATAGGCATAAGGTGAGTGATATTTAATACAAAATTAATTAATAATGTATTCATTTTCTTATTGTTTTATAATTTTGCTTTCAAAGAATTACATTATCTTACATTATGCCTCTCTCGATCGTACTGGAGAACCTGCTTATCATCACAGGTAAGTGTTTTTTTTTTTAAAAATGTAACAAATGTTTCCAATACTGTATTATGAATATGACTGTAATTACCATATGGCACGAATGTTTCATATTAATGCATCCATTCGTGTATAGGCTAGGCTGCTGTGAGCAGCGGAGGGCAATAGCATCAGTCGATTACAGTAGGCAGCCATAAAGCAACCACATAGATACTGCTTCGGTATCAGTGCATGAATCACTGCGTGGTGGCCCAGATTCTGTCGCTAAGTCGTGTCTGACTCGCAACCCTGCCAGGCTCCTCTGTCGATAGGAATTCCCCGGCAAGAATACTGGAGTGAGTTGCCATTTCCTCCTCCAGGGGATCTTCCCGTCCCAGGGATCACACCTGTGTCTCCTGCATTGGCAGGTGGATTTTTTTTTTTTTTTTTACCACTGAGCCACCTGGGAAGCCCATGAATCACTATATCTGTAAATAAACATGGGTTTCTTTTTTACATTATCTTTTCATTTTTGTGGAGAAGGCAATGGCACCCCACTCCAGTACTCTTGCCTGGAAAATCCCATGGACGGAGGAGCCTAGTGGGCTGCAGTCTATGGGGTCGCCAAGAGTCGGACACGACTGAGCGACTTCCCTCTCACTTTTCACTTTCATACATTGGAGAAGGAAATGGCAACCCACTCCAGTGTTCTTGCTTGGAGAATCCCAGGGACGGGGGAGCCTGGTGGGCTTCCGTCCATGGGGTCGCACAGAGTCAGACACGACTGAAGTGACTTAGTAGCAGTTTCATTTTTGATGTCACTTGTTATTAAAACATGTAAAATCTAGTGTTTTCTTTTGGCTGCGTGGGCTTTTCTCTAGCTTTGGCGCGCAGGGACTGCTCTCCTTTGTGGTGCGCGGGCTTCTCACTGCGGTGACTTCTCTCGTTGGGGAGCATGGGCTCTATGGCGTGCAGGCTTCAGGATTTGTGGCACGTGGGCTCAGAAGTCGTGGTCCCCAGGCTCTAGAGCACAGGCTCAATAGTTGTGGCGCATGGGCTTGGTGGCCTGTGGCATCTTCCCAGATCAGGGATTGAACCCACGTCTCCTGTATTGGCAGGCCACTTCTTTACCACTGAGCCATCAGGGAAGTCCTACAGTGTTTCGTATAATATAGGAAAGTGTTCATGTAGGTGCCGATAGATGATTTGTCTTATAAACAGATGATGTAAATTTATAAATTTACAGAATTGATAAACAAGGTGGGTGCTAAGCTGCTTCAGTCGTGTCTGAGTCTGTGCGACCCTATGGACTGCAGCCTGCCAGGCTCCTCTGTCCATGGGATTCTCCAGGCAAGCATATTGGAGCGGGCTGCCATGCCCTCCTCCAGGGGATCTCCCAGACCCGGGGATCGGACCTGCATCTCTCACGTCTCCTGCATTGGCAGGCATGTTCTTTACCACTAGTGCCACCCGAGAAGCCTGAAAACACGGCATAGCACTGTAAATGTATTTTATTTTCCTTATGATTTTCTTAATAACATTTTCTTTTCTATAGATTCCTGTAGGAACACAGTATATGATACATACAACATACGAGATATGTCTGAACTGCCCTATGTGATTCATAAGCTTCTGATTATCAGCAGTTGGGGCTTCCCTCGTAGCTCAGTCGGTAAAGAATCTGCCTGCGGTGCAGGAAACCTGGGTTCGATTCCTGGGTCGGGAAGATCCTCTGGAGAAGGAAATGGCACCCCACTCCAGTATTCTTGCCTGGAAAATCTCATGGACAGAAGAGCCTGGTGGACTGCAGTCCATGGGGTCGCAAAGAGTCAGGCACGACTGGGTGACTAACACTTATTTACTTATTAGTGGTTAAGTTTTGGGGGAATTGAAAGTAAGTGGATTTTGATTGCATAGGAGGTTGACACCCTTCACTCCTGTGCCGTTCAAGGGTCCACTGGATGTTTTCAAGCAGTTTGATCTTTGACAATCCCAGGGAATTATAGTGCAGGGTAACTTTGCAATTCTCTTACTATGAAGGAGATTGGGCATATTAATATATTTTAGAGCTGTTTTTTTTTTCTTCTTTTCACTAAATCATGTATTCAAGTCCTTTGTCCATTTTCTCCTACTGAGTGATTTTTCATATGAATTTGTTAGTACTCTTTATACATGAGGGAAATTAGCCCTTTTTGGAGGAGTAAACATTTTCTCTAAGTTTGCTTATCTTTTTTTAGCTTATGGAAGTTTTTCAACACAGTTTTGAATTTTCTTGAAGGTGAACTGTTTTTCCTAAGGGGTCCTGGATATTTTCGGTCAGATTTTAAAAGTCTTCCTCACTGTGAAAGGGTAAAGGTCTTCTATAATGTCTTCATTCTCTTTCACTGTTTCTTTGTTGCTACATTTTAATCTTTGATTTCATTTGAACTGATCTCCGTGTACAGTGTGAGGGATAGATTCAACCTCATCTTTCTTTCCAGCCAGCTACAGAGTTTTCCCCAAACATGTGTGGAATAGTTCATGAAGAAATCTCAACTCCCTACCTCTTCATGTTCTCAACTTCCTCAATGGTCTCAGGCAAAGTCCTCCCTTTGGTTTCTGGGAGCAACAGCACCAGTCCTCCAGCAATCAGGCCAACCACAGCTGAAAGCCAAACAGGCAAAGATCACATTCAGGGTTGATGCATGCCCTTTCTGTAATTAGAGCTCCCCTTGTTTCTTAAAAAAAATTTATTGATGATTTCCTATACTTACAGATTCCTTTGCCATCTCAGACTGCCCTGTTCCCCATCATAAATATTTCGCCCGTTCCAAACTCCGCTGAATTACAATTCCTTATAGGGAAATGAAATACTTCGCATTTTGAGTCAAAGTTATTCTAGGCTAGAGGACCTTGCCATGATATTAAGATAGTTTAGAGTTAGAAAATAACTCTGAAAAAAAAAACAATGCTAAGAAAAGAAAGAATATAGCCCTGCCAACATAAAGCACTTAGTAATGAAAATGAGTTAGAAACTTGGATTGTTACTAGCAAATAAAAGTAATGAATCACATATTACTTCATAACAGCATTAAATGGTATAGCCAGGCTTTTAATTTTATTTTTATTTATTGTTGCTTTTTATTTTTTATTTTACTGAAGTATAGTTGATCTACAATGTTGTGTTAATTTCAGGCATACAGCAAAGTGATTCATATATATATATTCTTTTTAATATATATAGCTTTTTAAATGTATACATTTATATATAGTCTTTTTATGTATATACATAGTATCTTTATGTATGTATGCATGTATTTTTTACATATATATATAGACTTTAAATGTATGTAGATGTATTTATGTGTGTAGATACATAAAAACCCCATATATATACTTAAATATACATAAAAAGAATATATATACACCACAAATACATATATATACACAGAATATATATATATACATGCGTACACACACACAAACACATGTGCTATGCTGTGCTTAGTCAGTCAGTTGTGTCCAACTCTTTGTGATCCCATGGACTATAGCCCACCAGGCTCTTCTGTCCACAGGATTTTCCAGGCAAGAATCCTGGAGTGGGTGGCCATGCCCTCCTCCAGGGGCTCTTCCCAAACCAGGGGCTGAACCCAGGTCTCCCGCATTGCAGGCAGATTCTTTACGGTCTGAGCCCCCAGGGAAGCCCATGAATACTGGCGTGGGCAGCCTATCCCTCCTCCAGGGGTTCTTCCTGACCCATCAATCGAACCAGGGTACATCTTTATATATTTTCTATCATAGAATGCAAGAAGTAGGATGTGGGTTTTTCACTATTTGGGGGTTTCAAAAAAATGCCTGCTGGACTCCATTTTCTGCAGCCTTAAAACTGAAATAGAAATACAGGCCTCCAGTGCACCGGTTCAGGGCACTGGCTGTAGCTCTGGGCACCAGGGTGCTGACACCCCGAGTGCTGGCACCCCGAGCACTGGTCTTAGAGCCTGAGAAGTTCCATGATCTCCCAATACTCCAGGCACATTTGCAGAACGTGGGATGGTGTCTCCACCTCAAATGCTTGTTATGAGGCTGAAATGAGTCCATATTTGTTAGGTGCTTAGAAAAGTGCCTGGCCCATGGCATGAACTTTTCCAATGTATTTGTGTGTTGGTTTTCAAACTTCTAGATGACCATTTCCGGTTATTACTAGAGCACAATTTGCACACCATTATTGTGTGAAAAGAGAAAGAAAAAGTGTAAAGCTGCTCGCTTTGCTTCCTGCTAGCTATTAAAAGCTGGGGAGAGAAGGAAACTACCAGCCATATAAAATTGGGAATTGTCTCCTTCCCAGGTGGTTCTAGCGGTAAAGAACCTGCCTGCCAATGCAGGAGACACAAGAGACGTGGGTTCGATCCCTGGGTCAGAAAGATGCCCTGGAGAAAGGGACGGCTACCCACTCCAGTAGTCTCACCTGGAGAATCCCCTGGACAGAGCAGCCTGGTGGGCTATATATAGTTCAGGGGGTCACAACGAGTTGGACACAACTGAGCCACTAACACTTTGCTTACTTCAAATTTGAAATGCAGTTAAAATCCTTTATCTTTTTGATTGACAGGCGGGGCCCAAAGGAGGGTCTAGGTCTGGGGAGTTCCTCTGGGGCTGGACTTTGCATATTTTTGTTGTTGTTAAGTGGTACTAACAGAAACAAAATCTACCCAGAAATATCCCACAGATCCGTGGACCACTCACTGCCAACCTAGGGGAGTGGCCGAGGTTGGAGCGTAAGGAAGAGACTAGACCGTGCTCCCCGAATGGAAAGGGAGTCCTGGTGTCAGGCCCCTCGGCCAGTACTGGGGGAGGAAGGAGGCTGGGCCCAGGGCTCCCAGCCACTCTGCCTACCTCGGGATAGAGACCTCATGTTCTATCAACTTGGCCATCTTGTTGTTATTAAGTTGGAACATGGAAACATTCATCAGGTCTCTTTCGAGGGTGAGTTCTCTCAATGCTTTGGAGTTTTTGCTGATAAATCTACAACAGTGGAAGCTTCTGCCCTCACAAGTCCCTCGAGCAGAAGGAATGAGCAGAGACACGTGGGTGTGACAACACGCAGGATTGGGGGAAAGCCATTTGCTGTCCCCCTGCTGTCGTCTGAGATAGTCTTCCCCTTCCTCCCCCAGACTGTCTTGTATGCCTGTGGGGAAAGCGTTCCATTTCTGTCAAATTAAAACAAAGACTCAAAAGGAGTCTTAAAGAAGACAGGAGTGGGTGCATGGAGACCCCGGGGGCTGACACATTGAGAGGGTGAAATTACGTGTATGGATCTGAAATTACATGTCTGCCGGGATGCCCAGGAGGGCACCTGTCCCTCTGTCTGCCGCTGGGGGAAGAGGCAGTGGATACTGGGTGAATGGAACCTCCCAGGATCCCAGCCCTTCTCAGTCTGCAGACTTAGGGTTCTGGACGTGGTGATGATTAGGTTAATCCCTCCCGTTCTCTCCTGCAGCTGGTCTGGGAAGGGTGGACTCAGCACCCTTCAGGGTGGACCTCCTTCAGGGTCGGCCGGCAGGAGCGCCCTAGCTCCTTCAATCTAATCGCTGAGGAACCTGAGGACGGGGCACCAGCACCCCCACAGGTGTTCCTGTCATGCTAATGCGTTTTCTTTCTTTCTTAAAAAATGTATTTATTTGGCTGCACTGGGCCTCCATTGCAACATGCAGGATCTTACAGTTGCAACATGTGGGATCTAGTTCCCTGATCGGGGATCAAAGCTGGGCCCCCTGGATTCGAGTGCGGAGTCTTAGCCACTGGGCCGCCAGGGAATTCTGCTTTTCCCAGTCTTGGTCTTTATTCCCCGGGTGTTGAAACTGCCCTCTGCAAAATTTTAACTGCTTCTTTTGAAGTAAGGAAGTAAAAAGAGTTTAGATTTTCCAATGTCTGGGCCTAGAGGAGATAGAAAGATTTAGTTCCTGGACAAGGAGGCAGATATCAGTGAGGGGAGAGGGTCTTTTTCAAGGAAACCCCCACCTCACTCGCCCTGGACTTTGCGTCTCTACGGGCGTGAGTCCTCGTGGGTTCCCAGGCTTGAGTGTTAGCGGCTGCTAATGCTGTTAGTAACACTAGTGTTGCCACACTGACAGTAGTACCAATGACTAGTCACATTTAGTAGTTACTTGCAAGGAGAGCACTAGTTGGGAGGTAGAAACATGGAGACCCCTAAAAGACAGGTTTTCCTTCGGACATCTCTGGGGGTTTCTTACCGAAAACCACCAGGGGGAGCTCGTGCCAGATGTCGGTGAGCCTGTAGACCAGGAAGGGGGTGAGGATGCCCCCGATGTCACACATGGAGGAGCAGACGAGGACCCCGAGGTTCCTGAAACGCGGGACACCCGTGTTTCCTTCTGCTTATCACAGGGCCGCAGTTATCTCCCACCCCCCGCCTTAAATACCTCCCCCAGTCATTAAACCAGGTGCAAGCTGAAAGTCTTCACGGAAATGATACATAATTCCATTCGTGTTCTGCGGTACTTGTTTTACATTAACTTTCTCGAAGATGTCTCACCGGGGGCGGGGGCAATTTTGGATTTGTACTTTCATCACCGTCTGCCCTCGCTCTGCTCTGCCACCCTGCCTGGGCTGTTCTCCCGCCTGTGGCCATTCCGTCATCCCTCGCCACGCAATGGCTGCCGTTCTCCCCACGTGGTTCCTCTGTTTTACCCCACCCCGGGAGTGTGAGGTGTGACCTGCCTACTGCCTTGACATGCCCCCATCCTGTCGAAAAGGAAGGTGCCTTCCCTAGAGAGACCAAGTGCAGGAGGTCAGAAAGAGAAAGACAAATACCGTATGATGTCACCTATATGTGGAATCTAAAATATGATATCAATGAGCTTATCTGCAAAACAGAAGCAGGCTCACAGACACAGATGCCAGACTTGCGGGTGCCAAGGAGCAAGGGAAGGCATGAGAGCGCTGGACTGGGGCTTTGGGGTTAGCAGAGACAAAACTATGCTATACAGGATGGATCAACCACAAGGTCCTACTGTATAGCACAGGGAACTGGATTCAACATCCTGTGATAAATTGTAGTGGAGAAGAATATGTAAGAGAATGTATGTATGCATGTGTAACCGAATCATTTTGCTGTACAGTAGAAACTGACACACCGCTGTAAATCAACTGTACATCAATAAAATAAATTTCTTAAAAAAGGTGAGTTGTCCTCTGTTGGCACCTGTGGTCATTCTCACCAGTAAACAGATGTCCCAGCTGCCCTCCTCGTGCTGAGGGGGATGTACGCACCTGATGAACGTGGGGTACAGTTCCGCGTTGACCAGGCAGACCATCTCATAGGCCATTGTGATCCCCATCCGACCCAGGCAAGCAGCCGTAACTCTTAGCCAGTGTAGATCTGAGGGGAAAACACATGGCTGACGCATGCTGCGCAGGCTCCCGGGTCGCCCAACGGGGCTCGGGGGCAGAGGGGAGGGGCAAGGAGACGGTGCATCCACTAGAACGGGACAAGAGTGCACCATTGGTGCTTCTGCAGATTCAGGGCGGCTCTGCAAAATCTGGGGCGTCTGCTTGTGTTAGCCTCACGGTTCTAACACACTCCTCACTTTAGACCTCAGTCGTTAATGACACCCGAATGACACTCGCTTCCAAAGTTCCACCAACTTTCGTCTACAGAGGTGACCCAGAAGAAAGAGCCTGCTCTCTGTGCTGGCCCAGCTGGATGGCCCTAGGCGTGGGTCCTCCTAGCCTCTCTTGTTGTATTACGTCAGAGAACCGACTCTTTGCAACCCCATGGACTGTAGCCTATCAGGCTCCTCCGTCCGTAGGATTTTCCAGGCAAGAGGACTGGAGTGAGTTGCTACGTCCTTCTCCAGGGGAACTTCCCAACCCAGAGATCGAACCCAGGTCTCCTGCATCACAGGCAGATGCTTTACCATCTGAGCCACCAGGGAAGCCCAACTCAGAGAACCAGTGGCTGTGATTATATCGCATCAGGCCATCAGGGGGTGCCGTGGCTCTTATAGGCAGAGTTGCCATATGCGTTCACTCAGGAAAGTCCCAGATATTTCATTCATTCTTTCCAAACAGACTTCCATGCTGAAAAACATGGTCTTCCTATCAAAGGGCTATGCTTCCCGCTTCCTCCCCCCGCCCCCACCCCTGGCCCCTTCTTAGGGCCTTGGCAGATAAGACCCCAGCTTGGCTGGGCACTTACCCTCAGGGATGAAAACCGAGGCTAGACAGGCTGCCCCCGCCACCATATTTGATATGGCCCATGGATAACGGCGACCTATGCGGTCAATGGTGAGGATGATGAGGAAGGCTGCAGGGAACTCGACCAGGGCAGAGTAGAAGAAGTCCAGGTAGATGTTGCTCCCCGCAAGGCCCATGTGCATGATGAGGCCCTGGTAGAGAACAGAGCTCGTGAACCTGAGCAAAGAGGAGAGCTCAGATCAAGACAAGCATTGAGAGCAAGTCACCGAAAGCTTGACTGTAGGACACCTTTCTCTGTCATCTTATTATTGCTTTTCCCTCCATTCCACCGCTTTTACACCATCTGACCCATTATGGTGACTGGCTGTAACCGCAGAGACTAGAAAGGGAAAGAATTAGGCTAACATTCCCTGGCCAAATTGAAAGGCGAGAAGCAATGTCTTAGTGGAAGGATTTATTTAGTAAAACTGTTTCAGGTTATTAGTGGTTGTTAATCTTTTTCTGGTCTTCTGAAGTGAAGTGAAGTCGCTCAGTCGTGTCCGACTCTTTGCGACCCCATAGACTGTAGCCTATCAGGCTCCTCCATCCACGGGATTTTCCAGGCAAGAGTGCTGGAGTGGATTGCCATTTCCTTCTCCATTCTGGTCTTCTAATGACTACTTAATCCAAACATAAGGAACACAGGAGACCAAGTGGGAACCAAATTCCCAAATGGATACAGCCCCACTTTTGATGATTTATCTTTTGACATGATACAGACAACATTTTTAAAATTAATTAATTTTTAAGATTGAAATATAGTTGATTTACAATGTGTGCCAGTCTCTGCTGTACAGCAAAGTGGCTCAGTTATATACATATATGCTTTCATTTTTATATTCTTTTCCATTATGGTTGGCCATAGGATACCGAATCTTGTTCTCAGCTATATGGTAGGTCCCTGTTCTTTATCCATTCACAAACAAGACTTAGATGATGTTTTTGGTTTTGTTGACCAAAAGTGTTGAATGTCTGCAATGGAAAATATGAGGATAATGAGGCCAGGTTTCCCCGATGCATTTCGCATGCAATATTGTGAAGGCTGCTAAATTAACTCCTGGTAAGCTTTGCTTTTGTCAGCGACTGTGGATTGTCTTTTATTGTTTAGCTGTCCCGTGTGGCATGCAGGACATTCAGGATCTTAGTTCCCCGACCAGGGATGGATCCCGTGCTCCCTGCAGTGGGAGCGTGGACCACCAGGGATGTCCCCTTCTGTCAGTGACTGTGAAGCATCATTTGGCTGCTCTGTGTCATCCCAGTGATGTCACTCAGTGAAGGGAAACCGTGCTGCGTGGTGCAGAGGCTGGTGCGGAGCCCGCGGCCCAGCGCTCTGGAGCAGCCTGCAGGCAGTGAGGATGCTCAGACTTGCTACTGGATGTGGAGTCAGTGGTTATACCTGTCGGGTAGTCTTGTTTGAGAAGTTTATTTATTTACATTTTCTCCAGGTGGAAAAGAAAAGGCCTTGCAGTAGAGATCTACACTCATATCAATTAATCTACGCAACAAGGACCTACTGTACAGCACCGGGGACTCTATCAGTATTTAGTAACAACCTGCCAGGGCTTCCCTGATGACTCAGATGATTAAGAATCTGATCTATCTGCCGATGCAGGAGACCCAGGTTCAGTCCCTGGGTCAGGAAGACCCCCTGGAGAAGGGAATGGCGGCCCACTTCAGTATTCTTGTCTGGAGAATTCTCATGGACTCCTCTCCTTCTCATGGACTCCTGCCAGAGGAGCCTGGCAGGCTGCAGTCCATGGGATCACAAAGAGTCAGACACAACTGAGTGGCTAACACTTCTACCACTTCTATAAGGGAAGAGAATTTGAAGCATATATACATATATATGAATCGCTGTGCTGTATAACTGAAACTAACATATTGTAAATCAATTACACTTCAATTTTTAAAAAATCTATACCAATTGTCTCAGTTTGACATTAGAATCACTTGGAAGATTTTTAAAGTATTGGTTCCTGGTTCCTTGCCTTGACAATTAAATCCATGTCTTTGTGGGAGAGGAGTCTGGCCTTGGTATTTTATAAACTCCCAGGTGATTCTTAAGGTAAAGCCAAGGTTGAGAATGTAGTGGTCTATGTGTTGGGTCTGTAAGCTGATTTCAACATCTGCCTGACGAAAATATAAATGAGCCCACTTGCAATCCACCACTGATGCTGACTGGACCTAGGCTACGTTTTGAAGGTACTCTTGGTCCCTCCCTCTATGTGGATGATGGAGATTAAAAGAATTTGGAGAGATTTTAAAGTGGAGAATAATCCTTACCAGTTGTACATCAAGATCAAGGTGTGTTTCCTTATTTGAGGGGTTCTGACCAAGTCAAGGAATGAAGGATTCAACTTCTCGCCAACTTCCTCATCGGGTCTGAGGCTCTGAGAATATAAACAATAGCAATAGTTTCGTATATTTCATGACAGCGTCTCAGGGTCACCCCGGAACATAATACCTTAGACTTGCTAATTGCTTTTAATGTGCCCAGAGCTAGCTAAGCCCTTCACACACATTAACTCATTTAATCAATATAACCACCCTACAAGTTAGATTTTATGTTTTTCACTATGTCTCACAGAAGAGGATACTGGGCTACAGAGAAGCGGAGTAATTCATGCATATATATTATGGGATGCTGTTGGCAAAGTGTGGTGGGGTAAAACTGAGGTCCTCCAGTGACCCTGAGGGCTGAGGGCATTGACACAACCTCTCTGCACACCCAGACCTGAGTGAGGCCCAATAGGAGACTGCTCGAGGACCTTGGCACTCAGACCGGCGTTGGCATCACCTGGGGCTTGTTAGAATGATAGGTCTCTGGTGGTTCGGTGGCTAAGACTTCAGTGCAGGAGGCCTGGGTTTTATCCCTGGTCAGGGAACCAGGTCCTACATGCCAAATCTCATATGCTGCAATGAAGATCGAAGATCCTGCATGTCTCAACTAAGACCTGGTGCAGCCAAACAAATAAATAAAATAAAATATTAAAATAATAAAGAGCAAAAAATCTCTGGCCCCAGCCCAGCCAGAGGGAAACGCATATTCACAGGTTCCCCTGGTGAATTGAGAAGCCCACTCTAGAAGGACACAGTCGATGCTGGACCGGTCAAGCTGGTGTTGGAAGAAGCCTCCAGGGAACCAGCAATGACTGGACTTAGCGTCCTCACATGAACTCTGACCGTGGGGGCAGACAGTGACCCACGTGTGCTTTATTCCCTGGCCAGTGTCCAGGAGGATCTGAATTCTAAGAATCAGTGCTATGCCAGTTGTTCATGCAGAAAAAACAATAGGTATTCTAACCACCCAGAGAGGAAGTGAAGGGAAAAGGCCTCTGAGTCTCTCACTGTGAATGTCAGGTCAATCTCAGATTTGTACAGCTCACCCATTTTAGAGCCTCATCAGAAATGACTTGCTATTATGTCAATATAAATTCCTAGTAAGCTTGATTTTCTCTTTACCAGGTCCTGTCAGGTGAAAAGTTTTAAACTAAAGGTGATGAGGTCTGCTAAAGGTGAAATGCTAAGTGCACGGAAAATGGACACGTTGATTTGTTCTATTCAGGAAGGCAGGGGGTTGTTTAAAATATTTTGGGATAATTTTTTATCTAAAATTTTAAAAATTCTAAGGAATTATTGGTGTTTGAAGATTCTTCCCTCTGTACCGGGGCTGAGGGCCAACACAGTCAAGAGATGAACAAGATAGAAGCTCCTCATTTGACTTTCAAATGACTTCTGGTTTCCTTTGATGTTTCCCATCTGCTTAAAATATTCTCCTGGGAACCACAAATCTTAGTACAACAGGAATATCCTGCTGTGCATGGGAGGTGGGCCCCTTCTGCGGCTCCCCATGGAGACAGTGCATGCTTTTTCCTCCTTTTCACAGTTCCCTGCTTTGCTACTTCAGCCGCTGGCTCACCTGAAGAGATCCGGGCAAGGGTTTTCCATTTTTCTTTGCAATATGCTTAATGATCTTCATGGCTTTTGCATTTCTGTTCTGGGAGATCAGCCATCGAGGAGACTCAGGTACACACCTGGGGCATAGAAAAAGTGTCGTCAGCGCTGTTAAGTAGAGGGGAAAATCCTACTTGGCCCTCCACATGCTCAGCGGTCACAAGCCAATTTCTGGGAGGGGCCTTACATAAAGAGGTTTGGTTGTATCTACAGAGGAAGTAAAATTGTGTGGAGACTTCACAGTAAAGGAAACCATCAACAAAATGAACAGACAGCCTACTGAACGGGAGAGAATACTTGCTAGCTATATATCGAATAAGGGGTTGATATCCAAAATATATAAAGAGCTCATTCAACCTGATAGCTAAAATCCAAACAATTTGATTTAAAAATGAGCAGAGTGGGACTTCCCTGATGGCCCCAGGGGTTAAGAATCCGCCTGCCAATGCAGGGGACAAGGGTTTGATCCCTGGTCTGGGAAGATCCCACATGCTTTGGAGCAACTAAGCCTGTGTACCACAACGACTGAGGCTGCACTGTAGAGCCCGTGCTGTGTAACAGGAGAAGCCGCCACTGCGATGAGAAGCCCGTGTACGATCACTAGAGAGTGGCTTCCACTCACTGCAACTAGAGAAAGCCCACGCACAGCCTCAAAGATGCAGCACAGCCAAACCTTTTTTTAATTTTAAAAATAAACAAAAATGAACAGAGCATTGGAACAGACATTTTTCCAAAGAAGATATACAGATGGCCACTAAGGACGTGAAAAGATGCTCAACATCACTAATCACCAGGGAAAAGCAAATCAAAACTACAGTTGAGATATCACCTCAATCTGTCAGAGTGGCTGTTATCAAAAAGACAAGAAATAGCAAGTACTGGCGAGGATATGGAGAAACGGGAATCCTGGTGAACTATTGGTGGGGATGTACATTGGTGCAGCCACCATGGAGAAAGGTATGGAATAATATTAGAAATAGAACTACTGTATTATCCAGAAATCCCACTTCTGAATATTTATCTGAAGAAAACAAAACAGCCCAAACACCTGTTCTCTACTCTTCATCTTGAGTGATCTTTTGAAAAAGCAGCTCTATTGTGGGGCTTGTGAAATTGTAAGAAAACTAAATTTGACTCAATTGAGTAAAAGTGGCAAGAAGTGCTTCAGAGATGGTCAGAACTTGGATAATACCTGGCCCTTTCCTGTCATGCTAAAGCATTACGTCATTCTGAGGAGAATAAGACTATTGAAAAATATTTAAGGCAAAGAGTAAGGAGGTAGACCTGGATTTTTTCAATGCAATGCGAAGCATGGACTAGAGGATAGGAAAGCTGACGCCAAACAGACCAGTTATGAATCTGTCCAGAAAGCCAGGCAATAAATAATGAGCTCCTAGTGAGAACAGGAAAAAACAAGGGGGTGGATTCCGAGATAGAAAGGGGGTAGGAAGGATAGAGGGAAGGAGCTAAGAATCACCCTCAAAATATTACTGGCTTTTGGAGAAGAAACAGGCTTCCTGGAAAGGGTTTAGATGTTAAATCCTTAGACAAGGCACCTATGGGAAGAATAGGTAGCTATGTCCAGGAAGTAAATAAGTGGGTTTTTGCAAAGGAGATTTGGTTGATAATCCAGCACCCTTTTTACTGTATCTCAGATAACCTCACATTAGGAGTTTTTGAGAGTTTCTGCTATTTCCATGTTTCCCTTGGGCAGGAATGACCGACATTTCACTTGCTCTGTTAACTCTGATTGATTGGTATGGTCTGACTGGGGTACCACATTGGCCTAATCTGGGATAAAAACTGCTGTGATTGATTGGGGATGTCTGCTTCGGACCTGGCGGTGCAAGTGGTGACAACAGCGTCACCCTTCACCTTCTCCATCTTGGAGTTTCTTCCGAGGAGAGGCAGAATAAGAACGGTAATATTCTCAGCCTCTTCAAATGGTATTACGACCACTAGAAGCTAATTTTTAAAACCACATAAATAATGTGAAAATGTGAGATCCAAGTCATAAAGCTCTTTGTTCAAAGTGAAAGAACATTCGGTTCCCAGAGGGGGAGACAGGTGGAAACTTGCAATTTTCAGCCCTGAAACACGGACCTGGGTTTTCCGTGAAACAGGAGAGTGAAGGACAGCTTAGGCTGGATGGATGGTGTGCATTGGGGGAAGATAGCCTTTTTAGTTAAATGTAATATTTCAGTTTCTTTCCTTTTTGTTCCACGTGGACTTACCAGTAATAGAGCAAGAAGCAGAAGTTGGGCAGAGTCACGGTGAGCTGAAGCCACCTCCAGTGCGGAAGCGCATAGGCCAGCCCAGCAAGCACAAGGAGTCCAACCGTGAAGGCCACTTGGTAGACAATCCCCACTGTCCTCCGGTACCTCAGCCCGACAAATTCTGTAACTGTGGAGAGAACCCAAAGGGCCAGCACCAGTCAGTACGACAGAAAGCTGGTGATCCAATGAAAGGACAACTAGAATGCCAACCTCGAAAATGCGGTCCAACCTCCAGAATTTTCTATACAGCTCTTAGAGAACATTTAAGTGTCCTCTGGGACCTATTCTGTTATGATTATTGCTATTGTGTTAATATAAAGTCTCATAATCCCACATTACATGGAATAAGCATTGAATTTAGAGCATAGATGATTTTCACGTAAATGAATAGCTCAATATAATAGCTCATGTTCTCTTACATGAGTTAAACTTTTTCTTGGCCATCCTGTTAATGTGTGCAAATGGCTTGAAAACCGAAGGGGTGCGTTTCCAAGTTGACTGAAGTCAGCTAGTACTGGCTGGCAAGAACTAATTTTTAAAATTTTAGGAATTTTGCAAGCTGATTTTTAACCCATTGGTATCTTAAAATCAGTCGTGGTGTGAGTATTCACAACTTAGAAATTGGAAAACACTATGAATCAGGTTTTTTATTCTCCAAGAACTGGTTTAAAGGCATAACACTGCACGTGGTATAATTATTGCCTTATCCTACGCCATACACCTGACAGCTATATGAAGTCCATGGTACATGGCTTTAGGCAATAGTCATTTTTATGTCACAGACATTCTAAAATTGACATGCCAGATATTCCATGAACCACAGAATTTTGCTTGAAATGTTTGGTTATCGTGTTAAAGATTTCAGCTATTTGTAAACCAAATAGAAATGTTCTCGGAAATTATTTCTATGAAGTACTGTGAATTATCCAAAAGTACTTACAAAGACAGATGAAATTGTGTACATAATAAATGGAAACATCTGTCTTTCAAAGTGGTTGGGGTCACGGATGAGGTCTTGGGGTAGCAAGTAGAAAAGCAGAAAAAGGGCGCATGGCAAGGGCACCATAAGGGCACCGTAAGGATGCTAGAGGAGAAAGTACCGAGAGGAGGCGGAAATCTACATCCAAAAGTTACGTATTTCGATGTCATGTCTTCAGAGGCCACGTTCCTCATCAAATAACTGCATGCATTCATCTCTTTTTTGTCCTCACATAGATCAGGGGACTACCATGACAGGCACTGAAAAGTGTTAAAGGCGCCATTTCCTCCTCAGCTCATAGAATCCCCCAAATGTACTGGCCCCTCTCCTGGGCCAGTTTTTAAGCACAGATATTCTAGTTCTCTTGTGTGAAATGAGAGATGTATTATTATTATTTAAATTTCAGAGTCCATTTCCCTTTGTGTGGATGCTACTTGAATGTACCCAAAAGAAAAGCAATGATGAAGTGAATTCCCAAAATCTAAGTGTGGTGGTAATTCTTCTTAATATCACTTTAAAGATGCTCTGCTGTTATAATGTAAACATTTGCCTATAATCCATGGAGCTTAAGCATAGCTCTGGCTCCTAATGAGTAGGATGTAAATGATATTCCTGGTCTTACAAGTGGCTTGCTGAGGACCCGAGATTGACCACAGTACTTGTATCCTCAGTTTCCTTGCATATAATTTGAGGATAACTGTGGTTTGCTAGAGTGGATGTACTCAAACTAATAAAGTCTCTTATAAATCTAGCATGTTTCTCATTGAATGTTCTCTCTGTAGAGCCTGGTACTAAAGTTCATGGGGTTCAAACCAGTCAGTCCTAAAGGAAATCAACTCTGAATATCCATTGGAAGGACCGAAGCAAAAGCTCTAATTGTTTAGCCACCTGATTTGAAGAGCCAACTTGATGGAAAAGACCCTGATGCTGGGGAAGATTGAGGACAAGAGGAGAAGGGGACGACAGAGGATGAGATGGTTGGATGGCATCACCAACTCAATGGACACGAGTTTGAGCAAGCTCCAGGAGACAGTGAGAGACAGGGAAGCCTGGTGTGCTGCAGCCCATGGGGTCGCAAAGAGTCAGACACGACTTAGTGGCATAACAACAATCAGAAGAGCCTGGTAGGCTAGACTTTCTCTCTATGGAACACACTAGGGTACAGAAAGCAAAAATTCCTAAAGCGTTATATAAGACTTTGGATGGCACACTGTTTACTCTCAATCCTGTTCCATTGTTTTCTTTCTAGGAGGAATGTAGAATGAGTCTAATGAAAAGATTTTAGAAATTCTTTTGATACAGAAAGAAAAATCTTTCAACGTTGTCTTGAAGCTGAGTCCAGTTTTCTGTGTAGCTTCCCCCACCAGACTGACTGTATTTTGCCAGCCAACCTTTGTTCCCACAGCTACAACCACAAGTGTTCTTACTCAGGATGTAGCCTATTAACCAGCCTGCTTTGCTGACCAGTCCTTGAATCAAGCGAAAAATTAGCATCCATGTGTAGTTTGGGGAGATGGCCATGAGCACTCCAGATGAAGCGTTTATGAGGATTGTAATCAAGAGGCAGAGCTTACGGCCAAACCTGTGAAGAGAAAACGAAGAGAGGGAATGGCATCAGATTAGATTCATGAAAGTTGTAGAAAATTCACACAAGCTATGGAACTCTAACTAAAGTGGGGGTCAACGCTGAAGGATGGAAATTCAAGAGGTACAGATTGACTCCCTCCAAGAGAATCCTTGACTTTGGGTCTGTTCCGTTGGCACGATGTGTAAACAGTGAGACCCTTTCTGGGCTGCAGAATCTCTCAGCCTCACACTGTGGAGGGTACTCAGGGAGGGGAGATTCTTCGAGCTCCCCAGTCCTGAATGCCCCAAGGGCCTATCTAAGCCTTCCATCATCACATGAGCTGGGCCTCTCCACGAACAGACTCAACTGCCCACCCAGGAGCTTTTGCTTTAGAAAAAACAAAACTCAGCGTTCGGTGAATTTCCCTATCCATTTCAACACTGCCTTTGGACTTCATGGTATTTGTGTGTCTCCATGGAAACGGTTGTTTGTGCCCTCACCTCGTGTGTTCCCCTCCCTTAGGCCTTTGTCGTGGAGCCCCCTAGCAGGAGAGCTCCTGCACATTTTATTATGGGGACTTGGGTTTCATTGGTTCAAGGACCTGGGAGTGTCTCAGTACACAGAGTAGAGGAAAATGTGGGAACCTGGGCTTAACCTTGCCTTTACAGAAACAGAACAGGACCGTATGCTTCCTGCCCCCACCCCACACCACCATGCCCTCTGCCTGCCTTCTGTCTGCAGAAAACTTTGGTCAAAGAATGAGTTTAATCAGAGAAGTGAGAAATGTGGAAACAAAGGACAGCAGTCAAAGGAGACTAAATAATAACAATGTCATCAAGCACAGTCAAGACCCTTAGTTCTTTCTCAAGGGCTATAGATAATATTCTGAGCCTTATCCTGTGAGCTGTCTTATGGATATCATTAATGCTTTCAATCTGAAACTTAAAGATCAAGCAGTCCCATTGGGAATCGATGTAAATTGCCAAACTTCTTAAAACTCTGTGTTGACTACATCATTTTTGAATTCTCAGTCAACTATTCCCCACTGCAAACGTATACCCCCTTAGCCTTTTATCCACATCCTTCCAAAGTCACAACTCGACACAACGTTTTAGCCTTTCTTTCCATGTTCTCCTACCCAACCCCCTTCACTTATCCTCAAAGAATTTATAAGCACGCGTTCAAATGAGATTGCTTCAACTTCTGAAGTTGACTCGGGTGACCGCAAAGCACCGCAATCGTGCTCCCCTAGGTGACAAAATCCCATGGCTGATGATAGGGGGCATTCACCGTTTGAAACTTAGAGCATGGGAACCTTCAGAAACTCAAATCTACGAATGCAGTTCACTAGGGGACAATTTCACAGATGGACACAAGGCGATTAAAACAGTAAGGCAGGGCTGGAAGAAATTCTGGAGGTTCGGGAGACTGGTTTGAGACATCCCCACCTTCCTGCCCTCCTACAACAGAACCACTTAAGTGGTTAAATGAAAGAAAGAGAGAAAATCAAAGAGAGTGGGTGGACTCCTGTACCATTGGCTTCATAAATCCTTTAGCTACTTGCCACTCCGACTGTGGCCTGGGGATATGAATATTGCCAGCGGGTGGTTTGAAAGGCAGATCCTCAGGCCCACTCCAGACCCAATGGATCAGAATCGTAATTCTAACAAACCCCCTAGGTGGTTGACATGCACGTTAACATTTGGGAAGCACTGCTTTCATTTCACTGAGCCTCAGTCTCCCCCTGTGCAAACTGGATAATAACTTTCCTCTTCAAGGCTGTTAGGATACTAGTGAGATATAACACACCATGATGTCCAGTACAATGACTGGCACATAGTAGGTAGGGGACAGCTTGTTTTGGAAGATTCCACAGAGTTGGGTAAGCCTGACTGCAACCCACTGGGACTTTGATTCTGTTTGGATCTGGTTCCATTATGAAATCTGAACAGCGTAGTGGTGACTCTCAAGAACTGACTGATAGACTTTCAGAAAATTTGTGAGCTGAGTGTTAAATGGACCGTTATGAAAAATGAAAGTATACACTTACTCTAAAGTAAATTGCGTTAAAAGCTAGTGTAATAAATATGCAAAACATCTCTTCCTGATTATTTTACAGTGTTTGAGTATTTGTCTACGCTCATGAGGTTTTTACATCTTTTTGTTACATTTATGTGGTGGAAATGCCATAGGATGGTGCGTATTTCTCCAACTCTGTGTTCATCACCTCACTTTGGTAGCTTGAAATGGACCTCTATGGGAGCATCAACAGCACGGAGATCAGCAAACTACAAGTCAGGGCTTTCTCCTTTAGAGAGTCAGTTAAACATTCATAAGCCTGATGGGACTTCTCTGATAATCTAGCAGTTAAGACTCTGCCTTCCAAAGCAAGGGGCATGGGTTGACCCCTGGTCAGGGGACTAAGATCCCATGGTCAAAATAAAATAAAATAAAACATTTACAAGCCTGACATTGAATTACTGATCATTGGAGTAAAAAGCCTGGAGTCGCTGATCGATTACTTTTTTGTGTCAGATGATTCTCACAATCGTTCTTTAGGCGGTCTGGATGATGAAACAAATGAGACATCTTATAAAAGGCTTATTTCCAAATTTTCTAGCATGTATCTTCCCTCCCTCCCACCTGAGGGTTGCAAAGCCGACCCTCAGAAGTCTGGCTTGGTGTTCCTGGCTTTCTTCTAAAAGACACTTCAGCTCTTAAAAGACTCCTCACCCCTTCAGCTGTTAGGTCATACTTTGGAAATTCCTTATAGCAATCTATTTTGTTTAATCTGTAGCATCAAATGGGTTCCCATGAGATTCTTGTCCCATTGTATAAAACCTGAGAGTTGTTCAGAAACAGCTGTTGAGTGTGCAAAAGACAAAGCGTCCTCATTGGACCCCTCTGGCAGTCATCTTATTCCATACCCTTATCTGCACACAGCAGAGGAGAAAGGGGGTAATAACCAACCAGACTTCAGACAGTTTAAGAAAAAGAAATAGAGGGATGTGCACAGCTTGCGGGGGGAAAGAATGATGACTCATCAGCTTTACACAGGAGATTTCAACAAAGGGAACAAAATGATGAGGTCATTTAAGAAGGTGGATAATCACCCGGGGATGCACCGTCAGGAGAGAATTATAACCCGTTTCCTACTCTCTGAGTGGGATGGGAATAATTAACTCATTTATTTAACCAACTGTGAAGCTCGGTCACCTATTTGTTCACTTCCGTGCTGGCGAGTTGAGTGTTAGTCTGCTCTTTCCAGTGCGGGTGGGAGTGGAGAGGGAGCCAGGGGCCAGGGGCCCGAGCAGCCACACGCTGGAGCAGGGTGGACTCTGGACCGCCCTCGTTAGGGTGCTTCTTCCTTCTTAAAGGATCATCTCCAAACCACTGCCCTCAGTTCAGTAGCAATCCTAGTGGAAGCAAACGCCCTCCCCTTGCACCTCACCAGCCTCTTCGCCACACAGAGTCTCAAGAGGAGCCTCTGAAAGACGGTGCACAGGCAGTTAGAGAAGAGGCATGAGCCCCAGGGCTGCCTCAGACCTAGCGCCCCGCTCTGTCACTCCCCTCCTGCCCACTGCCACAGGGAGTCCTGGCTGTGAACGTTCAGGTGCCCCTGAGGTGTGACCGACTCAGCCAGCCTTATTCATCTTTAACATATTTGCCAGTTTTAATCCAGACAGACCACGCAGTATCATCAGACAAAATGTTCTACCTGCGTTTCATATTAAGCTCACAGGTGTGGGTTTATCTGTACCAAAGACAGAGCTGGAGAAGGCAGCAGGCATATTTACCATTTATTTCAGAATTAAACATGTAGTTTATAACAAGTTATGAGACTACATATTCATTGCTCAGTCATGCAGCGCCATCTCACTAGGTGACTAACAGTTTAAGAGGGTGATACTGTTTAAAATGTGGCTCACACTGCCTGGCATAGAAAACACACCCAGTAAACAGTTGGTATGATAGCTCTGATGGCCAAATTAGCTAAGGTGCTTACCAAGGACAGAGCCGATTTTTCTATTCCTCTCCCTTTTTTAGTCACTCAGTAATGTTCAACTCTTTGTGACCCCATAGACTGTAGCCCCCCAGGCTCCTGTGTCCATGGGATTCTCCAGGCAAGAATACTGGAGCGGGTTGCCATGTCCTTCTCCGGGGGATCTTCCTGACCCAGGGATCGATCCTGGGTCTCCTACATTGCAGATAGATTCTCTACTGCCTGAGCCACCAGGGAAGCCCTCCTTTCCCTGTCTCTTTAGGGGACTCCTAATAATGTCTAACTGATCATTGATCAATCAGATCAATGAGTAAAGATGCACATTATGAGGAACTTTCAGCACAGTGAATGTGGGATTACAAAACAATGGATAAATAAGAGACCCAGGAAGAGCTGGATTGGTACGAGCCACTGAAAACAAGCTCCTGACGATTCAGACCCAAGTGAGAAGACCACCGGCCATGCATCCCACCTGGAGAAATCTCCCTTCATTTATCTCTTGGGACGTGACATTATGGAATCGAATCCTTACCTCTGTCAGTGTGGAGACCCTGCTTCCCTTTCCCCGTTATATTGTACCTTCCACACATATGTTGGGTTAACCAAAAGGTTCATTCAAAGTTTTCTGTAAGATCATAAGGGAAAACACAAAGGAACTTTCTGGCCAACTCAGCAATTACATCTGGCTCTGGGGCCCCGATTCAGGAATCCTGCACCCCCTTAGGCTCAGGTAAGAACACTAGTGAGATTCTACCCGGCTCTGGGACTTGAGAGGGAAGAGGGAAGAGGCCCCGAATGTGGATGGCGGGGGGGATGGCAGGAAGCCAAATGAAGAATCAGGATTATGAAAGGGATCCGGTCATCTTTCATCTGTCATCTCTCCCGTCTCACCCTCAGCTTCTGGACAACCCACAAGGAAACACTGCTACCCGATGCTGAAACATCCCTCGATGAGCCCCGAGAATGAGAAAGTACAGACAGAGCAGGGAGAAATCTAAGACTGTCGTGACCATCCAGGGAAGTGTGGCCGGTGTGCTGTGGGGTAGGAGGGCATTCAGGCAGGGGCGGGTGCTCTCCTCAGACGGTTTCAATCCCACCACTTCTGTGGCACACCTACCTGTCTGCAATGTAGCCAATACTCATAGAACCGATAAAAAATCCTACATTCACTGCCGACTGAAACAGGTCCAGCATCCAGGAGTCAGCACACACTAGGTTAAACTGTGAGGGGCCGCAGGGGTCCCGAGTTGGGAGAGAAAGAAAACAAAGTCCCGTTAGACACGACTCAGCCCAGGGGATACGGGAGGCACTCCTTGTATTGCACTGAGTAGCTGGATGACAATAACCCAACTCTCTCCTTGCTTGTGTTAATTTTCTTTACACAATCTGAAGATTTGACCCGCAGCCTGTTTAGCATTCTACCTGGTGGTATGTCATCAGGCTAAACTCTATTTTGGCTAAATCAGCTGAAATTAGGTAATTACTTGTGCACGAACCATTCCTCTTTCTAATTTCAATGCACAGAGGCAAATAGGTGTGTGGACATGTTACAAGTGCTGCCTCAAGGAAGTTGGGAAGTTTGGCGTCTCTTTAAATTAGGGGAATTAGCATCTTGCGCATGGCTGTGGCCTTTGCTCTCATTTGGAACAAGAGGCAGTGTTGTAGGAGTCGCAGGTGCCAGCCCGGAGTTTGGGAGATCCGGTTTCTAGGGCTTAGAACTAAGTTTCTCTCTGTGCGTGCATTGTGTGCTCAGTGGCTTGGTTGCGTCCAGCTCTTTGCATCCTTATGGACTGTAGCCCACCAGGCTCTTCTGTCCATGGGATTTCCCAGGCAAGAATACTGGAGTGGGTTGCCATTCTCTCCTCTAGGGGATCTTCCTTACCCAGGGATTGAACCCATATCCCTTGTATCTCCTGCATTGGGAGGCACAATCTTTACCACTGAGCCACTTGGGAAGGCCTTCTCACTGTCTGGGGTAAAATTTTTCTCTGCCCTGGACCTCAGTTTCTTCATCTCTGTAAGAATGAGTGAGATGAGCCAAGTTGTAAGGCCTCTTAAAAATTGTATGGTGTTAAATCTTCAATCCTTCACGTTTCATGTGACTGTCAGACCACTTTAGATCCTTAGAAAAAAAGGCTCTTCTACCTAAATGTCTGTTCAGACAGAGTGTCTTCACATTGTCCAAGTGGTCCTTTTAAGTTAAGCCAAGAACCTGGCTTTCTTTGTAGGATAATCTTGTCCCCCTATTTTGCTTTGCCGCCAATAAAATCATGTCTCACTATTGTATATAAAATAGATAACTAGCAGGGACCTACTATAGAGCACAGGGAACTCTACTCAATATTATGCAATAGTCTATGTAGGAAAAAAATCTAAAGAGTGAATGTATGAATATGTATAAGTGATTTACTTTGCTGCACACTTGAAACTGACACAATATTGTAAATTGGCTCTACTCCAATAAAATTTTTTTTAAACAGCAAGCCTCCATTGTTTTCCTTTTTATGGAAAAGAGGCCTCACAATCAGATGTATGTCAACTGTGTGTGTTAATGTTGCTCATTTGTGTCCAACTTTTTGCGACTCCATGGACTATAGCCTGCCAGTCTCCTCTGTCCATGGAATTCTCTAAGCAAGAGTACTGGAGTGGGTTGCCGTCTCCTTCTCCAGGGGATCTTCCCAAACCAGGGCTCGAACCCAGGTCTCCTGTACTTCAAGCAGATTCTTTACCCTCTGAGCCACCAGGGACGGACAAGTGTAGGAATGTCAAGTGTGGTTTTTAATAAACTAATAGTACCATAGCAAAAGCTCCAACCCCAAATAGTTTGACATATATACTTTGAGCAAACTAAAGAGAAGAAAGTTAACCATTGAGAGAACAGTACATTGTATCACAGTAAGGCACCAGTCAGGTGAGTTCTAGGAGCTGTCGGCTGTCTGTCCATTCATATGACTGCAGGTGGAGGATACAGCTTCCAGAAATTCAGCCTGAGGCTTGGAAATTTCCCCTTTCCTGGCATTATTTCCAGGAATTCTGATATGTTTTTGTTTATTCCTTATACTGAGACTTGCATACACTAGAATTATTATGGCCATAATTTGAAGTTTCAACTAACTCACACTCTAGACAAGTAAGAGGCGGTATGTTTTGGTTGGAAACGAGGATTTTATGAGAGCCTCTGACTCCACGTCTGGCCTTCCCCGGGTTCTTCCTTAAGGAAAGCTGCACTGTTTATCTCTTCTAAGTCCCATGGTCACCTACCTCGGTCACGATGGAGGAGCCGGACGTGTCGTACACCCAGCCCTGCGCGCAGGGGCCCAGGGGCAGGGCGCTGCCATTGGTGGCCAGGCCTGCCAGCGGGTCCAGGCAGCCGAGGGCGCTCTGGTTCCAGTCCACCTCGTAGCGGAGGCACTGGCCCTCGGGCCCCGGGCCCGGCACCGTGTAGTTGAGCTCCTCCGCCAGGCTCCAGCCGCATCGCCGGCTCAGCTCCGCCACCCCCGGGCTCCAGCAGTGGTGGTCCGGGGTGAAGCCCAGGAAGACGATGCCCACATAGATGGGGGTGAAGGCGGCCGAGAGCAGACAGAGGAGGAAGAACGTTTGTTTCTGGAAAAAGTTGAATTCCCCGATGTGCTCTAGGATGTCGTCCACCGTCGGCATGATTCCGGGCAGAGAGATCCCGAGGTTCTTTCCTACGCTGCTCCGCTGTCGCTGAGCGAGGCTGCAGCCAGCTCAGCAAAGCCCCGACCAAAAGTCAAAGGGTGAGTGTACTTTAGAAAGGGGACCAGCCTCTGGTCCAGACCTCTGCTGGTGGGACCAACTCCCAGCCAGGCGCTTCTCTGGCCCCTGAACCCTGCTGCTCCCCGGAAGAATCCCAGGGTGAGATGCTGTGTTTACTATCGCATCCCTCCCGTGTGTGTGGGTCGCTCCCTCACCCAGCCCCACAAACGATCCTTCCTATGTCCCCCACGGGGAGAAATCCGAGGGCTTTCACGTATCACAGCCCTGTTAATCTTTCTCTTAGTAAGCCGACCATCCAGAAAATTAATACATTCATATCTCACCCACACAGCCGACCTTTTCACTAAGGTGTTGCAGGGAAACGAACTGGATTTTGGCCGTGCTCCCCGGGTGCGGTGTGAATCACAGTCTCCGGCCAGAGTTCTTGTCTGGATTTGGGAGGTTCATGAACTGGATCGCTGGACTCCCACTACCAACCACAGCCCGTGACTTGGCACCTGCTGGGGCTGGCTTGTGTTGATTTCCCCACTCTGCTCTTTCAAGAAGGACAATTTGACATTCCTGCCTTTGAATCCTGAAACTGCTTGACCCAGTTGTGAGGAAAAAATAATATGTCCTCTCCACATGTAGGTCAAGTGGAGATGCAGGCAGGGGCGGTCTTGGTCTGCTGCCTTTTTGTCTTATTTGTTATTTCTGCCTGTGATTGGTGCGGAGGGTACTCTTTAGGATGGCATTGGCCGCATCCAAGGGCAAGGGAAGCAGGCAGACATCTTTCTTGGGTGAGGGTGGAAGGATCCTCACCGAGGTGGGCAGCTGCCACTTTAGGAAGGTGGCTTCTTGATATATCTGCCTATTAGAACACCAGAAATCTAATCTCGTTTAGTTTCTTCTTCTTTTTCTGTTGGGGTCTGTTTTCCTGTGGCTAGAGCAGCATGTGTCTAAAAGTAGTGACTCATAGAAGTCCTTCTCCTCAAAGCAGCTGCAAACATCTTTTTTTTTTTTTAAACAAAGCAAGAACCCCGGGTGCCTGTGGGGTCCCTGTCTGCCTCCTCTGGGTCCTGCTGGGCTCCTGGAGGGGCTTTGCTTGATGGTGACAGGCTGGGGGTGGGGCTCCTGCCATCACTGACCCCCGTTTGAGTGAGTGGATTCAGACTCTAGAACCAAGAACTGGTGCAGTATTTCTGGCACAAAATTGTAGCACAAAGCTCATCCATGCAGCTCTACCCACTGACTATTTGATGTGCTCAGTCACTCAGTCTTGTCCAACTCTTTTGTGACCCCATGGACTGTAGCCTGCCAGCCTCCTCTGTCCATGGACTTTTCCAGGCAAGAGTACTGGAGTGGGCTGTCATTTCCTCCTCCAGGGGATTTTCCTGACCCAGGGATGGAACCCCTGTCTCCTGCACTGGCAGGTGGATTCTTTATCACTGAGCCACCGGGGAAGCCCATTCAAAGGAGAAAAGAGAACAGAAGAAGTGAGACTTGAATTGAGTTGCTGGCTGTACCCGAAGTGGCCAAGGCCAAGACTGGACCATGCTGAGCAGGGGTCTCGGCTTCTGAGGGAATAAACTGTCATGATCTAAAAGCACCAGCCCCGCAAGGCCACGGCTCGATCTGCATCCGTCTTGGATAATAGATGACAGGAAGGATTTCCAGGGAGATGAGGTCCACAGCCAGTTGCCTGAATTTGGATATGAGTTCCAGCTCTTTGCTCAGGAGATCTCTAGAGGTGAAGAGATTTGTCAAATAAAGATGAGAAAACCATGAATAACATAAGCAGCAGAAAAATAATGCCAACTAACAAAAAGATAAGGTGATATTGGGCAAGAAAAACATGGCTTGAACTTCCATTTCCAAGAAAATGCAGTAGATGGCCTTTTTCTTCCCACTGAGCACAACAAAAACCCGTGGACAATTTATACAAAACAATCACCAGGAGTCGCTGTACCCTGGAGAGGAGGCAGACCTGGAGGGCACCTCTGGGCCCAGAAAGTGACATGGACCCAGACCGGGTGCTGGAGAAGCAACAAGCCAGAAATACCAGTTGTCCCAACCCAGTACCATGTGAAGTTCCAACACAGGCCTGCTCTCTCTAGATTCCTGGGAGTAAGTTGGAGCTTTATCATGACCGAAATAGACATCTCCTATATATAGGAGATCACATTGTCTCCTAAGCAATCCCAGAACTCCGTAAGATGAAGCACCGCTTTAAGAGTTGCAGTCTGTAGTTCTGCGGTGTGATCTTGTCCTCTGAACAAGGATGCTGAGCACCCTGGACGTGGTTCCCCGGCTGAGAACAATTAGCAGGGACCAGCGATTGCCTCATCTCACCACTGTTAAACTTGTGGATCTCTCAACAGGATCCTCAACACACAGCCAGTGGACCTTGGAAGCTGCCACCTTCACGGCCCGACACTTGCTACTGATGGGCAGAGCCATCTTCACCATGCCTGTCCACATGTTCTCTACCTACTAGCCTGGTTCTCGCCTCCAGAACTACCAGAACAAGACTCCACTTCCCTGAGGGGACCCCTCCATCCTACAGTCGAAGTTTGTGCATTGCCGAGAGTGACTCAGGGAGACCGGAGAGGCCTAGCAGGCGTCCAGCAGGGCCAGCTGCGGCTTTGGTCTTGCTACTCCACATCCAGCGTCTTCTCTCACCCCAGGTGCCGATGGTGGAAACCAGGGGAGGACCGTCAGGTGGCAGAGAGTGTGATGGGGAGGAAGGGAGGAAAGAAGGACACTCGGGTCTGCTGAGCGTGTGCTCTGCTCCAGGCAGCCTCTGAGGAGCCGAGTCTTTCCTGTAATAAGGAGATCGTTTCCACAGGGTGGATGTGAGTGTCCCTGATTTACAGAAGAAGACACTGAGGGTCAGAGCAGTTTACAGGCTTCTTAAATGTCAGCCAGTCAATTAAGGATGAATCAGACCCAAGGCAAGGATGTCCCCAAATCTCCTCTGCCTTCTGTCATTTGCTGGAAGTGACATAAAGTGAAGTGAAGTGATAGTCACTCAGTCGTGTCCAGCTCTTTGCAACTCCATGGACTATACAGCCATGGAATTCTCCAGGCCAGAATACTCGAGTGGGTAGCCTTTCCCTTCTCCAGGGGATCTTCCCAAACCAGGGATCAAACCCAGGTCTCCCACATTGCAGGCAGATTCTTTACCAGCTGAGCCACAAGGGAAGCCCACTGACATGAGAATGGGTAAATTCAAAAGTGAGCAAGGTCCTAAAACTCGACTCCACCCCCAGAGACCCAGAGGTGGTCCTGACTGCCTGTTACAAACCCCTGCACCCTGGATTTGACTGTTTGACACAGTCCACTTCAAGAAACCAGATCTTCATGCCATGAGCCAGAGGGCACCAGGTGAGAGGCCAGAAGAACATTGTTTGCTTTGGAGAAAAGATGTTGAAACTCGCTGTGAATTACTTACAGTACGTGACCAGATAAGGAGAAGGAAGGACCTCAGATCACTTACAGCTTGGCCACGTGACACTTTTCCATTGAAGGACTGGCACAGGAGCAAAGCCCACAGCATGGCCACCGTAAAACCCATCCTCTAGGGTGACAGACCGACCTACAGCAAAGCCACACAGGCCCTGAGCAGGAGAGCCACGACGCGGGAGGGAACAGGGCGATGGGGTAACTCCCCGCTCACTGCCTGAGTCTCTTGGGCCCCCACCACTTCCTTTCTGGGGGTGCCTACCCACCCAGGAGTGGGGCATGAGGCTAATGTGATCCCATGCTGAAGGATCACTTAATCCATATAATCGGATGAGTCATTGTATTGAGTCAGAAGTATTTCTCGATCTTTTATCAGGCTCTTTTGAAATGTAAATAAACACTGCCCCCAGATGCTGTCTTCTGACAGCATCCAGGAAGGCCAGGTGCGCCCAGACTGACTTCTGAGCTCTCCCCACCAGAGCACAGGTGGGCACCTGGAGGTGTGAGTCTTACCCAGGGACAAGCCAACATGTAGGCAGTAGACCCCTGGCAGACAGAAATAGGGTGATGTGGCCTCCGGCCAGGGGTACCCCATAGGTAAGTTGGAGCCCACCCGAGACCAGGAAGATTGGAGGCAGGGCGTCTCGGGGTGATGAGGGCTGTGTGTTCGCCAGGCGGGTCACAGGGGTAATGACGGCACCAGGCCAGGCAGGACTGGAAGGGGTGTCCACACTTCCAGACCGTGCCCATCCTTGCCCTCGAACACCCGTGTCTCTGGGTTGGTTCCTAACTTGTAGGCTGGTGACTATGCCTGAGTCAGACAGCTCATGAACAGGACCACTCGGGACCCCCCAGTCCCATGGCCTCTGCCATCAGCCTCACCCACAAGATGTGCTTCCCCCCTCCCTTCCGCCTTCCCCCCTCCCTTCCACCTTCCCCCCTCCCCACCATCCCCTCCCCGTCCTGAACACGCCTCGCCCCTCTTCACTGCCTGGCCGCCCACCTGCAGACATGGGCCACAGCGGTAGGAGACCAACCCTGACCCGGGGGGCTTCCCTGGTGGCTCAGCCAATACAGAATCCACCTGCAATTCAGGAGACCCGGATTCAATCCCTGGGTCTGGAAGATCCCCTGGAGAAGGGAACAGCTACCCATTCCCGTATTCTTGCCTGGAGAATCCCATGGACAGAGGAGCCCTGGCGGGCTACAGTCTATGAGGTTGCAAAGAGTCGGACACGACTGAGTGACTAACACTTTTCCTTTCAGGCCCTCTGGAAAGAAGGACCTGAGAGGACATCGGAACAGCACCGTCTGATTCGTCGGTTCCTCAGAAATGTTTGTCCTGCCTGGGTCCCTTCATGTACAGGTGACCCCACCATGCGTTTGGGCCTTAACAACTGCTGCAAAGATCTTTCTCATCCAGCATCAGGAGTCATCTTCCAGAATCTTCCACATGCTTGGACGTTGTTCTTTCCTTTGGGGTCAGATAGGTTAGGTTAAAACTTTCTTATGCAGAACTTCCCATATTGGAAGAAGGCTTTCTTTGACCTCAGAATATTCTCTTTTCCAGAGTAAACATCCCCAATCCCTGGTGGCAGGTGGTCTATTCTCCTCACTACCGGGAACGGCCCTAGCATGAGCTCTGGTTTCTCTCTTCCCTTAACTTGCAGAGTCCAGGGCCTGGCACACCACTCTGAGTAGGGCCCCTGGGGTGCTGGAGAGCTGGGTGCTGCCTGCTCAAGCAGGGGTGGGCTGACCCCAGCAGGCGGGCAACTCCTCCGCCAACCCTCCTGTCAAGAGAGGGCTGACGGGTCCTCTCCTTGGGCTTCCTGCTTTGAGGAAATCTCTGATTTTGTTTATCTTTATTGGGTCTGTTTCCCCCACAAAATGATGCTCTGTGCTTATTCCCTTCAACTCTAGGAAGGTGGGTTCAGACTGGCCATCAGATCAGGGTGCCTTCTGAGGAGGGGCAGGAACGAGGAGGTGACTGAGGTTTCGGGGGTCCCTCCTGCCTACAGCACCTTCTCTTTCCTCTTAGTTCAGCTTCCAGACCTAGGATCGGGTGGGGGTGGGGGGTGCAGCTCTGGGGGGCTACACACAGCCTGGACCTTGAATGTTAAACTGCAAGACACCTGCCTGACAGCAAACCGCAAGGCAGCCTGGCTGACTTCTCGGGCTTCCTTTAAAGAGCTGCAGGGAAACCTCATTTTTAAAACACCAGACAGTTAATCTCACAGTCTTTCTCAGGGACACCACTTGTTTTCAAAGCTGTACTATTTGTTATGTAAATAGTGCAGAAAATTCGGTTTTGGCCTTTGGCTTCTGTGTCAGGCTGAACCTGAGGCTCAGATAGGCCTGATCAGAGAGTGATCAGGCAGCTCAGCCTTCACGAGGTATTGTTTGCCAAAACACACGCTTTAGTAATGTCCAGATAATATCGAACTTTCGTGGGCACTTAACTAAACCCCCGGAATGAGTCAGCTAAGAATGAACTGCTGTCTTCAAAGAGAGTGTGAGTCTGGTCTGGCCAGGAAGGATACCCTTTAATGTTACCTGGGTGCCCCTGGAGAATAAGAGAGGAATCTTTAAGATTTTCATTTCGATTATTCTCAGCTTTCACTTTTTTTTTTCTTAAGGGTTGGATTAGTGATCAATTTCCTCCTCATCCCACCAAGTTATTATTTCTTCAGACTGTTTATCCAGAGCACTGAGGACAAGGCTGCCTGTTAATTCCCTTCATCTGATTCTTAGGCAGGGATTTCTACACAGATGTGTGTGCCAGGCTCAGAGGGAATAAATCATGCGAATATCAATTAATCCCAAGCCAATTAAAAAAAAAAAGGTATCAGAAATAGAGCTTGTGGTTCACAGCAAAGCTAAAGTTTGCCGCTGAAAGTGTCATGCCCGAGGTTCAAAGAGTTCTGGTTAAAGAGAAAGGGCCAGGACATCTTAACTTTTCTGGGACTTAGGCTCAGGGCCGGGGCGTCTCCTTGCGAGAAAGACCACTGATTTCAGATCAGGGGGCGTAAATTCAGATGAGGCACCGGGACATCCTGCCAGGTCAGAAAGTACAGAGTGCTGGTCAGGCTGAAAGGGCAAAGAGGCCCCCAAAGGTGCTCCCATATTGGCCTAAAACAGGACAATTGGGGCACCAAAAAGAATAATAACTGAAATGGATTGAAATGTGTGTGTCTTAAGAAATCATTACTTTATAATGATTTTTTGAATCTGGGCATTAATCTTCAACAGACACTAAATTTATTAGGTGCAATGGTGATAAGGAGTTTTACATTGGTTCGGTGGGTGAGGAGAGGGGACGTCAGGCTGCCACCACCTAGATGTCCCCATCTATAGCTGCTGCTGCTGCTGCTGCTAAGTCGCTTCAGTCGTGTCTGACTCTGTGCGACCCCATAGATGGCAGCCCACCAGGCTTCCCCGTCCCTGGGATTCTCCAGGCAAGAACACTGGAGTGGGTTGCCATTTCCTTCTCCAATGCATGAAAGTGAAAAGTGAAGGCGAAGTCACTCAGTCATGTCTGACTCTTCCCGATCCCATGGACTACAGCCTACCAGGCTCCTCCATCCATGGGATTTTCCAGGCAAGAGTACTGGAGTGGGGTGCCATTGCCTTCTCCTCCCATCTGTAGGGAGCAGACTAAACCTTTAGGGAGTTCTGGGTGTTCTTTGGAAGGAATGATGCTAAAGCTGAAACTCCAGTACTTTGGCCACCTCATGCGAAGAGTTGACTCATTGGAAAAGACTCTGATGCTGGGAGGAGTTGTGGGCAGGAGGAGAAGGGGGCGACTGAGGATGAGATGGCTGGATGGCATCACTGACTCGATAGATATGAGTCTGAGTGAACTCCGGGAGTTGGTGATGGACAGGGAGGCCTGCTGCTGCTGCTAAGTCACTTCAGTCATGTCCGACTCTGTGTGACCCCATAGATGGCAGCCCACCAGTCTCCTGGACTGTCGTGCTGCAATTCATGGGATTGCAAAGAGTTGGACATGACTGTGCAACTGAACTGAACGGAACTGAACTGAACGTCATAGTTTAAGGACTCAGTGATTTGCTAGTGGTATATCCAAAGTCCTCTGTGCTATGCACAGAGACCCTCATAATGCTTAGTGTGCTATTAATACAGCTGTATCATCACAGTGCATTGTTTTTGTTTAGTCGCTAAGTCTTGTCTGACTCTGTGTGACCCCGTGGACTGTAGGACCCCAGGCTCCTCTGTCCTTCACTATCTCCCAGAGTTTGCTCAAGTTCACGTCCATTGAGTTGGTGATGCTGTCTAACCATCTCATCCTCTTCTGCCCACCTCTGCTTTTGCCTTCAATCTCTCCCAGCATCAGGGTATTTTCCGAGTCACAGCAAAAATACATATAAACTCTCCTGTCTTTCTCTCAGACTTCCACTTTAATACAGGTAGAGCCAAGCTGGGCTGTGTGAGGTATGTGGTTCCTGGGTCAGTTACTAGCTTTTCATCTCTTTGTATTACCACTCTCATTTAATAAAGAGAAAAAGAGTCACGTATATGACCAACAGAATTAATTCCTCTAAAAATTCTTCACCTTCCCAGAAAGACAACTTCATTTGGAAGCTGAAGGAAAGGCCTGTCGACTTCTGGTTGAAACGAGAGATGATGGCAAGTGATCAAGATGCCTTGTTTATAGATGAGATTTCCTTAAGACAGAGTCTCAGAATTTAGGTTTCTCTGATTCAGGAATAAAAATAACAAGCAGGTCATGGTTCTAATAGGACTAGAAGTAAGTTGGTGGACCTACAAGCCAAATTTATATACCCAGGGCAAGCAAGAAAAGAATGCAGTGTGAAGAAAATTGTCTATAACCAAGAATTAAATTTTAAAATTTACATATTTTCTTCATATTAATTTTAGAGGGTGAAATAATTCAGTTTTAGAGGGAAAAAATTCATTTTTTTAAAAGCTAAAATAAGCAATATGGAAATGAACAAAACGATGCAATTGAGGACAAGTGTATGTGTGCGCTCAGTCGCTCAGTCCTGTCCAAATCTTTGCAACCCCCTGGACTGTAGCCTTCCAGGCTCCTCAGTCCATGGGATTTCCCAGGCAAGAATGCTGGAGTGGGTTGCCATTTCCTCCTTCAGGGAATCTTGCCAACCCAGGGATCAAACCCATATCTCCTGCGTCGGCAGGCAGATTCTTTACCAGTGCAACCCCTGGGAAGCCCAGGTGAGGAAAAGCAAAGGCTCTCTATTCAGAGCTTGCTGTAGCAATGGAGTCACTACCACCTGCCTTCTGGCAGAGACTCTAGGGTAGGCAGAGGAGTGCTGGGGGGCTTCTTTGTGGAAAAAGGCATGGCTCCAGGTGTGTCCTGACGGAGGCTGGGGGTGTGGGGAAGCTGGAGGCAGCTGAATGGAAGCAGAGCATCCCTGTGACTGGTTTGGGGTGCATATTTTGTTTTCTATAGAAGTGAAAGTTGCTCAGTCGTGTCCAGTTCTTTGCAACCCCATGGACTATAGTCCATGGAATTCCCCAGGCCAGAATACTGGAGTGGGTAGCTTTTCCCTTCTCCAGGGGATCTTCCCAACCCAGGGATCGAACCCAGGTTTCCCACATTGCAGGTGGACTCTTTCTCAGCTGAGCCACAAGGGAAACCCCTTGTTTTCTATGGTGGATCCTAAATTAGAAGCCAGGGCAAAAATTAGAGATGCTGTCACTTATTAATCAAGTCCTGGCCACTTTGGCTCAATTGTTGTTGTTTAGTCGCTCAGTTATGTCCAACTCTTTGAAACCCCGTGGACTGCAGCACACCAGACTTCCCCGTCCTTCATCATCTGCCAGAGTTTGCTCAAACTCATGTCCAGTGAGTTGATGATGCCATCCAACCATCTCATCTTCTGTCATCCCCTTCTCCTTCTGCCTTCAATCTTTGCCAGCATCAGGGTCTTTTCAAGTGAGTCAACTCTTCACATCAGGTGGCCAAAGTATTAGAGCTCCAGCTTCAGCATCAGTCCTTCTAATGAATATTCAGGGTTGATTTCCTTTAGAATTGACTTGTTCGATCTCTTTGCTGTCCAAGGGACTCTTAAGAGTCTTCCTCAGCTTCACAATTCGAAAATGTGAATTCTTTGGCCCTCAGGCTTCTTTATGGTCCACCTCTCACATCCATACATGACTACTGGAAAAACCATAGCTTTGAATATATGGACCTTTGTTGGCAAAATGATTGCTGAAGGCTATTGTTTGGCTTTCTGGACTGATGGCTGCAGAAGTTCTATCTTTATACTCAACCTGGTCATTACTGTTTGTAAGTTCCATCTCTCATAAGCTAGTGATTTGTTAGAAAAAGCTTGAACTACTCTCTGAAAAGAAACCAAACCAGATATGATTAGAAGCATAGCAATGTGATAGGATGATAAGACATGATATCATGTTTGGGAGTGTAGTCTCAAGAGCAGAGAGAATTTGCCTGTGGGAAACTCTTCTGGAATCTCCCAGACTGGGTCTCTGAGATAGCAGTAACAGTGACATCAGCAATCAGGCTTACCTGGCGGATCAGAGAGCAACAGTTCTGTCAATGTGAGGGGAGATGTCTGGTAGGAATTCTTCTAGAAAGTTCTCTATTTTCCCTTCAAATATACTTCTAGTCCACTCTCTTGACTCTCTCTCAAGTGGAATTCTCATAAAGAAGCTGGGGTTTTTCATTCCTTTATTTCAGCCTCTGCCTATTTTCCGTCTCTCTCTTTCTCTGTGTTGAGGCTTATGTTATATTCCCATATGCACTGGTCCTCTGCTTACTTCCCTGGTGGCTCAGACGGTAATAGCGTCTGCCCGAAATGTGGGAGACCATTTGATCCCTGAATTGGGAAGATCCCCTGGTGAAGGAAATGGCAACCCACTCCAGTACTCTTGCCTGGAAAAGCCCATGGACAGAGAAGCCTGGTAGGCTATGGTCCATGGGGTCGCAAAGAGTCGGACACGACTGAGCAACTTCACTGTCAGTTTTCACTTTTCACTTTTATGCGCTGGAGAAGGAAATGGCAACCCACTCCAGTGTTCTTGCCTGGAGAATCCCAGGGACGGGGGAGTCTGGTGGGCTGCCATCTATGGGGCTGCACAGAGTCGGACACAACTGAAGCGACTTAGCAGTAAGAAATACAAGCAATTCAAGGATTAATTCAAGGACTGTACAGTAATTGAGAAATCTGGAGATGTGTTTACCCTCAGAGACAAAGTGGCCTAGTAATAAGAGTGTTAAAATGTGGATGACTTCAGGAACAGACTCTAGGTCTCAGACTAGATTGCTTGTTTCTTCCCACTTCTTGCAAGGTTCTTCTTGCTTCTGCCACACAAGTTACACAAAGGTGAGGAGGAATCCTTTCCTCTATCAATCTTATTCTTTCTCTTGTATTCTGTATTTATAATAGATACCATCACTCTTTCAATCAAGTTAGAAACGCTGAGGTCATGGGAGATGACTCCTTCCTACTTCACTCATTCAAGCAAGTAATTTTTTTTATAGATGCTAATACATACATTTTTCCTCTATTTTAACCTCTGGTATCAGGGTGTATCTTATAAGCAATGGCATCTAGCAAGCGACAGCAATTTGTCGATAGTGTTTTACTTTAATGGCTAAATTTCTATTTGGTGCTTTTTCAGTCTCCTTGTTTGTTTATTTTTTCCTCAATGTAATTTTGTATTCTTACACCACACATTCAAATACTTCCTTGCCATACTTCAAACTCTAAAAACCTACTCATTTTAAAATATCTTTTAAATGGATATATGTATATATGCATATATGCTGCTGCTGCTGCTGTTGCTATGTCACTTCAGTCGTATCCAACTCTGTGCGACCCCATAGACGGCAGCCCACCGGGCTCCCCTGTCCCTGGGATTCTCCAGGCAAGAACACTGGAGTGGGTTGCCATTTCCTTCTCCAATGCATGAAAGTGAAAAGTGAAAGTGAAGTCGCTCAGCCGTGTAGGACTCTTTGCAACCCCATGGACTGCAGCCTGTATAACTAATTCACTTTGCTATAAACCTAAAATTAACACGACATTGTAAAGCAACTATACTTCAATTAAAAAGAAGGTTAAAAGTAAATAAATAAAATATCTTTTGGATTTCTTTTTTGTGTATGTGTTTCTGGAAGTCAGTTTTCTAACCCTTAGCTTGATTTGAGGAATTCAGTGTTAGCTGCTCATCACCTACAGGGCTTGAATCCATGACTTCTGTGCTTCTTTAGTGTTAGACTGCAGCGCCGAGGGATTTATGGCCCTCTCTTTGCAACTCATGTCGAAACTCAAGAACCACCTCTCTGATTTCGAGTTTCTTCTATGACTCTAGCCTCTAGGGAAATCCTTCTTTTGCTCTCGAGCTTGGCTCTCCGTCCAATGTTTCTCTCCAGCATTTTCCCATGTGAAGAGCATGGCAGACGAGATCTGTGAGTCTGCCATATTGACCAGCATCAACTAATACTTATGATGTGCCTACTGTATACACGACTAGGTGCTGAGGATGAGAAATGAACAAGACTCAGACCTTTACTTCAGGGAACTTAGAGTCCAGAAGGCCAGACAAACAAATGAAACATTTATATTAAAATACAAGAAGTTCAATGCTGCATAGAATTCTATAGAAGCACCAAGTTGGGGGCATCTGACTCTGGCTTTAAGGGGAGGGTGAGGGTCAGCAAAGAAAATGCATGCTCTTCTAAACAAAGACTGTATTGGAAAAGATGGATGTAATAGAGCACTTTCTGGGGAAAAGGTTTTTGGTTTTATTTTATTTTAAAAAGCTACTCATGGACCTAACAATCACAATCACACATGGAAGTCCGTGCCTCGCTAGTTCCCACAGTCTAGGACTTTCACAAGCTTTATTTTTCTTTCAACACCAAAGACATTGTTTGATGAATCATTTATTCAGCAAACATCATCCAAACAGCTACTAAGGCAGTTTCTCAAAAGATTAATTTTACTGCTGGGATATAGATTATACCCCAGAAGACTTGGAATCACTGCCAATTGCCATCATAAATATTTGTTAAGAGGCTGTTTCTAATGATTTAGGTGGCTTCATTCTATTTTTTTAAATTAAAAGGTACTATTAATCCACATATTGCTTGTAATATATGAAAATTATTGCTTATATTGAAGATAACTAATCTGGGGCAATTTGAAAATAAGGGATCTGAAATGGAAAAAAAAAGCGGATGCTTGAGCTGTGTATTGTTGTTTAGTCACTAAGTCATGTCTGATGTCTCTTTGCAACCCCATGGACTGCAGCCCGCCAGGCTCCTCTCCACGGGATTCTCCAGGCAAGAATACTGGAGTGGGTTGCCATGCCCTCCTCTAGGGGTGTTCTTGACCCAGGCATCCAATCCAAGTCTTCTGCAATTGCAGATGGCGAATGGCGGATTCTTTACCACTAAGTCACCAGGGAAGCCTTGAACTGTATATTACCTTGTTGGAAATCTAGTCTGATCTAGCTGAAACCAGGTTTCCCACTTGGCAGCATCCCTGGTCTCTGCTCACTAGATGCCACTAACACAACCCCCGCTCCAAGGCATGACCAAATGACCCAGATGTTGCTAAATGTCCTGGATGAGAACTCGTGGTCCACATCCTTTCTCTCAGAGATGAGGGGTGGAGGCCCAGAGAATGAACCATGTCACCCGACACAGGAAATTAGAGGCCGTTCCTGCAAGAGCATCCCTGGTCTTCTGCCACCTCTTCTCAGGCGCTTTCCCCAGAAACTGCAATACAGCCTCCAGGCTAGTATTAGTTAACTGCTCAGTCTGAATTGCAGCAGAGGCCTGGGCTCAGACCCTCAACATAATGTAGCTTCTATTGACAAACTTGGGCTTGGCAAGCTTGTACTCTTCGAGTTGTCTCCAACATAGTACTTCAGTACCAAGATTTTTGTGAAATTTCAATGATACTCATTGAATTCGCTCTCAGTAACCAAAAAGTTCCTTCCAAGCTCACATTTTCTATTTTTTGAGAAAGTATCGGTTTCTCTCTCCATCTCCTTCACTTGTGAAAAAATCAATGCCTCGAGCCAGGCCCAGGGGATTGTGCCCTTGGTTCTTTTCCACGGTGCCAATTATTGGGTGGCGGAACGCTTGCCAAATGGTGAATAAATCCGTCCACAGCTTTTGTTCATCTGATAACTGGGTGTGATATATGCAAAGTTAAGGCTTACTCCATGAAAACATCTGGTTTTATCTGGGATCTCTCCTTCTGGTCAGTATATTCTAACACCTGGAGCAAAAAACCTGATAACTCACAGTCTGAAACCCTGAGGTCCTGTTGTTGGCCTTTTACTCACCATGCTGACATTTAAGTAAGAGAGACAGTGGAGGGTGGGAGAAACCAGGCTGCAGAGTGCCCTTCCTGGGGGCTGTCCCACCGTGGCCTGGCCCTTCCTGGTTAGTGAGATGCTCCCTTCCTCACAGGTTGCTCGGGGTCACTGGGCATCTAGTAACACAGGCCTGACTTAGATTCTGACCCTGCAGAGCTGTTGTCTTTGAAGTCTAGCAGCCTGCGGTTGGAAAAGACCACCCGAGCCAGCAAATGGCCAGTGACACGCAAGCCCAAATCCAATTTATGTCAGTGTGCCGGTGACGAAATTCATTGCTGGCCATCTGATGGGGCAAATCCTTGCCGACAGCCGGTGCCAGCGGCCACAGCAGGTGCTGCTTCGTGCTCGTTGTTGAAATGCCCGCAGCTCTGAGAGATGGCTCAGGAATGCTGCTGACGCCACCCAAGCGCTCAGCACCCCTACCTGCTTACGCTACCACCCTGCCAGTCAGGACAGGCAGCTGTGTTTCCATATTGGGACCAGATGACGTCATGGTACCAGATGACGAATTTTAACCTGGCTTTGTGCAGAACCTAGAAATATCCAGTCAAACTGGAAACTGGGGGTGGGGAAAAAATCAGGTCAGTTCTGCAGGGTCAGGACGTCTGGAGGCCCCGCAGACCACTGATCTCTTTCCCCTGAATTACTATTAACACTTCTGTGTTGTGAACCCAGCCACACTGTAATTAAGTCCAGGTGGGCAAGGACCCTTTCCTTGTCCCTATTCAAACACAGCACAGCATCGGATGTGGCAGTATATCATAGCCAGAAGAGCACCGGCCAAGGCGGGTCTCAAGATCTGGAGTCCATTCATCCCCTGACAGTTTGATAAGTTCGGGTAAGTAGCTCATGGGCTTCCTCGGTGGCTGAGTGGTGAAGAATCCGCCTGCCAATGCAGGAGACCCGGGTTCCATCCCAGGATCAGAAGATCCCCTGGAGAAGGAAATGGCAACCCACTCCAGAATTCTTGCCTGGGAAATCCCATGGACAGAGGAGTCTGGCGGGCTACAGTCCCTGGGGTCGCAAAGAGTTGGAAAGGACATGGCAACTAAACAACAGCAACAAGTAGCTTGGGAGCTGGGGGAGGGGCAGGCGGACAGCAAAGCTCTCCATCTCTTTCGCACTCTTGACCGGCACAGTTTGCGCCCGTACCTCTTTCCCTTCCACACCTTACAGAGAGCCCCCTCCAGCTCTGCCTACATGGCGATCAGCAGCTCTGTAGGCCCTGACCAAGCTCTCTGCTGCTTAGACAGCTTCTCCCTCGAAGGCTGCTCGCTCGCGCTGACGCTGCCTCTCTTAGCTACTCTTGTCAGGACCGGAGATGGTCCAGCTTATTTTTCCCTAATGCTCTGCTTTTCAGTTTCACCTGGGCAGCAGAAGCCATGAGTGCACTAACATGAAATTATACAAACGCAGATCTCCTCCAAGTATATTCCCTGGAAAGCAATGTTTTTGCCCAAACTGGATCCATTTTAGCTGCAGCTAAGGCCAGACTCTCCCTGTTATTAATCAGAAAAAAGATGCTTGTTTTCAAATTTTTTCTCTGGCAATTTTTTCCCTTAGATTTCTTTATTGTTGCTTAGTCACTAAGTTGTGTCTCACTCTTTGTGATCCCATGGACTGCAGCACGCCAGGGTTCCCGGTCCTTCACTATCTCCCTGAGTTTGCTCTAGCTCATGTCCATTGAGTCAGTGATGCCATCCAACCATCTCATCTCCTGTCCTTTCCTTCTCCTCTTGCCCTCCATCTTTCCCAGCATCAGGGTCTTTTCCAATGAGTTGCATCAGATGGCCAAAGTATTGGAGCTTCAGCATCTGTCTTTCCAATGAATATTCAGGGTTGATTTCCCTTAGGATTGATTGATCTCTTTGCTGTCCAAGGGACTCTCGTGAGTCTTCTCCACAGTTGAAAAGCATCAATTCTTCAGTGCTTAGCCTTCTTTATGGTCCAACTCTCATGTCCGTATATGACTACTGGAAAACCTATAGCTTTGATGATACAGATCTTTGCTGGCAAAGTGATGTCTCTGCTTTTTAATATGCTGTCTAGGTTTGTCATGGCCTTTCTTCCAAGGAGTAAGCATCTTTTAATTTCATGGGGGCATTTAACATCTAAAGTGATTTTGGAGCCCAAGAAAATGAAATCTGTCGCCATTTCCACTGTTTCACAGTGATGGGACTGGATGCCATGATCTTAGTTTTTGAATGTTGAGTTTTAAGCCAACTTTTTCACTCTCCTCTTTCACCTTCATCGAGAGGTTCTTTAGTTCCTCTTCACTTTCTGCCATTAGTGTGGTATCATCTGCATATCTGAGGTTGCTGATATTTCTCCAGACAATCTTGACTCTAGCTTGTGCTTCACCCAGCCTGGCATTTCACATGATGTACTCTACATATGAATTAAATAAGCAGGGTGACAATGTACTGCCTTGATGTACTCCCTTCCTAATTTGGAACCAGACTGTTGTTCCATGTCCAGTTCTAACTGTTGCTTCCTGACCTGCATTCAGTTTTCTCAGGAGGCAGGTCAGGTGGTCTGGTATTCCCATCTCTTTAAGAATTTTCAAGTTTGTTGTGATCCACACTCTCAAAGGCTTTAGTGTAGTCAATGAAGCAGAAGTAAATGTTTTTTTTTTAATTCTCTTGCCTTTCCTATGATCCAGTGTATGTTGGCAATTTGATCTCTAGTTCCTCTGCTTTTTCTAAATCCAACTTGTACATCTGGAAGTTCTAGGTTCACATATTGTTGAAGCCTAGTTTGAAGGACTTTGAGCATTACTTCGCTAGCATGTGAAATGAGCGCAATTGTGCGGTAGTTTGATCATTCTTTGGGATTGGAACAAACATTGACCTTTTCTAGTTTCATGGCTGGAGAAGGCAATGGCACCCCACTCCAGGACTCTTGCCGGGAGAATCCCATGGATGAAGGAGCCTGGTGGGCTGCAGTCCATGGAGTCGCTAAGAGTTGGACACGACTGAGCGACTTCACTTTCACTTTTCACTTTCATGCATTGGAGAAGGAAATGGCAACCCACTCCAGTGTTCTTGCCTGGAGAATCCCAGGAATGGGGGGAGCCTGGTGGGCTGCTGTCTATGGGGTTGCACAGAGTCGGACACGACTGAAGCGACTTAGAAGCAGCAGCAGCAGCAGCAGCAGTTCTGTGGCTCCTGCTGAGTTTTCCAAATTTGCTGGCATATTGAGTGCAGCACTTTCACAACATCATCTTACATACAGTCCATAGGGTTGCAAAGAGTTGGACACGACTAAGCAACTATCACTTTCACTTTTTAGATGATTTACATTTAATGTGATAATTTATATGACTATAGTTATGTAGCATCTTGCTGTTTATCTCATTGGCTTTTTGTTCTATTTTCCCTCTGTTCACCCTTCTTTTCCATTAATTGTTTGTTATTATTCCATCAAGTCCCTTTTATTGACTTATTAGCTAAAAATTTTGTTTTGCTATTTAGTGCGAACTCTGTTATTATCCTTATCTTTGTTCCTCTCTATATATGCCTTTTTTTCCTCAGCTGTTTTTCTGATTTTTTTCTTAGTCAGTGGCTTGTGAAATTTAATGACCAAGTGTGACTGAACTGAACTGAATTTGGTGTGATCCTTTTGAGCTCAGGGTTAGATAAACATTTTGGATATATGGGTTTATGTTGTTGCTGCTATTCAGTTGCTAAGTCATGTCTGTCTCTTTGCAACCGCATGGACGGCAGCACGCCAGGCTTCCCTGTCCTTCACCACCTCCCGGAATTTGCTCAGACTCATGTCCATTGAGTCAGCGATGCTCTCTAACCGTTTCATCCTCTGCCACCCCCATGAGTTTGTATTCTTCACCAAATTTGGAAAATTTTCATTATTTCTTTTTTATAAGAATTTTTAAGTTTATTGCTGGCTGTGCTGAGTCTTCATGGCTGCACGGCTTTTTTCCAGCTGCAGTGAGCAGGGGACACTCTCCAGTAGCGGTGTGTGGGCTTGTCACTGTGGCGGCTTTTCTTGCTGAAGACCACAGGCTCTAGGGCACGTGGGCTCCGGTGCTTGTGGCACAAGAGCTTAGCTGCTCTGCAGCATGTGGGATCTTCCCAGACCAGGGATCGAACCTGTGTCCCCTGCATTGGCAGGTGGATTCTTCACCACTGAGCCACCAGGCGAGCCCCCATTATTTCTTTAAATAGTTTTCCTGATGTATCCCTCTATGTTTTTCTTCAGGGACTCTAAATACAAATATATTAAGTCATTTGAAGTTGTCCAAAAGTTTGCTGATGATTTTGTCATCTTTTTAAGTTCTTGTTTTTTAAATATATTTTATTTTGGATAGTTTTTATTGCTCTGTTTTCAAAGTCACTATCTTTTATTCTGCAATGTCTTACTTGTTGTTAATCACATCCAGTGTATTTTTATCTATAGTTCAGTTCAGTCCAGTCACTCAGCCGTATCCAACTCTTTGTGATCCCTTGGACTGCAGCACTCCAGGCTTCCCAGTCCATCACCAACTCCCGGAGCTTGCTCAATCTCATGTCCATGGAGTTAGTGATGCCATCCAACCATCTCATCCTCTGTCGTCCCCTTCTCCTCCTGCCTTCAGTCTTTCCCAGCATCGGGGTCTTTTCAAACGAGTCAGTTCTTCAGATCAGGTGGCCAAAGTATTGGAGTTTCAGCTTCAGCATCAGTCCTTCCAATGAACACTCAGGACTGATCTCCTTTAGGAGTGATTGGTTGGATCTCCTTGGAGTCCCAGGGACTCTCAAGAGTCTTCTCCAACATCACAGTTCAAAAGCATCAATTCTTTGGTGCTCAGCTTTCTTTATAGAAACTCTCTGTAGTTAAAAATAGATTTTTCTCTACAGTTAAAAATTTTTATCTGAAATTTGTAGTTTTCATCTCTAAATATCTGATTTGGACATCTAGGACACAGTTATACAGTTATGATGCTTCTTGAACGTCTAGAATACAGTTGTACAGTTATAACTGTTTTATGTCCTTATTTGCTAACTCTAACATTTAATCGGTTCTGTGTTGGTTTTGAATGGTTGATTTTTCTCCTTATAATTATTTTGTTGTTTCTTTCTGGCTTGGTGAATTTTACTTTGGTGCTGAATATTTTTCTACTTCTAAATATTCTTGAGCTTTGTTTTGGGATGCAGTTAAATTACTCGGAAAAAGTTTGATTGCTTTGGGTCTTGCTTTTAAGAATTTGGTTGAAACAGAGCTGCGTTTAGTCTCAGGTGAATTATTCCACATTACGAACAAAACATGCCTTTGAGTGCCCTACCCAATGACCCACACATTATGATGTCTTGCTGTGGGGCCAGGCACTTTCCCTGGCCCTGTGCGAGTAGCTCACCCTCTCAGGCAGGTCTTCCCCCAGCCTCACAGGTTCCTCACATGCACCTGCCGCAGTTGATCTTGTTTAGTCTCTAAGTTGTGTTCAGTTCTTTGGGACTCCACGGAGAGCAGCACACCAGGCTCCTCTGTCCATGGGATTTCCCAGGCAAGAGTACTAAAGTAGGTTCCTTCTCCAGGGGATCTTCCCGACCCAGGGGTAGGACCCTCCTCTCCTGCTTGGCAGGCGGATTCTATACCACTGAGCCATCAGGGAAGCCTGTGCCTAGCAGTACTCTGCTGAATTCTTGAGGGAGCCCCTCCATAGATCTAAGGAACTCTCTCTCCTTGCAACTTTCCTCCCTGGTCTTTAATTCTGCAAACTCTAGGCACCCCATTCGCCCACATTCTCAGCTCTATTAATTCAATAGTGCTCTGTTGACTATGGAGGTCCACTGGGTACCACCTGGATTCACAGTCTCCAAACCATGGCCTGGAAACTCTCTCATGGAAGTAAGCTGGGGTCATTACAAAGCTCACTTTGTCTATTCCCAAGCCCTTAGGAGTACTGTTCTCCGTTACCTGATGTCCAGTGCCTTGAAAACAGCTGTTTGATACATTTCATTGAGTTTTTACAATTGTTTTGGGCAGGAGGGTAAGTGTGGTTTCTGTTACTCCATCTTGATCAGAAGCAGAGGTTTCAAATTAACTAGATTTATTTCCTCCTAACAAGCATGTATGCATGTGGCTATGATTTTATTAATATATTGCACACATCTAATAAATATTTGCTGTAAGTAAAATTGATCCTAGTTTTATATTGGAGCTGAATAGATGAATAATAATAGATTTTGTTTGCTAGGTAAACCATACCTGCCAGGTACTAATGAAGTTAGAGAATCCTGCCCTCACTTGTCTTCCTATCACTAACATGCATTCAGGGACTTCTTCTCAATCAACGGGGTCATATCCCTCCCCAGTGAAGCTCTTTGCTCCCATCAAGTATCCACTGGAAATTTGGGGAAGTTCACTCCCTCAAATTCCAGTTTTTGCCTTTCTGAAAATTTTCTGAACAGATTTCTCTTAATGGGGCTGCCACTTTTCCAGCTTTAAAATCGAAATCTGAAGTAAAGCCCTTCTAAGAATATACTTCCGACAATGAGTTTCTTAAGCATGGACATACTTAGATATTTTCCATAGATGTTCAGAAAGTAAGTGGTGGAATTTCCACACGAGGTGCTCTCATGTCTCTGATGGATGGATGGGAGTCTTCAAAGCAGGAATAAGAGCAGGACAACCCACACCAACACAGAAATAGCCTGTTCTCTCTTGGAATGGAGAGCCAAGGTTAAGCCAGTACATTTTAAGAAGCTGGACATTTGTGCCAACAATTCTTTCCCAGCTTATTTTTGGTCTTTTTATTTTAAAGAGTTTTAGCCTTACAAAGGTGTTCAAAATTTACTTTTTTTTTCCTTTTACTTCTTCCACTACTTTTATGCCTTTACTTGCATTATAAGAGGGCATAAAGTTTTAACACGTTATTTTAAGGGGTTATTTCCCCTGCATCATTATTTAATTCCTATGAAATTTATGAGGGATGTGAGATAAGAAGCCAAACATTTTTTCCCAAATGTCGAAAAATTTTGCCAGCGCTATTACTTTAAAAAATACCCATCCCCATTTATTTGTGATTCCATATGTATAAAATATATGGTTTTTATGGGTACTAAGATTTGTTGATGGATTCTTAGTTCTCTTGTGCTTATTTTTCCGTTTGTACTTCTATCATGCTACTCTGAATCATAGACAGGGTCTTCTGCAAATAAGACCCACACTATTCCTGTTCACTGAATGTTCTTTCTGTATTCAATCCATGTTCCAGATAAGCTTTATGCCAACTTTTTCAAGTTCAGAAAAACCATTAAAAATTTCTTTGAGATCAAATGGAACATATCAGTTCTTTGGGAGAAGAACTGCTGTTTTGATAATACCTCAATCTCCTTAATCTTATCCATCAGAACTATTTTCTCTGTCAATTTATACAACTCAATTATGTCACTTGGTAAATATGTAAATATTTAGTAAGATAGACATATATTCCCTGTGTATTTTAAATAAGATTCCCCTCATTGTTTCCTTTTGTTATTATTGCTATTGTGGGTGGGAACACTGGACTTTATAACCGATTTTTGCTGGTTGATAGAAAAGGTATTGATATCTCTGCATTTTCCATTGGTCTCCTTTAAATATATCCTGTAGTTTTCAGTGGGTTTTGCATTTTTTTGAATCAATGGGTCACTTGAAACTCTTAATATTCTCTTGATTATAATTCTATTTAATGAATACCAGGAAGCTCTATGAAATGCTGAGTTGGAGAGGAGAGAATACTAACCCTAGACTTCTAGAATATCCTCACTATGTGATGTCTTTTGTTATAAAATTCTGGAAATCCTTAGAGATGAGTAAATCTTTAGGTATAATCAATCTAATTCTTTCACTTACAGAGAATAAAACAGTGTCTGCTCTGTCGCTGTTGCGATGTTAGATACTGGCAGAGAGGGGAAAGAAACGTTAGTGACCATATTATAAGGAGCAACCATCAGTGTCAGTATTCTGGTAACGCAACACTTTTATTACCTGTAATTTTCCTCATAAAGGCTATCAGCATTGCCCCCTTTTGTGTAAAATGGCACATTTTGTATCAGAACAGAGGCAGAAAAGAAGGTTCCACCTACTCCCCCAGGCTGTTTTTCGAAGCTGGTTTCTAAGCACACAGCAAGCGGTGGGGAGAGCCCTGGTACTGGCCCCATTGCAGGAGGTCTGAATGGACACTACAAACAAACCATGAACCTCCAAGAGGTAACCTGCTGCTCTAGAGCCCATGTGTGTAGGGGACGCAGTGGGTGCCTGGAACTCAGAGCAGCTCCATGGAGATGGACCCTGGTGGGAACGTGTATGCTTAAAGCCACCGAAAAATGCGTTAAAGAACTCTGCAAGCACATCCCATTTATTTGCCTTGGAAGATGGGCCCTTATCCAAATCTCCTGGAGGAGCCAGCCTTGCAAAGCGGCTGAAGCAAACCCTGAGATCAGAGACAGATAACACAGACCTTTCTCATCATTTGCCACCAGCCTGGAATAATCCTGCCCCTCTTCTTGCCATCTTTGCTCTTGTCACGGCTCAAAAGCCCCCTGAGAGCAATTCCTGGGTGGGGAAGAAATGAGCCTGACACCAAGGTCAAGTGCAGCCAAGTTCCCAAGACGGCTGAGGACAACCCATTTATTTTGCAGCATCATCTCCAAAGCTCACATAAAAGGGAATGGGGACCATATCTTCACCTTCACAGAAAACACTCATGAACTTATTCAACAAATGCAGAATGAGTTAGTTGTGTGTCCAAGACTTCAAACGAAGGTTGCAGAAGGTATCAGCTTCAGGGTGAGGGGGGTCGTTCATCATCTAAGTGTGGACAGCAGGTTGGGAGAGACTCACTTCAGTGACAGCCTTTGCTATTTTCGCTCGCAAGCATCAAGCACTGTGCTGGATATGAAGTACGTAGAGTAGTTTGAGAGGAGTATATTATAATGCGTATAGTAGCCTTTGTGTATATCATGAAGTTATAAAAAGGCAAAAAATAATGGGATATAGCAAAACACCAAGAATGGGATATTCCAGAACATCTGGAATCTCTGTTCTTGCCACTCACATGATTTTGAACACTCATAACACATGTAAACCAGGTGCGTGTATGCCACAAGGCCCTGATGGGTTACATATGTGCAATGACCCAGGGAGACTCCCTGGAAGAAGTGGTTGTTGGCATAGCCGAAAGGGGACAGAGACAGTAGGAACCCTGAGACATAGACTCTTACCAGGAGCCCGTCAGTCTCCTTTTTGGGTAGCAGAGTAAGCCCTCAGCCCTCCAAAGTGGAGCTGGTGTCCTGGTAATGGATTTCATACATAGGCATCAAACATACAGATGCCCTGTGAAGTTACACAGATGTGTGGTCTCCTGTGCCATCACTGGCTTCAACAGTAGAACGGGGGAGAAGGGAATACTTTCCCATAAGAAAAATGAAGTCGAAGTGTGATTGTTTGTCACAATCAATATTCAGCCCTTCTACCTACAAGTTTTAATGTTTCAGTAATTTGTCTCATGGATGATCAGAAACCTTGGACTCAAGGGATCAAGGTCAAGGATCAACTCCTCATTTAGGTCTGTTGGAATGGATTATTCTATAGCTACAGTTTGTAACCTCTAATTTTTTTTAATGAATAGGTCAATATTTCATACTAAGAGGGAGGGGTATGCAAAGCGTGATCTTATATTCGCACAGCAATCAAGTATGTATTCAGGGCCTTGCCTTCTGTGTGCTCACCTCTCATTAGACCGTGGATACCCTGAAGGCAAGGCCGGTGTCTTATTTGCAGCTCAGGCCCCAGCGCTGCTCTGGGAAGAGGAGAGTGAGTGAGTGAGTGAAGAGGAGAGGTCTCAGTCAAAGTCTGGATGACTGAGTGAGCGACTGCCCAGCATGAGAAGGACATTGAGGAAATTCACGGCTCCCACCTGGGAGCTGGTGAAGACAGTGCCCTGCTGGCTACTGTAGCTTTGCACACTTGGATCGGCGCTGATGGGCTGGTGGGACAGGGCTCCCTGCCCCTGCTTTCTGGACTGTGCTGGAGCGAGAGAATCACACTTGGCAGGGAGATGGCACTCAGCTCGGGGGCAGAGCTCTGGAGCGAGCCTCTCTCTGAGGGAGACTGAGTCGTGGACTCCACCTGGTGGTGTCTGCAGAGACCTCACCTACCTGATTGAAGCCAGGAGAAGCCAGTGCCCGTGGCTGGCCCCTCAGGTTTGGATCTCATGAGGAGGAAGACTCCCAAAGGGAAACTGGGGGCTGGGTGACTCCCAGGAGCATCTGTGGGCTCCAAAACTCCCAGGGGAGGTAGGCTCTGCTCCCCTGATCCCACCCCAGAGAGCAGCATCCCCAGGGAGACTACTGTCTTACTCCCTGAAACATAGTAATAAAGCATTCTGGGAAAATGCTCTCCACATGCCCCTGAATGGTCCAGCTGTGACTAGCCAGCTGTGGGGTTGGCTCCTGGACCTCTGTTTTCCCAGTGGGTGATCCAAGGGAATGTGCAGAGGGAACTTTCGAGGGAGACATATTACCCCGGTCTCCCACCTCCCAGCTAACCTCCCATCTCTGCTATGCCCACACTGCCTCGTAGCTTCCGTGTACATGGGGCTCTACCACTTAAGGGGCACACTTGTGTGTGAACTGGAACCTAGCTGGCCATCCAGTGAGGACAGATGAGTGCCCTTGTCCATGGGAAGGCAGGCAGTGGGAAGGCAGACAGGTGAGTTCTCCCCGGCAGTGACCAGTGGAGTGGGACCAGCCCAAGGCAGTGTGCGCTGCACCCCCAACAGAGGCTAAACTCTCAGAATCCATCATCCCTGCTGTCTTGTAACCTCAGTGTTTGATTTGAGGACTGATGTATGCATGTAACTTGGGCTTCCCAGGTGGTGCTGGTGATAAAGAACTTGCCTGCCGATGCAGGAGACATGAGACACAAGTTTGATCCCTGGGTCAGGAAGATCCCCTGGAGAAGGAAATGGCAGCCCACTGCAGTATTCTTGCCTGGGAAATCCCATGGACTGAGGAGCCTGGTGGGCTACAGTCCTTGGGGGTGGCAAAGAGTCAGACACGACTTAGTCACTAAATAACAACAATGACAACACGTAACTGGTACAGCTTGCTCCGTCTAGCAGGCCATGCAGGGCCACTTCATGGTTTGGCAGCTTATTTAGAGCGAATAGAAAAAGAAGAGATCTGAAGGTTTATTTGAGGCATTTCTAGAGCAAGCAAAACACTTCCCACATCTCTGTGGGCCTGACCACACAGGAATTGAGAAGCCGCAGCAGCAAATGTGCAAAGGGTGTTCCAAAGAAAACACATACTCTTCTTTTTCTAAAATCAGGCATTGGAGCTGGTGTGTCTTTCCTTTCTTGAGGTCGTGTTGGACTGTCCATTCAATATGGGTATCTGGGACTTTCTTTTATGGGAGAAGACAGTTCCAAATGCACAGACTGAATTAGCTGAAACCAAAAAGCGTAGGGGAAAGAAAATTAAGCTGGGGAGAGGGGGACGAAATGTCTTGACAAGGCCACAGAGAGCCATATAAGATAAACCATAGGGACAACTGTAGACACTTCCTGAGAAGTGGAGCTGTCGTGAGAAGCCAGTTTGATCTCTGATCATTTGACCCCTAGTGGAAGAGGACTGTATATAATGTTTCGTCAACATCCTGTTATCAGAGAGGATTACCCAAACCCACGTCATTTCCCCAAATTGGGTTAACCTAAAATGAAGCAACAGAATTGCTGTTGCTTTGGGAGTTAAGAGAACTCAGGAAACACAATCCTATAAAAATATTTTTTTTAAGAGCAAAAGTCACCAAAAGTCCTTCAACAAGAAGGGCAGAACAAGTCACAGCAGATGTTTGCTACAATTGGGATGACACGGGATGATCAGTCAAGGCTTTTACACTGACATCCACAAACATATACGCATACATATACATACACATACATATGGGTACACACATATACCCACACTCATACAGGCTGGATCATGTCCCTCCCAGTTCCTAACCCTTAGTCCCTCAGAATGTGACTGTGTTTAGAGATGGAGCCTGTAGAGAAGGAATTAAGCTAAAATGAGGCTGTTTGGGTGGTCCCTAATCCAGTGTGAGCAGAGAAGAGGAAATTTGGACAAAGAGGCTCCAGGGATACGCACGTGTGTGCACTGAGGGAAGACCACCGAGGGAGGGCCCACGGAGAAGGTCAGTTCAGTTGCTCAGTCGTGTCTGACTCTCTGCAACCCTATGGACTGTAGCATGCCAGGCCTCCCTGTCCTTCACCAACTCCCAGAGCTTGCTCAAACTCATGTCCATCGAGTCAGTGAGACCATCCAACCATCTTATTCTCTGTCACCCCCTTCTCCTCCTGCCTTCAATCTTTCCCAATATCAGGGTCTTGTCCAATGAGTCAGCTCTTCACATCAGGTGGCCGAAGTATTGGAGCTTCAGCTTCAAGCATCAGTCCTTCCAATGAATATTCAGGACTGATTCCCTTTACGATTGACTGGTTTCATCTCTTTCTAGTCCAAGGAACTCTCAAGAGTCTTCTCCAACAGCACAGTTCCATCAGAGTGAAACTGACCCTACCCATGCCTTGATCTTGGCCTTCTAAATTGGACCCCCAAAAGTGAAGGGACTCATCACTATGGGGGACACGGCTCCCAGTTAACAGAGTTAGAGATTATTTAGATATATGAAAAGTGAATGTGTTAGTCACTCAGTTGTGTCCAACTCTTTGGATAGCACGGACTATAGCCCGCCAGGCTCCTCTATGCATGGAATTCTCCAGGCAAGAGCACTGGAGTGGGTAGCCACTCCCTTCTGCAGGAGATCTTCCCAACCCAGGGATCGAACCCAGGTCTCCAGCTTTGCAGGCATATTCTGTATCAACTGAAGCACCAGCGAAGTCCGTATAGACATACACATATATCTGTCTATGTACTCACACATGCACACACATATACATTTATATACACCTGCGTAGGTGGTGCGGTGGTAAAGAATCCACTTACCAATGCAGAGATGCAAGAGACACTTCCCTGGGTCAGGAAGATCCCCTGGAGGAGGAAATGGCAACCCACTCCAGTATTCTTGCCTGGAAAATTCCATGGAGAGAGGAACCAGGCCATGGGGTTGCAAAGAGTGGAATACAACTGAGTGACTGAACACACACACACACACATTCACACACATGTACACATGCATCTATGCATCACACATCTGAATTATACTTCTCAGATTTACTGAAAACCGTGAATTCGCACCCATACCCCCGCTTCCATTTAACACCACAGGGTTTACTCAAGTTTGAATCGTCCTTATCAGAACCTCCCATCTCTGACAGTGAGCCACCTGGGCTGATCCCAGGGCAGAGTTCCCTTCAGTCTTTGGGGCTCTGAGCCCAAAGCCAGGGCCCCTCGATGGATCCTCCTTTCCACAGGGCCTCCAACACCCCTTGTCGGGCAGCCCCTGTAAGCGACCCCTCCTCACTCCCCCAGGCCCTGTGCCTCCCCTAGGCCTCCTCCTACGCCTCACCATCCACACTCTGCTCGGAACCTGACTTGGCCAGCAAGGCCCCCCCTCATCTTGACCAGCCCCGGCAGCCTGGGTATGGCTGCCTGCCCTGCACACGAAGTTGTTCTGGAAAGGAAGAGAATGGGCGAGGGAAGGGAGGACCACCTCTGCTACCCTCACGCGCAGGACCCCCGGCAAATCACTCCATGTCTCTTCGTGGAGGTAGGCATTCTGCCTTGCGCTGTGCGTGTGTTATATCAGCCCACGGGCCTCTCGCTGGCGTCTGTTTGTTTCAATTTTTAAAAATTTATCTTTATTTATTTATGTTTGATTCTTTTATTTTTTTGTTGAAGAATAATTGCTTTACAGAATTTTGTTGTTTTCTGTCAAAGCTCAACATGAATCAGCCGTAGGTATACATATATCCCCTCCCGTTTGAACCCTCCTCCCATCTCCCGCCCCATTCCACTCCTCTAGGTTGATACAGAGCCCCTGTATGAGTTCTCTGAGCCATACAGCAAATACCTTTATTTATTTTTAATTGGAGTCCCTGTTTGAGTTTCCTGAGCCATAGAGCAAAAACCTTTATTTATTTTTAATTTTAATAATTTAACTTTTAATATAATGTGATGTTGACGTCTGCCGTACAACGTGAATCAGCCATGCGTGTACATCTATCCCCTCCCTTTGGAGCCTCCTCACCTCTCCCCACCCTCCCACCCCTCTGCGCTGTCACCGAGCACCAGGCTGGCCCCCGGGGCTGTACAGCAGCCTCTCACCAGCTTCTGTTTCACACGTGGCCGTGTGTACCTGTCAGTGCCACTCTCTCAACTCGTCCCACTCTCTCTGTCCCCCGATGTGTCACAAGTCTGTTTTCCACGTCTGTGTCTCTATTCCTGCCTTACAAATAGATTAGTCCATACCATTTTTCTAGATTCCATGTATATGCATCTAGATTTCATATATATGTGTTAATATACAGTGTTTTTCTCTTTGTGACTTACTTCACTCCATGTTACAGTTTCTAGGTTCATCCACCTCAGTTCACTGGACTCACATTCATTCCTCTCTATGGCTAAGTGATAGTCCCCTGTACGTTTGTACTGTATCTTCTTTATCCACTCATCTGTGGATGGCCGCGTTCTGGCAGTTGTAAACAGTGCTGCAGTGAACATCAGGGTCCATGTGTCTTTTCAAATTATGGTTTTCTCAGGGTATATGCTCAGTTGCTCAGTTGTGTCCAACTCTTTGCGACCCCATGGACTGTAGCCGGCCAGGCTCTTCTGTCCATGGGATTTTCCAGGCAAGAATGCTAGAGTGGGTTGCCATTTCCTTCTCTGATGTTTTGCTGTCCAAACAAAGCTGCTGTAAACATCCTTGCATATACACTGGGTTTTACTTTTATTTTTATGGGACAGATTCCCAAGGGTGGGATTACTGGGTCAAAGGTAAAGGTTTAATTATATCTGACGTGTTTTTTTTGTATTTCAAAAACAAATTTTATTAAGCAGTTTTACACAATCAGCCGTTCACAGTCTGCAGTTAAAACATTGTGTATATTCAGTTCAGTTCAGTTCAGTTGCTCAGTCTTGTCCAACTCTTTGAGATCCCATGAATCGCAGCACGCCAGGCTTCCCTGTCCATCACCATCTCCTGGAGTTCACTCAGACTCACATCCATCAAGTCAGTGATGCCATGCAGCCATCTTATGCTCTGTCATCCCCTTTGCCTCCTGCCCCCAATCCCTCCCAGTATCAGAGTCTTTTCCAATGAGTCAGCTCTTCGCATGAGTACTGGAGTTTCAGCTTTAGCATCATTCCTTCCAAAGAACACCCAGGACCAATCTCCTTTAGGATGGACTGGTTAGATCTCCTTGCAGTCCAAGGGACTCTCAAGAGTCTTCTCCAACAACACAGTTCAAAAGCATCAATTCTTTGGCACTCAGCTTTCTTCACAGTCCAACTCTCACATCCATACATGACCACTGGAAAAACCATAGCCTGGACTAGACGGACCTTTGTTGGCTAAGTAATGTCTCTGCTTTTGAATATGCTATCTAGGTTGGTCATAACTTTTCTTCCAAGGAGTAAGCATCTTTTAATTTCATGGCTGCAATCACCATCTGCAGTGATTTTGGAGCCCCCAAAAATAAAGTCTGACACTGTTTCCACTGTATCCCCATCTATTTCCCATAAAGTGATGGGACCAGATGCCATGATCTTCCTTTTCTGAATGTTGAGCTTTAAACCAACTTTGTCACTCTCCTCTTTCACTTTCATCAAGAGGCTTTTTAGTTCCTCTTCACTGTCTGTGTGTATTCACTGCTACTCAATTACAAAATCTTCAGACAGCAGTGAAAAACATATCAAATAACTCAAGGAAAAAAACAGTACTGTGGTTCCTTAAAGAATAAAATATTAGGTGATGTCACTTGAGATAGGAAATGAGGGATTTTTAAAAAATACACATTCACTGTACTTCATTTAGGGAGGCTTTTCCCCTTGTTTGCTTATAGCACAAGTTTAAGTGCCCAGAAACTAAAGTAATAATGTACTATGTACCATTTCAGCTTAAAATATTTTGGATTTATCACTTGACACATACTGTTTTTTAAACATTTTAATACATAAAACCATTGAATTTATTAAATTTATTTAAAAATTTTAATTTATTAAATAATCTACTAAATAATTTTGTTTATTAAATTCATTCATTTTAATTATATATAATCATATATTAAGTAATTGAAATTTAATTGTTTAATTGTGGCTGAGAGGCTGAGTGTTAGTTTCTTCATGTGGTATCTGGCATCTCTGGTAGCCCTTGAGCCCCGGCGGGATTCAGCTGAGCCTGCCTGCAGTCGCGTAAGTGGGGAGATGATGTCCTGTTCTCCAGTAGCCGTGCCAGCCAAGAAACTGCCTTTCAATCCTGTGGGTCCCCATCAGGGGTCGAGTGAACCCCCATCCCCTCAGCTGCCAGACTGCCCGCACCCTTCCCTCCTCACCCAGCTCCACGTTCTGCGGACTTGAAAGCTGACTCTCTGCTGGACACTGGGGTGCAGCCTGGCTCTGCTGGCTGCACACGGGGGAGGTTGACCAGAAAGCCAGTCCTTGTCACCCCCTGAGCTGAGGGCTTTAGTGACATGGGACAGGCAGTTCAGACGCAGAGGAGGTCAAGGGGGTTGGTAAGGGCTTCCCAGGGGAGTGACCCTAGTCTCGGAGATCAGGCAGGTGCCAGCCGGGCAGAGGAGAGCCAGGGTGTGTCCCACGAAGGAAACAGGTGACCAGGAGTGTGCCCAGAGTACACCCTCTCCACTGGGGATCCAGGGCCCCCACCTTCTCCTGTAGCTCATCCTGCCGGCCCGGTTCCTCCCAGCTCCCCCAAACGCAGCAGTCTCTTCCCTGCCTGTGCTCTCTCCCCTGCGGAAAAGCCACCTTTTGAAGAGCGGCTTCTGCCTGCAGTGTGAGTGAAGCCTTCCCCAGCTGCCACGGCCACACTTATCGCCTGCCCTCGGAACAACCAGCCAGGTGCCTGGCACCTCGTGTTTGTCAAGTCCCTGAAGCTCTTAGTGCCAGAAACCTATCACACGTCTCAGCATCTGATCTCAGGCTGGGAAGAGGGCTTGGGGTTTCCTGCTGTTCCTACCAGATGGCGGCTCCCTAGGGGTCAGACCACACTGTTCATGGATGGAGCCCAGCTGGTGCGTGCAGAGGAGGAGCGGCTTTGTTCCATTGTTTTTGGACATCCCAAGGGCCTCATCTCCTGGAACTCCTTCCCACCATCCTGGGGCTCTTCAGGGAATGTGAGTGCTCAAGCAAAATCCTCCTCCTAATTTCGGTATTTGCAAAGTCATCCAATAAAGCTTTCCCATCACGTGGGTGGGGTGAGCAATATTGCACCCTCGGGAAGAGGGGAGGAGGCTTCCTTTGTGTTTTCTCTTCCCGTCAAGGCACAAGGTGACTAAATGTTGGCCAGCTGAGTAGCCCCCATGTCTTCTGGGCTCCTAAGGATTTAGCTGGGCTTCCCAGGTGGCTCAGTGCGTAGACTCTGACTGCAATGCAGGAGACCCAGGCACAGGCGAGTTCAATCCCCAGGTTGGGAAGATTCTCTGGAGGAGGGCATGGCAATCCACTCCAGTATTCTTGCCTGGAGAATCCCATGGACAGAGCAGCCTGGTGAGCTACAGTCCATAGGGTTGGACACGACTGAAGTGACTAAGCACTCACACAAGGATTTAACTTAAAAGTTTGACTCAGCAAGCTCTCCAGTGGGGGGTGGAGCACCTGATGCACAGGGCTGGTGGAAACGCACAGAGTCTGGACTTGTGACTGGGGGAAAAAGGGTCACGAGCAACCTCCTGGCTGGGTTCCTAGCTTCCCTGTGCTGTGGGGATGGTAGCTGAGTTCCCAGCATCTGACCAGCTGCTGACCACACCCTTCCAACAGTAGATGAGGACAGATGGGCCCCACTCACCCTGCTGAGACCCACCCACCCTGCTGAGACCCACTCACCCTGCTGAGATCCACCCACCCTGCTGAGACCCACCCACCCTGCTGAGACCCACCCACCCTGCCGAGACCCACTCACCCTGCTGAGACCCACTCACCCTGCTGGGCCCCTCTCACCCTTCTGGGCCCCACTCACTCTGCTGAGACCCACTCACCCTGCTGGGCCCCACTCACTCTGCTGAGACCCACTCACCCTGCTGAGACCCACCCACCCTGCTGAGACCCACTCACCCTGCTGGGCCCCTCTCACCCTTCTGGGCCCCACTCACCCTGCTGGGCCCCACTCACCCTGCTGGGCCCCACCCACCCTGCTGAGACCCTCTCACCCTGCTTCGACCCACTCTCCCTGCTGAGACCAGTTCTCTCGGGCATATTTGAGGGTTCCCCTTTGAAAGAGTTACTAAATTCAGCATTAAAGCTGATATCTATTGGGGAAAAAAAAAGTTTGACAACCACCACAAAAAAAAAAAAATCTCTAAAAGCCATTTTTTAGGGCATCAGTATTTTACAGTCTAAATAAAGTTGCACTTTACCTTAAATTGAACTAACTGATAAAATCCATGTTTGGTGGGAAAGTCAGAATGTATTAAAGAATAAGATGTTTACAGTGAGAATTATGTGCACTGTGGTTTAAAGTAACTGTGCTCAAATGGATTAATGTCATTTCTGAAGTTACTAGTTGGCAAAGTTCTATTCTGTCTATAAGGCAGGCCATTAGCAGCCGTGACATTGGGAGAATGGTGATTTCAAGGTTCCAGCCAAGAATCTGCCTTAGAAATGGCTGGCTCAGAGAGAGTTGATTAATTCTGGGTGCAATGACTTCTAAGAAATTGCTATACTTGGTAGCCAGTCTCTAAGAGTACTCTTATCTGAGTGCTAAGCATCTCCTGGCTAGATTCTGAAGTCAGCAAGAAGGATTAAGTTGGTATTAAAGCCAGTGGAGGTTCTCCCAGGAATGTGTGTGGACAGTGCATTGGCCAATGTCAGCAACCCTGGTAGGAAGAAGCAGGAGGCTGTTCTTCCTGGAACCAGTTCTGTGACCTTGAGCAAGTCCCTTACTTCTCCAAGTCCTGTTGTTTAGTCACTAAGTCATGTCTGACTCTTTGTGACCCTAGGGACACACCAGGCCTCCCATCCTTCCCCATCTCCCGGAGTTTGCTCAAACTCGTGTCCATTGAGTCAGTGATGCCATCCAACCATCTCATCCCCTGTCGTCCCCTTCTCCTCCTGCCAACAATCTTTCCCAGCATCAGGGTCTTTTCCAATGAGTCAGGTCTTTGCATCAGGTGGCCAAAGTATTGGAGCTTCAGCTTTGGCATCAATTCTTCCAGTCAATATTCAGGACTGATTTCCTTTACGATTGACTGGTTTGAACTCCTTGCAATCCAAGGGACTCTCAAGAGTCTTCTCCAGCTCCAGTTGGAAAGTACCAATTCTTTCAAAGCACTCAGCATTCTTTATGGTCCAACTCTCACATCTGTAGCTTTGACTAGATGGACCTTTGAGAGCTCAGTGATGTCTCTGCTTTTTAATATGCTGTCTAGTTTTGTCATAACTTTTCTTCCAAGGAACATTCCAGTCCTAAATGCTCTGATGTATTAACCTTGGGAAGGTAGTTACGAGTATTAAGTAGGAGAGGTTTTTCTGATGAGAAAAATAAAAACACATATTCAACAGTCTAGACTTTCTAACATGCATTTGAATTATTTCTCTGTATTCATGCTATCAGACTGTAATCACTTAGATTACAGTGACTGGAACAGAGTGGAGCGATTCAGGAAAGGTTTGTCAAATAGGCAAGTTCCTGAACTTAGAGGGAAGGGAGGAGCCTGACCTGAAATGGGAGGGGTTTTCCAGGCAGGGATTAGCTCATCTGGCGCCTTGGAGGAGCAGTGAGTGGGAGGAAGAGTGGGCGCTGAGGTTTGGGGGACAAGAGAAAGACAGAAGCTAAGGCCATGGTAAAAATGCTTCTCTTGCTAAAATAGATACACACAGACATTTTGAAAATAAGAACGGTGGACTTGAGCAAGAAATCTGCCAGTCCGTCAGTTCCAGTTGATCGTACATCACAAAACAGGAAAATAAAATTCAGAACTACGAAGACTGGCATAGTGTAGCCAGCAAGATACTCAAAAGCAAAAAAAAAAAAAAAGAACCAGAGAAACAAGAATAAAATAATCTTCTATTAGTCTGACTTGTAAAAGGAAGAGGTGGCTACCAGAAATTGTTGGAATCATCTCAGGATTTAGACATAGAACATAGGTAGCTTTTAAAAAGTTGAATGGCATTTCCACACATCCCTTCCGCATTTTGACACAAATCAGCAAAAGCTGTCATGGACCAGCATCGTGATTTAACTGACTCACTTACAGACAGAGAAGCTGAACTCTAGGACTAATCACAGCATATGTTAATTTCCATGAGTTCTTCAGTTAACAGATCACTTTAGCAAGATCTCTGAAAATAAAAAAGATGTGTGTGTAAGCAGAGATGGTAGGGGATCTGTGGAGAAAGGGAACCAAGTGTGGCTTTCTTGATATAGCTATTTTTGACCCAAGCCATTTTGGGGTCTAAGCATGGCGATAACGCTTGTCCTTGAACAGGTCTCGGTGATTAGTGATCTTCAGGGAAGACAAGAATGTAGAAAAATACAATTGTCATCAAGCAGGAGAAACAACAATAGCGAAGACAATAAATCTGTTGTAAAGTTTCCCAGTTCTGTTCCAATAATGAAGAGTAACCTGAAGTGCTCAGCCACCAGGTCAACTGGAACCCTGTGGATGAAGATGCTGACCTTTTCTGATGCTCGTGACTTCCGTTAACTGAAGCTTTGTCAACGACCTAAGACAATTTATGGATATGCACATACCCTTAGCTTAAAACTTTCCCAATTTTGCTGTTCAGAGAGACACTGCTTTGGGAAAGATCTTGGCGTTCTCCTTCCTTGCTACAGGTAATGAATCCTTCTTTCTGTTCTTTAGCTTGGTTGTGGCTTGGCTTTGATGCTAAAAGCTTGACTTCTGTGCACAAGTGCAGGGCCTAATCAAATCTCAGAGGCAGAGTTTTGGGTAGTTTCAGGTGAAGTAGAAAAGAATAGCCTTATAGGTTTGCCAGGCAATGGGGGACACAGAGGGATCCTGCTCTTTAAAAATGATGTGTCCCAACCCAGGAGGATCTGATGAGGAGCTTTATAGCAATGGTGCAGGGGTGGGATTGCTGAGAAGATTAGTGTGCGTGCAGGGCCTGTGTGTATGTACTTAGTTGCTCTGTATTACAGACTTAGTTGACTCTTTGCAGACTTTCTTGTGTCTGACTCATTGCAACCACTGGGCTGTCACCCACCAGGCTCCTTTGCCCATGGGGATGCTCCAGGTCAGAATACTGGAGAGAGTTGCATGCCCTTCTCCAAGGGATCTTCCCAACCCAGGAATGGAACCCAGGTCTCCCGCATTGCAGGTGGGTTCTTTACCATCTGAGTTACTAGGGAAGCCCATGAATATTGGAGTGGGTAACCCATCCCTTCTCCAGAGGATCTTCCTGACCCAGGAATCAAACCTGGGTCTTCTGTACTGCAGGCATATTCTTTACTAGCTGAGCTACCTCTAATTTGGTCCCAGGTAACTTTGATGAGCTTCTCTGGTTCCTTGAATATTGTCTCAAGTGGTCTTTCTCTTGTATGAAGAATGCTGACATCTTGACGAACTTAAAGACACTGTTATATGTATCCATTGAGGTGGGACTAGGACCCTGCCCCAAGGCTGCACACTCGTTTCCCTTACGAGAAAGAATATGACCAGGACTCGTGGAGTGGGGTCAACAGGGTCAATGATCCTCCAAATATATTTTTAGTTTGTTTGAGATAAACTCACCATCATAACGATGTTCAAGTCTGCAATTCAGCGGCTTTTAGTGCATTCAAAATGTTGTGCAACCATCACCATTGGCCAATTCCGGAATATTGCCCTCATCCTCTAAAGACACCATGTACCTCCCAATTCCCTCATCCTCCCATGCCCTGGAAGCCACTAATTTACTTTCTGCCTCTACAGATGTGCCTGTTCTGAACATTTCATATATTTGGAATCTTACAAAATGTGGCTTTTGTATCTGGCTTCTGTCACTTAGCATAAAGTTTTACAGGTTCATCCATGTCAGGTCACCTATGTGCCAGGGCACTAAGACTTACACCTGTGTTTCTTCTGAGAAATGTATAGCCTAGCTCTCACATGTAGGTCTTTGATTCATTTTGAGTTAATTTTGTATATGATATGAAATAGGGATCCAAAGTTAGGTTATACTTCTGCATGTAACCATTCAGTTGTTCCAGCATCATCTGTTGAAAGGCTATTCTTTTCTCCACTGAATGGTCTTGGGATCCTTGACAAAAATCCATTATCCATAGATGATCACTTCATTGTCCCAGTTGCTATCACCCATGTCTGCACTCCAGACAGCAAGAAGAAGAAAAGAAGAAAGAAAGGCACATCAACTCTCTTTCAAGGAGACTTCCTGAGACTTCCTACCCAATCAGCTAGCATCTCCTTGGACAGAACTGGGTCCACGGCTGTACATTTCTGCAGAGGAGACTGGGGAATGTGGTCATTGCTCCAATTGTTAGAACTCACTGCAAATTCATTCATATACTGCATATATTAGGAGCCATTGATAGATTCATGTAAATTTATAACTTCAATAAGCTTAAAAGAAAGATATTAATTAAGTATAAAACAGGCATGTAATAGAGACAATCAACCTCGCTAAAACAAATTCTTTCAAGACTCTAATGAGTGTTAGTCGCTCAGTTGTGTCTAACTCTTTGCAACCCCATGGACTGTAGCTCGCCAGACTCCTCTGTCCATGGAATTCTCCAGGCAAGAGTACTGAAGTGTGGTGCTGTTCCCTTCTCCAGGGGATCTTCCTGATCCAGGGATTGAACCCAGGTCTCCTGCATTGCAGGCAGATTCTTTACTGTCTGAGCCATCAGGGAAGCAAAGTGTTCAAAACTTTGGGTAGATTAATGAAGAAAAATAGAGTTGATGAAAAGGGGGACAGAATGACAGACGCTGGGGTGGAATTTCTTCCTGCCTTGGAGATGCAGTCTCTCTGCTTCCTGTTAAACTGCCCGTTAAACTCCTAACATCAGCCATACATGTGCCCGCCCCTCTGCCCACAGCCCACTTTGCCTGGGTCTTCATTACCGCATCTGAGCTGTTGCCCTGCCCCGACCTGCCCAGCCCTCCTCCATCCCACCGCCGCTGTGCTCTTCACGTGCTGCTGGCCTGCAAGGTCTTCCACCACGACCCTGTCCCAAGACCTTCTTGCTCTGAAACCGATTACTTCTTTTCACCTCTGTTTTCTCTACATCCATTAAAATACTCTCCATTCTCCAAATTCATCCCGGAGATTTCCAGCCTCCACAATTTTGCTGATGCTTCTCCCTCCAGTTTTCTTCTCAGAGAACCCAAATGTCACCCAGCAAAACCACACTATTTCTATTAAGTCTTCAACTTGAAAATTAGACTTCTTTCACTTGATACTTACAGTAATTTTGTGTCTGTTTTATTTTGATACAATCTCAGACATACAGAAAAGTTGTAAGAATAACAAACAAGTCTGTGTACCATTTCTCAGATTTACCAGTTATTTATACTTTGCCTTATTTTCTCTCCCTCCCCACACACACTCTTTATGAACCATTTGAAAAGAAGTTGGAGACATGCTGCCTCCTGTCCCTTAAATACTTCTGCATGTATTTCCTATGAACAAGGACATTTTCTTATATATAACCCTGGTGCAATTATCAAAGTCAGAACGTTCAACACTGATGCTATACTACTATCTAACCCAAAGTCTTTATTCCAGCATCACCAGTTGTTGCGATGATGTCCTCCATAGCTATTTTTCCAGTCCAGGACCATGCCCTGCCCTTAGTTACTGCATTTCTGGTCTCCTTTACTCTAGATTAGTTCTTGTTTGTCTTCCTTCTAGGGCTGTGACCAAATGTGTCACACAGAACTTAACAATTTCACTTGCATACAATGGTTATTTGTACACATTACTTACTTCCTCTTCCAACCTTTGTGCTCCTTCACGGGGTTACCAATGTGTGACACAACTTTTAAGCTTGCCTGGCACTTACCAAAGTACCTAACACTCAGTAGATTTATTATGAACAGAATGACCGCTGTTTCTGTGCTTGGAGGATTTAATTTGCAGGAAGACTTCCTGGCTCTACAGGATCTCCCACGATTAACGAGGCACTTGGAAATCAAAGATTGGTCCCCAAATAGAGAAGGTGGTAGGCTAAGGCAGAAAAAGAAGATTTTCCTAAAATTCCCATGAAATTAAGGATCTCCCAACTCTGAGTCCTTCTGTGCCATGGATTCCAGCCTCTCTAGTCCTCTTAGGAAGTGTCAACCCACCTCCCTTCTTTTCTAGGTTTAGTTTATGTTCAGTCTTTTCCTTGAACTATATCTTTTCTCTTAACATTAAACACGTTCGATAGTCTCATCTTAAAATAAAGCTCTCTGCCGTTCAGTCTTACTTCTTTCTATCTCTCTATCAATAGCTATAATGACATCCAGTCACCCACTCTGATGGACAGTTTCCAGACCTTGTTTATGTGACCTTTCAGCACTTCCGAACACTCTTGAGCAATTTTTTCTTCTGAAAATGCTGTCTTATTTTGGATTCTCAGACACTACCCTCCTGGGTTTCATCCTTCATTTAACGGTTTCTTTTGAGGCTCTTTCCTCTCCACCCAGACATTACGCATGGGAGTTCCTCAATTTGAGGCTCTTTCTCTTTGCACTTTGCACTTAACACTTTCTTCCTTGTAATCTCATCATTGTCTGTGACTTCAATTAGCGTCTGTAAGTAAACGCCTCAAACTTCTCCAGCCTGACCTTTGACTTAGAGCTCCAGATCACCTTGACTGCCTATTTCACATCTCCAGTAAGATGTCTTGAAGGCACCTCAACACAACATGTCTATATCGGTCAGCTACAGCTGCTAACACAAACTGCCACAGACTGCATGGTTTAAACAAATTTATTTTCTCATAGTTGGACCATAAAGAAGGCTGAATGCCAAAGAATTAATGCTTTTGAACTGTGGTGTTGGAAAAGACTTTTGAGAGTTCCTTGGACTGCAAGGAGATTAAACCAGTCAATCCTAAAGGAAATCAACCTTGAATAGTCACTGGAAGGACTGATGCTGAAGCTGAAACTCCAATACTTTGGCCACCTGATGTGAAGAGCTGACTCATTGGCAAAGACCTTGATGCTGGGAAAGCTTGAAGGCAGGAGGAGAGGGTGAAGCCAAAGGATGAGATGGCTGGATGGCATCACTGATTCAATGGACATGAGTTTATGCTCTGGGAGATGAAGGATAGGGAAGCCTGGTGTGCTGTCCATTGGGTCACAAAGAGTCAGACACAACTGAGCGACTGAACAACAACAAGACATCTGAGATGAGAGTGTTGGCAGGAATGGTTTCTTTGAGACCTCTCTCCTTGGTATGTGGACGGGTGCCTTCTCTGTGTTCTCACTTGGTCCTTCCTCTGTGTATGTCTGTGTCCTAATCTCCTCCTCTTATAAGGACACGAGTTATGCTGGATTAGGGTCCACTTATATGATCTCATTTTAACTTATTTCCCTCTTTAAAGGACCCGTCTCCAAACACAATCACCCTCTGAGGTGCTGGAAGTTGGGGCTTCAACATATGAGTTAGGAGACACAGTCTACCCCACAGTGTCTAACACCAGGTTTATTGTCTTTCCCTACAAATTTCCCATCTCAGTTAATAGCATCACCCTGCACCTAGTTCCACAAACCAGAAGCCCAGGAACCGTCTTTATGCCTTCCTCTCTTTCCTTAAGTCACCTACCAGCACCGGCTAACTGTTTATTGTAGTATCCCTGGGGTCATCTATTTTGTCCATATCCATCTCTAAGACTCTCCAGCTAGAACACCTGTCTCACCAGGACTCTTGAAAAATAACCTCCTAATCGTTTATCCTTCTTCCATAATTGGCCCTCTCCAGTCCATGCAGTAATAGTAGCTGCTGTGATCTTTGCCAAATGAAAACTGGATCTTCTTACTCCCCCAGTTAAAAGCACTGGATGGTTCCCCATTGTCTTTAAGGCAAAAGCCAAAATCCTGAACCGGGCTCCAAAGTCTGGGGTGGTCCCTACAGTCCCGCTGCCTCTACAGTCTCATCCTGAACCATGAAAGCTCCCCTTCTGCTCCAGAGTCCCGACTCACCGACTCCTTCCAGCTCCCACGAGCCTGTGTGTCCCGGTGGGAGACTTATCATTCAACTTCCCTCCCCAGGAAGCACACTGGTCCCACCCCCCCCCACCCCAGCTGCTCATTCTGTCCCTGACCTCTCAGCTCTCAGGGCATTTCCTTCTGAGTTCTTTCCTGTCCTGTCTACTCCGGCAGGATTTCATTATTATACCAGTGAAGAGATGACTTTGCCTTCCTCTCTCTCGTCATTCCGAAGCCTGGCACCTAGTACATTTTAAAACAAGAGAAGGGCGGGACTTCCTGGTGGTTCAGTGGCTAAAATGCCCCTCTCCCAATGCAGGGGGCCCAGGTCTGATACCTGGTCAGGAAATTGGATCCCACATGCTGCAACTAAGAGTTCACGTGCCTCAACTGAAGATCCCGTAAGCCGCAGTGAAGACTAAAGGTTCCCTGTGCTGCAATGAAGACCCAGTGCAGCCAAATAAATACTTTTTTTTTTTAAGAATTTTTTTGAAATTCCAGGTCAGAAAGGAGGTGGACAATGTTTGCACCTGGTAAAGTAGAGGAGATGTGCTGATGGCAAGCTGACCTCCACTGCTCTGGGGATCCGACTGGTTTGCAGATGCTTTAGTCAGTAACGAATCCGCCTGCAATGCAGGAGACACAGGTTCTATCCCTGGGTCGGGAAGATCCCTTGAAGAAGGAAATGGCAACTCACTGTACTATTCCTGCCTGGGGAATCCCATGAAGAGAGGAGCCTGGTGGCTACAGCCCATGGCGTCAGACACGACTGAGCCGCTAAACCACCACCACTCCTGGGGATGGAGCCGTGGTCCTGGGTGTTTCCTCCTCCGTCTCAGCCTCAGGGGTCTGCACCTCACACTCCTCTCCAGCAGCAGAGCCGAATGGAGAGAGAACAAGTGTCCACCCACACAGGAGGCCACACAAAAAGAGGGGAGGCCTTGGGGACCAGGAAAGAATGAAGTGATGTAAAGATCCAAGGGGGCTGGGGAAAGAAGGCGGAAGAGGGAAGGTCCTCGCAGATCCAGAATTAAGACATCTCTTGCTTCACGGGTTGTCTGCAAGCTCAGGGAAAGTGCAGAGAATGGTATGTTGTGTAGAGAAAGTGAAACTGAAGTCGCTCAGTCGTGTCTGACTCTTTGCGACCCGTGGACTGTAGCCCACCAAGCTCCTCCGTCCATGGAATTCTCCAGGCAAGAATACTGGAGTGGGTTGCCATTTCTTTCTCCAGGGCATCTTCCTGACCCAGGAATCGAACCCAGGTCTCTCATATTGCAGACAGACGCTTTAACCTCTGTACCACCAGAGAAGCCATTAAATATAAGAATCCAGTCTCTCAGAAAACCTCCTATAGAGACACAGAACTTCAGATCCAAGTACTAACATCAGAGATTTCAAGGGAGCCAGGTTGAAAGAAGAAGGGGAGGAGGCGGGAGAGGGGGGTGCGAAAGGGGTGGCCTTACAGACGTCTCTGCCACCTACAGATACCCAGGCATTATGGGACTTTTCCCTGGGGCTCCAGAGAGGAGAGGACTGGAACTCGGCCCTACCAGAAATCAGACCAGACCAGAACCAAAATTCGAGTTCTGTGCCAAGAGGAGGTGATCAGTCTCCAATCCTCAGCTCAGGCTGAGGGCCTTTCGACCAGATTCCTGCGTCCAGGACCGGGGGACTAGAAAAACAAGGAAGGATAGGAAGGGTTAAGGAGAGGAAAGAGAGAGGGAAGGGGAGAGTTGTGTAGAGAAAGCAGTCCCAAGTTTCCATAACTGCCTCTGAGCCAACATGACAGGCCTTGTTACACTCCGCAAACATGGCTTGGCCCCAGGCAGCTGCACACACTTTGGCCTTCCTGCAGAGGATGACGGGGATTAAAGAATGCAGCCAATCGGGAGCATGCTTTTATTGCTGATCCCACCACCTTCCTTCTCGTGTTACGGGTCACATACGTCCTCTTGCTGCCCTGCCCACTTAACCACAGATAACTGAACCAGGTATGGATACCCGACTAATGACTCACAGATTCTCTTTTCTGTGAATTCAAAATTAGAACTCGGAGATATCAAACTTTCTTTGATTTCTCGGTTTACTAGGCCTTAGAGATTAGGAGAAGGAAATGGCAACCCACTCCAGTGTTCTTGCCTGGAGAATCCCAGGGACGGGGGTGCCTGGTGGGCTGCCGTCTACGGGGTCGCACAGAGTCGGGCATGACTGAAGAGACTTAGCAGCAGCAGCAGCAGCAGAAATTAGGCAGACACATTTGCTCCGCAGATCAAGAAGCGAACAGTGCAGGTCTGTGAAAAGTGAGAGAAGGTTGGGCAGACATACAATGATTAAGCAGTAACTGCATCTTCGAGGAAGAGAGAGAGAATGAATAGATGCTCTGCTGGCTGATAGCTTACGACGTCCAGTTCCAGGCTTTACAGTGTTCAGTTCTAATCTTGCATTCGGCTCCAGTATTTTACCTGCTCTAGGTCTCCGTCTCCATCTCCATGAGCTGTTCCTCTTTTTTCTGATAAAATCTCCTTTCAGCTCCAGCTAATTTCAGTGAATTTCTGTTTTTATGAACAAAATAATATATTACGTAGACCAGTAATCTCTGAGTTGGTTTCCATTACTTAGCACCAGTAATAATCTGAGGTTTGTAGCCAACAATTTTATGATGTGTTGTTGTTCAGTCACTCAGTTTTGTCCGCCTCTTTGTGACCCCATGGACTGCAGCACGCCAGGCTTCCCTGTCCTTCACCATCTCCCGGAGCTTGCTCAAACTCAAGTCTGTTGAGTCTGTGATGCCATCTTTCAAAGTATCAGGATCTTTTCTAAAGAGTCAGCTCTTTGCATCAGGTGGCCAAAGTGTTGGAGCTTCAGCTTCAGTATTCTTCAGTATCCTTCCAATGAATATTCAGGACCAATTTCCTTTAGGATTGACTGGTTTGCTCTCCTTTCAGTCCAAGGGACTAAGTGTCTTCTCCAACACCACGGTTCAATAGCATCAATTCTTCAGCGTTCAGCCCTCCTTGTGGTCCAGTTCTCACAACCATACATGACTATTGGAAAAAGCATAGCTTTGACTATATGGATCTTTGTTGGCAAAATAATGTCTCTGCTTTTTAATATGCTGTAGAGGTTGGTCATAGCTTTTCTTCCAAGGAGCAAGTGTCTTTTAATTTCATGGCTACAGTCACCATCTGCAGTGATTTTGGAGCCCCAGAAAATAAAGTCTGCCACTGTTTCTCCATCTATTTCCCATGAAGTGATGGGACCAGATGCCGTGATCTTAGTTTTCTGAATGTTGAGCTTTAAGCCAACTTTTTCACTCTCCTCTTTCACTTTCATCAAGAGGCTCTCTATTCCTCTTCACTTTCTGCCATAAGGGTGGTGTCATCTGCATATCTGAGGTTATTGATATTTCTCCCGGCAAACTTGATTCCTGCTTGTGTTTCATCCAGGTGTACAAGATGTACTCTGCATATAACATAAATAAGCAAAGTGACAATATACAGCCTTGACATACTGCTCTCCCAATTTGGAACTAGTCTGTTGTTCCATGTCCGGTTCTAACTGTTGCTTCTTGACCTGCATACAAGTTTCTCAGGCAGGTAAAGTATTTCCATCTCTTGAAGAATTTCCCACAGTTTCTTGTGATCCACACAGTCAAAGGCTTTAGCATAGTCAATGAAGCAGAAGTAGATATTTTTTTGGAATTCTCTTGCTTTTTCTGTGATCCAACAGATGTTGGCAATTTGATCTCTAATTCCTCAGCCTTTTCCAAATAGAAAAAAGGTTTAAATTTAATTAATTTAATTTTAATTCCTTGTAACCCATCAAAACCAGCAAACAAAACAATGAACCCAGGTGGTGTGATTAAGACAGAGCTGTAAGGTTGCTGTCCAGAAAGTCTTCAGGTTCAGTGTTGCTATGGTAAGGATGCCCGAAGCTTTCTACCCCCTGGATGTTTGATCTGATACTAATCTAGATAAGGATTTTGAAAGGACTTTGCAGGTGCAATGAAGTTTAGGAATCACTTGACTTTTAGATAAGATTATCCTGCATTACCATTTGGGCCGAGTACAATCACGTGAGTCCTTTAGAAGCAGCAGCAGAAGGCAGAAGGGGAAGGAAGAGACATTCCAAGCAGAAGCAGGAGTCAAGGTACGATTTCTGGCTTTGAAGATGGAAGGGCCCCGAGCCCAGAAATGTGGGTAGCCTCAGGAAGCTGAGAACGACTCTCAGCTGACAGTCAGTGAGGAGACAGGGATCTCAGTCCTACAACCCCAGGGGACTGAATTTGGCCAACAACCCAGATGAACCCAGACGTGAATTCTCCAGATAAGATCCCAGGCCAGCCAACTCCTTGACATTCACCTATGACACCCTAAGCAGAGAAGTCAATTGAATCACACTGTGCCCAGATTTCTGGCCCACGGACACTGTGACCTAATAGGTGGGTCTTTAGTCATTCTGTTCTTGGTATATATTACTGCAGCAATTGAAAACTAATATGACTATTGTCTGGGGTACATCTGTACCACCTCGGGAATCCAATCCACTCCAAGGCCTGAGGCTACCCTTTCTACCATTTGGTTCATGTCTATTGATTGAATAGGAAACAAAGAGAAAAAGAAAAAGAAAAACAGAACCTTAGGGCAAGCATTCCAGTCTCTCCTTGGGAACTCTTTATGTATGTATAGACTGTATATGCACATTAATGAGGTTTTTAATTTTTTAATTTATTTCTATTATTTTTTTTTGGTCCGGAGAATATTTTTTTTAACTGGAGGTTAATTACAATATTGTGGTGGTTTTTGCCATACATTGAGATGAATCAGCCATGGGCGTACATGTGTCCCCCATCCTGAACCCCCCTCCCACCTCCCTCTCCATCCCATCCCTCAGGGTCATCCCAGTGCACCAGCCCTGAGCACCCTGTCTCATGCATCGAACCTGGACTGGCGATCTGTTTCACTTATGAAATTTTATTTATTTGACTGTGCTGAGCCTGAGTTGCGGCTTGAGGAAACTCTCTTTGTTGTGACATGGGAGAGTTTTCAGTTGTGGCTTGCGGGATCTAGTCTCCTGAGCAGGGAAGGAACACAGGCCCCCTACATTGAAAGCACAGCATCTTCCCACTGGACCACCAGGGAAGTCTTTAATGAGGTTTTTAAAAGTTACAATAAATGATAAAGCAACTGATATCCTTAACTGAAGGTCATCACCTGGGCCTAGGAATCCCCAATTATGGAATTTATAATTAACCCTCTTCCCGTGCAGGTTGGTAATACTGCAAAAACAAATCTTTTTCAGGGTATTTTGGGAATTATATTCCCAGTGAGCAATGAGAAATGCAGGCCCACATGGAACCGGAAAGGCTATCAGGAGAAAACAACCCACTAATCTTCCTGGAGCTGGAAAGGGAGAAAGAGGAAATGATCTCAGGCTTAACATTTTTAAAAACAGGGAGAAGGGCTCTGGGGAGTCGTTTGGGTCCTTGACTTGGGATCCCAGGTGTAGTTGGGAGGCAGGGCACGGAGCTCCCAATCCTTAATAGGGCAAGAGGGCCCAGCAGAGTCCGGAAGGGGTTTCTACTTGTGGAGTTTATGGGGCTGCTGCGGATGGATTGTGAGAGAGTGTTTTAGTGACTCCTAAAGGGGCAGGAGGTCAGTTGGTAATGAATCTGCCTACAATGCAGGAGACCGGGTTCGATTCCCAGGTCAGGAAGATCCCCTGGAGTAGGAAATGGCTACCCACTCCAGTACTGTTGCCTGGAGAATCCCATGGACAGAGGAGCCTGGCAGGCTACAGTCCATGGGTTCGCAAGAGTTGATCACGACTTAGGGAACAAAGCACCACCAAAGGGGCAGGAAGAAGTGCCCAACACCAGGGTTATGGATGGAGCCCGGAGATTTGGAGCCCCAGGAAGACGGGGCAAAGCAAAGGCTAAAGGACCCCCACTTGGAAAAACTCAGAAACTCTGAGCAGAAACCTCGTGGTCCAGAGCACCCAGAGCAACTCAGAGGCCAGGCTCGCCCTCTCTCCACCCTAGAGCCCAGGACCAGCCGTCTGCTCCTAGAGCAGAGTGGGCAGCAGGAGGGTGAATGGAGGCCTCTGCTCACAGGGGTGCCAGTGGAGGTGATGGGGGAACGCCCGCTGAGCCAGAGCAGGCTCGGTTCTGAGGGTGAGGGTGAGCCTCGGGTTGGGGGAAGACTCTGGGATGGGCGAGGCGGCACTGGGGGCCTGACTTAGCAGGTAGGCTACATGGCCTGAGAGCCCTCAGTTTAGCTGGAAATGCCAAATGATGTCATTTGCTTCCAAAGGTTGGTGAGGTCTTCAGTCTGAGCCCTCATGCCAAAAGCAGTGTGTGGGCTCGTTTAAGAGACTCTGCCAAGATGGAAGACAATTTTCATTAAAAAAAAAAGCAACATCAGAAACAGGATATATCTCAAAGGACTTCCCTGGTGGTTCAGTGGTAAAGAATCCTCCTGCCAGGGCAGGAAACGCGGGTTTGATCTGTGATCCCACGTACTCCAGAGCACCTGAGCGCACATGCCGCAACTGCTACGCTTGTGCTTTAGAGCCTGGGAGCTGCCTCTACTGAGCCTGTGGGCCCCAGACCCTGTGCTCTCCTACAAGAGAAGCCGCCACAGCACCGCAGCTGGAAAGTAGCCCCTGCTCACCACAACTAGAGAAAAGCCTCAACAGCAACAAACAACCAGCACAGTCAAAAGGAAACAAAAATTAAAAAAATAATAATAGACCTCAAACGAAACCTGTGTCAAGGTGTTGTGTCAGAGTTTCTTTTAATCAGCCCTTCCTCTGGCCCATGCAAATCCTTCAAGAACCTCCCCCAGGTCCAAAAAAGCAGAATTCCATGAGGCCATTCTCCATGCCCACAGCCTCCTTCCAAGCCTCAACCTCAAAAAATTTTCTAAACACAGAAAATCAAGAACAATGGCTCAGCTGAGCCCTGGTTTGGGCAAGAAAACCTGAGTTTGCCACGAGAAGGTAAAGTTCCCTGGCCTATTTTTAGAGAACAAAGGAGGGGGAAGGATGCTCTCTTCATTTTTATATCAAAACTTGTTTTTCTAGGTACAGTGTAGTGGGTTGAATCATCATCCTATCACCAAAAGATATGTCCTAAGCCCTGGAAGTTGTGAATGTGATTGTATTTGGAAGAAAGGCCTTTACAGATGTAATTTAAGGAAAGAATCTTGAAATGTGATCATCCTGGTTTATCTGGATGGTCCCTAAATCTGATGGATGACAAGTGTCCTTACAAGAGACATGTGGAAGACAGAGACGGAGTGGAGGAGACAGAGAGGTCAGAGTGATGTGGCCACAAGCCAAGGGATGCCCGAGGGTGGAAGACAGAAGACGGAAGACGGAAGGAACAAATTCTCCCCTAGAGCCTCAGGAGAGAGCTCAGCCCTGCCCACAACTGGATTTTGGACTTCTGGGCTCCAGAACCACCAGAGAATAAATTCCTGTTGTTTTGGACCGCTCAATTAGTGGTAATTTGTCACAGTAGCTGGGCTTCCCAGCTGGCACTAGTAGTAAGGAACATGCCTGCCAACGCAGGAGACATATGAGACGCAGGTTCCATCCCTGGGTCAGGAAGATCCCCTGGAGGAGGGCATGGCAGCCCACTCCAGTGTTCTTGCCTAGAGAATCCCATGGACAGAGGAGCCTGGAGGACTACAGTCAGAGGGTTGCAAGAGTCAGACATGACTGAAGCGACTTAGCACACACGCACATCACTATAGCCACAGGAAATGGATACACATGGTTACAGGAACTGGGTCTGCACAGTTTAGCCTATACTCTCCACTCCTTTGCCAACTACCAATTGGCCCTTGCCATCTTTTATGAGGATTAAATCATGTGCTGCTGCACCTGCTGGCTTCCAATACCTTCCTGAAAGGAGTTCAGGGTGGAGAGCAGAAATGAGGCACTCCATGCTCTGGGAAAACTGGCAGGACAGGTCTTCAGATAGATATTTTCGGGAGTCGATTTCATGAGCCTGATCCTTGTATCTCTTTATATCGAGAAAAGCATGAAAATCCTTGATGGTGATGACTGCTCCTTGTGACTCGCAGAAATCTTCTGTAAAAAATATGTGCTTGATTGCACGTAGTCTCCCTTCACCAAAATCACATTTATACCAACCACCCACAGCTCTTACTTCTTTGGAGCTGTCTCTCGGAGCTATTCGAAATGCTGTCTCCCAGGCTATAGTCCTCATTTTGCCTCAAATAAAATTTGACTCACAACTTCCCTGTTGTGCATTTTTTTAAGTCCACATCTTCCTTTTATGTCACTTTCAGTTCTGGTCAGGAGGCAGCTAAGAACTTTCTGATGTTTTACTCGTGACTGTGCCTCAAAAAGAATCAGTACAAAAGTTGAACATTGAAATAACAATAACTGAAGGTATGTGGTGGGGAAGGCAACGGCACCCCACTCCAGTACTCTTGCCTGGGAAATCCCATGGACTGAGGAGCCTCATAGGCTACAGTCCATGGGGTTGCTAAGAGTCGGACACGACTGAGCGACTTCACTTTCATTTTTCACTTTCATGCATTGGAGAAAGAAATGGCAACCCACTCCATTGTTCTTGCCTGGAGAATCCCAGGGACAGAGGAGCCTGGTGGGCTTCCGTCTATGGGGTCACACAGAGTCGGACACGATTGATGTGATTTAGCGGTAGCGGAAGGTATGTGGTATAATGTGAGCATTCTTACTATTTTGAATGCTAACAGCCAACACTAGGAAGACTTGATTAACAATGAACTTTGAGGGGGGGACGCCAGGTTTCCGAGGAATTTAGTACATGACTTAGGAAAGATCCTTTTCAATGTCAGCATCCTGGAGGTCTTATCAACTTTGATAAAGGGAAGTAAAACGCATGGAAAGTGAAGGATGAAGCTTGCCAGGATTCTTATATGGTTGAGTCAGGAGATACTTTCTAAGGTTTTAGAATAAGAAACGAAGGATTAATAGCTTCATTTTTAAAAAGAAGAACTAAAATTTGTTCTATCATCATAAAATATGTAGAGGATTATGGGAAGCTCTTTGGCCACCTGATGCGAAGAGCCGACTCATTGGAAAAGACCCTGATGCTAGGGAAGATTGATGGCAGGAGGAGAAGGGGACGACAGAGGATGAGATGGTTGGATGGCATCACCAACTCAATGGACATGAGTTTGAGCAAACTCTGGAAGATGGTGTAGGACCGGGAAGCCTGGTGTATTGGTGTCCGTGGAGTCACAAGAGCCTGACATGGCTTGGCGACTGAGCAACAACAACAAAGAGGGAAAGGCATGCTTATTTTTGTGGAAGAGTCAGTAGATCCTATCAAGAATTGCTAAACGAGCAGTGGAGGGATTTGCTTGGTGGTCCGGTTTGAGACTCCACACTTTCACTGTCACGGCCCAGGTTCAACCCCTACTCAGACAACCGAGATACCCTAAAGTGCGCAGCACGGCTAACAACTCAAATGGCAATTGAAAAAAAAAAAAGAAAGAAAGGAATGGAAGTAATATCCCTTAAGACTGAAAATGGAAATCATTAAAAAACAGTCAGCTCCGGGAAGTCCTGAGGATGGAAATCATTAAAAATCTACCAGCTCTGGGAAGTGGCCCCAGGGACATGGGAGGTTCATAGGGAGATTGCTGTTTGCCCACATTCCCTCTGTATCTTTTTTTTTCATGTGCATATATTATTTTTAATTTTTGAAAAATTAATTAATTTATTTTAATTAGAGGCTAATTGCTTTACAGTATTGTAGTGGTTTTATCATACATTGACATGAATCAGCCATAGGTGTACAAATGTTCCCCATCCTGAATTCCCCTCCCACCTCCTTCCTCATCCCATCCCTCAGGGTCATCCAACAGGGAAGTGTATTTTGAGGTACAAGTTGGGGCCAGTGACGAGGGACGACAGAGAGGGTAGGACAGCCAGGCGAGTCCCTGTGGCCCTTTCTCCAGCCCAGGGTGTCAGGTGCCTGAGAAAGCACCACTTATCATAAGCTCCAGAGTTCCCGGAAGGTTGCAGTGTCAGACACCCTGGTTTTATGTACTTAGATGCGAGGGTCCTCATTTCATAAAGTCACCTTTGGGAGCACCAGGGTGCCTCTGTGCCATGCCTGGGCTGGAGTCACAAATCCGTGGAGACAGGGAAGAGCAGGGTAATTAAAAGATGGGAGAGAGCAGCTCTGAACTCACCCGAGATGCCTCTTCTCCGGGAACCGCTTTGCTGGTTATGTATCACTGCCCCGATGTCACCTGGAAGGTACCAGGAGCTTTAATATCTGTGGCAAGTAGCAGCGCATGTCATCAGCACTCATGGAAAATTCTGGGTCATCTTGAAGCTGGTGGGGGGGGGGGGAGTGCTTTTACACTTATTTAGCAAAGGGTCAGAGTAAAGGAGTCGGTTCCATGCAGTTTTCTCTTCCTCTCTCCCACCTCCATTTAGAATTCATTTCAAAGGTGGATTTTGGAGATAGTTTTGATTATTTCAGGACTTGGAGGCTGTGCTTATCACAGACAAAAATCAGTGAGCCTTTTCACTAGGTACTGGAGAAGCCTGTGCTCAGATATTCAAGGGGGTAATCCATCATCCAACACTTCTGGGGTGGAAATTCCATATTTTATGTCCTTGACCATATTGGTTCAAGATTCCTGGCAGTGCTGCTTGTAACAGCCTAATCAGGAAGGCTGTTTCCATGACAAGCTTGTGAGCGAGGACCCGGGGGGCGCCAGGGATTTCACTTTGGCTCTGTGCCTCCTCCTCGCCCCCAGTGCGGGCCTGCTGACTCCACATCCCTCGCATCCATCAGGCCCTTCCGTCCCCACCATCCCTCCTTATGGAGCTGCTCCCTTTCTCTCCTGTGAGAAAGGGGAGAGAAAACACCTCCCGAACAGCCACGTTGCCTCTAGCCTCCAATCTTTGAAGCATCTTTCCTCCATTATGCAACCTCGCCTTCAGAGGAATTCTTTTAATTCTGTAGAAGTCTTGCAGCTTTTGAACTGTGACATGTGGCTTCCTTGTCTTGACCTCCATACACTCACCCTCCTCACTCTGCAATGCCCTTTGTTTCTGTCTGACTCTCAGACAGAACTTGTATCTCCAGTGTTTCAGCCTGACACCTCTGACGTGTTTTCATAGTCTCTCCCTAGACAGCAAGCTCCTTGAAGGTGGGGACAGTGTTTTATTAATCTCTGCACTTCTGGGACCTGGTGCCATTGCAGGGACTGAATGAATGAATGCATGCTTAAACGACAGTGAGGCAGACAGGGCTCAATGCTACTTTGTGGAACTGCTTCCTCATTACACTTTTTTGGTTCAGTCCTCCAACTCATAGCAAACCACCAAATCACATCATCCGTGTCCAGGCCACCCCACTCCTCTCATTTACCCACAGGATACTGTCGCAGACTCATACAGTGCTTTGGTGACTTGCCTGTTTCCCAGAATAGGACACCAGGAAATGCCAGTATTTCAAGATGTTCTGGCAGAAAAGGATTTCAAGGTCACAGTTAGTTCTGGACGCAGTGCAAACCATTCTTCTTTGGGGAATATACCATGCAGCTTAAGGACTTTGAGAAGTTTAACAGAAAAACATTTAATTTGGTTGTCAAGGCTTCCCAAGCTTATTTGAACCCTTTCTCTCCTCAAGTGACACTTGGAAGCTTTAGCATGTCTTAAAGTTGGCCTGTGCAGTCTTTCGATTTACCCACAGTGAGGTTATTTTAGTAATGAATGACACTGGAATCCTATTTGGTTTCTAGGCAGTGACTTTTGGGAGACTTCCCTGGTGACCCAGATGGAAAAGAAGCCACCTGCAATGAGGGGGACCTGGGATTTGATCCCTGGGTTGGGAAGATTTCCTGGAGGAGGGCATGGCAACCCACTTCAGTATTGTGGACTGGAGAATCCCGTGGACAAAGGAGCCCACAAACCTGGGCTACAGCATATGAGGTCGCAGTCACACATGACTGAGCAACTAAGCACGTGAAGTGACGTTTGGGGCCATCTTTTGCAGACAAAGTGGCATTTTTGGCCACAAACAAACAAAGTGTAGTTTTTGCAACATCTGTTTTCCAAATAAGCAATCATTCTGAGTTGATGACATGTTTTAGAAATTAATGATTTTCCCTTAATTAAGAAAATCTCTGACTCTCTGAAATATTCCATCTATCTTATGAGATTTTGTGTGTTTTTTTAAGAAATATTTTTGTTCTTCCTAGCCAGAATATAGACGTACAAAAGTTACTATTTTGATTTCTTATTTGAAATGTAAGTGAGTTACAGTTGGGTCTTGCATCCTTTCAGGCTTCACTCCAGGCTCCTTAAGGGAAAAAGCAATACTAATTTCCAACATGATCTGGATGGTGAGCTTCCAACCTGAAGATTTTGTGATTTTCACAGAAACTTTGGGTGTATCTCTACCTACATCTTAGACTAAAGTCCAAACTTCTTGTTTAAAAGTGAAAAGATACTTCATCATGAAAAGAAACCTATCTGCCTAGTTGACTTCTGTACCTGGGCTTGTACAGAGTGAAATGATATTTCTGTCTCTGATAGCACTTTGGCAAGTTTAAGGGACTGCAGTGTAAGTACAGAGCTCCAGCCCGCAGTTCATCCACGTGACATCTGAAACTGTTTCTACTACTCATGTTCAGTAGAGTTGCTTTTCCCGAAAGGATAATAGTAATCTCAAATCCTATTGCAGAGCTGGTATTTACAAGCTCAATTTCACATTTTTTCCAAGCCAAATTCCCTAAATATCTGGATTAATTAGTACTCTGAAAAGGGACTTGCCATCTGAAAACTGAAAAACAGTGCCTAGAAACGATGATCCTCGGGTATTTGCATCATTTCGTGTTCGGGTGAGGATTATGCTAATAGCTTCGGACATCACATCTGCAAAGCATTGTTTGATGTTCCTAATGAAGATTTCACAGTCCTGAGATAGCCAAGTGGAAAGAACTGGTTTGTCTCTCACTGTATCTGGTAAATAAAATGGAATAAGTGTTTCCCAACAACATGCCCTGAGGGTCTTTTAGATTGTGTCTATATAATACCCACAAGGGCAAGAAGGCGTAAGTTACCCCTTGCCCTGCCAAGTTTCCTTTGTAAACTTGTTGTGTTGGCATCACCAGCTCCTGACAAGTACATCAGAAGCACATCAGAAAACGTCAGTGGAGCAATAATTAGCAACTGCGTCATGCGCCTGGGCCCATTTTGATAAGGTGAGCTCATGGCTTTCTTGCTCTTGGATGAGCAGGAAAGAACAGTTTCTGGAAGCCTCAGAGCACCTAAATAATTTTTCCACTTGTATGTGGGGGAAGGTATCTTTAAACCAAAGCATTAAGAGAAAAGAGGCTCAGAAGATATGAATATTTAACATTGATCACCAGATGAGTCACTGAGCTTTCCTAAAATGACTCAGAGAGCCGAAGGATATTGTAGATGACTTAGAAAAATTACACTGAGAAATACACATGAAATACATGGTACAGTCCTGGTTGGCAGTAAGAAGGCTAAGAAGACGATAATAACTTGTATGACACAACTGGAAAAGAGTATCTCCTGCTAAGTGGGGTGTTATTGAGTGCAAAGTGATTTGACACAAGCATCAGTACTTAGGAGTTAAGAGAAACAAGGAGAGTTTGGGAAAGAGGCAGGAGCAGGGATGGAATGCCACTTGGAAGGAATTCTGAAAATAGTTAACACTGATCGGGGCTTCCCTGGTTAAGAACCCGCCTGTCAGTGCAGGAGACATGGGTTTGATTCCTGGCTCAGGAAGGTCCCCTGGAGGAGGAAATGGCAACCCACTCCAGTATTCTTGCCTGGAGAATCCCATGGACAGAGGACCCTGGCCGGCTAGAGTCCGTGGGGTCGGAAAGAATTGGACACGACTTGGTAACTAAACCACCACCACCAACATTGATGGAATTCTTCTTTTCGTCCAATGCTATGCAAGGCAATCAACTTACAGTGTCTCATTTATTTTCCCATACAATCCTGTGGGTTTAATACTGCTCTTTATCCTCATTTTCCTAATGAGGACACTGAGACTCAGCAGGGGTAAGTGATGTGTCTAAGCCACACAGCAAATCAGCGACAGAGGTGGAAATACAGAGCAGCTGGCAGGCCACTTACCACCTTGCTCCAAAGCTCGCTCTGCTGTCATAGAAGACATGGGGATAGATAGGAATCTGAATATAAATGTACACGTAGGTATTAGGTGTGATGGAAGCAGAAGGTAGCTGTATGAGATAGCATGTCAGTGTGAGAAGACAGTTAAGTATGAAGGTAGGAACTGGCATGGATTCGAGGGGGTCGATGAAGATAACTGGAAAGAGGAACGTAACTTGGGAGGGGGTAAGAGACAGGGAGATGGGTCATGGGAGAGCCCAGAGGGTGGGTCGCGGTTAGCATGTACCAGGCAGGCTGGCTGGTCTGGAGCTGAGACTCAGGTGAGGACCGACTGGCCAAATACTGACCACCTTACTTTGCCTCTGTGCTTTGGACACAGAGAAAAATTATTTAGAGACTAATGCTCAGGCATGTCTTCTGATGTGACTGTAGCCCAAGAGCCCTGCGGGAAAGAGCTTGAACCCTGACTGTATTTAGGGGTCAGACACACGCAGACCCGAAGGTGCAGGGCAATGGAATCTTGAGGACTGAGGGTGAAGGCAAGCTGCATCCAGCCCCCTTTCCCCTCCACTCAGCTGACACAGGCCCCTGGGAGGGTGACTTGCTCTTCACCACCATCAGCAAGCCTCCCCATGTGCACAGCACCATTCTCATCAAACAGTTTCCAACAAGATGCTCCTCCAGTGCATGCCCATCACTTCATCCGGTCTCTGCCCAGAGAAACCACAATCCGTTCTGGTTCTGGACCACTGAGAAGACTTGTGAGTGAGATTTTGGGGCCATATCCTCTTTGCTCTGTGGGCTGATTGAGAACTTAGCCATTGAATAAGATGTGGTTCCCCAATGAATGTAAGACCTGCCTGCCCCCCGGCTCCGCCCTGGCCCCCAACCATCATCCTAGAGATTCCTGGAAGGTATAAGGAGAAAGGCTGACAACTGTCCAAATGGCACGTGAGCACCCCTAATAGGCAGTCCTGCACACTCGCAGAAAGGCTCGGGTGGGAGAAGCCTGCGAGGGACAGGGCGCAGCGCGAGTGTGGGGCTGTGGATAGATGCACACGGGGGTCTTGAAGCGGCCGCCTTTGTGAGCACAGGCTGGTGACGTGCAGAGGGCCAGTTCTTATCAACTGTCCCGGCGAGTCTTTAGGTGTGCTATGGAGTGGTCTCAGGTGTGTTACAGAGTGTCTTTAGGTGTGTTACAGAGTGTCTTTAGCTGTATAATGGAGTGTTTATGGTGTGCTATGGGGTGTCCTTGGAGAAGGCAATGGCACCCCACTCCAGTACTCTTGCTTGGAGAATCCCATGGACAGAAGAGCTTGGTAGGCTGCAGTCCATGGGGTCGCTAAGAGTCGGACACGAGTGAGTGACTTCACTTTCACTTTCCACTTTTATGCATTGGAGAAGGAAATGGCAACCCACTCCAGTGTTCTTGCCTGGAGAATCCCAGGGACAGGGGAGGCTGGTGGGCTGCCGTCTATGGGGTCGCATAGAGTCGGACATGACTGAAGCGACTTAGCAGCAGCAGCATGGAGTGTCCTAGGTGTGTTATGGAGTGTCCTAGGTGTGTTATGGCATGTCCTAGGTGCGTTATGGAGTGTCCTAGGTGTGCCATGGAGTGTCCTTAGGTGTGTTATGGCGTGTCTTTAGGTGTGTTACGGAGTGTGCACACAAAACCCCATGGGCCATGGGTATGTCTTAAGCAAAGAAAGCAGGTATTTTGAAGTAAGATCACTAACACCAGTGACCAAAGTATCAGAGAGCAGAAGAAACACAAATCCTACTGTGAAGAAGGTCACAGCTTTCTCATCAGATTTTGGTGAAATAGGATCGATCACTGTATTAGCAAAAACTTCTCTTTTTTTGGCCCATCGAAAGAGAAATGCTTATTTTGAGGCAGATGAATTCCACAGCCCGTGGCTTCAGTTTCACTTGTCCTCAGTACTAAACCCAAGGACACCCTCAAACAGCAGGCACACAATCTCCAGTTTATAATTGGGGGGGGGGGGGTGGGCTGCGGGAGGACTCTTGTAAGTTGGTTTCCTGGATCCCAGGAGTGTGTCCGCATCGACTCTCAGCCCAGCCGTAAAGCTCGCCCAAACCCCCTGAGTTCTGAAGCGGGTTCCAAGAGCCGCCTCCGTGCAACTGCGAGGCTGAGGATGGCGCTGGGCCAGGGGGCGGGGCTGGGCTTGGAGTGCGGGGACTATCTTGCCCTTGAAGGGAGGAGCTCAAGGTCATGGTCTTTGGGGCACGCACTTTCCAGAGCTGGTTGTCATAGCAATCAATACGCCATTACTTTTGTTTCTTAAATAATTTTTTTGGAAACAGTTCAAGACTCACAAGAAGTTGAAAAATAGTACAGATTCTATGTATCCTTCACCCAGTTTCACCAAGTTTCCTTAATAATTATCTCCTACATAATCATGGTATATTTTCCAAACCTGAAAACTGGCATTGGCAAGATACTCTTAACTCAGAGAGCTTATATGAGTTTGACCAGTTATCTCCCACCTCCCAAACAAGCATAATGCTTTAGAATTATTAGATCATTTTATTCTTCCAGTGCTAACAAAGCTAAAAGAAAAAAAAAATCTCAGTTTTTGCAACACAATCTTCCTTCCATTCTTTACTATAAAATACTTAACTGATATTGTTATTTGACTGAAGACTGAGTAGGTTTTATATTTACAGAAATCCCTTTAATTTTGATATCAAAAGGTAAAGATTTTCTTTTAAATTTCTAGGCTATACAATACTTGTAGCCAAAAGAATAATATATGAAATGACAACTTTAAAAATTAATCTGAGTCAGTGTTAATAATAGTGTTTCAGCCTGGCTCCTGGGCCTACTGGTGTTGTAAACTGAGTGAACTCATTTTAGATGAGTTACTTGATCTCCTTGGTTCTTAAATCCTTGACTGCAAAATAAGGGAATTAGACTATATGACTTCTGAAATTTTTTTAGTTAAAAAACCCCTATGGGATCCCTATGTCAAAAGAGAGATTGTCATAGAAAGCATAAGCAACAGACAAAACAAAAACCAAACCCTAGCACAAAAAGGAGACGTCTCTTGCACTCACAGAAAAGTCATGGGAAGAGGACAAAAGAGAATTCAAGGACAGCCTCCCTGTGGAGGACGAGGACTCCTGCCCGAAGATGGTCCGGAAGAGGAGATACGGTCTGAATTTCCCACAAACCACTTAAACTTGTGGGGCGTTTGGACGAGTGATGTTAACCGTTCCAAGTCTCCGTTTTCCAATCTGAAAAGGATGATGGATCCTGTTAGCGTGGTTCTGAGGAGTAAAAGAGATATAGCAGGAAAACACACAGTGCAGTCCTGTTCTGTGAATGTTAACAGAGACCCCGAGTGTCAGGGGTGAGCATGGAGCGGATGTGGAGTTACATGGTGTGACTGGAACGAGGGATCCGCCTGCCTCCCAGGAGCTGAAGTAGGGAGCTTCCGCTTCCGGAGGAGGAGGCGTTACGGGGCTTAGGTGTGGTTGTCATCACCCTAGGCTCTTGAGAACCGAGAAAGGTGGCGGGGTTGCCCCTGTGGACGCATAGAGAGACCCCCGTTCTCAGCAGGGGGATGTGAACGGCTAGAAATGGGGAACGCTAGAGCACTCTATTCTGTTTTTAGGAAAAATAGAGAAGTCTCGCATACTTGTATCTCACTGTAAATTTGGGATTAGAATTTAGACTTTGAATTCCACAGTCTAGGACATCTAAATATGAAAATGGAACACAGAGTTAATATTCTCTCCCCACTTTACTGCTTGTATTCATTTCTTATCTACAAACGCCTTCTCTTCTGCCTGGCCTTTTCTGCTACTATTTATAGCATGTCTAAAATATAGCTTTCCAAACACAGGACTCAAGATAAATGGTAAAATCATCTAGACCACAATTAATGCAATAAAAGAGACAGAAAAATTAATTAATGAGAATGCAAATGTTTCTCTGTGCTCCTGTCTCAGTTCAGTTCAGTCACTTAGTCGTGTCTGACTCTGTGACCCCATGAATCGCAGCACGCCAGGCCTCCCTGTCCATCACTAACTCCCAGAGTTCACTCAGACTCACGTCCATCGAGTCCGTGATGCCATCCAGCCATCTCATCCTCTGTCAGCCCCTTCTCCTCCTGCCCCCAATCCTTCCCAGCATCAGAGTCTTTTCCAATGAGTCAACTCTTCGCATGAGGTGGCCAAAGCACTGGAGCTTCAGCTTTAGCATCATTCCTTCCAAAGAAACCCCAGGACTGATCTCCTTCAGAATGGACTGGCTGGATCTCCTTGCAGTCCAAGGGACTCTCAAGAGTCTTCTCCAACACCACAGTTCAAAAGCATCAATTCTTCGGCACTCAGCTTTCTTCACAGTCCTACTCTCACATCCATACATGGCCACTGGAAAAATCATAGCCTTGACTAGACAGACCTTTGTTGGCAAAGTAATGTCTCTGCTTTTGAATATGCTATCTAGGTTGGTCATAACTTTTCTTCCAAGGAGTAAGCATCTTTTAATTTCATGACTGTAATCACCATCTGCAGTGATTTTGGAGCCCAAAAAATAAAGTCTGACACGGTTTCCACTGTTTCCCCATCTATTTCCCATGAAGTAGTGGGACTAGATGCCATGAGGAGTTTTAGGCCAACTTTTTCACTCTCCTCTTTCACTTTCATCAAGAGGCTTTTTAGTTCCTCTTCACTTTCTGCCATAAGGGTGGTGTCATCTGCATATCTGAAGTTATTGATATTTCTCCCAGCAATCTTGATTCCAGCTTGTGCTTCTTCCAGTCCAGCGTTTCTCATGATGTACTCTGCATATAAGTTAAATAAGCAGGGTGACAATATACAGCCTTGACGTACTCCTTTTCCTATTTGGAACCAGTCTGTTGTTCCATGTCCAGTTCTAACTGTTGCTTCCTGACCTGCATACAGATTTCTCAAGAGGCAGGTTAGGTGGTCTGGTATTCCCATCTCTTTCAGAATTTTCCACAGTTTATTGTGATCCACACAGTCAAAGGCTTTGGCATAGTCAATAAAGCAGAAATAGATGTTTTTTCTGGAACTCTCTTGCTTTTTTGATGATCCAGCAGATGTTGGCAATTTGATCTCTGGTTCCTCTGCCTTTTCTAAAACCAGCTTGACCATCTGGAAGTTCACGGTTCATGTATTGCTAAAGCCTGGTTTGGAGAATTTTGAGCATTACTTTACTAGCATGTGAGATGAGTGCAATTGTGCAGTAGTTTGAGCATTGTTTGGCATTGCCTTCCTTTGGGATTGGAATGAAAACTGACCTTTTCCAGTCCTGTGGCCACTGCTGAGTTTTCCAAATTTGCTGGCCTATCGAGTGCAGCATTTTCACAGCATCATCTTCCAGGATTTGAAATAGCTCCACTGGAATTCCATCACCTCCACTAGCTTTGTTCGTAGTGATGCTTTCTAAGGCCCACTTGACTTCACATTCCAGGATGTCTGGCTCTAGGTGAGTGATCACACCATCGTGATTATCTGGGTCGTGAAGATCTTTTTGGTACAGTTCTTCTGTGTATTCCTGCCACCTCTTCTTAATATCTTCTACTTCTGTTAGGTCCATACGATTTCTGTCCTTTATTGAGCCCATCTTTGCATGAAATGTTCCCTTAGTATCTCTAATTTTCTTGAAGAGATCTCTAGTCTTTCCCATTCTGTTGTTTTCCTCTATTTCTTTGCATTGATCACTGAAGAAGGCTTTCTTATCTCTCCTTGCTATTCTTTGAAACTCTGCTTTCAGATGCTTATATCTTTCCTTTTCTCCTTTGCTTTTCGCCTCTCTTCTTTTCACAGCTATTTGTAAGCCCTCCTCAGACAGACATTTTGCTTTTTTGCATTTCTTTTCCATGGGGATGCTCTTGATCCCTGTCTCCTGTACAATGTCATGAACCTCATTCCATAGTTCATTAGGCACTCTATCTATCAGATCTAGGCCCTTAAATCTATTTCTCACTTCCACTGTATAATAATAAGGGATTTGATTTAGGTCATACCTGAATGGTCTAGTGGTTTTCCCTACTTTTTTCAATTTGAGTCTGAATTTGGCAATAAGGAGTTCATGATCTGAGCCACAGTCAGCTCCTAGTCTTGTTTTTGTTGACTGTATAGAGCTTCTCCATTTTTGGCTGCAAAGAATATAATCAATCTGATTTCAGTGTTGACCATCTGGGGATGTCCATGTGTAGAGTCTTCTCTTGTGTTGTTGGAAAGAGGGTGTTTGCTATGACCAGTGCATTTTCTTGGCAAAACTCTATTAGTCTTTGCCCTGCTTCATTCTGTATTCCCAAATTTGCCTGTTACTCCAGGTGTTTCTTGACTTCCTACTTTTGCATTCCAGTCCCCTATAATGAAAAGGACATCTTTTTTGGGTGTTAGTTCTAAAAGGTCTTGTAGGTCTTCATAGAACCATTCAACTTCAGCTTCTTCAGCATTATTGGTTGGGGCATAGACTTGGATTACTGTGATATTGAGTGGTTTGCCTTGGAAACGAACAGATCATTCTGTCATTTTTGAGATTGCATCCAAGAACTGCATTTCGGACTCTTTTGTTGACCATGATGGCTACTCCATTTCTTCTAAGGGATTCTTGCCCGCAGTAGTAGATATAATGGTCATCTGAGTTAAATTCACCCATTCCAGTCCATTTTAGTTCACTAATTCTTAAAATGTCAATGTTCACTCTTGCCATCTCCTGTTTGACCACTTCCAATTTGCCTTGATTCATGGACCTGACATTCCAGGTTCCTATGCAATATTGCTCTTTACAGCATCGGACCTTGCTTCTATCACCAGTCATATCCACAGCTGGGTATTGTTTTTGCTTTGGCTCCATCCTTTCATTCTTTCTGGAGTTATTTCTCCACTGACCTCCACTAGCATACTGGGCACCTACCAGCCTGGGGAGTCCCTCTCTCAGTATCCTATCATTTTGCCTTTTCATACTGTTCATGGGGTTCTCAAGGCAAGACTACTGAAGTGGTTTGCCATTCCCTTCTCCAGTGGACCACACTCTGTCAGACCTCTCTACCATGCCCGCCCGTCTTGGGTGGCCCCACAGGGCATGGCTTAGTTTCATTGAGTTCGACGAGGCTGTGGTCCTAGTGTGATTAGATTGACTAGTTTTCTGTGATTATGTTTTCAGTGTGTCTGCCCTCTGATGCCCTCTTGCAATACCTACCGTCTTACTTGGGTTTCTCTTACCTTGGACGTGGGGTACCTCTTCACGGCTGCTCCAGCAAAGCGCAGCCACTGCTCCTTACCTTGGACGAGGGGTATCTCCTCACCGCTGCTCCTCCTGACCTTGAAAGTGGAGTAGCTCCTCTCGGCCCTCGTGCACCTGCACAGCCACTGCTCCTTGGACATGGGGTTGCTCCTCCTGGCTGCCGCCCCTGGCCTCGGGTGGGTGGTAGCTCCTCTTGGCTGCTCCTGCACTCTCACAGCCTGGTACTCTTGGCTCCTGTCCAGCAGTCCATATAACATTGCTATTTACATCAACATTTCCTAGTAGGTATTCGTGTTCTCTTTATACTATTCCTTTGAGCTCCATTTTAGAAAGTGTCCATTTTGAATTTTTCAAGGAGCTTCCACCTTTTCATGTTTAAGACATAGTTTTAAAATCTCATGACAATGAATATTCTGTCTCCCAGCATTCTATAACTTGCATTAGAAAACCAATGTGTACCCACTGCAGTATTCTTGCCTGGAGAATTCCATGGACAGAGGAGTCTATAGATAAGTTAAGAGTCTGTCTGTGATTTAATAGTAATAAATAATTTAAGCAGGCCATTAAAAAAAAAAGAAAACCAGTGTACATATATACATATATATGGCTTCCCTGGTAGTCAGTGGTAAAGAACCAGCCTGTCAGTACAAGAGATGTAAGGGACATGAGTTCAATCCCTGGGTCGCGAAGATCCCCTGGAGAAGGGCATGGCAACCCACTCCAATATTCTTGCCTGGAGAATCCCATGGACAGAGGAGGCTGGTGGGCTACAGGCCATGGGTCACACAGAGCTGGACACGACTGAAGCAGCTTAGCATGCACACACATGTATACATTTATATGGCTTCCCGGGTGGCTCAGTGGTAAGGAACCGACCTGCTAATGCAAGAGACGCAAGGGATGGGAGTTCAATCCCTGGGTCAGGAAGATACCTTGGAGAATGAAATGGCAACCCACTCCATTATTCCTGCCTGGGGAAGCCCATGGACAGCAGAGCCTGGTGAGCTATAGTCCATGGGGTTGCAAAAGAGTCAGACGTGACTTAGCAAATAAATGCCAACAACAATACATATATATATATATGTTAAATTGTACTAAATATGACCTGGATTACTGTATTTTATTTTTGTATTTAAAGGAAAAGAGAGCTTGAACTCATTGTATTTTACAACCAGGAAATAGTCTAATTATCTTAATTTCATTGTACTTTTAGAAATAAATTATTTATTGGCCCAACCAGAACTCTTTGACTCCAGTATAGGGAAAGTAGACATCTGTAACTTGAAAAATACAAACAAAAAGTAATTCCAAAAGGAAAGGAACCCACAAATAGAAAACCGCTCAGACACAAAACCAGCGAAGCACTCAGAGCCCCTTTCTGAGACTCTGCTAACACAGAGCTCATGTCTCCAGACCGTCTTTCAAGCCTAGACTCTGGAAATCGTTCATTGCCTATGGTGTTACAGCATCTGTTTGTGCTTGGGGTACAATAAAGAATTCTTCTGGAGATCTACATTATTGTACAAAATATAGGATTGCACAGAATGCACTGTTAAAGCTGGTATGTGAATTGTTGTCCCCTGCCTGCAATCTGATAAATGCAAAAATTGGAAGTAAGCATTTGGAAACTTTTCTATCAATCTGGCATCACCATGACATCCAATGTGTGAATGGTGGACAGGTCTCCTTGAACGGGATGTAGACCAGATATTGTTGAATTCACTTTGAGGGTGTCCGTGTCTTGAGAAGCAGACGATTCATGCCCAGTAAGACCACACGTTGGTCTGCAGTAAATCAGAAACAGGTTGACAAACAAATAAACAGGCCTCCTTTACCATTTATGGGAGGCACTGATATCAAATGCAGTCTTTGAAAGCTGTTTCTTTTACAGAACATGTGAGCATCACTCCATTTCAGTAACTATGTCAATATAATATCATTTTCAGTGAAGGTGTTATTCTCTAGTTTCTAAATTAAATTGTGTGTGTATCTGTTTGCATGTGCACTTAGTCATTCAGTCCTGTCTGAGTCTTTGCAATCCCTCCAGGCTCCTCCATCCATGGGGTTTCTCCAGGCAAGAATACTGGAGTGGGTTGCCATTCTCTTCTCCAGGGGATCTTCCTGACTCAGGGTTTGAACCCAGGTCTCCCGCAGTACAGGTGAATTATTTACCGTCTGAGCCACCAGGGACATTTAAGTTCAATTTAAATTAAATGTCACTCAGATTTTAATTGGTGCCTGCGAATCTCCTGAAACTGCCTTCTCCCAAGTGAGGACGGCATTACTGTGATTTGTGGACAGTGGTACTGGGTTGGAAACAGTGGATGGCTTCTGAGTGCTGTGCCCAGGGGGACCACCACCACCACACAGTTGAAGGGTCCTCCCTGAAAGACAGTTTCATCCAGAATGAGGTCCAATTGCAGAAACTTCTGGGCAATATTTTAGCACTTAATAGTATAGTGGCCAAATCCCCAAAGTAATAGATGTCCTAAGAGTTCTGGAGACCCACAGAGAATATTGTGTCAGCCTGGCACTTCCCCAGCTACACGGATGACAGAAGCTGACCTATCTTTTGCCCTCAAGCTTGTTTTCCCTTTCCTCCACCTCTGTTCCTAGTCAGTCATGATCTGACCTCCTCCCCACCTCAGAGGTACCCTCAACATGGTGCTCTGGATGGCTCCTGCCCAGTGACAGGCGTGGGACAGAAAAACCCCACTTACCATTCCTGGCCTAAACCATGTGTGATGGAAAGGTTTTCAAGAGAGAGAACATGCTTCACCTTGCGCTTGTTAAAATGACACAAAACAAGTGTTGGAAAGAACGGGGCAAAAGACTTGCTTTTGTATCTATTTGGAGAGTAAGTATGAACTCTCCAATCCCTTAGGCTAGATCGGGTTTTTCTACCTTGCCAAAATTCAACTCTGGAATATTTTTAGCTCTATTTAGCCTTTTCTTCATGGCTACCATCTTCTCCAAAGATGACTTTGGAGAAGTCCAAGATCCTAGATAGTTCAAGTACAGAAAGGATCTATTGCCAAAGAATAATAGTATCTGTGATACTGTCTCCCAAACCAGAAGCTTTCCTCTAGGGAAGTCCAAATCATAGTCAACTAGTGAGAGAATGGGCCAGGGAAAGAAATGAGTATTGGTCAGTCTAAATCAACATTAGGCTCCAGTATTCTGCCATATAACAAGGGAAGTGCCCTGTGGTTTTTACTATATTCACACACTAAAGTAACAAATAGCCCTGTGTGTGTGTGTGTGCGCGTGTGTGTATGTGTGTGTGTGTGCACGTGCACACGCGCTTAGTCACTCCGTTGTGTCTGACTCTTTGCAACCCCATGGACTGTAGCCTGCCAGGCTCTTTTGGCCATGGAATTTTACAGGCAAGAATAATGGAGTGGACATTGTATTTAATTGCATTGAGCAATTCAGCTACATGCAACAAATTCTGGTAAATTCTATTCTCATTTTTATTCTATAATCAATATTTCTTATTTTCCTTGTTATGGTTTTTTAGAAACACTCATCACTTAAAAGTGAACATTAAATTTTCAAATACATGGGATATTGTTTAAAGTATCTTTAATATTAATTTATCATTTAGATTCTAATTTAAATGCTTTCTCATCTGCAGTCACCTGCTCTGTTTTTTTCAGTTTTCTGACTTTGTTGAGGCTTTCGATGGCTAAGATCTCTCTTGGTAAATATCACATTACATTTGAAAAGATGTGGGCTATTTTAAAATATCTTTTGATATTGATTTCTAACATAATTCCACAGTGATAAAAGAACAGACTCTGCACGATTTCAATGACTTTAGTCCATGAAATTTTTGCACCTTGTTTGATGTCCCTGGGTATGTTCCAGTGTCTCCTAGTTTATAGCCTATGGGAACTTGAATAGAATTTGTATCCTACTGTTGTGTGAAAATTATATAAATTTTAATTATGTTGAATTGGTTCACAATGCTTTCCAGGTCAACTTTATTCTTATACCTCTCTGTATATTCATTCTATTAATTTTTGAGAGTTTGATATTGAAAGTCCAACTAAAAATTCTTAATTGATCTACCTAAAAAAATAATTGTAATATATAGTGGAACTATATGTAATTTTGTTCGGTATTTTCCAAATCTCCTGTATATGTGTTATCATACTTTCATAATCTAAAAAAATAAAAATTTAAAAAAAGAATATTGGAGTGGGTTGCCATTTCCTATTCCATGGGATTTTCCCCACCCAGGGATCAAACTCATGTCTCTTGCATCTCCTGCATTAGCAGGAGGATTTTTTACCACCATGCCACCTGGGAAGCCCAACAAATAGCAACTCCATTCCAAATAAGGGAAGAATGAGAGTGTTTTAAATATTCATACCCATTTGTTAAAAAACAAAAAGAAACCATGACTTCTCGTTTTTCCCTTGAGGCTGGAGCACGTGCCCCAAGTCACTTGCCAAAGTTTCTGTCAGTGGATTGTTTTCAAAAGTTTTATTTCAAGATTTATTGCAACATTCCTAAGGAAACTAATCTTTTTTTGTGCTCTACAAAAAGCACAAATGTCGTTATGACATATTTTGGTAATTCAATATGTGGTGAATAAATACTAATAATCTGGTATGTCCATTCCTAAACATGATTTTAAAAATGCCAACTATAAAATTTTAGGTAAAAAAACCCCAACAATTACCTTTTCAAAAAGAGTTAAAGTCTGTACATTCAACAAAAGCTGAGAGTTGTGGGCCAATAAATTGCTATTGGTCCTATTCAGCAAGCATTTACTGGTCACTATGTCTGGAACAGGCTTCCCAGGCGGCCCTAGAACCCATCTGCCAATGCAGGAGAATGAAGAGGTGCTGGGTCGATCCCTGGGTTGGGAAGATCCCCTGGAGAAGGACATGGCAACCCACTCCAGTATTCTTGCCTGGAGAATCCCACGGACAGAGGAGCCTGGTGGGCTGCAGTCCAAAGGGTCGAAAAGAGTCCGACACAACCGAAGCCACTTAGCATGCATGCACACATGTCTGGACCAGCTCTGTCCAACAGAACTTCCTGTGTTGCTGGAAATGTTCTTCATCATAGTCCAATATGGCAGTCGCCAATCATGCATGTGTTTATCAAGTACTTGAATTGTGACTCGCTAAGAACAGAGCCTTTCATTTCACTTAATTTTAATTTAAATGCAAATGGCCACATATGGCTAATGGTACCTTATTGGACAGTGAAGATATGAAACAGATATCACTGTTTAAAGATAGAAAGAGAAACATGATTTGGCTTTTCTCTCAAAAATCTACAGAGTAATGGGAGAAATAAAATGCACACATGATTTTAGATCAAAATCCCAATTGAATTTCTATGGAACTTAATAAAGGATAAAATTTATACAGAAGAAAAAGAAAATCCCAAATTGCCGACATGACTCTGAAAAGGAACAAAGTAAGGGAAGAGAAGGGATGAGACTTGTCCTCCCAAATACTAAGAATTGTTACAGAATTATTGTGGTTAATAGTAAAATACTGTCCTGGAAACAGACATGTAAAGTGGTAAAAGAGAACAAAGAGCCCAGAAACCCTTTCATGCATTTTCTTTTTTCTTTTTGGAAGATGCAAAAAGCAGAAGCTATAAAACAAACTGACACATGGTACTACATCAGAATTTAAACTTGTAGTCACCAAGACACTACAGAGAGAGTGAAAGGACAAGCCACAACCCAAGAGGGAGGGGATATACTTATGCATACAGTGGATTCACTCATCGTGCAGCAGAATCCAACACAGAATGGTAGGGCAATTATTTGTTGTTCAGTCGCTAAGTCGTGTCTGACTCTTTGCAACCCCGTGATGGCAGCATGCCAGGCTTCCCTGTCCTTCACTGTCTCCCAGAGCTTGCTCAAACTCATGTCCATTGAGTCGGTGATGCCATCCAACCACCTCATCCTCTGTCATCCCCTTCTCCTCCTGCCCTCAATCTTTCCCAGCATCAGGGTCATTTCCAATGAGTTGGTTCAGCACATCAGGTGGTCAAAGTAATGGAGTTTCAGCTTCAGCATCAGTCCTTCCAATGAATATTCTGGATTGATTTTCTTTAGAATGGACTGGTTTGATCTCGGTGCAGTCTAAAACTCTCAAGAGTTTTCTGCAGCACCACAATTCAAAACCATCCATCCTTCGGCACTCAGCCTTGTTTATGGTCCAAATCTCACATCTATACATAAGTACTGGAAAAAAAAAAAAAGCTTTGTCTACAGGGCCCTTTGTGAGCAAAGTGATGCCTCTGCTTTTTATTTGCTGTCTAGGTTTGTCATAGCTTTTCTTCCAATTATACCAATTTAAACAAAAAAGACAAGCCACAGATTGAAGAGATAGAACATACATAGCTGACAAAGAAGCAAAGTAAACAAATAAACAAGTAATTTTCAAAAACTTCAGTAGGAAAAAAACAAGTAACAAAGAGAACACAGACAGAGGATATGAGGAGTGACTCGCGGAAGACAAACCTAAATGATGAACGTTAAGTGCTAAGTCACTTTCCGTCCTGTGCGACTCTGCAACCCCATGGACTGCATTCACCAGGCTCCTCTGTCCATGGGATTCGATGCAAACATGCTCAGTCTGACCAAATCAGTAGTGTGTAAATCAGAACAATGGCACTGCGTTTCAAACCCATAGTGTCTGCTACTGCACTTGAGGGTAACAAGCACATGTGTTAGTGTGGATGGGGATGATCTCACAGGTTGCTGATGAGACATGAATTGGGGCCACCTACTGAAAGCAATTTGGCGACATCTGGTGAAGCTCAAAATAGGTACATACTATGGTCCTGACGCAACAGTTAGAGCTGGACATGGAACAACGGTCTGGTTCCAAATCGGGAAAGGAGTACGCCTAGGCTGTACCTTGTCGCCCTGCTTATTTAACTTATATGCAGAGTACATCATGCTAAATGCTGAGCTGGATAAAGTACAAGCTGGAATCAAGATTGCCAGGAGAAATATCAATAACCTCAGATACGCAGATGATACCAGCCTTATGGCAGAAATTGAAGAACTAAAAAGCCTCTTGATGAAAGTGAAAGAGGAGAGTGAAAAAGTTGGCTTAAAAATCAACATTCAGAAAACTAAGATCATGGCATCTGGTCCCATCACTTCATGGCATAGATGGGGAAACAATGGAAATAGGGAAAGAATTTATTTTTGGGGGGGCTCCAAAATCACTGCAGATGGTGACTGCAGCCATGAAATTAAAACATGTTTGCTCCTTGGAAGAAAAGCTATAACCAACCTAGACAGAATATTAAAAAGCAGAGACATTACTTTGGTCCATATGGTCAAAGCTATAGTTTTTCCAGTAGTCACGTCTGGATGTGAGAGTTGGATTATAATGAAAGCTGAGTGCCGAAGTATTGATGCTTTTGAACTGTGGTGTTGGAGAAGACTCTTGAGAGTCCCTTGGACTGCAAGGAGATCCAACCAGTCAATCCTACAGGAGATCAGTCCCGAATAATTATTGGAAGGACTGATGTTGAAGCTGAAACTCCAATATTTGGCAACCTGTTGCGAAGAACTGACTCATTAGAAAAGACCCTGATGCTGGCAAAGACTGAAGGCAGGAGGAGAAGGAGACAACAGAGGATGAAATGGTTGGATGGCATCACTGATGCCATGGACATGAGTTTGAGTGAACTCCAGGAGCTGGTGATGGACAGGGAGGCCTGGAGTGCTGCAGTCCATGGGGTTGCAAAGAGTCGGACACGACTGAGTGACTGAACTGAACTGATGGTCCTGACAGTCTATTTGTAGGCATTTACTTTAGATCAGTTCTTGCCAAGGGAACGTGCACTACAGGTTCACTGCCATATCATTTATAATTATGAAAAACTGAAAATGAGCTGAATATCTCTGGAATAAATTGTAGTATAGCCATGCAATTGAATGATACCTAGCAGTAAATGAGCGAGATCCACATTTATCAAGACTTACAGGTCTCAAAAATATAATGTGGAGTGAAAAAGGAAGTGACAGAAAAATACAGAATATGGTACCATTTGTGTAAATTTCAAAGCACCCCAAGTACTATGCAGGTTCCCCCCATTCTCCGAAAGTAGAGCTTTCCGATGAAACCTCTCCTAAGCTGAAATGTGGAAAAGCAAAGAAGCAGTCGCCTTAGGACACACCTTGCTAACAGATGCAGAAAATAAACAGAGATGAAGCACAGATGCTCACGGGCAATTCAAACCTATGCCGCCTTGAAGGTGAGATGATCCAGGTAGCTTCTGGGGTAGGCGCTGCTAGGCAGGGCCACTCTCCCTGCTGGGGTGCACACTGCTTCTTGAACGACTCGCTGCAAAACAAACGCCGAACGATATTTTCAATTTTCATCTTTCATTATAAAAGTGAAAATCCTCTTTGATTTCTTTTGGTTAGGAAAAAAACAGGTGCTGATGTCGTTCTTTCATAAAAGCAAAGTGTCATAAAACAAACTTTTGAAGAGCAAGGGACCCCTGTGTAGTTGTTTGCAGTACTTAGGTATAACAAGGGTTAAAATATGGATGATATGAGTAACATCTTCATAACAGCTGTACCTGGACAAGGAAGGGCCTAAGCCTTTACCAAAGGGGGCCACACTCTGGCCTTCCTCTCCCCTAGGGCCAAGCAGGTGTACCCACCTGAAGCCCATCCCCCTTCCCATCTTCCTGCCCCTCATCTCCCACCCTCCCCATCCCCAACCCACACTGGGACCTGAGATCCCAGGATTCCCTGCTGGTGGTCCTGAGCCCTCTTCTTGGGCCTGCACGACTCTCCCCCAGGCCCACCTTCCAGAGAAAGGGCCTGGGAGCTGCCCTGGGAGAACGCAGGGATGACAAGGACAGGACTTGAAGGCACATGACAAAGACTTCATCTGTGTCTAGGAGTCTTAGTTCTTCATAGCCGCACATCTAAGATATAACAAAAGAAGGCAGAAGGCCAAACAATTGATGCAGTCGAATTGTGGTGCTGGAGAAGAAAGTCCCTTGAACTGCAAGGTGATCAAACTGGTCAGTCTTAAGGGAGATCAACTCTGACTATTCACTGGAAGGACTGATGCTGAAGCTCCATATTTTGGTCATCTGATGTGAACAAATGACTCATTAGAAAAGACTCATTAGTGGCCGAGGTAGTTGCAGAGGACCCAGCAGAGGGGGTGCTGACATTCCGCCCAGGCCTTGCTGGGCCGTAGCTGTGAGGATGGGAGGGCAAAATGCCAGGAAGGAGAAATGTCGTGTGGACAGGCTCGGATTTAGGGAAGTTAAGGAAGGATTTGAGGATTAGCAAGTCGTGTTATGTTTGGCTGTCACATGGGGGGACAGCTTGGTGAGGGATATAGGTTGGGATCTTGAAAGGGAGGGTGAGAAATGAGTGTTCAATTTGGAAACAAGGCAAGCCCTTCAAGGAAGCACCTCCGAGCTGCTCTGTGGGAAGGCAGTGAGGAGGGCGGGCTGGCCCCCAGAAAAGCTGCTGTCTGGACCAAGACAGTGGTGGAGTAGAAGAGAAGAAGCCACACGTGTGTGTGTGTGTGTGTGTGTGTGTGTGTGTGTGCGCGTGTGTGTAAGCCATGGTGTCAGGAAGCATCCATTTATTCCACAAGTGTTTACAGAGTGACTATTATGAACCAAGCAATGATCTAGGGGGTCGCAAGATAGAAATGAACAAAGCAGAACTTTCTGCCCTCTTGAAACCTGCATCCTAGGCAGGGGACACCAGAAAAACAAGTAAAAACGGCAGGACTTCCTTGGTGGTCCAGGGATTAAGAATCTGCCCGCCAACACAGGAGACACAGGTTCAATCCCTGGTCCAGGAAGATTCCACCTGCCCTGGGGCAACTGAGTCCGTATGCAAGGACTGCTGAGCCCACGAGCCGCACCGCCTGAAGCTCTTGCGCCCTAGAGCCAGGCTCCGGAACAAGAGACGCCACTGCAACTAGAGAGCAGCTCCCATCTCTCTCTGCAACTGGAGAAAGCCTGCATGCAGCAAGGAAGACACAGCCAAAAGTAAATAAATAAAGCAAAGGAATGAAAAGATGCATCTGTTAGACGGTGATAAGCACTTTGGAGACAGATGAAGCAGCGAAGGGAGCTGCGGGCTTGTCTGTATACATGCACAAGCGTGTGTAAGGGCGGAGGGGTGGTAAGCAGGGATGAAGGGAAGGCACACTGGAGTAAAGGCCTGGGGAGTGAGGGGTGTTGAGATGATATCTAGGAGTCTAGAACAGGGTTACGGTTACACCAATAGGCAAGCTGGGAGGTGGAGCTGGGTAGGAGGAGGAGAGACTGAGTCTGGGGTCCTGGGGGTGGGGGCAGTCAATAGCAGGACTACACCCTCGAGCGTGAGACACGCACGCACAGAAGTCACTGCTAACTTAGTGAGAGACCTGCTTCAGCAGCTGGGAACAAGGATGCGAGAACGATCAAGACAGCGAGAGCAAGCATTCACTCAGCCCCGACTATGTACCCCTACCTAGCGTTTTATCCTTCCCAGTACCAGGAAGCCTTAGGGCATCCCTGAGCCATGGACTGGATTAACCCTGCAACAAAGAACGATGGGATTGAGAGCTAACTTGTGAAAGGGTACAGTAGGGGTCTGGCACTTTTTTGGCGCTTCATATGTAATAATTGGTTCAACTGTCACAGCAAGCCCAGGAGGGGATGTCTCATTTGGCATGAGAAGTCTGGACTGGCCAAGTAAGGTGACCAAGGTCACAAGCTGGTGAACCAGACAGCCTGGCTCCCGTCCTGGCTCTGGATTAAAAAAAGAAAAAAAAAAAAAAAATGTCAGCCTGCACTCTACCAGCTTCTCCGCCCTCCGAGTAAAGAAACCTAAAGGTAGAAGCTTTTTGGACAGCTGGGGTGGGGGTCTGGGGAGAGAGCTGGAAAATTCTCAAGAAGGGGGAGGCTAGGCCAGGGCAGGCCGGGGGCTGCTAACAGTGCAGTGTGGTCCGCATACGTGAAGGCTGCAGCCTAGAAGGGGCTTTTCACCCGGCCCGGGGAGGCATCGGAGCGAAGACACGGACACAGCAGCTTGGGCGCCTAGCAGAGGCCCGGACCCCAGACCGGACGCAGCTCTGCCAAACTTTGCAAGAAAAAGTCAGGAAGCTAAAAACAGCCATTCAAAGCAGTCAGCAAGCACGCTTTCCAGGCGGTTTCAGGCAGAGAAGAGGCCTTGGCTAAAGCAACGTGTAAGCGTCTGAGATCCCTTCTCACTTGGAACTCTAGGACTCTGCACAAGGCGCTCAGCCGCTGTGGGCTGCCCAGCTGCTCTTTTTGAAAGTTGGACAATATCTGAGATGTCGCCAAAAATCTAACCTCGCGGAGTCCAAGTTCTGCAGTCGGTCCACTGTTCTGGGACCTGGCTGCCCGGCCTCGGGGGCGCGCGGGGCGGCTCTGCACCGAGGTGACGAGGCCCGGGGGGTGGGGGTCTCCCCGGGGCACAGGAGTGGGACCCGGAGCGCGGGCGTCCTCGGTCCCCCCACCAGGTTGCAGCCGGGACCCTCGAGAAACCGAGTTCCAGGAGCCCGGGAGTCGTTAGGTGGCCCTGGAACTTTCTTGTCTGGAAGCCCGACCCAGACCCGCCCGCGGACCGGGCTGCTGGAAGGGACCGAATGGAGCCGCGCGCCAGCCCGGGAAGGCTGTGCGCGTCACTCGCAGTCCTGGGCCGGGTCCCCGGCGCGCGGTGGCGCTCTGCCAGGCCGCGCCACCCGGGCCCCGCCGCGCGCCCACCCCGGCCCCGCGGCGGCGCCCCCCGGGAGAGCGCGGCCCGGACCTCCGCGGACGCCCCCCTACTCTCCACGCCCCCGGGGGCGGGAGGCGGGGGCCCCGGGGCCCGAGGAGCGCCGTCCGCTGGCGCGGCGCCCAGGGGCGTGAGGCGGGGAGCGCGGGGGAGGCGGCCGGGGCGGAGGAGGCGGCCGGCCGGCCGGCGGGTCACTCGGCAGCCCCGGGCGGCGGGCGGCAGACGCGCTCGGGGGAGGCGGGCGGGCGCACCATGCCGTCCTTCGACGAGGCGCTGCAGCGGGCCGGCGAGTTCGGGCGCTTCCAGCGGCGCGCGTTCCTGCTGCTGTGCCTGACGGGCGTCACCTTCGCCTTCCTCTTCGTCGGCGTGGTCTTCCTGGGCAGCCGGCCCGACCACTACTGGTGCCGCGGGCCGAGCGCCGCCGCGCTGGCCGAGCGCTGCGGCTGGAGCCCGGAGGAGGAGTGGAACCGCACGGCGCCCGCGCCCCCCGGCCCCGCGCCCCCCGAGGGCCGCGGCGACGGCCGCTGCCAGCGCTACCTCCTGGAGGCGGCCAACGCCAGCGCCGCCCCCGGCGCGCTCAGCTGCGCCGACCCCCTCGCCGCCTTCCCCAACCGCTCCGCGCCGCTCGTGCAGTGCCGGGACGGCTGGCGGTACGCCCAGGCCCACTCGACCATCGTCAGCGAGGTAAGGGGCCCGGCGGCGGCGGGCGGCGCGCGGATTCCCGCGGAGGCCGGGAGCCCAGCAAGCCGGCCGCCGGGACGGTGCGCGGAGGCTGGGACCAGTCGGTTACCTCCGGGCCCCCGCCAGCTTCATCCTGCACTCGGAAGGGCTGCGTCGCAACTGCCCGCCCCGGGGTTGTGGCTTTTCTTTTCTCCCCTCTCTGCTAGGGAGTTAACGGGGCTTCCCTTGTGGTTCAGCAGGTAAAGAATCCGCCTGCAATGTGGGACACCTGGGTTCGATCCCTGAGTTGGGAAGATCCCCTGGAGAAGGGAAGGGTACCCCCTCCAGTATTCTGGCCTGGAGAATTCCGTGTTAATGGAGAGGTGCTTTGATTGCAGGGGTGAACGAAAACTGCCCTAGAAGCCGAGGGCTAAGATACTTCGCGCACGCCTTCTTGGGGATCCGAGCATCCAATGGGATGCGCGTTATCTCTGAGCTGTGTGTGAGCAAGTAGTCGGAAGGGACGGGTGGACGCGGGTAGAGAGAACCACCGCAGAATCTGGGGCGAGGGACACGGAACTGGTCCTCGCCGGCTGGTGGTCTCCAACCGGCAAAAAAAGAAAGGCGAAATCTAAGTTTGAAGGCAGAGCCACCCACGTGATTATCTGAAATGCAGAAGGGCAAAGGTTGAGGCTATCCTGGAAGCAAGATTTTGGTAAAACTCCTTTGGGGCAAAGGGCAACAACATTTGAGAGAAGTTGGGAAAGCTGAGGTTTTGAATTAAAAAAAAAAATCCCCTCTCCAAAGCATGTGGAGTGAACACCCCACTTACTGTGGGTGGCTGCTGGGAGCCGGGTGGGGGCACTCCTCACGGTTGGGGTAGCTGGAGCGGGCAGTCCCCACGGGCTTTTTGGCTACGTCTGGGTCGCAAAGAGTTGGACATGACTGAGCGACTTCACTTTCACAAGGAAGCAGGGCATGGCAGGTTAGGTGCCCTCTCCCTTGGCGGCAGGACTGTCTTGGTTGGCTCTAACCTCAGGGACCCACTGAGCTCAGGTGGATGGGATGAGCAGTTTTACTGAACTGTGCCCGCAATCCCAGATCAATTGAATTTCCAACAAATGATTGAATGTGCCCAGCTAACTGGGGGGGTGGGAATGTCTTTAATTGATTGTCACAAGGAGTGTTTAAGGACCACCTTGAATAATGGGGGAAAGCACTGGCTTCAGGGTTTGCAGTGCCTCTTCTGCCTGTACACAGTGTTCTTTGATCTGGTGACCACATCTCTCTGGTGCTGGGGTGGTCGATCTTTGAGGTTACGCATGCTCTGTGTGTGAACACACTGTGTAAGGTCCTCTGCTAAGAGCTCTAGAGATCAACCCCCGGTCAGGCCATAGCAGTGTGTGTCTGGGGTACTTTAATTTCTACCTAATTTGTGGGTCACCATCAGGACTTGCTTTATAGACTGGTGGTGTTAGGGATTTCACTGTTGAAATGAATGGGCGTGGGAAAGGGCATTATCACCAGTACTTCCTTCGAGTTGCATCCAAGGTGGCTGCTTCTATTCCATCCAGCATGACTGCTTAAGGCTACTTTCCAAGCAAACCAGCAGATGCCCCTTGGAGAGTAGACACCTGATTTTTGAAGACGTGAATCTCAAATGAAGAATGAAATGAGCCTTAAAAGCAGAAGGCACACACTGCAGGGGGGTTTCCCTGCAGGCATGACCCATGCAGATCAGAGGAGAGACGCTGCGATATCTAACCTCAGATGCCTTATTCTGGACTTCCAGACTTGTTTCAAGCCTTCCAGGGTTATTTCAAAAGAGGGATGTTTATGAAGTCTTATGATGCTCAAAAAGGCGCTGTGGAAGATGAGCGCACCGCACATCAGGACCTGGGACTGCCTCCAGGTGGCTGTGTGGCTTGGGTGGATTGCTTGACCACTCTGGGCTTAGCATTCTCATCTGTAGTATCAGGGTTTGGATTCAGCCCTTTGTAGTCCTACCAGCGCCATCAGTGACGTCACTGGATGGTTATTCTCAGTGTAATCAGCACAATGACAAAAATCTTCAAGGAAAACTAAAATGTTATCCAGAATCCTCTCTTAAGGCCTCTGACAAGTTTCGGAAATATATTAGAGATTATTTTTTCCTGTCTCTCTTTTTTTTTTCTTTTGGTCCAAAACTGTTTGCTTCTTCTAGTTTGTTTTTAATGTTTTGATTCTTGAGAGGAAGCCCTCTGTCTGTTCAGGAGGTTCAGCATCTAGAACAATTCCTTCCCTCTTAGAGTTCTTCACTGCTAATACACAGCTGTCTTTGGTTTTGCATGTGGTCCAATTAGGGTTTATTTTTCATATTCTATCAGAGTGATGAAAGGAACTATAGTTCTATCTCTGACTCACACCATGTACACAGAGTGTTTTCAAGGACTTAAAAATCTATTGTATTAATCACGGAAAGGGAGGGTGAATCGGGAGAGCTCAGAAGGTGGAAGGGGAGCCCAGATTCCATCATGACCCCCTATGGCTGTCATATTTAATCCTTGAACGATTGCAGGAAAGAGAGCATTGTCCCAGCTTTGCAGAAGGGGAGCCTGAGGCAAGAGAATGTGAAGAGACCTACCAGCGTCCCAGACGTTCCACGTATCAAGTTGGGTCTGGATCCAGGGGGTCTTGATTGTGAATTGGTCTCCTTAGGGCCAGGCAGCGCTCAGGGTCCTTGGAACAGGTCCACACAACACGATACCGGATCGCTCACACTTCAGAACCTGCAAGAAATCTTGTTGAACCTCCCTGTTTACTTAGTTACTATCCTGGTCTCCACTGACCAGCGTGTCATTTTGTTTCGTTTCACGGTGTCAGGAACATGATACGATGCAGATGGGGCGGCTGTCTTCCCTGTCGTGGGAAGGGCTATGCTCCCGGCGCGAATGCTGCAGAATGGGCACTTCAACCTCAGCCACCCCTTTTTTCATCTTCCAAAGTGAAACAAGTACCAAGGAGTTAAGTCAGAAGTCAGTGCCAAGTGCAGGGCTGTTTTAGTCCAGCTCTCCGTCCTGTTTATCCTGCTCTAGGCAATGCAGTGGATTTTTCACCTATGTGGAAGGTCCTCAACACAGACTTTTCTAATGTCTGAATCTCAGCCTTATCTGGTTGCCAGACATTGGGCAGAAGAAAGCATGATGTGTTGTGGACAAGTCCAGGCCCTCGCCACCCAAATATTTCAGTTTCTTCCCCAGGGAGTGAGTCTTTGAAACTGATGTTGAGACTTTGAAATACTTGCTTGGTGGAGGATGGAGGGGGGCGCTCCTCTCGCACTAGGAACAAGGCTTCAGAGCACCATTAAAAATAGATTGAATTGCCCTTTCTAGATTATTCTTTCTCCCACACATAAAACATGAAAGTGCATTTGAGGGAAGTGGCTGTCCCACTGAAGAAAGCGGAGCCTGCTTTGACCTTGGGGGCTGCCCTGGTGTTTCTCTGTCTCTGCTCTGCTTCTTGTACATCCATCCCAGGACAGGCGCCCAACCTCAGAGACCAGAGCCATGAGCGTCTGGTCCTTGCTGTCCCACCAGTGTGGAGACACACTGCTGTGAATACTGGAGAGTGGAGGTTAGCCAGGCTCCCCGTTTATTCTGAGCTGAGTTTCTGATTTGCTCTGGGCCCTTGGGAAAGATCTTACTTTTCTCTTGTTTTAATTTTTAACATGACGTGTGCCTTCCCTGTTTTTTTGCTGAATCAACCTCACCAGAGCATCTGTTTTGTTATTACTTCAAAGGATCGACTGTGGCACTGTTCATTTTCTATTTCTCCTCTTTTATTTCTTTTTAGTTTCATTATATTTTTAATATAAATAAAAAGCTATTTTATTGGTATATACTTAATTTACAATGAATTTCTGCTGTACAGCAAAGTGATTCAGTTGTACATGTGAAGTGAAATGAAGTCACTCAGTCATGTCTGACTCTTTGCGACCCCATGGACTGTAGCCTTGTAACCTATCAGGCTCCTCCGTCCATGGGATTTTCCAGGCAAGAGTGCTGGAGTGGATTGCCGTTGCCTTCTCCAGGGGATCTTCCCAACCCAGGGATTGAACCTGGGTCTCCCACATTGCAGGCAGACGCTTTACTATCTGAGCCACCAGGGAAGCACTTATATTCTTTTTCATATTATCACAGGATATTGAATATGGCTACCTATGCTGTAGGTCCTTGTTGTAGAATTTAGACTCTTCATTTCAATTCTTTCAGTGGTTACCCCTGAAATTCTACCAGGTTTACTTAACTGAGTCTAAATTGAATACACAACCTTCTCTTAAACAATCTAGGCTCTTAAACACTTTGATTCAATCACTCCTGTATCACAGGCATTAGTAGCCAATATTCTAGATTTGTTCTTCATTGTTAATTTATGGATTTTGTGCAAATCATGTATGTTTGGTTCACATTTGCCCTTCATCTAATTATCCATGCTGTTTCACTTTCCCTGCTTCTTTTTTTTATGTACCGCTTTAAAACGTTTCTATTTAGTTTGTATCTCTTGATGGTGAATGTTCTCCACTTTTGTTTCTATGGAAGTGTCATTTCACCATTATTCTTGAAAGATAGTTCTGCCAGGTAAATAGTTTTATTTTGCCAGTTATTTTTCCTTAGCCCTTTCAGGCAGAGAAGGCAATGGCACCCGACTCCAATACTCTTGCCTGGAAAATCCCATGGAGAGGAGCCTGGTGGGTTGCTGTCCATGGGGTTGTGAAGAGTCGGACACGACTGAGCGACTTCACTTTCCCTTTTCACTTTCATGCACTGGAGAAGGAAATGGCAGCCCACTCCAGTGTTCTTGCCTGGAGAATCCCAGGGATGGGGGAGCCTGGTGGGCTGCGTCTATGGGGTCACACAGAGTCGGACGCGACTGCAGCGACTCGGCAGCGGCAGCAGCAGCAGCCCTTTCAGGATGTGAGCTCTGCCTCGAGCTCTCAATTTGCTTTTGAAAAGCCTGCCGTTAGTCTAATTGTCCTTTTCTCTTGGGTGGTGTCTAGGTGGGTATTTTTTGTGTTTATCCAATTTAGTGTGCATTGCTTCTAAAAGGTCCCTGGCATATAGTAGGCATTCAGTAAATAGCTGTTGAACGAACCAATTGTATTTTCTTTAGCTTTTCAGACTTATCTTCCACATCACAATGTTTCTATTTAGCACTATCAGATCTGCGATTTAAATGAGTTCATTGAAGTTTTTTAATTTCAGCCCTTATCTTTTTCATTTCTCATTTTTTATCTTTCAAATATCCCTGGTCATGTATTGCTAGTCTCTTACTGTTTGCTCATTTTTGTGTTTCCATTTTTCGGTTTTTTAAATGTTTTACATATGACTAGAATACTGGAGTGGGTACCCATTCCCTTCTCCAGGGGATCTTCCCGACCCAGGGATCAAACCTGGGTCTCCTGCATGGGCAGGCAGATTCTTTACCATCTGAGCCACCAAGGAACCCCAGCTCTATATTTTATATCTGGTAATTACACTCCCCAAAGCCTTTGATGTCCCAAACATCTCACTTGTTGTTTGTTATGTGTTTGGCATTTGTGTGTGTGTTGGTTGAGGTTAATGAGTGAGCAGTCATCCCAGTCTGTGTCTGCAGCTTGGTGTCGGCCGCAGAATGGCCGAGCAGGTCCATGCAGTGATGTGTGTATGAACCCAGAGCCAAAAGAGATGAGAACACAAAACCACATCTCCTGCTTTCTTCTGGCAACTTATTTACTATGTTACCAATGGCAGCTCCATTGAAATTTATTTAGCATTTACTATATGCTGGGCGGGCCTCCCTGGTGGCACAGTGGTAAAGAACCGACCTTGGCAGTGCAGGAGACATAATAGACACAGGTTCAATTCCTGAGTCGGGAAGATCCCCTGGAGGAGAAAAAGGCACCCCACTCCAGTATTCTTGCCTGGAGAATCCCATGGACAGAGGAGCCTGGAGAGCTGCCGTCCATGGAGGTCACAAAAGAGTCAGACATGACTTAGCAACTAAACAACAACATATGCTAAGGGCTGAGCCAGGCTGGTGTATGAAGATGGCTAAGTCTTTCTCCCATGAGCTCAGGGCCTGGCAGAGAGACTTGCCCCGAGATAGCAAAAGGCTGCACATGGTGACAGGTGTGGTGAAGGGATGCCTTCTCCTGATTAACTGGGGCTGAATCAGAGCATACTGAGCACTGACCTTGACTGCAGCCTCGGGGGACAAGGAGGAGCCCGAGAAGAATATAAGAGGAGAAAAATGTTGCCTGTGCAGATGCTCTCATCTTCATCCTTATTTATTCGTAGCCATTCAAATGTCCCCGGAGCAGTGACTGATGGATATTCCTGGGACCCACCCACAGACGTAGACTCAAAAGATAGGAGTGGTGCTCGGGAATCCTCATTGTTCACACACGTGTAAGGCCCGTGCAGGTGGCCCCAAGACCACATGAGGACCGTGACAAGATCCTCGTGGGTGGAACAGCCTATGTGTGGTTGAAGCGAGTGCCAGCTCCCCCAGACACTCTGCAGACCTTGGGGCAGAAGTGTTGGCCCTTTCCTCAACTGGGAGTCCCACGCTTTATCTGATGAAGTGCTGTGGTGTACTTGCAGAAAGCTTGGGGGTCTCCAGAGACGGGCAGCTGACAGTAAAACCCTATAATTGATTGGAACGAGGTGCCCAGAGCTGCACCACACTCCCTGGGAATCTTGGCGCACCATGGGGTGGGGCTTTGGGCACAGGCAGGAGCGCAACCACAGGGGATGTCCAACAGATAAGGCATGGATGTCTGTACTTTTTTATGTATGGGTTAAAGACCCTTGGCATCAGGCAGTTTTCTGTAACATCGTATGGAGAAACCCAAGTGAACTTTTTGGGCACCCTGATATAATGGAAAGAACATCCCTGTCCTTTGGGGTCAGAGAGATCTCAGCCTAAAGCCCAGCTGCTCCATGTTTCCACTTTAAGGACAAGTCGCAGAACCTGCCTGAGCCTCAGCTTCCTCAGCTCTAGAATGGACGTAATTAGGAATTCCCTTGCAGTCCAGTGGTTAGAACCTGGCGCTTTCACTGCCTTAGCCCAGCTTCAGTCCCTGGTTGGGGAATTAATATCCCGTAAGCTGCCCAGTGCCACACACACACACACACACAAGAAATTTCCTTATAGCTCAGATGGTAAGGAATCTGCCTGCAGTGGAAGAGACCTGGGTTCAATCCCTGGATCAGGAAGATCCCCTGGAGAAGGAAATGGCAACCCACTCCAGTATTCTTGCCTGGAGAATTCCATGGACAGAGAAGCCTGGTGGGTTACAGTCTTTTGGGGTCGCAAAGAGTGGGACACGACTAAGCAACTAACACAGATACACACATAATAACACTTTCCTTAGTGATTGCGCCGCCATACGCATGTAGAGTGCCTATCACCATGCCTGGCCCTAAGGGATGCTCAAAAAACTGGATCCTGTTAACATATAGAGTCTTGAGCTGGATGGGGGTGGGGGAGGGAGAGAGGAGATAGACGCTGGTTCAGACTTGACCCTGGAGCTGTAGCTTGCTGGCCTCTGGTCAAGTGCAACACATCACTAATAAACTTACCTTCTATGTTAACAGGCACTGATTTCCACTGAGGCCGAGAGTACTGTGTCCTTTTCCGCTGAGACGCACAGAGAGGCTGTATTTCCCAGCTCCCCTTGCAGCTCGGGGTGGGGGTGGTCCCGTGATGGAGTTCTGGTCAGTGATGTTGAGAGAAACACACACCTGGAGGCAGGAAAATCTTCCTCCTCGCAGTCTCCCCTCTTCCTTCCCTCATCTACGTGCAGAGAATCCCAGGGCCCCCAGAGAGGGCCAGGTCCTTAACAGGATGGGGTGCAGATCTTGAAGCCTGCAGGAAGGGGAGCCCCTATCTTCCTCCCCTTTATTTCCTCTTCGCGAGACTGTGGAATATACACTGTCCTATGTGAAGCCACCGAGATTTGGGGGGTGGTTTGGGCCTCCCCTGACAAATACACATTTTGTTGTGTTTCTTAGAGGCTGCCAGCACCTGGTGCAATGGTAGGGAAGCTGGTTCCTTCGAGACGGTCCCCGCCTTGGTCTGTATACAAGGTCACCATGACCTTGTCCGAGGGCCCTGCAGGCCCCTCCTCTGCAGGCCCCCTCCTCTGCAGGCCCCCTCCTCTGCAGGCCCTCTCCTCTGTAGGCCCCCTCCTCTGCAGGCCCCTCCTCTGCAGGCCCCCTCCTCTGCAGGCCCCCTCCTCTGCAGGCCCCTCCTCTGCAGGCTTCCCTCCTCTGCAGGCCCCCTCCTCTGCAGGCCCCCTCCTCTGCAGGCCCTCTCCTCTGCAGGCCCCCTCCTCTGCAGGCCCCTCCTCTGCAGGCTTCCCTCCTCTGCAGGCCCCTCCTCTGCAGGCTTCCCTCCTCTGCAGGCTTCCCTCCTCTGCAGGCCCCTCCTCTGCAGGCTTCCCTCCTCTGCAGGCCCCTCCTCTGCAGGCTTCCCTCCTGCTGCCCCTGCAGGACATGCCTGGTTGTCCTCCCTGGGCTGTGAGCATGCTGCTTCCTTTCCTCCAAATGCCTTTCCTCTTTCTTTTTGAGGCCGGTCCTTTTTTTTTTTTTTTAATGTAAAGATGCAGCTGTGCTGTGTGTGTTCAATCGTGTCCGACTCTTTGCGACCCCATGGACTGTAGCCCTCCAGTTTCCTCTGTCCATGGGATTCTCCATCAAGAATACTGGAATGGGTTGCTATGCCCTCCTCCAGGGGATCTTCCGAACCCAGGGATTGAACCTGCACCTGGTCCGTCTCCTGCATTGGCAGGCAGATTCTTTACTGTCTGAGCCACCTGGAAGCCCAAAGATGCAGTGAAGAGTTTCCTGTCCCAGAAATATACCTCCTTCCCCCTCCCCTCCTCCCCCTGCCCAACCCTGGGGGTCTGGTCCCCTTCCTCTGCCCAACCACCCTCTCTGTTTGCTGAATCAGACTGCAGCTTTCTTGAGGGTGGAGACTATTTAATAAACACTTGTAACGAAATCACAAATGGCATTTAATAAAATCTTGGTTAAGGTAAGGAGTAAACGAGGACAAATGTGCCCCCTTTTAGAACTTTGGCTCAGCCAGCCCTGAGCTTGACCTTCATAGATTAGAATGAGCTCTTTCCTGCAACAGTCCTGCTTCACTTTTTGCATTAATCCTGTATATTAATTTAGAGAAGAACAGACATTTTAACTGTTTTGACTTTTGAACATGGTATATTTGGTGTCATTTGAATGTGGTGTGTTGCTGCACTTTCTTAGGTGTGATTGAACATCTCTCACGATGTTTTGTACTTTTCAGTAGGAAGCTCTTACACAAATTCCCTGGATTTATTCCTAGGTCCTTGCTTTATTAATAATTAATAATTAATTAAGTACAGTGCTGCTGCTTCGCAGCTTAACCCTCCAGGGCTTGTGTCTCCCTCTCCCTCACGCCCACGGGATCTGGTGAATCACGGGGTGGCTGGGGTCCTGTAGGAAGCCCCCCCCCAGCTTCCTGGAGCAGGGGGACAGCAGCCCCACTGCTGACCCCCATCTGCCAGGGTCTCTGTCATCCTCAGAGTCTTCACTGGGGGATGCAGCAGGAGGAGGACCGCTGGCTCTCGGGGGCCATAATTTTAGGCGCTGACGTCCATTGTGCAGAGTAGGCTTTGCTCAGCTGTCCTGGCGCTTTCAGGCCCGTCTGTGTCATCAGCTGAGCCGGGCACAGGTGCAGAGTGCAGGTCAGCGGGGGGCGCCCGGGGCCGGCTCCCAGCAGTTCAAGGGCCCAGAGCTGAGCCCTCCAAGGCCTTCGAGGGTGGGGTGCGGGAACACTGCCCACCTGTCAGAACAAAATAAAACCCCTTCCACTTTTCCTCTTTTTTTTTTTTTGGTCTTAGACTATAACCAAGAAAGGAAACTTACTTCTCTTCTGTAAGGAAAAAGTCAAGTTTCTTAAGGTTCCTGGTATAGCCCTCTAGAAGGACGATAACATGAGCACAGTAAATGATGGTTGGCGTGACTTTTTATCCGAGTGAGAGTTCGGTAACATGGCTTTTGCAGGATTACTGCGCTCTGACTGTTCTGTGCTTGTAATAAACCAAATCTTAATAATTTTGTGGGTGAATGCTGGTATAATACTAGAGAATAACAATGAGGGATGCAGTTGAGGGACCCATACAAAGGTGAATCAATAAATGATTTTTTTTTCCAAAAAATTTTGCATTTCAATGGTATGACTAGTATAGGCCTCACCAAGTACATCCCTCAAAGTGCACGACTGATTCAGAAGTTATCTTTAAAAACTATGATCAGGAAAATGAAAAATAAAAGTCCTCAGATGAGTGTGGTGGCTCCTGTAGAATATTCTCTACCAGCTTGAATCCTAGTCTCTGATTAAATCAGTGAAGCAGGTGTTGTTGTACAAAGGGTACTGATCCCGGACGTGGGGTCCCTGACGCAGGTTACTGGGAGTAGCCTTCTTTTATGGGTTTTGTTGTTAACTTGTGTTATATTTATTTGTAATAAAACCTGAAAATAAGTGTGACAGACTGTGTTTTCTTATTTCTTAGAAAATGGTTCAGGGACGAAATTTGGAGACTTCAAATAAGGTGAGGAGTGAGAGACGCGACTCTAGCTGGGTGTTTCCGGTTCCTATACAGGAAACAGCAAACCACCCACCTTCTCCTCCTCCAAAGGATGGGGGACATTTTCATCTTGGGTTGGTGTCAGCTACATCGTCTCGGTTGTTCAGTTGCTCAGTCGTGTCCAACTCTTTTGTGACCCCACGGACTGCAGCACGCCAGGCTCCTCTGTCCACGGAACTCTCCAGGCAAGGATACTGGAGTGGGTTGCATTTTAGCAGTTATCAAAATAGAATAGTTTGATTTTTCTTGTAAGACAAGTTAGTAGTATATCGTAGTATAGACTGCGATTTTATTTTTTATGAAGTGAAAATCTTATTTTATGACTGCTTGTGTAACACAGAGACAGATTTGGTTAAATGGCAGTTTTCAGTGAAAAGCCATTAGCTCAGTGGTATCCAGCGTGAGAGACCCAAGTAGTGAAAGTGAAAGTCGCTCAGTCGTATCCGACTCTCTGTGACCCCATGGACTATACAGTCCATGGAATTCTCCAGGCCAGAATACTGGAGTGGGTAGCCTTTCCCTTCTCCAGGGGATATTCCCAACTCAGGGATGGAACCCAGGTCTCCTGCATTGCAGGTGGATTCTTTATCAGCTGAACCACAAGGGAAGCCCAAGAATGCTGGAGTGGGTAGCCTATCCCTTCTCCAGCGGATCTTCCTGGCCCAGGAATCAAATCAGGGTCTCCTGCTTTGCAGGCAGATTCTTTGCCAACTGATCTACCAGGGAAGCCCACGTAAAGACTTAGATGGAGCCAGGGCCTCGGCAGGTCCTGCTGCCCAGGGGGAAGAATGTTGTCCTGATTCTTAGGACAGGGGGACCCATGAAACAGTTTGGTATTGGTGACTCCTGAGCTCTTTGAAAGCTTTTGCAGTTCGTGTTATGAAGATTCTGGAGTTAGAGCCCACCTCCTCGGGAGCCTGAGGGTACCGCTCCCCGCCCCCCTAACCCTGGAGGTACCAGAGCATCCATTGTCTGGATGGTGCTCACGTGAAGTTGGTGGGCCCGCTCCCAGTTGCGATCAAGGCTCCCCACCTTGAGCACAGTGCACGCCCTCTCATCCCTCTCTCTGCTCGAGAGCGTCATGTCTCGGCCGCCTTTCCCAGTGGTGGCATATGCCCCTCGGACGCACAGGGTAGATCTGATGTCACGGGGCTTCTGCCAGCTGGACCCGGCATGTGGCCGACAGCACAAGATGAAAGACAACATGTGTGTCTCTTGCTCCCGGGATGGATGCTGTAAGCTGATGCCTCTCAGACACCAGCAGAAAGGCCAGGCCCCAGAACCTCTTGAGATCAATGGTAGCACATTTATGGGAGTTCCAGGATCATGGAGAAGACGGTGTGTGCTTTTAATATGGCTAGTTCTTTATTGAGAGAAAATGTTTTGGAGACATTTATTGAGAAATGAGTGCCCTTACATTGTCCTCCAGCGAGGATTTCAAAGCAAACCCTCATGGGGAAGTCACGGTGGATAGTTAATTAAATTGTATTAAATATCCAGGGGAGAGGAGAACGCTAAAATGGAAAGTAATCACATTTAATTTGGCATCAATTTTTAAAAAATCAAATAGAGACGTTTTAGAGGTTCTGGAGTGTAAAGGAAATTGTTCAAGAACCATTCCCGCAGAGAACCTTGCTCTTTCTGTGTCTGTCTCAACTACTTGGTAATAATGGTAGTAACACATTCACCTGCGGCGCCTACTGCCCACCAGCCCGTGTTGCCACAGGATGACTGTGATGCCCTGTCCAGCATGTATGTATACAGGGCTCTTCCCCCTGGAGAAGGAAATGGCTACCCACGCCAGTGTTCTTGCCTGGAGAATCCCATGGACAGAGGAGCCTGGCAGGCTATAGCCCATGGGGTTGCAAAGAGTTGAACATGACTGAGCAACTGAACCACCACAAAAAGGGCACTTCCAGAAGAATTTTGATTTTTAAACCAAACCAAGTGCATTACAAAATGAAATAAAACTACCTTTGTATTTATCAGCTGTAGAAAATTAGCTAATGACCATTTATTGTTGCAAAACTGTGAATAAATGACCACATTTTAGACCAGAACTGGTTCAGTGTGGCCTCTCTCTAAGGCAAGCGAGTGGCTAAGGACACAGGCTCGCTAGGTGTGTGAGCATGGGCAGATTTCCTAGTTTGAGACCTTTCCGAGCTTGGGTTCTCACAAAAAAAGGGAATGATTGCATTTTTGGAGTTCTGATGGGAGGTTATGCACGGAACACAGGCATATCCATTGTCTGCCCCTTGCTGGTTACAGATGTTGAGCGTGGGCCTCTCTGTCCACTCAGAGAGGCAGCTTTGGCCTGGGAATGCCCGAGGGAAGACTTTGGTGGGCAGAACAGTGAGATTCCAGCCCCAAGGGATCCACTCCCTGGAGCTGGTATAGCTGGAGCTCAGTTATAAAGACTAAGACACGACCCACAGTAGACTCCTTGGAGCTACACGCGTTGGCAGGATGTCTGAGCCTCCACGGCTTCAGCTCCCTTGGGCCCGTGCGGGTCTGGCTGGGTTATGGTCCCCTGACACCCCCTGGCAGAGCCACAGCTTGCCCACTGTCTCTTCTCCAGCCCCAGCTTGTGTGAGAGATATGGAAAAGAACTACAGTACCATTCTAATGTGAAACTCTCTCCATCGCGTGTTTTCTTCACAAGTACCAGAAATCTTTTAATAAATCTGGACAGAAAACATCTGCCTAAAAAGGCTCCGGGTAGAAGGCCGCCAGTGGGGCTTGTGCTTCTGTTCTGTTGGGTCAAGGAGACAAATTTGCTCCGTATTTGGGACAGTTTGCAGTGGAAGGCAATGGCACCCCACTCCAGTACTCTTGCCTGGAGAATCCCATGGGCGGAGGAGCCCGGTGGGCTGCAGTCCATGGGATCCCGAAGAGTCGGACATGACTGAGCGACTTGACTTTCACTTTTCACTTTCATGCACTGGAGAAGGAAACGGCAACCCACTCCAGTGTTCTTGCCTGGAGAATCCCAGGGACAGGGGAGCCTGGTGGGCTGCTGTCTATAGGGCCGCATAGAGTCGGACACGACTGAAGTGACTTAGCAGCAGCAGCATCCTGTCACAGTTTGCTTGTCGTGTCATGAGAACTCGGCCTCAGAGAAAAGACTGAACGACTCCCCTTGGTCCCTGAAACCTATGAAATGAGAGCAGAGCCATGATGGTGGGTCAAGAATTGTGACTATTGAGGTTCAGACTGGGGTTGAGGTAAATCTGTGCTAAGTTGCTCCATAAATGAAGCAACCCAGTTCTCTTGACACTGAATAGACACTAAAATGTAAAGCATGAATGTGACTTAACACCCAGGAAGGACAAAAAGTCACACTGCCACGTACTACATGGGCTTCCCAGGTGGCCCAGAGGGTAAAGAATCTGCCTGCAATGCGGGAGACTCAGGTTTGATCCCTGGATCAGGAAGATCGCCTGGAGGAGGAAATGGCAACCCACTCCAGTATTCTTGCTGGAGAATCCCATGGACAGAGGAGGCTGGTGGGCTACAGTCCATGGGATCCCAAAGAGCTGGACATGACTGAGCAACTAACAACGTACTATGTATAACCGTAGAGTTATCGACACAACTTTCCTGCTTAGAAACTTTCTTCTAAGAAGAAAATGACCAGATGACATTAAAATACAGTCAGCTCATTTAATCCTTGCACATACCATCAGGCATGGTTTGTTATCCCTGTTTTGTAGAGGGGGGAAGGCAGGTGAAGAGAGATTAAGTAACTCACCCCCAGTCATAAGCTGCAGGATGAGAGCTGGAAAAGATATTTTTGATGTCTGAACCAGCAAGAGTTTTTATTTTCTCTTTTTGGCTGTTCCGGGTCTTAGTTCTCTGAATAGGGATCGAACCCATGTCCCCTGCATTTCAAGGCAGATTCTTAACCACTGGACCACCAGGGAAGCCCCTAAAAGAACTTTATTGATGATCTCTTACCTAAAGTTGCTTTGCTAGTTGCATCCGTGAATGGAAAGACTCTCAGAAAATAAGGGGGCTTTGTTCAGAGAAGACAGTCTGGGGGGGTTGGGGATACAAACCTCAGGCATCACATGCACCCAGCCTGGAAACTGTCTTCCCATAAAAGGACTTTGCTTCACCCAGTGCAGGGTCAGAACACAAAGAGGTGAAATGGATATGGGAAACCTATAATTGCCTTCCTTGATCTGAATCATCAAAAAGGCAATTGCTCCATTTACAGGAACTAAGATTTCATCTGACCTAGCTTTTAATAGCTAGAGTCTGTTAACGTGTCTAGTAACCACATTATATTTTGCATCATCCAGGTTATATTGTTTCATATTAGTGATTTTTTAAAGAAACTATGTGACAAGGTACACTGGGGCTTCCCAGGTGGCACTAGTGGTAAAGAGCCCACCTGCCAATGCAGGAGACCCAAGAGACACGGGTTTGACCCCTGGAGAGGGAAGATCCCCTAGAGGAGGGCTCGGCAACCCACTCTAGTATTCTCTCCTGGAGAATCCCGTGGACAGGGGAGCCTGGCGGGCCATAGAGTCGCAAAGAGTTGGACACGACTGAAGCGACTTAGTACACAAGATACCTGATTCATGAACCATTAATTTTTTATGTGCTATTGAGGACTATTTTGAATACTAAATTTATGTTCAGTAATAAAATCCTAGTAGTTTATGTATGTATTCCAAGCCCTTTAAATATATTACAATTAGCATCAAAATAGCCTTATGAGGGAAGTAGTTATTTTCCAATTTTTCCCAGGAGGGAGCTGAGGCTGGGAACATTTGTGTGCCCTGCCGAAGACAGGACTGTGTGAGAGCTGGTTTTGTCTTGAGGCCAGCCTCACCCCGAACCAGTGTCCTGTCTCTGCCATCCGCCTCCAGCCCAGCGGCTCTCAAAGGGTTGTGAGACTTCAGATGGCTGGGCCCCATCCAGTGTTTTAGAATCAGTAGGTGTGGGGTCAGGCCTGAGAACGAACTTCTCCAGGTTCTGGGACCCTACCCTGAGAACCGCCTGGTCTAGAAGAAGGGTCCCTTTAGCTAATGATTTTTCCACTGGGATGATGGCTGACTGGCCTCCCATTGAAGGGAAAACCTGGCCCTCTTCAGGTCGAGTTCACGGGATGTTGGATTATTCTCGAAACTGCGCTGCTGCTCATTGGCGATGTTTCTCTCGCAGCCAGCCGTGATTCCCCTTCCCGTCTGGCCTGCGCAACTCGAGGGGGGGGTCTTAGGGACACATCATGCTGGTCACAGCACCTTCTATTTAGGAAGCCATCGAGACTCTTGCAAATGAGACACAGTTCAGGTACCTCCATCCCGCGTCAATCTCATGTCCCTGGGGGACGTTCGAATGAGTTGGAAGCTTCCTTCCTCTGCTGGCACCAGGCTCCTCTGCCTGCCAGGCCGCCGCTCCCCGTACCCCACCCGCCAGTCCTCCTGGAAGCCACACCGTGACCTGGGATGCCCACTCCTGCCTTCAGGATGTGGTGTCTGCAGAGCGGCCTGGGTGCAGAGTCCCCCCTTCCAGGAGGTGGGGATCCCTCCTCCCGCTCCTCCAGCTCGCAGACCGGCTCCCTCCCTCTGCAGCCCCCACCCCCGCCCCGCGCCCCCTCTACGGACCCCCCTTCCTGTCCTCTGGATTCGATTCCAGGTCCAGTTCTGCCGCCAGGGCCGTGGGGGACCCGCACTGTACATCTCGGGGTTCCATCCTGCTCGCCCTCAGGCCTCATCTCCTTCTGGCCAGCCAGCCCCTCCGCGTCCCTCACCCCGTTTCTCTGTCCCCCTGGAACTGCCAGCCTGCCCCTCCCCGCCCCTACCCTGGCCGCTCACGCTCGGCCAAGACCCTCGGGTTACATGTCCCGGAAGCGGAAGTCTTCATTCCGTGTGCTGCCACCAGAATAAGGAAGGCATCCACGTCGGCTCCCACCCTTTCTTCCTGATGACGCATCACGACGGAGTCACCGCATCCCTTCCAGAAGAAGGCGTCTCGCTCCGCCTTGTGCAGAGTCCTGCCCCGCTCCCAGGCCATTGCTACCCTCCACTCCCACCCTGTCCCTCCAAGAGCCTGGCTGCCTGCACTTAAATACCCGGCAGGACTCCCCAGGTGGCTCAGTGCTGAAGAATCCGCCTGCCAGTGCCGGAGACGCCAGAAAGGCACGGGTTCGATCCCGGGGTGGGGAAGATCCCCAGGAGGAGGGGATAGCAACCCACTCCAGTATTCTTGCCTAGAGAATCCCATGGACAGAGGAGCCTGGCGGGCTACAGTCCGTGGGGTCACAAAGAGTTGAACATGGCTGAGCACACGCACACACACACACGTGCACAAATACGCTGCAGTGTGTGTGGTCTACACAGCACCCTCCCGGTGCCTGTTAGCTCGCCCAGCTGAGGACTCACATTCCCCCACGTCAGTACACTTCTTCGCAGGGTTGTCGGTCCGATGGCCTCCAGGTTCTCAGCTTTCACCCTCCCCGCCGCCCGTCCCCTCTGTCCCCGCCGCGGCCTCTGGAGACCCCAGGCCGCTGCTCACCCCCACCTCGCTCCTGCTCTCGCTTGGAGCCCAGAGTGCCACCTGTGCTCCCGGGGGGAGCAGGGCTCACCCTCCTTAGAGACCTGCTGCCAGAGTCTCCAGTTCACATTTCACCCTTCTGCTCATTTTGTGCGTCCCAGTCCGTCTCCCGTTTCACTCCGGCTGTTCCGTCCAACGTGTTCAGAAGCCAAGCACATTTAAACGGATGGGCACCGCTGGGCTCCTGCACGCTTCCAGGAACCCTGGATCCCGAATGGAGAAGGTCTGCGGAAGGTCTTCTATTTAGTGAAATGCTGAAGCAACTGAACTGTCAGGTCATTTGTTATCCCCACCGTTGCTCTGATTACCAAGTGCCCACTTGGAAAGCGGATGCTCTCAGGAGATGTTCAGCCTGTAGACTTCATCTTGCCTTGCTTCTTGACTTTGGCAGGCATGACTCCATCCATTCGCCACCCAGCCCTCAAAGCCTGATAGAGTGCATTGATAAACCATCCCTGAATGCCTGTGTTTACTTGTTAAACCTTCCCAATCAGGTCAGAATCCATAAATGCCTCAAAGCATCGTGTGAATAATGCATGCTACTGTTTTCCAGACTATTAAGAAAAAATGTAACCCGTAAGAACACACACACCTTGGAGACAATGTGGGTTCAGTTCTAGACCACCAAAATTAATCAAATATTGCAGTCAAGTCAGAAATACAGGCTTTTTGATTTTGCAGTTGCATATAAAAATTCTGTTTACACTACACTGTAGTTTATTAAGTGTACAATAGCATTATGTCTAAAAAACAGTATACATACATTAATAAATGATGCTGTTGGAAAAATAGTGCCGATAGAGTTGCTTGATACAAGTTTATCACAGACCTTCGATTTGTTAAAAAACACAGTGTCTGCAAAATGCAATATGACAAGGTGTATCTGTAATGGAAAACAGGCCGAAACTTTACTACCTTGTCAGCTCACTATCAGAGCGATTCCCATGATGTGCTGGTGATGTTCATTGGCTGGTTGTTGTTCAGTCACTAAGTCGTGTCCATCTCTTTGTGACCCTATGGACTGCAGCACGCCAGGCTTCCCTGTCCTTCACCATCTCCTGGAGTTTGCTCAAACTCATGTCCATTGAGTTGGTGATGCCATCCAATCATCTCATCCTCTGTAACCCCCTTCTCCTCCTGCCCTTAGTCTTTCCCAGCATCAGGGTCTTTTCCAGTGAGTCATCTCTTCACAACAGGTGGCCAAAGTATCAGAGCTTCAACTTTAGCGTCAGTCCTTCCAGTGAATATTCAGGGTTGATTTCCTTTAGGATTGACTAGTTTGATCTCCTTGCAGTCCAAGACTCTCCAATGCCACAGTTTGAAAGCATCAGTTCTTTGGTGCTCAGCCTTCTTTATGGTCCCACTCTCGCATCTGTACATGACTACTGGAATAACCATAGCTTTGACTATATGGACTTTGTCAGCAAAGCTATGTCTCTGCTTTTTCATTGGTTACTTTTATAGTATTTTCACTAACCTCTTTGAATCCTTAAATGAATGTAGTAAAATAGAATGGCTTTCCCGGTGAGTCCTTTGAAATGCTTTCTTTCTCTTCTTTTTAACATCAGCACTTAGAGATTTACTGGAAATGTCAACAGTGTGTTTTATATTAGAAATACAAATGGATTTCATGTAAAGTTTTAAATGAAAAAAGTAATTTTTTCAAAGAAAAATGTAACAAATACTCACATTCCCACCACCCAAATGAACAAATGTTACCATTTTGTCCTAGTTCCTTTAAATTATCTTTTAAAAAAGAAGGAAGCCATTGTAGGTCAAGTGGAAATTCCACTTACTATTGCTGTGGAAGAAATTACACCAAAGCTTAATGACTTTAAACCAGCACTTTTGTGTTATAAAGATTAAGAAGGGAAAGCTGCAGCTTGTGTGCTAAGTGGCTTTAGTCGTGTCCAACTCTTTGTGACCCTATGGACTATAGCCCTCCAGGCTCCTCTGTCCATGGGATTTCCCCAAAAATACGGGAGTGGGTAGCCATGCCCTTCTCCAGAGGATCTTCCTGACCCAGGGATCAAACCCGGGTCTCCAGCATTGCAGGCAGATTCTTTACTGCTACTGTCACCTGGGAAGCCCACATCTGCAGCTTACCTATAAATAACCCTCAGCATGACTTATTAAAATTGGAGTATAATTGATTTGCAATGATGTGTTAGTTTCAGGTGTACAGCAAAATGATTCAGTTGTATATGTTTCTATTTTTCAATTCTTTTGGTTATAGTTTATTACAAGATATTTAGTATAGCTTTTTGTGCCATACAGTAAATCCTTGCTGTTTATTTTTAAAAACCCTTTTTTCTACTTGCAGATGCCGTGAGTCAGGGAGCCAGAGCAGACACAGCGGGGAATGGTCATCCCTGCTCCACGGCACATGGCCTCCAAGTGGGAGGCTCCACGGCTTCCTAGTCCATTCTTCACAGTTGACCTATATCTGGACATCCATGTGAATGTCCCCTTTTTCCCCTATCTTTCTAAAACCTAATCACAGGAAGCCGTGCAGATGCAGCCTTAGGACAAAGTGTTGTCAGTGTTCTCATTATTATTCATCAAGCTGAGTTAGAATGGAGCCGGCATTAATAAAGTGGCATGTACACTCCATTTAGCTGTACTACACTCTCTAATACTTTCTCATCATTAGTAATAGTGCATGCTAAGTCCCTCAGTCGTGTGTGACTCTTTGCACGCCTATGGACTGTAGCCTGCCAGACTCCTCTGCCCGTGGGATTCTTCAGGCAAGATTGCTAGAGTGAATTGCCATTTCCTCCTCCAGAGTATCTTCCCAACCCAGGGATCAAACCTAATAAGTACTTATAAACTACTTAATATCACAGTGTTTAAACTATATTCACATTTATTCCCTGAGGTGAAACTTCATGAAAATAAAACCTGATAAGAACCTCAAGACTCACCTTCATATTTTGTATGAATCAAATAGAGTACTCAATGATAAAATGCTTTAGAAGCCGTAGAGAGCCATTAAGATACCCATTGCTATTGAGACCCATGGTCCGATTTCTCAGTGAGCTCGTTTTGTATTGCAACCCTGCCCCAAGCTTCATCCTATATCTCTTTGGTGACCCTGCTTTTGCTTCCACCTTGTCTCTGTGTCCAAGTACAACCAGATCTTTAAGGCCCGGCTCTAGCCCTGCCTCGGCCAAAACCCCGGGCTGGCACGTACCCCAGCCCGGACCGCTTCTCTCCCGGCTCTGTGCTTGCATCGCGCTCTGTGCTTCTCTTGTGGGATTTCAACACATTCCACCTTGTATTCTGTTTCACATGCTGCATCACCAGTGCTCAGCTGGAAGCTTCAAGCAAACCGGAGCCCAAGCCCCGCTCCCTTCTCACTTGCAAGACAGCACTCCTGGCACCGGCAGCCTCCTGGACAAAACTTCTCACCGTGCTTGGGCGGCTCTCAGGCTGCCAGAGTCCAGGCTCTGGCCATGCCTTCAGTGTGGCTGTATCTGGCAGGACAGGGGACTGTCCCCCGGTTTGTCCCAAGTCACCCCCAGTCCCCCGGTTCAGCAAGAAGATGCTGGCTTCTGAGAAGGGTGTTGCCTGGGACTCTCCCCATCCTGGGACCATGGGGCTCATCCGTGGGAGGTTGCACTTTCCAGTTTGGAGCAGCTGTGGATCGAGAAGAGACACAAGGAAGAGGAAAGACTTGGCAGAAGCAGGGCCATTCAGGGCTTTTCCGGGATGGGTGCCAGCCTCCGGTTTAAGCGTGAGGTAATTAAAATATATGAAAGGGTGTCTTGTCTCCAGCTTCACTTGAAAACTCTGCAGTGACAGTGACGGGAACATCGATGGCTCCCAGGGGCACCAGAAGAGACAGGCCGAGTGGGTGCACGCTGTTTTCTGAGTGGCTCGCTTTGGAAGCCTGGTACCTACCGCAGTTCCAAGTGGGTAGGTGGAAGGCACCTCGAGAAGCCCGCGTGGTCGCCTTACACTTGGTGGCAGTGTCTCTCTCCGGAAACTGATCAGACCAGACCTGGACCTTTGACATGGCGTGAAGCAGGGATTCCCAAGCAACCAGACCCACGTTAGAGCTGCCAACCAGCACACAGCCCCTTGGAAATGCCCTGTCATTTCAACAGAAGAAGTGCAATCCTAGCAAGGGTCTATTTTCCTGTGATTTGGCCTAGTCTGAGCCAATACAAAGACATAAACTGTCACAGTGACACTCTAGAACCTTCCTTCCTTTGTAAAACAATAAGAAAAGAAAACAAGTGAAGTCGCTCAGTCGTGTCCGACTCTTTGCAACCCCATAGACTGTAGCCTACCAGGCTCCTCCGTCCAGGGGATTTTCCAGGCAAGGGTACTGGAGTGGATTACCATTTCCTTCTCCAGGGGATCTTCCCAACCCAGGGACTGAACCCAGGTCTTCTGCATTGCAGGCATATGCTTTACTGTCTGAAATTGTAAAACCAAGATGCATAGCTCTTGTACTCAACAGCTTGTGCTCCCTGCCCCTCTTCCCACTGCGAAGCAATTAGTTCTAAGAGCAGTATGAAACTGCTAGAGTAATGCTTGAAGAGGAAAAAAAAAGTAATGTTATTCCAGTAGCAGAAAATTTTACTGCAAGCATGAGGCAATTTTCAGTTGGTAAAACGAATGGAAATTGCTCTCTTACTAAAGAGAGATAGCTTAATGAAGTCTTATTGTTGTTCAGTCCCTAAATCATGTCCGACTCTTTGCGACCCCATAGACTGTAGCCCACCAGGCTCCTCTGTTCATGAGATTTCCCGGGCAAGACTATCTGACACTTGGCAGCTCTGGGCATCTTAAAGACTGGAAAATACACGGTTGTATGTGTGTATTTCCCAAAATAGTGTGTGCATACCCACACTAGAAATACTGTTCAGAGTAGTACAGATTGCAAAATTTGTTCTGCGCTTCGGGTCAAATAATTACAAACTCTGCAGTCACAACAGAGTAACACTTGCAAAGCAGTGTTCTCCAGGTGGAGTTTAATGAATAATCCTATTGTTTTCCAACTTGCCTGAAGTGCTCTACCAAAAATCCTGGCCGAGACTCTCCTGACATGAAAGTTTTCTCAAGCCTCTTTTCCTGATTCTAAACAATTGGAAATGTTATGAAAATAATTCTATTGTCAAATCCCACTGATTCTTGATCTCAAATATAAACCACCAGGAGAACAAAAACAAAACAAAACAAAACAAACAAAGCTAGCACAAGACACTGGTGGAGGAAGAAGCCATCTGCAGATGCTGCTGAGAAAGCTTAGTTTTGATGCAAAGATACTTTTTCAAATTTTACTGCAGTATAGTTGATTGATGAAGTTGTGCTTAATTTCTGCTGTACAGCAAAGTGACTCGGTTATCCATATCCCTATTATTTTCCTGTTCTTTGCCATTACGGTTTGCTACAGAATGTTGACTGTAATTCTCTGTGCTGCGCAGTGGGACCTTGCTGTTTATCCGTTCTGAATGTGTGTTTGCATCTGCTAACCCCCAACTCCCAGTCCTTCCCTCCTCCTCTTCCGGCAACCACAAATCTGTTCTCCATATCTGTCTGTTTGTTTCTATGTCACAGATATGTTCATTTGTGTCTGCTTTCATAGATTCCGTATGATATGAGTGATATCATATGGTATTTGTCTCTGTCTCACATACTTCACTTAGTGTGTAAGTGTGCTAATCTTAGTATGGTAATCTAATCCTAGCTAATCTCTAGGCCCACCCATGTTGCTGCACATGGCCTTGTTTTGTTTTTATGGCTACTATTCTATTACACACACACCCCCCCACACCCCACACCTTCTTTAGCCATTTATCTGTTGATGGATATTTAGGTTGTATCCATGTCTTGGCTACTGTAAATAGTGTTACTATGAACATAGGGGTGCAGGTATCTTTTTGAATTAGTTTTCAATTAGATATATCCCAGGAGTGGGGTTGCTGGGTCATATGATAGCTCTATTTTTACTTTTTTGAGGAACCTCCATACTGTTCTCCACAGTGGCTGCACCCATTTATGTTCTTACCAACAACGTAGGAGGGTTCCCTTTGATCCACACCCTCTCCAGCATTTGTTATTTGTAGGCTTTTTAATGATGGCCAGTCTGACCGATGTGAGGTGGTACCTCATTATAGTTTTGATTTGTGTTTTTCAATACTTAGCAATGATGAGCATCTTTTCATGTGCCTATTGGCCATCTGTCTGCTTTCTTTGGAGAAATGTCTATTTAGATCTTGTGCCTATTTTTCGATTGGGTTGTTTGGGGTTTTTTTATTGAATTGTAGGAGCTGTTTGCATATTTTGGAAAGTAATCCCTTATCTGTTGCATCATTTGCAAATATTTTATCCCAGGCTATACATAAGATGTCTTTTCATTTTGCTTATGGTTTCCTTTGATGCGCAAACCTTTTATGTTTGAACAGGCTCCATTTGTTTACTTTTGCTATTATTTCCATTGCCTTGGGAGACTGACCTAGGAAAGCACTGGTATGATTTATGTCAGGGAAAGTTTGCATATATTCTCTTCTAGGAGTTTTATGGTGTCTTATCTTACACTTAAGTCTTTAAGCCATTTCAAGTTTATTTCTGTGTGTGCTGTGAGGATGTGTTATAGCTTCCATGATTTACATGTAGCTGTCCAACTTTCCCAATACCACCTGCTGAAGAGACTGCCTTTCCCCCATTGTATATTCTTTGACACAAAGCTTTTTTGTTTGTTTGAGTCAATTTACCATTTTTATTTTATTTATTTTATTTTTATTTATTTATTTTATTTCACTTTGCAATATTGTATTGGTTTTGCCATACATCAGCAAAATCCGCCATGGGTGTACACGTGTTCCCAGTCCTGAACCCCACCTCCCACCTCCCTCCCCATACCATCTCTCTGGGTCATCCCAGTGCACCAGCCCCAAGCATCCTGTATCCTGCATAGAACCTAGACTGGCGATTCGTTTTTTATATGACATTATACATGTTTCAATGCCATTTTTAAACTTTGTGGCCATTTATTGACTTTTGCTAACAGTAACTTCTGCTTTTCGTCTTGATTTATATAATGTTCTGTTTCTCCTCTAAAGTTTCTCACTGTACGTTGTTTCTTTCCTAACCTAATAGGAATTACTTTGCTGTTATGAGTCACCTGGTGTTTCTGACACTCATTCCGTGTTCACAGGACGGAAAATATCAGAACAGGGAAGCACAGACCTTCCAAACTATCTGTTCAGTGTCCTGGGTTTTGATGTGAGCACAAAACTGAGGTTCTGAAAATTCTAGAATGATGTGCCAAAGTCAAAAAGTGATAGGATTAGAACATGGTTTTTATTTATTTATTTTTTATTGAAGGATAATTGCTTTACAGAGAACATGGCTTTTTAATAGTCACAGCAAAATCAATGATTTTTTAGAAGATTAAAAAAGATAAGCATTAAAGTGGGAAAATACCAAAGGCCAGTTTTTATATTCTGGGGAGGTAGATTTTTATGTGGCACTATTGCTGGTGTTTCTTTAGCTTGGCTGCCTGTGTTATAAGAGTGAGTTCTACTAGAAAGTATGGGCTTTGGCAGGCTTTAAAAGGTGTGTGTGGTACTCCATGTTCTGACCAGAATGAAAATCTTTGGTAATGGTGGTTTCCAAAAGGAGAAACAGTGTTTGAAACACACAACCTGAAATCTCATAAGATGTGATGGGTCTTCTTGATCCTAGAATTCCTCTTCAAGGCATGCCTGATGGACTGTAATATATATCAGGAAGTCCTTGACATCTCAAGATGGCAGATTTTGAAAATGTCTGTGTCAAACCCTCACATGGGAGGTGGGAGCAGGGGAGTCTGTCTTTCTCTGCAAAGGACAGAGAAGGTCATGTGTTTATTTTCCTATAAGGGATGGTTAAACTCATTGTGGGACTTATTATTGTTATTATTTTTAGTAGTTTTCCTCTATCTGTTTCACCCAAACTGCAATCAGATGGCTTATAAATCCTTCCTGTAGGTTCCATAACGTCCTACAGTCCAGAAAACTGCCAAATATCTTTGTCTGTATTTAAGGACAATTTTTAGTAGCAAAATCTCTCCTGGTACCATTTTCAAAATGCCAACTACATAAGATAGAACTACTTTTTGCACCTGTAATAGTCCCCACATCTTGCTTCATGATAGGTTAATTTGATACCTTCCTTTCCTCAAACAGAAGAATCACAAAAAGGCATGTACATGTTTATTATTGGTTTTAAACATTGTCGTGTTTCTAAGGATAAGTTCTGTGTGTTTTGTTTGGCCCTCTGTACTTGCAATGATCAAACAGTGGGCTCATTTTTGGTAGTAATTGTTGTATGTTCAAATACAAATCAACCCCCACGAATAACTGCAGTTACAGTCCCAATAAGAATCAAGGAGTTCTGGACTTCTTGTTTCTGATTTGTATCTCATTGTTTATTACTTGTGCTCACAAATATATCTGACCTATATATGCAGACTATGTCATCTGTTTTTATTTTTCCCATTGTGCAGTCTGGACAGCTTTGTCTCCAAAATGTTGAGTCATTTTAGTATATTTATTATGTCCTTTTAAATGTCTCTACATTTCCTAATTATTACAAAATCAACTCCAAGAAGAACCTCTGATCACTCTAATTAACAATGAGGCTAATATAAACAGATCCTACATTTTATTTTCTTAAAAACTAAGATTGAAAAACTTTGTTGGAAAAAAATGGATTTCTATGGAATGTGCTCAAGTATGTTTATTTTAGGGGTCTGATAATAGTTTTACAAAAGAAACTGCAACTTAGCAGGCTGCTTTACATAATATTTTTCAAAACTTGTTTTATAATAACTGACAAATAAGAAGGCTAACAAAGCAACTGGAATTTTTCTTGAAATTATAATTTAATCTTTCATCCCCAAATGTCTATATTTTGCTTGCTATGACTTGATTATATTTAAAAACTCAGATTTTTCATTTCTTTTTAGAAGAAGGCTTTCAGTGTATTTCTATAATGGTGAAAAACTTAAAACTACCTACTCTCTTATCCATTATAAAGAATAGGTTTAATATTTATGGTCTAATAATAGGTTTAATAGCAAGGAGAGATAAGAAAGCCTTCCTCAGTGATCAATGCAAAGAAATAGAGGAAAACAACAGAATGGGAAAGACTAGAGATCTCTTCAAGAAAATTAGAGATACCAAAGGCACATTTCATGCAAAGATGGGCTCGATAAAGGACAGAAATCGTATGGACCTAACAGAAGCAGAAAATGTTAAGAAGAGGTGGCAAGAAGACACAGAAGAACTGTACAAAAAAGATCTTCGTGACACAGATAATCACAATAGTGTGATCACTCACCTAGAGCCAGACGTCCTGGAATGTGAAATCAAGTGAGCCTTAGAAAGCATCACTACGAACAAAGCTAGTGGACATGATGGAATTCCAGTGGAGCTATTTCAAATCCTGGAAGATGATGCTGTGAAAATGCTGCACTCAACATGCCAGGAAATTTGGAAAACTCAGCAGTGGCCACAGGACTGGAAAAGGTCAGTTTTCATTCCAATCCCAAAGAAAGGCAATGCCAAACAATGCTCAAGCTACCACACAGTTGCACTCATCTCACATGCTAGTAAAGTAATGCTCAAAATTCTCCAAGCCAGCCTTCAGCAATACGTGAACCGTGAACTTCCAGATGTTCACTGGTTTTAGAAAAGGCAGAGGAACCAGAAATTAAATTGCCAACATCTGCTGGATCATGGAAAAAGCAAGAGAGTTCCAGAAAAACATGTATTTCTGCTTTATTGACTATGCCAAAGCCTTTGACTGTGTGGATCACAATAAACTGTGGAAAATTCTGAGAGAGATGGGAATACCAGACCACCCGACCTGCCTCTTGAGAAACCTAAATGCAGGTCAGGAAGCAGCAGTTAGAATTGGACATGGAACAACAGACTGGTTCCAAATAGGAAAAGGGGTATGTCAAGGCTGTATATTGTCACCTTGCTTATTTAACTTCTATGCAGAGTACATCATGAGAAATGCTGGGCTGGAAGAAGCACAAGCTGGAATCAAGATTTCCAGGAGAAATATCAATAACCTCAGATATGCAGATGACACTGCCCTTATGGCAGAAAGTGAAGAGGAACTAAAAAGCCTCTTGATGAAAGTGAAAGAGGAGAGCAGAAAAGTTGGCTTAAAGCTCAACATTCAGAAAATTAAGATCATGGCATCTGGTCCCATCATTTCATGGCAAATAGATGCAGAAACAGTGTCAGACTTTATTTTTGGGGACTCCAAAATCACTGCAGATGGTGACTGCAGCCATGAAATTAAAAGACGCTTACTCCTTGGAAGGAAAGTTATGACCAACCTAGATAGCATATTAAAAAGCAGAGACATTACTTTGCCAACAAAGGTCTGTCTAGTCAAGGCTATGGTTTTCCCAGTGGTCATGTATGGATGTGAAAGTTGGACCATGAGTGCCGAAGAATTGGTGCTTTTGAACTGTGGTGTTGGAGAAGACTCTTGAGAGTCCCTTGGACTGCAAGGAGATCCAACCAGTCCATTCTAAAGGAGATCAGTTCTGAGTGTTCTTTGGAAGGACTGATGCTAAAGCTGAAACTCCAATACTTTGGCCACCTCATGTGAAGAGTTGACTCATTGGAAAAGACTCTGATGTTGGGCGGGATTGAGGGCAGGAGGAGAAGGGGACGGCAGAGGATGAGATGGTTGGATGGCATCACCGACTTGATGGACATGAGTTTGGGTGAACTCAGGGAGTTGGTGATGGACAGGGAGGCCTGGCATGCTGCAATTCATGGGGTCACAAAGAGTCGGACAGGACGGAGCGACTGAACTGAATAGGTTTAATAATTACGATCACATATACAATAGACTGAATGTAGCCGTTTATAGTGATGGTATGGAAAAGAGATTCACAAACTCACAAATCCCATACAGACTGTGTTGGATAGTAGAAAAACAAAAAACAAATAAAACAGTAGATGAATATAACCTTATCTTTTAAAAACACATGTGTGTGTATATATATGCATGAGTAAGTATAGAAAAATATTCATAATTGAGTGGAATTGCAGGTGATTATGGGAGATAGTGAAGGGCAGGGAATCCTGGTGTCCTGAAGTTCATGGGGTGGCAAAGATTCTGACACAACTTAGCAACTGGACAAAACCAATAATAACTGGTTGTTTTTCTAATTTATATTCATTCACCGTGTTGCTAAAATAGAAAATAGTTTTTAAACGTACGGGCAATGATTTTTTTAAAAACAGTCGTTTTATTTTTCAGATTTTTTTTATTTGACAATACAGAATGATAGTGTTGTGGTAAATGAGTTTATCCATCCCAAAACAGGGACCTCTAGTAGGAGAAGTGACAAGTTCACCTTAGAGACAGAGAAAATTATGACTTTTCTAGAAAATTCAGGCTATGTGGTCACAGTTAAGGTATGTGACCTCTGGAGCTCACTGAAATAGATCTTCATGAAGGATCTGGTAGGTACGGTGTCTCCAATCCAGGGGGGTGTTTTATCTAGGTCTTGAAGAAGGAAGGAGTGGGATTTCTATCTGACAGAGAAGAGATGGGAAAATGGTGTTCCAGAGAGAGAAAACAGCTGGAAGTGCACAAAGGTAAAAATAACTCAAATGGGGGCGAACAGGCCAGTGCAGCCAAGAGTGATGGGTGGTAAGGCTGGAAAATGTGTTGAGGCGCTATGGGAAGAGCTTTGAAAGCTGTAATAAAAAGCCTGCACTTTCTTCTCTAAAAAGTGAGCAGTTATTAAAGATTTTAATCAAAGGAAGGATCATCTCATTTCCAAGGCACTCCTCCCTAATACCACATGTAGGACCTGTTATTATTCTAAGATAGATTGTTATTTTAGTGATATCTCGTAAAGACACATGCTGAGCAGACCCATTTTGGGAGGCCTCTGCCTTGAAGCTTGAACATCAAGTATCGGTGTTATGTATGGTTACTATCGGGGCTTCCCAGGTGGCAGAGTGTTAAAAAAAAAAACCCACCTGCCAATGCAGGAGGTGTAGGTTCGATGCCTCGGTCGGGATGATCCGCTGGAGGAGGAAATGGCAACCCACCCCAGTATTCTTGCCTGAAGAATTCCATGGACAGAGGAGCCTAGAGGGCTACAGTCCATGGGATCGCAACGAGTCAAGACATGACTGAGCAGCTGAACACAGGTGAACATGGTTAATATCACAGAACAGGGTATCTGAGAAGTCAACTCATCACCAACACTCAAGGCTGACCTCAGTCTCCAGGACAGACAGTGAAAGTGAAGTCGCTCAGTCGTGTCCGACTCTTGAACAGGGTATCTGAGAAGTCAACTCATCACCAACACTCAAGGCTGACCTCAGTCTCCAGGACAGACAGTGAAAATGAAGTCGCTCAGTCGTGTCCGACTCTTTGTGACCCGTGGACTGTAGCCCACCAGGCTCCTCCGTCCATGGGATTCTCCAGGCAAGAATACTGGAGTGGGTTGCCATTTCCTTCTCCAGGGGATCTTCCCAACCCAGGGATTGAACCCAGGTCTCCCACATTGGAGGCAGACGCTTTAACCTCTGAGCCACCAGGGAAGCTCCTAGTACATACTGGAGTGGGTTGCCATTCCTTTCTCCAGGGGTTCTTCCAGATGCAGGGATCGAACCCACATCTCTTGCATCTCCTGCATTGGCAGATGGGTTCTTTACCTCTATTTCCACCTGAGAATTCCTTGAAGACCGCAGACCTGTTGACACCAGAAGGTTGATGATCATGACTCCAGAAATACCAGCTTATGACCTCACCATCAGTCAATCAGAAGGATGTCCGTGAAGGGAACGGCAACCCACTCCAGTATTCTCCAGGACAGAGAATACTGGCCAAAATACGAGTCAGATATTGTGTGCCACTTTAAATGAACACTGTTGTAGGAAATTTAGATGAGTATAGTATCTCAGACACTAATAGTTAAAAGTTATCCTGTTACCAAACCAAACTTGAAGCAACAATAAAGCCAGTCTATTTGCACAGGGTTGTGGTGAAGGAAAGAATGATGTCTACTGCAGCTCATGTTCAAAAGATCCAAATCTCCTGATGGCTTTCAGAGAAGGGTCTTTAAAGGCAAGGTGAGGAAGGGGGTCACAGTGTGCATGCCCCACTCACGGACCTTCTTCTGATTGACTGATGGAGAGCTCACAAGCTGGTATTTCCAGAGTCGTGAGCATCAGCCTTCTGGTGTCAACAGGTCTGCGGTCTTCAAAGGCTTCCCAGGTGGCACTAGGGGTAAAGAACCCACCTGCCGATGCAGGAGATGCAAGAGCTGCGGGTTCAATCCCTGCATCTGGAAGATCCCCTGGAGAGGGAATGGAAACCCACTCCAGTATTCTTGCCTGGAAAACCCCCTGGGCCGAGGAGCCTGGTGGGCTATAGTCCACCAGAAGAGCTGGACATGACTTAGTGACTAAACAGCAATAACAGAAGGGGAAATTAAATTGAAATGAAGTCATTTCAGTGGGCCCTGATTCAGATGACTGATGACCTTGTCAGATGGAGACCAGTACACAGACACACAGAGGGGAAGGCCATGTAAAGACGTAGTAAGAAGATGCCTGTCTTCAAGCTAAGAGAGGCCTCAGAAGAAACTAACTCTGCTGATACCTTACTCTCAGATGTCTGGCCTCCAAAATGTAAGAGAATATATTTCTGTTGCTTAAAGCCATACTTTGTCATGACAACCCTACAAACAAATACACTGGCCGTTCTTGGTGGTCTTTAGCTCGTCGACGCATCATTCCAGTCTCTCCTTATGTCTTCCCAAGGTGTGGGTGGCCCCTCACTGCAATGTGCATGTCTGGGTCTCTGACTCCTCTTCTTATAAGGACACCAGTCATTACATTAGAGCCCACCCTGAGCCAGTATGACCTCATCTTAACTAATTACACCTGCTTATGGGAAGAGTTGACTCATTGGGAAAGACTCTGATGCTGGGAGGGATTGGGGGCAGGAGGAGAAGGGGATGACAGAGGATGAGATGGTTGGATGGCATCACCGACTCAATGGATGTTGAGTTTGAGTGAACTCTGGGAGTTGGTGATGGACAGGGATGCCTGGCATGCTTTGCAATTCATGGGGCTGCAAAGAGTCAGACATGACTGAGCGACTGAACTGAACTAACTGAACTGAAGACCCTATTTCCAAATAAAGTCATTTTCTGAGGTTCCAGATTGACATCACCTGGGTGAAGGCTGGGGGATGTTAGCCAACCCAGCATAGTATGTGAAAATTAACTACCCTCAGCAGGCGTGTAACTTGTGTACTTATAACTTCTATGGCTACCCAGGGTTTTCAAACTCACCTGCTTGTTAGACTGGATTCTGATTTAATTGGTCTGGAGCAGAGCTTAGGATTGTTTTCACTTATTCCAAGTCATTTTAACAAGCAGTCAGTGTTGAAAACTACATTTTAAAACCACTCATTATGGTATTTATTATCATCATCACGAAATTAAAAGACACTGTTCCTTGGAAGAAAAGCTATGACAAACCTAGACAGCATAATAAAAAGCAGAGTCATCACTTTGCCAAAATGGTCCTTCTAGTCAAAGCTATGGTTTTTCCAGTGGTCATGTATGGATGTAAGAGTTGGACCATAAAGAAAGCTGAGCACTGAAGAATTGATGCTTTTGAACTGTGGTGTTGGAGAAGACTCTTGAGAGTCCCTTGGACTGCAAGGAGATCCAGCCAGTCTATCCTAAAGGAGATCAGTCCTGGGTGTTCATTGGAAGGAATGACGCTGAAGCTGAACCTCCAATACTTTGGCCACCTGATGCAAAGAACTGACTCATTGGAAAAGACTCTGATGCTGGGAAAGACTGAGGGCAGGAAGAGAAGGGGACGACAGAGGATGAAATGGTTTGATGGCATCACTGACTCTATGAACATGAATTTAACCAAACTCCAAAAGGTAGTGAAGGATAGGGAAGCCTGGTGTGCTGCAGTCGATGGGATCACAAAGAGTTGGGCACGACTTAGTAAACTGAACAACAACATCATTGTCGTTAGATCACTAACTATAAGGTAGTCGGGAACATTTATTGGGTATTTACTGTCTCCAGCATTATACTGAGTACTTTAGATATATTATCTGATAGTGACAGCATCAGTCCAGTTCTCACGCTCATTTTATAGACAGGGACCCAGAAAGGTTAAAGACGTTAAGAAGGGTTTTCCTGGTGGCTCGGTGGTGGAGAATCCACCTGCCAATGCAGGAGCCACAGGTTTGATCCTGGATCCAGGAAGATCCCACATGCCACAGAGCAACTAAGCCCACGCACAGCAACTACTGAGCCTGTGCTCTGGACCCCCGGAGCCACAACTCTGACCTCACGCGCAGCCACTTCTGAGGCCTGCGACCCCTAGAGCCGGTGCTCCACAACAAAGACGCCGCTGCAGGGAGAAGCCCGCACGCCTCAGCTCGAGAGCGGCCCCTGGTCCCCACGACTGGAGGAAAGCCATGCAGCAGCAGAGACCCGGCACAGCCAAAAATAAAAATAAATCAATTTATATTTTTAAAAAAGACATTAAGAAAATTGCCAAGGGACACAAAGTTAGGAGGGGTTCGATCAAGACTTCTGGGCTGACTCCAGAGCCGCGCGCGTCTGTTCTTGAGTCTGTACAGATTCAGAGCCAGTCAGCTTTGTCTTGTCCTCAGATAGTCTCAGTTCTTTAGAGAAATCGTAAACATTTTCGGATGAGTAATTGCCTGTCTTCGCTACAAAGAAATAAAACAGGTTGAACGTCTAAGGTTTGGAGGTGAGTCATGGTCTTAATAAATAATGAGGCATGACTATTATCCGAGTAAATTTAGCTTTCTCCTTTCTTCCAGTTTCGCAAGCTCGGACAGAAAGCTGTGCATTTAAAGGCCATCTCTCCATGCTATTTCCAAGTTTGTTTGCTTGACTATATGTGAAAATGAATGTTGCTCAGTCATGTCTGACTCTTTGTGACCCCATGGACTACACAGTCCATGGAATTCTCTAGGCCAGAATACTGGAGTGGGTAGCCTTTCCCTTCTCCAGGGGATCTTCCTGACCCAGGAATCGAACCAGGGTCTCCTGCACTGTAGGCGAATTCTTTACCAGCTGAGTTACTGGGGAAGCTTCTATAAATATGAAAGTGTGACTATTATTGACCTTGGAGAGTGGCTGTAGGACAAGTGACACTCTGTAAACCTTGCATCACACGGCGGTGCCACTTTACACCAGTCGTCGCCTGTTCTAGGCGACTGTTGCAGACTCTTGGGTTTCTTGTCTCTGGGGCTTGCTCTCCTCTCCCTGGAATCTTGTTCTGTCCTGGGGTTAGGGCTTCCACTCTGGGCCTTTCCATTTGCAACCTTCCAGACTCTTCCTCTATCCTTTAGATCTTTCTCCTCCTTTGTTATGAGCGCTCTTGATGCCTCTGGTTTTCTGAGTAAGAAACTCTGTCCCATTGCTCCCTGCCCCACTGGGGACATAGACACAGGTGGTCATTCAGCTTTAAGTCTGAGCCTGCCACCGTCTCTCCTGCAGGCAGATATGGACCTCATTGGCACGTGTGCTTCGGTCCCTGTGCCTAGGTTGCCCATCGCCCTGCTCAAACACCCTTCTTTCCCCTTTGTTTCCCTTCTAGATGCAGCTCATTATTGAAGGCTTTGTTTATGTCCCACTTTCTCCATGAATCTGATTGCTCTGGATTCCCACCAGTCATGTCTTTCACTGAAGCCCTCTTGCATTTAGTCAGGCCCATTCAGTTTAAATCTCAATTACCCTGTGTTTGCTTCCCATAAGCTACCCTGGCTCCTGGTGGCTCAGTGGTAAAGAATCTTCCTGCCAATTCAGGAGATCCAGGTTTGATCCCTGGGTTGGGAAGATCCTCTGGAGAAGGTAATGGCAACCCACTCTAGTATTCTTGCTGGGAAATCCCATGGACAGAGGAGCCTGGTGGGCTACAGTCCATGGGCTCTCAAAAGAGTCAAACATAACTTAGCGACTAAACAACAGCTCTGAGCCATGCAATAAACTCCCCATGGAGGCAGAAATGAAGCCTGAGCTGATATTCTCCTGGCCTCATCTGTGGGATGCCAACACACCACTGGAAGCTTTAAATACTTATGATCAGTTTCCATACCTGCAGTCATCATGATGGCTCACACAGATCAGAAAAGCAGGAAAATTTTGGTATACCCCAATAATACCCAAATAATGCTATCAGAACATTTAAAGAAATTTTCGTTAAAACTAGGATTAAAAATGACATGCTTTCCCCTCGTGGAGATCCAACCCAAATGATTTTCTTTGTGATTGCAGTGTTTTAAAAATATCTATTTGTTTGGCGGCTCCAGGTCTTAGTTGCATCATATGGAATCCTTGGTCTTTGTTGCAGCATGCAGGATCTTTTTAGTTGCCACGTGCAAGCTCTTATTTGCAGCGTGTGGGATCTAGTTCCCCAACCAGGGGTCAAACCCAGGACTTCTACACTGGGAGTGTGGCATCTTAACCACAGGACCACCAGGGAAGTCCCTATGATTACAGTATTTTAAACCATTAATAGGCTCTGTGATGGCAGCTTGTTTATCAGAAATGGAATCCATCCATGGGATCAGTGTGTGATTGGCTGGTGCTAAATGTAGCCAGAGGCACCCCACACCTGGTGGTCAAACCAAGGGTGTACATGATGTTGATAACACTGATGAAGAGTTTGTTGGCTGTTGATTTCTAACTGAGAGCTGATAAGAAATGGCTCGATTTACAACACATCCTGAGAAAATCAAAGCAGAGGCACTCGGAGCTTATTCAATTCCAGCGACTTCTCTTTCTCCCACAACAATACGGAGAATGAATACTGAGTTTCATGGGCGTGGCTGGAGTCAAATACTGTGATGTCCTCTCAACTTAGACTCTCTTGAGTGAGAATTTGTTCAAGAGGACTGAACAGCACATCTAGGGAAAAGTCCAGCTCTCCGTCCTGTTCATCCTGCTCTAGGCAATGCAGTGGATTTTTCACCTACATGGAAGGTCCTCAACACAGACTTTTCTAATGTCTGAATCTCAGCCTTATCTGGTTGCCAGACATTGGGCAGAAGAAAGCATGATGTGCTGCGGACAAGTCCAGGCCCTCGCCGCCCAAATGTTTCAGTTTCTTCCTCAGGGAGTGAGTCTTTGAAACTGATGTTGAGACTTTGAAATACTTGCTTGGTGGAGGATGGAGGGGGGCGCTCCTCTCACACTAGGAATAAGGCAGGGGTCACTCCCTGTGGCTTCAGGAGCAGGCAAGCCCCCTCCTCCTGAACTCCTGCCTTTTGCATCCTTGCATTATTTTCACCTTACTTCCTCCCTTTGACCTTTGTGTATTGAAGACATTCTGTTGCCCTGGTTCTGAGGATAATTTAGACATCAAAACTTGAGCGTGTATCTGACAATGACCTGATTCAGCATTTTATCATTACAACTCAAGTTGACATAATGTCTGTTTGGATTCTAACATCTAGGAAAAGCTAAGAAAACCACTTGGTTGGAAGCCCTTTGAAATGATCTAATTAGGCCAGAGTTGCGCTTTCTGCAAATGAAATGATGAGATCCTTCCAGAATTCCATAAACAGTTGCTTGAATCCTTATCTGATTGGCTTTCTGCTCATGCCAAGGGGAGTAATTTTCCTTGTGTAGAGATGAGTTGAAATTTAAATAAAAGTTATTTTAAAGGAAAATTAACAGGATGGGTACAATGGATTTATGAGCATTTAAAAATAATTTAAAATGTGTACACTTATAAAAAAGGAGATGCTTCACTTGTTCTTGGTAGACTGCCTTAGGACAGACATAAATGTTTGTGTCTTTGATTCAGTTAGTTCTGACAAGAGATGGGTTTTAGGTCTCTCTGGAAACTACAACAAAATTTTAGTACCTTTTTTTCAGGAAAAGGTCCTTAGCCTATAACATTCATTGGCTTCAGTGCCTGCCAACCTCTCTTTAGGCACAAAAACGTCTCAGACCCAGAGCTGTTTGGGCAGCAGACAGCGAACTCATAACTAATTACGATGCACCCGCCCCAGGAGACAGGAGTCTGCTCCCAACTGCGCGAACAAGAGTCAAAACCAAGCCCTTCAGTCTTGTGACTGCAGTGTCTGTTCCCTGCGCTGAAAACCTGTGTGTGTGTGTGTGTGTGTATGTGTGTGTGTACACGTGCACTCTCACGCACATGCATTTCTTTCCAGGTATGTAATTTGTTTAAATTAATTTGCTTTATGTTGTTGAAGGGTTTCCCTTGTAACTCAGTTGTTAAAGAATCTGCCTGCAGTGCAGGAGACCCGGGTTCGATCCCTGGGTGGAAAGATGCCCTGGAGAAGGAAATGGCAACCCACTCCAGTATTCTTGTCTGGAAAATCTCATGTACAGAGAAGCCTGGTGGTCTGCGATCCATGGGGTCGCAAAGAGTTGGCCATGACCGAGCAACTATTACAAATACACACACATGCTTTTGAAAGATAGCAGGCTCCCAGTCATAAAAAAGAAAGAAAGAAAGAAAGAAACCAGGTATATAAAGCAGGAAGGGGTTGAAAAAAAAAAAAGATGTAGATTTTAGCTGTTTTGGAAAAGCCAGAAAAGCAAGGAGGGGACAGCTCCTGTAGACCCTCTGCCCTGCTCCACAGCATCTCAGAGCCTGGGGGTCCTTTCACTTCACCCCCATGGAGCCAGGGAGTGATTAGAAGCGCTGGGCGTGCAGTCACTCAGCTGTGTCTGACTCTTTGCGACCCCATGGGCTGTAGCCCACCAGGCTCCTTTGTCCATGGGAGTCTCCAGGCAAGAATGCTGCAGTGGGTTGCACGCCCTCCTCCAGGGGTCTAGTACTGCTGGTGGTCCTTGCTACAGTCGGAGGCAGTGCTGCCGCCACCGCCTCCCTCCTCCTGCTCATCCTGCACCAGCGCCCCCTACTGGCAGAACCTAACCGGGCCCTGCTGGCCCAGGATTCTGAGAATGGTAGTTTGCACTCCCCCAACAGGGAATGCTGCAGTCCATGGGGTCGGACGCGACTGAGCGACTTCTCTTTCGCTTTTCACTTTCATGCATTGGAGAAGGAAATGGCAACCCATTCCAGTGTTCTTGCCTGGAGAATCCCGGGGACGGGGGAGCCTGGTGGGCTGCCATTGATGGGGTCGCACAGAGTCGGACATGACTAAAGCGACTTAGCAGCAGCAGCAGCAGCAACAGAGGATGAGATGGTCGGATCACCAACTCCATGGACACGAGTCTGAGCAGGTCTGGGAGTTGGTGATGGACGGGGAAGCCTAGCATGCTCCAGTCCTTGGGGTCGCAGAGTCGGACACAACTGAGCGACTGAACTGAGCTGAACATCTGTAATACAGAGCAGAGCAGAGAAGATGCTCCATATGTGATCCAGATGGTATCATAGTGCTTTAGAAATTAAGTTATCATAGCACATTAACCACTTAAACATTTCAATTAATTTTATTGTCATAGGAAATATGGAAAAAAACTTTTTTTTTTGTAGCTCCTCTTATGGGAGAGTTAAAAATGTCATCAATTTTATATTAAAGAATATTTTTTGTGTATTTAAAAAGTATTTAGGGGCATCTTAATTCACACAATTCAAAAGGAGCTAAATATGTTCATTAAAAGGCTTACTCTTGCTGGGCCTCGCTGAGTCATACTGGAGAAACATTCCTATATATACGGCTAATCCAGGAGTCTGAAGCTCAGCTGGAGAAAGCAGCTTCTACTGTCCAGGAGTTTATATTTGACATTGGCTGATATCAGCATATTTTCTGAGTCAGAATGTTTTCTCTGGCAGTTAAATCTGCTGTTTGATTTCTGAGATTTTACATACTTTAATTCTAGTTGCATTCTTTACGTGCTTAATTCCAATGAGAAACTATTTCAGATGAATAATCACCTGCAAGTTTACTTAAAATGAAATTGTTGTGCCTTGAAAAACCAGCACCTATATTAATGATAAATCCCTTTTAAGTTACAACTACTATGCATATATGTGTATTTTCTTACTTCTTTGGGGGCCTCCCTGGTGGCTCAGATGGTAAAGAATCCACCTGCAATGCAGGAGACCCGGGTTCAATCCCTGGGTTGGGAAGATCCCCTGGAAAAGGGAATGGCACTCCACTCCGATATTCTTGCCTGGAGAATTCCAGGGACAGAGGAGCCTGGTGGGTTATAGTCCATGTGGTCGCAAAGAGTCAGACATGAGAATCTTACTTCTTTAGTCTCCATAAATCTTTTCAGTGGCTCTGTGAAGTGGGCCAGCTACTACTGCCCTGAGTCTTCTTTTTCCCAGCTTCTTTTTTTTCCAGCCAAACTTAACCAGTTTAAGTGGTTAAAGTGCTATGATACCTTAGTTTCTAAAGCACTATGATGCCACCTGGACCACATATTGAACATCTTCTATGCATTGTTTGGTATTTCAGATGTTGGAGGGGTACAAGCTACAAATCTCAGCTTCCAGCTTCTTTTTTCCAGCTATATTAGTCAACAGGTCATACATTAGCTGTGGGACCAAGACAAGAATTCAGGTTCTATAAATAAATATCGCAGTTTGCTTATGAATATGTATCTATAAGACTACTCACAATTCTTATCCCAATAACATTAATTTTCATGTCACACTGCAGTCTAGAGCAGTGCTCTTCATGTTGGGGCAAGCATGCCATTTGCCCCAGGTGTGCAGAGATGGTCATGTGGTGGGGGGTCTGGAGTCTTCAAAAGGAATCAGCTTTCCGAGCCTAAGCTCACACATGTCCAAAATGGATGTCTGAGGCTATGTAGTCAATGAGGATAAAGATCTTTTCTTAATGTTCGTCCCCTACCTCTCTCCCGTCTTACTATGATGTACTGACCTGGGGTTTTAAAACCTGTGGGGAACCAGTGGGACAATTTGGAATACTGGTAACTAGGAAAGAAAGCAAATGAGCTGAATGATTTGATTGAACACCTTGTTATAGGCCTGGTGGTTTCCATTTCTTTTCTGACAGCAAGACTGTGGGAGTCTTAAATGGTGTGTTGGTTAACAGCAAAGTTAGAAATGATTTTATTGATGGATTGTTCTGTGAATCTTGGCATTGAAAAAGAAGCAATAAGAACGGGGTAACAATCCTGTAACAAAACTCTCTCCCTTCCCATTAATTTATTTATACAGATAAGTTTTCTTGGCATATACATTTGTAAAAATGAAAAATCAGGAATATAATTGATGTTGAGCCCTACCTCATTCTAGTAATAAACAACCTTCAACCACAGATTACATGAGCTAGCTGGAAAACCCCGAGCTTTCTTAACCTTATTCTAGAAATGGGGATGTGCATTTCCAACAAAATCTTACTCCTGATAGTACTTGTTTTTCAAGATTCATCTTATCTTATGTGTTTATATCATGTTCTAAAAGTAACTAGAATGTAACCCAATCAGAAAAGATTCTAATATTTAGAAACATTGTCTCAGGACAAAAGTTAATTAAATGCCAATTTCTATACATAATACAAGATTTTCCATATAAAATGTTAGGATATATCCATGTGTGAATGAAACTAAGAATTCAAAGAGGGAAAAGATTGGGGTCAAATTTTAGACTCTTGCAGAACTTGTTTTCGCTGGATGATGGTAGGTGTCACATGGCTACAGTACTCTACTGAGTACAGTTGGGAGAATGGTTTTAAAATGTCAGCATTTATAGTGTACTGAAAATTAAATCGATGGCAGATAGTGAAACTGATAAAGAAGACACATATCACTGTAAAAGCACCTATGTGATACACTTAAGAGTTTTTATTTAAGGAGCATGTGAGCAAAAATGTTTAAGGATACAGATCAGGTGTTTTGAGGAGGAGCATTGCCATGGGTCTCTAACGGGTTTTCTTTGTCTTCCCAGTTTGACCTCGTGTGTGTCAATGCTTGGATGCTGGATCTCACACAAGCCATCCTGAACCTGGGCTTCCTGGCCGGGGCGTTCACCTTGGGCTATGCAGCGGACAGGTAGGCGTGGGTAAGACAGCCACTTCACGTCTAGAAGATGATGTATACCTGCGCAGAGGGAGATGTTTCGTGTTAATGCTTTCTACGTTTGGAAAAGAGTCTTCATGCCCCCACTCATGATGCTGAACAGTCTTCCAGTTGAAAACTTTGCAAAAAGAGTTTTCCAAAAACCATGAAAAGAATTTTATCTCTTATTGAACATCCATCAGTATAAGCCAGTTAATGGCAGACACACTTATTCAAGACAGTCATTCTCTGTTCAAAATGTTTCAGACATTATTGTTGGGTATTGTATTCCCGTGTAACTACTCATTTATCTCAATTCTAACTATGAAAATGCTTGTGGTGCTTAGGAGAGAGACAGGAAAGCTCTGGCCCTTGGCCTTATGTGGCTTACTGTCTGACACTTGCTAGCATGTCTGTAGGTAGAATCAGAATTTCTCCTTGGCAGAAAGAAGCCAAAATGGTCACCCCAGCCCAGGAGGGTCTCTTACAGAGCTGCCGACATCAATTAATGAGTGAAGTCCAACAAAACGCCCCAAATCCTGTAGGCAGTTGGTCATTGTTTGAGCAGACCAGGACTTCAAAATGGGTGGAACCTTTGGTTTCTGCTCTTTCCTCTTCTTTTTCTCGAGCTGTCCCCCAGCCCTCCTCAACATGAGATGTCTCCCTAATCCTCTGGGCCTGGTGCTGTTCCCCCTCTCTTATCTGTGTCTTTCCTACTTTCTGCTTCCAGCCTTTTCGATTCATCTTCCCCTCCTTAATCCTCTCCCATCCCCCACGTCACTCTCTCTCCTAGGTGCTGCCATTGAGTTTGCGTTATAGGATTTCAATGTGTATTTCTTTCATTTTGTTGTTTCTCTTTCTAATTTAAACATTAGGTTTTGCTGCTGCGTGTTTCTCTTTTACAGTCAGTAAAGGTATCTTCAAACTACAGTAAATCAGCTACTGGGGGGAGGTGGGCTTTTCCTACTTGCATTCCAGGAGGGGCTGGGCACCTGACCTCAGAGATGACCTGGTGCTCCAGGGAGGAAGACAGAGTCTCGCATATTCCTTTGCCCTGCCCAAGGGCTGACCTTCTTTCAACTCCTTCAATCTCATAGTCTTGAAGGAAAGGACAAGAAACAGTGGAGTAGGTCACCTATCTGTAATGGGCTTCCCAGGTGGCTCAGTGATCCAGAATCTGCCTGCCAATGCAAGAGATGCAGGTTTGATCCCTGTTCAAGATCCCCTGAAGGAGGCAACCCACTCCAGTATTCTTGCTTGGTAAATCCCATGGACAGAGGAGCCTGGTGGGCTATAGTCCATGGAGTTTCAAAGAGTCAGACATGACTTAGTGACTGAGCAAGCAGACATCCAAATTCCTGGCCCATCCTAGGTACCTCTTATATTTATGGAAATATTATTCTATATCCAGGGCATTTCTAATCCAAGGTTTGAAAATGGTGCTTAAATGAAAAGCCAGTGCATACACTAACGGCAGATACCTGGATATTCGAAAGCAGGACTCTAGCTTCCTTTTCCCTGCCTCCCTTTCTGACCTGCAGTGTTCTTGCCTGGGAAATCCCTGGACAGAGGAGCCTGGCAGGCTACCGTCTGCAGGGTCACAAAAGAGTCACACACAACTTAGCAACTAAACAACAACATATCTTTGAGAGGACAGTAGGAAAGGCAGAGAGTGAATTTAAAACCCTAGGTAAACCGAGACCACTTTTATCTCCACTGTGAAGCAAGAAACTGTGTGAATTTGATGGAAATTTCTCCAGAAATTCACCCCAAGTTGCATGACTGGCTTATGGTTGAGCCAAGATGGAAGGCCAGGCCTCTTGGCCGTCATGACCATTTCCGCTTCTTTCTGTGCCTCTCTCTGACTCCACCCACAGAAATGCTAGGAAGCATCCCAGCTGCCACCAGGGAGATCGAATGGGAGAATGCGTTGTGGATGAGGACACGGAGAGATAGAGAAGCTTATCTCTTTTGGAAACTGCAGTCCCAAAGGATGCATTCTGTGCTTTAAATTTCATCATGTCATTTCAGAGGCGTATGTTTTTATTTGCCCTGGTTTTGCTATAAAGCAAAACGTAGCACTTTCCATAATCCTTGACATGGTGATCAGGAACTTCTAGGGGACAAAAGTTCTGCACTTGAAGTTCTTTTAACATCACTTACAATGACAGTCTTCTCATCGTGTCGGAAAAAACGTTTAAGGTAATCTCTTCCTCTCTGATTCTCCAAAAGGTACGGCCGAATAGTCATTTACTTGCTATCCTGTTTCGGTGTTGGCGTCACTGGTGTCGTGGTGGCGTTTGCTCCCAATTTCCCCGTGTTTGTGATCTTCCGCTTCCTACAAGGTGTGTTTGGAAAGGGGACATGGATGACCTGCTACGTGATCGGTAAGACCTGGCTTCGTCTCCTGGTCTGTTTGAGAATCAGGGTTTGGGGGTGAGAAGTGCCACTGCTCAGCCTTCGCCCAGCAAGTCTGGGGACGCTTCAATCCTACCGCAGTGGTTACTGCTGCAACATAGGAGGGTGAGAGACAAGCCGCTGAGTCTTTAGAAATTAAAATTCCCACCATTGTATTTGGTATATATTATGTATATATTTGAAAACCTAATATGAAATGTCACAAAAAGCTGGGGTGAACCACTTTCTGGCACTTTCTGGTCATACTGTTGTCACAGCTTGCTTGCTTTGCTTTCTTTTCTCTTTTTATCATTTATTTTTGGCTGCACTGGGTTTGCATTGCTGCGCACGGGCCCCTCTTGAGTTGCGGCGCACATCTTCTGTTCATGGTGCTTCTCTTGTTGCAGAGCGTGGGCTCCAGGGAGCTTGGGCTTCAGAAGTTGCAGCACGTGGACTCAGTAGTTCCAGCTCGTGGGTTGCAGGGCGCAGCTCAGAAGTTGTGGCGCCTGGACTTAGCTGATCCATGGCACGGGGGATCTTTCCAGATCAGGGATCGAATCAGTGTCCCCTGTATTGGCAGGCAGATTCTTAACCTCTGGACCACAAGGGAAGCCCTTGCTTTGCTTTCTCAGAGATTATTTCAGTAGTTCCTTGAAACATTTTAAAAGCATTTTCCATATATTTCTATGACACAGTGTGAGCTAACATTGCTGTGCTCTCAAACATTATTCCTTTGATTCTATTCCTTCCACACAACTGGAGCACTTTTTACCACCCAGGAGATACGACCTGAACATGAGAGCCCCATTTGTAAACCTTTGCTATCTTCTATACCCAGAAAGATGGGCTTCTGACTGTAAAGGGAAGAAAAACTTCTCTTTGTTCTTTGCTCCTGTTACTGGAGAAGGTCCTGGCTGTTCTCTTTCCAGTCGTGTCTGGGATGGGCACTTTCTCAGAGTCACAGTGGACTTGTGACCAGGGAAACGTGAAGCCTTTTCTTGGATTATCGCTCCAGACCTGTGGGCTTCCACTGTCTTCTGTTACTGCCGGACGATCCCTCCTTGGGGTGCCCACTTTGGGGATCTTTCAGATCTTTTTCGTGGGGCCCTACTGGTCGATGGCTGGCATAGGAGGGGTAACTGCTATGAAGTGTTTTTAAGGAAGCCTCAGTCTTGGTGAGCTTTCCTAGTTGTGCTCTTAGGACAGCAGTAAGGGAGCATACCCCAGGATGATCAGAATGGGATTAGGGGCAGATAGAAACCAATAGATTCCACGTGCAAAGCAGGAGCTGCAGGAGACGCGGGTTCAATCTCTGGACTGGGACGATCCCCTGGAGAAGGACATGGCAACCCACTTCAGTACTCTTGCCTGGGAAATCCCGTGCACTGAGGAGCCTGGTGGGCTACTGTCCATGGGGATGCAAAGAGTCAGACACGACTGCATGACTGAGCATGCTCTGGGTTTAACCAGAGGGCTTGGGAGCACAGTAAACACTGCACAGTATCCTGGTGATACTGACGGATGGATGTAACAGGTGTAATGTCTTTGTTTCTTTCTTTGTTTTAGAACTGATATTGAGCTTCCTTAACCTCTGTGTTTATTTTCCTTCAGTGACTGAAATAGTAGGTTCAAAGCAAAGAAGGATTGTGGGAATAGTGATTCAAATGTTCTTCACCCTTGGAATCATAATTCTTCCTGGAATTGCCTACTTTATCCCCAATTGGCAGGGGATCCAGCTAGCCATCACACTGCCCAACTTTCTGTTCCTCCTTTATTACTGGTAATTTGATTTTGGTCATTATCGAATTTATTCTTACTCAACAGACACTTAGAATGTGTGCTTCTAAACAAACATGGACATGAAGGCAATTACGGAGATGTCTAACATCTCCAGAAATGGGCTTTGAGAATTTCTAGAGAATTTTCAGAGGTTATTTATTGATTGATTTTTGACTAATTCTTATTATTAAATTATAAAATTCTGAAACACATTTAAAGTAGAGTATTAATTATATTTTATTATTTTGTAACATTTTTAGGAAAACTACAAGGCAACAGACTGTACCTGCCAGTATTTCAACATGCAATTTAAATGCAGTGAACAAGATTGTTTCTCTGTACAGTTTACTAAACAAATTAGTGTTACTCAGGAATTCTCAGGGGAATGAGAAAATGTTAAGAGCCTCAGAAAATTAAATTATCAGAAAATTATAGGTGTAGGCATTTGATTCTTGTTAGAGTGAACATATTTTAATTATTCCTCTAATTTAATTTTACTATATGAGCAAATCAGTTTACATAAATTAGGGTCTTAACCTTTTCCTAAATGCTCATTAAATCCCAGTTCTTTTCTTCTATGTAATTGAGGACGTGTATTCTAATATAGCTTTCTTGCAAGAGCAGTGTAATATTGATTTATTTTGTCATGAGCAACGATTCAGTTGTCAAGTAAGCATTTTTTCCCTTCCACTATAAGCTTGCAAAGGTAATCTACATTTCAGAGAGCTAATTCTAAGCTCTCAGAATCTTCTAAATATGTATCTAATTGTAAGATCAATTTTGAATGAAACTCAAGTCATAAACTTTTGAAATTCACAAGCATAACTCAAAAAAGACTTCTTCTCATTAGGGTTGTTCCTGAATCTCCCCGCTGGCTGATTACTCGGAAGAAAGGAGATAAAGCCTTAAAAATTCTGAGGAGCATTGCCAAATGCAATGGGAAATACCTCTCACCAAATTACTCAGAGGTAATTTTACATATTACTGTAACAAGTATTGTTAAAGTGTGTGAATTAATTTCTCATGCACATATTATCAAACATTTGACTAATCATTGATAGTTTGACTTAAAAAATAAAAACCTTGGGAGGAATGATAGAAGAAATTGAGAGTAATCATAGTGTTATAGCTGAAGTGAATTAGTCATTTAGTCCGTATTTTAAGTTATACCGAATTACTAGATCTCATAGTGATTAACCATGCATCCACCTTAATTGCACAAACTATACAGCTTTCCTCAACATTCAATTTTAATCTAAAGTTTTGTTTTTAAATTTAGTCTTGCAAATATTAGCTATGTCAAGCAGAGCTTGGACAAAGATGTAATGTTTCAGCCTTTAGACTACACATGCTAGGCAGTCTGCCCTCCCTCCCATCTTTCTGTCCATCCTTCCATCCTTCCTTCCCTCAGCAGAGATGTTTTGGGTTCCTCTGTATCACTGCACTGAGAGAAAAGTGAGGTGATGTATTAAAAGCTCATTCTTGGAAGATTCTCAATATGCTGTTGATATATATGGATAGATAGATTTGAAGTAATGCCTGAATAATGAGAGAGTCGCATCTAAAAAAAAGGATTTTGCTTTAGTTGCAAAGACTAAGTGGGTGCAGAATAACAGAGGGATTCCTATAAGAGAATATTTAAGAAGAATTTTTAATATTAATATTGCTAACATTGTTTTCTTTTGTAGCATCCAGTTTGTTTAGTTAGAAAAGTTCTGATAAAAGTGGGTTTTGTGGGTTTCATTGTCAGCTCCTTAGCTTTGTAGCTCCCTAGAGCCTGCCTGGTCAGGTATATTTGGATTTCTGCCTTCTTTCACTCTTACGTTAAGTGGCAAGCAGTGGGCTCTGTGTTTGCAAAGGTTTCAGCGGACCAGTTGTCACTGTTGGAAGCAGATTCATGATGAACTGGATTGGTCAAAAAGTTCACCTTACAGACAAACCCCAGTGAACTCGCTGGCCAACCCAATACCTTGAGGTTTGTTGCTTAGCTGCTCAGCCATGTCAGACTCTTTGAGACCTTACAGACTGTATCCCACCAGGCTCCTCTGTCCGTGGGATTTTCCAAGCAATAATACTGGAGTGGTTGCCATTTCCTTCTCCAGGGCATCTTCCTGACCCAGGGATCCACCTGTGTCTCCTGCATGGGCAGGTGGGTTCTCTACCACTGAGCCACCTGAGACACCTTGAGGTTTCCAGATCATAGAATAAATGGTAAAGAGAAAGCATGTCTGTTGACCATGAAGACTAGTCGATCCTTGTTATTGTTTGAGCACATTTCAGCTGTGCTTTTAGGGGGAAAGCCACCCCACTGCCTCTCAGCTTGTAGTGGTCACGCAAGCTGTCGGGCTCCACCGCTGGATCAAATGTACGGCACTTTGTGCTCAGTTTTAGGGGCCAAATGAGCATTTTTGCTATTCATGCAATGAGTACAATGAAGGAATTGCGCATCTCGGCCCAGAGTGTAAGGTCTAAAGCAAGGTTTTAAGAGTATAGAAAAATAGTATGTCCTCATGTCTTATGAAAGGATGCCACATTAACCAGTCACGTCACGTGTTATCATGAGTCTTTTCAAGAGGCCCAGGGATGGTTCACAAGAACAGCTGCTGTTCCACGTCCTATGAGTGTCCAGCCCAATGCTCACTGACTCGCTTTGAGTTCATGAGCAGGATAGCGATCATTTCAGCAGGGAGATGCTTAAAACGCGCTACATGGTTTTGATTGTGAAAGATCATGAACTGTGGGTTTGGTGACTTCCAAGACACTGGAACTCTAGTTTTTGCAGTTAGATGATTTCCATTTAAAAGTCAGATTTGAATTAAACTTCAGTTTCTCTGGGGAATTTACTCCAGCATCCTGGCTACCAATGTAGGCTTAGGATCCTAGTTACTGATCATGTTGGTTGATAAGCCTCTTTGGTCTTTTTAATCTGTAGGTTCACTTTTGTTTTTCTAGAAGGTTTGGGGGTGGAGAATGCTAGGGTTGAGATCTTAGTTTACAGACCAGAGACTGAACCCAAGTCCTCTGCCTTGGAAGGCAGATTCTTAACCGCTGGACCACAAGGGAAGTCCCTTGTTCTTTTCATATTGCTGAATTGGTTGCCTACATTCTCAAAAAGTAATCAATACATTGTGGATTATGGGTTTTTTAAGCCTGCTTATGACCTCCTGGATTTATACATACTGTGTATGTTCGGTCTTTTGTTTTTGTTATTATCCTTATTGATGCTCAAATCGTCCCTGTCTTTGGACAGATAAGGTCCATCCTTCTTGGTTCCTGAGTCTGTCTGCCGCACCTTTAGTAGTTTCTGAACGCTTCCTTGCTTGTTAGCATCATGAGATTTTCCAAGCTTGTCTTGTAAGCTCCAGTCTCATGGTCATAATCACCTGCTTGTCAAAGGGGGCTTCAATTTTTTAAACAAATATCTTCAAACTGATCCTGTCCATCTCCAACCATTAAAAATTTTACAACATAAGCCAGAAGGCAAAGTATTATCTTTAAAAAGAAAAGGAATTTTACATTTCAGTTTTAAATACCTTACTATAGCTGAATTCAGTCAAATTATAGGCCAAACCATCTTTTTTTTTTAACTTTCAGAGATCTTAATGTTTCCACAAAGCGTGATAATATGCAAAATGTCTCTTTCATTACTCAAGAATACTGGATAATAGTGCAGACATTTGATTTGAACTCCAACACCAGCATCAAAGCAGGATCCCATTATATTTTCTGAGTTGGGGAGAATGCTATCAGTTACTCACATTTTGGTGACTCAGATGATTGCTGTCCATGTCAATGTTAGGGTCACCTCGAAACCTTATGTTCACATAATCACTTCACACCTTCAGAAACATTTCATTGCTTTAGCTGGTATCCCCGCTCCATGGGTATAATACCATCAAGGCACCCATGCCCACTTTTCACAGAACCTCTCTTCTTCGGTAAATCCTGACCTTTGGAAGAAGTTATTACCGTGTAAATGACCCTATCCTCCAGTTCAGTTCAGTTCAGTCACTCAGTCGTGTCTGACTCTTTGCGACCCCATGAATCACAGCACGCCAGGCCTCCAAGACCTGTCCAATTCCCACCTCATCCTAGGGGTAGACATTCTAGGTTGCAGTGAGGCTAGAATGAATTAGAAAGAATCATCTGGGATGCAAAGCTAGCAGCTGTACCTTCCTGTCATCGCAAGAGCTTCAGCCACCTCCCAACCCTAGCCTATTCATCATTGACACCTGGTCTATTTGGGGCCTGAGAAGCAGAAGTGGGAGGGGACCAGTTCAGAGCAGAAGCTGTAAAGGCATCATGAGTTTCTGACCTCTCTCTTGCTCTTTCCATCTGCTGCAAGACCAGCACATCCCAAACTGGAGCTCTTCCTTCAGCGTGGGTCCAGAATGAGAAGAGCTACAAGGTGAAACAGCTGACCTAAGGCCGAGATATGGAATGTGGCCAAGAAATCATTGTTTACTCAGTAAAAACTGTTGTCGGCCAAGTGTGTCTCAGTATGCTACAGAGATTTGAGGGTGTTTGTTTCTGCCGTCAAAGCTAACTAATGTAGCTGATCATAAGAGTACTGGTTCAACCGCCAGAGTAGAGTTTGGTGATCCAATATATTTTTGGCTGTCTAAATGACACTGGATTGTAGTAGATTAGATTGCTGTTTGACATAGTAACATCTTCCCCCTCATTTCCGGTGAATGAAAGTACTTCCTGGTTCCACCGATGGTGGTCACAGCAATGTAACCTGCTTTGGTCTCAGATGGGTGGGGTGTACAGCCTGCCCTTCGATTTTGAGGGTTGGTCGTTCAGATTGCTTTGGTCAATAATAGGTGACCAGATGTGATGCAGTAGAGTCAGGAAACGTGCTTGCGTGCTTGGGCTTTGTCTCTGGGCTTCAGCCATCACTGTGAGAAGAACATCCAGGCTCTCCTTCTGAGCATGCAGAAGACTAAGGGACATTTGGCGGAAAGCTGCTCTAGCAAAGTCTCCCCAAACCGGGGTCAGCAATCTCCCAGGCAGCCCACAGATGAGTGAGCTCGATGAATGCTTATCATTTTATATCATGACACTTGTTACACAGCATCATCTATCAATAGTCAATAGACACCCTGATGAAATAGCCATTGTCACCTACTGACCTGGATTATACAATGACATCAGTAGTAACTCTGGCAGCACTTTTGGTTTCATTTTTTTTTTTTAAGGATTTAAAAAAAAATCCTATTCCTAAAGATCCCTCTCTTCCTCCCTCCTCCTCCTCTTGTTTCTTAGTGAGCTATGCTCATGGAAAATAGTAGGTTACAACTCTAGTTAACAAAGAGCTAATACTACAGAACTGAATATGTTGACATTTGTTGGCAATATTGTCATGCTTCTATTGACTCAAAAACCTATAAGGCTTGATTGTAATGTCCTTATCTTTATGCTGTGCCTATATAGTTCATTGCTCATAGCTAATCACAGCTTGTTGAAATGTAAGTATCAGATGTTACATTGATGCTCATCCATGTGGAAACACACTCATGGGCAGTTCCCATGGTGACATGTTTGGGTAACTTTAAGAACTGATACTTGAGCTTTCTGACCCCAAAAGGCCATCATCAGTATAAACAATCCCACTCTAATATATTTCCAAAATGGAATTTATTAAAACCTAATTAAAATGTGTCAGGCTAGTTTTTCAATTACCTTGGTTACGAGAGAGAGTTCCAACACTTAATAGCTGCCATATTGCCTACATTTTAATGAACCATCACAGCAGCATCAATATTGCTGCAGAGAGGGACTTTCCAGCTTTGGGAATGTCTGTTTCTGACATTTCCTTTCGAAAGGGGGTTTTTATAAACATAATTTTGGTTTTTCCAAAAGCGGAACCACACCATGATTCCAGCTGTCATGAAGCCCATGTGAGCTCTTTGATTTCATACAGAATAAATGGTTCCATTCTACCAGCAAAGCCATCATCCTTGACATGACACATTAAAATGATTACTGTAGTCATATATAGTGGAACTATAGGTAACTTTGTTCTGTAACCTTGTTCAGTATTTTCTAAGTCTCCTGTAAATGTGTTATACTTCCATAGTTTAAAAAATAAGAAAGAGAAAAAATTGATTACTGTAATATGATATTACCATGTTAGCATTACTTTAGAATATTCTTGAATGCATAGAAAATGTCAAAACACTTCATATACCAAAGTTAAAATGCACCTTTGATGCTGAGAATTAATTTAACCATGCCCTTACTTAAACATACCTTTGAAAATAGCCTGAGTTCTATAAATGGTGTATATTTTAATGGATTGTTCTAATTCATTCCCATGTCTTTAATGTTTTGAAAATAAGATATTACATAACATGGGGAAAATGTTTGTTGCAATTCTTAAAAAGCAATAAAAGCAGCACTGAAGGAATGTTGAGTCCAGAGTGAGTTCCTTTCCCAAGTTGAGTGATGAATCAGTAAATATCTTCCACTAAAGGAAACTGGACCTACAAATCTTCCAGGTCTGAGGACTCTCATTAATTGGTACAGATCTCTAGGGAGAATGTTCCAGAGCATCACATGGCTTTAATCGAACGAGAAATCCAAGTCACATATCCTCTGATGAATGAGATTTCCACCCTGGAGCGCGCAAGGCAGATTTTCAGCAGTGTTTTGTGTGAGGAATCCTAGGAGACAGGCCTCTCCCTTCCCTGACACTCACCCACCAGAGGCCCTCGTGAAACAACCAGGCTGTATGCTTCTTGCTCTGAAGGCTTGAGAAGTATAATGTACATCAGAACTGGGAGAGAAAAGCACTCAGCATCAGAGTCATATAAATATCAATACATGTGTGTGCTCAGTTGTTCAGTCGTGTCCAACTGTTTGCAACCCTATGGACTGTAGCCCACTAGGCTCCTCTGTCCATGCAATTTCCCAGGCAAGAATACTGGAGTGGGTTGCCATTTCCCTCTCCAGGGGATCTTCTCAAGCCAGGGATCAAGCCCACGTCTCTTGCATCTCCTGCATTAGCAGGCAGATTCTTTACCACTGTGCCACTTGGGAAGATACCCAGACAAAAATACAAATATATATCAATATATATGTGCAGACAGGGACATCAGTCAGTCCCAGTGTCTGAGGACATCTTTCTAACAAGTACTGAGATCTGCAGGAGCCAGGACAACTAATGGACTCAGATGGTGACCAGTAGGGTGCTCAATTGTCCTTGAGTGTCCAGGATCGGGAGATCTATAGGAAACTGAAGTTTCACAGCTAAACTCAGAGACAGTCTCAAGCAAACAGGGTGAGTTGCTCACCCTGTTACTAGGCTGGCCTTCCCAGCTGTGCCCAGAGGTGGATGCCAAAGGTCTTCAGTTTCTGGCTTCACCGTCTCTCCCAGCCCACCATGGACCCTGATGCCTACAAGAAGACACGGGATGCCTGGCCTGTCTAGAGAATGGGACCTAGGATTTCCCGGTGTCAGATGCAAGCTGCGGGGCACCCACCTTCCGCCAGGTGCCTACGGGCTTTCGCTTTCTTCCTCAATCCCTAGTTTCCTTTTATTTATTTTTTTTTCTTTTACCTTATTTTACTTTACAATACTGTATTGGTTTTGCCATACATTAACTTGAATCTAGGTTCCTTTTAAAAAACTAATTTTTCCAGCCTTGATTTGAAGGTCCGACATGAAGTGATATTCCTTCAAAAAAACACCTGCACACACACCTTACTGGTTGACATGCAGAACGCAGTACATATTTCACATATACAACTCAGTCCCCGGTTTCTTCTCTAGTTCTTCATCTGGACTTGAACTGTAGCTTGTTCCACTGAGACCCTGATCCCCGTTTACTTTCTTTTGAAAGTAGGATCGCTGCTTGTGTCTTTACTCATCCATCCATTGTCTGGGAGTCAGACGCCAGCCCTCCTGATCACTGGCCCCCCCTGCCCTTTCTAGAGACGGCAGTGGCTGAGCACCTGTTCTCCAGGTGGGTCCCACACGGGACAGCCGTGCCAGAGACCCAAGTGTCCCCCTCCAGCCACTGGCCTCTCCACCTGGAGGAACGTTCTAGATCCAGACACAGAACCAGAGCACTTCTGTTCACCTGGTCCACTCTCCCTAAAGCTGAAATTTCAGCAAACTCTCCAGGCAAAATGATGCAGATCACAACACTAGACGGAGAGTTCCAGGCTTTACATCACGACAGAGTCACGTCAGCTCCTCATTCATTAGTTATGTAATCTGGGAACCAGGGACCCCTCCCTTTTTCCTTCTCAAAAGCTGATCCTTGCCCTTGGAAACGATAGTCCTTGTCTTCCAGCCCCAGCAGCCCTGTGGTAACACAGAGAAGCATTTGCCTTTTCCTGGCGTAGCCCAGGCCCTGGTGGCATCACAAACAAAATTAATTAAAATACAAAATGAAATGAATAAGCCACACAGGCTTCTTTTATTCTGTTCGTATTGCTTGCTCTTTTTTGTGAGAATTGTGAAAATGCCTAATTCAATTACTTTCATTCTGGGTCTTTCTCTCTCTGATCGAATAGAGAGTGAGTGTGCGTCTGTTCCTGCTCTTTTGAACACTTGCCAGGAGAGTGGTCCTCTAATACTGTCTTTGAAATCTTCACATTCTGTCTGTGTGCGAGAGAGGAAGATGGCAGCTTTTTCAAGTGTTTTGTTCCTGTGCCATTTGGCCCACCCCTATGTTTTTGGCAAAATCAGTCTCTGCAATCCAAATTACTGTGCTTCCCTACTGGGAATAAATGAGAAAATCTTAGCTCTTTGTGAAAGTGTTCCTTGCTGTGGAGGCCGTGATGGGCACAGCTTCCAGAACCCTGCATGCCCACTCCCTGGCAGGAATTTCTGGGTGTTACTCTTCATCCAGAGCTGCTGTTACCATGACAGCTGCTGGTTCTCCAACCCACCAGGAAAACTGCCTTTCTTCAAGAACTAACCCTAAGAAGAGCAGTGCAGGCTGAGTGAAATCATTCAAATTCTCCAGGGCTCGGTTGATTGTGGGTGCACACAGATTGTTGGTGTGCACAGACATGCTTCTTTGATGTAGATAACCATGAGAATATTGTGCTAAATCCTAAGGGAGAAAACACACTGGGATCTATTTGTTTTAATCCCTAGAGGTCCCCTTCAGGTAGGTGGTATAAAAGGTATCAGGTGCTAGGTTTTTAAGGGCTAAATCTTCCCTTCCCTGAATAAAATAAAAAGTAATATCCAGATGGATATTTTTACTTTTTACTTTGGCTACCTGATGGGAAGAGCCAACTCAGTGGAAAAGACCCTGACGCTGGGAAAGACTGAAGGCAAAAGACAGATGGTTGGATGGTATCACTGACTCAAAGAACATGAGTTTGAGCACACTCTGGAAGATAGTGGAGGACAGAGGAGCCTGGCATGCTGCAGTCCTTGGGGTCACAAAGAGTTGGACACAACTTAGCGACTGAACAACAACATCAACAAAAACAGGCAGCTGGATGAAGAACATCCAGATTGTGTTGGCATAGCAATGCTTCTTCATGTGGGTACAGATACAGAAGAGACAAAGCCCATGCAGTCTGGAGATGGCTGTATTTCTTGGTTTAGAACAAATAATATGGATCTCTGCTGTCTTCATTTTTCTTTGAATCTGGTGCTGTTGGAGGGAAGGAAGTATAATTTCATGTACAAAAAGAGGACCTGATTGAGAGCAAGCCTTCCTTCTCCAAATAGTGGATGTATGTTTCTTAAGGTGGCTGAATAAAGGATGCTTTAAAGAGTGAATATGTCCTTATATCCTTCCCAGGAAAAGAACTTAGGGAATGTTGGTGGAAATGGCCTGAACCAAGGACACTTTTATGCTGGAAGAGTATATCTTTGTTACCATCCCTAGGAATATATTTGCTACTTGGAAGAAAAGCAATGACGACTCTAGACAGTGTATTAAAAAGCAGAGTTGTCACTTTGCCAACAAAGGTCTGTCTAGTCAAAGCTATGATTTTTTTCAGTAGTCATGTATGGATGTGACAGTTGGACCATAAAGAAGGCTGAGCGCCAAAGAATTGATGCTTTCGAATTGTGCTGGAAATGACTCTTGACAGTCTCTTGGACAGCAAGGAGATCAAACCAGACAATCCTAAAGGAAATCAACACTCAATATTCACTGGAAGGATGGATGCTGAAGCTGAAGCTCTAATACTTTGGCCACCTGATGCAAAGAACTGACTCCTTAGAAAAGACCCTGATGTTGGGAAAGACTGAAGGCAGGAGGAGAAGGAGATGACAGGGGATGAGATGGTTGGATGGCATCACTGACTCAAGGAACATGAGTTTGAGCAAACTCCAGGAGATGGTGAAGGTCAGGGAAGCCTGGAGTGCTGCAGTTCATGGGGTTGCAAAGAGTTAGACGCAACTTAACAAATGAAAAACAACAACAACAAAGGACTGAACCTGGAGGGTGACTAGAGAGGAGCAGTCTTGCTAACACACCCCTGCCTCCCAGCAGATGTGATCTCAGCCCAGAGCTAATGGAAGAATTCTGTGGCAGTCTGCCCAGTGGGCCACTGATTCTTGGGGACCATCAAGTTACTGCCAAAGCCCCAAAACCCTTTACAACCAAGTCTTGTCTGTAGAAGGAATGTATACATCTTGGATCAGTTCAGTTCAGTTCAGTCACTCAGTTGTGTCCGACTCTTTGCAACCTCATGGACTGCAGCACTCCAGGCTTCTCTGTCCATCACCAACTTCTGGAGCTTGCTTAAACTCATGTCCTTCAAGTCGGTGATGCCATCCAACCATCTCATCCTCTGTCATCCCCTTCTCCTCCTGCCTTCAATCTTTCCCAGCATCAGAGTCTTTTCCAATGAGTCAGCTCTTTGCATCAAGTGGCCAAAGTATTGGAGCTTCAGCTTCAGCATCAGTCTTTCCAATGAATATTGAGTGTTGATTTCCTTTAGGATTGTCTGGTTTGATCTCCTTGCTGTCCAAGGGACTCTCAAGAGTCTTCTCTAACACTGCAAATGGAAAGCATCAATTCTTTGGTGCTCAGCTTTCTTTATGGTCCAACTCTCACATCCATTCATGACTACTGGAAAAACCATAGCTTAGATTAGTTGGACTTTTGTTGGTAAAGTAATGTCTCTGCTTTTTAGTATGCTGTCTAGGTTTGTCATAGCTTTCCTTCTAAGGAGCAAGTATCTTTTAATTTCATGGCTGGAGTTACCATCTGAAGTGATTTTGGAGCCCAAGAAAATAAAGTCTCTCACTGATTCCATTGTTTCCCCATCTATTTGCCGTGAAGTGATGGGACCAGATGCAATGATCTTAGTTTTTTGAATGTTGACTTTTAAGGCAGTTTTTCCTTTTCACTCTTCTCTTTCCCTTTCATCAAGAGGCTCTTTAGCTCCTCTTTGCTTTCCGCCATAAGGGTGATGTCATCAGCTTATCTGAGGTTATTGATATTTCTCCTGGCAATCTTTATTCCAGCTTGTGCTTCATCAGTCCAACATTTCACATGATGTACTCTGTATAAGTTATAAAACATCTACTTCTGCTTCATTGCCTATGCTAAAGCCTTTGACTGTATGAATCACAACAAACTGGAAAATTCTTCAAGAAATGGGAATACCAGACCCCCTTACCTGCCTCCTGAGAAATCTGAATGCAGGTCAGGAAGCAGCAGTTAGAACCAGACATGGAACAACAGACTGGTTCCAAATTGGGAAAGGAGTACGTCAAGACTGTATATTGTAACCCTGCTTATTTAACTTATATGCAGAGTACATCTTGTATAAATATGTACTATTTTCTTGGATGAAAACAAAATCTGTTGTGATGGATACTGACTAACGAATTGAAAAGCATTATTAAATTCATAGTAAATCTGTGTTATGTTGAATTCTCAGTGAACAGAAGTAAAACCACAGTTGCTTCCCTGGTGGCTCAGATGGTAAGTAATCTTCTTGCAATGCAAGAGACACAGGTTTGATTCCTGGGTCAGGAAGATCCCCTCGAGAAGGAAATGGCAACCTATTCCAGTATTCTTGCAGAGAATTCCATGGACAGAGGAGTCTGGCAGGCTATAGTCAATGGGGTCTCAAAGAGTCGGACATGACTGTGCAACTAACGCTTTTTCACTTTCCTATCATTTGGGCAACCATTAAATTCTTTGACGTTAACCAGAAGTTCTCATACTCAATTAGGATGAGTATCACTGATCAGGAAGCAGAAATAGCATTAGTTTCCATCTGTTGAACAATTGTTTCCTGAGCTCTCAGAGTTCAAGTTGTATGCAGTTCTCAGGAAAACCCTCACTCCACAGAAACTTGATAAACAATACCCTTAATTAAAAAAAAAAAAAAACTTCCTAGATTCATTCACTTTTTTTATTCAGACCCACTTTTCTATATCCTGCTCTTTCACTGACATTAAGCACGAGTTCCACTTGTGCCGTTGCAAGGGTTGAGCAACTTGGTTGGTGTATGCTGTTGTACCGTTTCTCAAAGGTGAATCCTTGTTTTCTTTCCTGTTTATGTATCTGAGCCCACACACTACTAACAGTTTAGATCTTGAGACTGAAAAAAGTTTATTGAGATGAATGCTCAATATGATTATTTCTATGCCACCAAATACAATAGAGATTAAGTATTTGCTGTGTGTGTTGATCACTAGTGGAGTGTCCAGGCTTAAATTCTTCCCTTTGAATCCTGGCGTGGACAAATTTCACTAAAGACAATTCAAGTATCCACTCTGTGATTCATAACCGTGAACATGCTGTGTTTATACAGGCTGATCTAAAATTAGTGGGGAACAGACTTTGATGACAACTGAGTGAAACATGGGCTCCAGCTCATGAGGTATTTCTCGCCACAGTTCTGTAAACTGTATGGCACACTTGGTTGTCTAAAAACAACCTGCCTCTAAAGTTCACGTCGATCATTATCTATCGCAGTGAAAATGTCTCCCCTTCCCTCTCTGGCAACCGTAACTTAGGTCTCTGTATCTGCGGATCTGTTTCTGTTTGTAAATAAGTTCATGGGTATCACTTTTTTAAGCTTCTGCATGTAAGTGATGATATATTTGTCTTTCTCTCTCTGACTTATTTCACTCAGTATCACAATCTCTAAGTCCCTCCATGTTGCCACAAATGGCATTTTTTTCCATCTGTTCTATGGCTGAGTAGTATTCCACTGTGTATATGTCCCACATCTGTTTTATCCTTTCATCCGTCGACGGACATTTAGGTTCTCTCCATGATCTTGGCCGTTTGTGAACAGTGCTGCAGTTAAGATGGGGGTGCATGTATCTTTTTAATTATAGTTCTGTCTGGACGTTTGCCCAGGAGTCAGTAACGCCAGCTTGCCTTCTGTGTGTGCCCACTGAGTGTCCCCCACACACATCTGGTACTCTCCTATTTTCTCGCTTTGGCCAGCCTCTGGGGTGTTTTAGGTTGCACGTCTCTGGTTACCGGTGAGGCTCAGCTCACTTCATGCTTTGCTATTTGTGTTTCCCCTCTGTGGAAGGCCTCGCCGTATCCTGGCCCATGTATATTGAGTTTTCTGGGATGTTTAGACTTAATGGATTGGATTGTCCCCTTCAATTTATAGGATCAACTTTTCATTCTCAGTTTTACCCTGTTGTTGGTTTTAGGCATTGCAAGTGTCTTCCCCTCACTGTTTTAGTTACCCATTAACTTTGCCTGGTTTTTTTTTCCCATTGAACAAAAATTCTTGAATCCTTAAATGTTTGACACGATCAGAACAGCATATTTTTGCTTATTGATTGTTTTCTGGGTTTTGTTTAAGAAACCGTCTGCACCCAAAGGCCACAGACATTCTCCTATTAGCTTACGGCTCTAACTGCCACACTCAGACGTGAGTTCATTGGCCCCGTATCCCCACTGCCTCCGTGAAGTAGGGATCCACCTTTATTGGTCTCAACACTGAGTACCAGTTAATAAGCAGATGTGTCATTTACTTTTTGTGTCATATATTTATTTATTAATTTTTGGTTATGCTGGGTCTTAAGCCCGTATAGACGCGGGCTTTCTCTAGTTGCAGTGAGCAGGGGCTACGCTTCATTGAGGAATACAGGGTTGTGACCTTGTCATAAGGTTCTCACTCTTTAATCCAGGCTCTCCTAGCAGCTGCTGCCTGCACCGGTGCAGAAAAGGGGAAGTTCTTGAGGGTCCTTTTTCAGCAAGTAAATGCTTACAAGTCCTTGGCAGATTTGAGGAGCGTGATCAATCATGTAGGCCAATCGCTGTAATCCTATCCCACCCCTGTAATGGGCTGGGGAAGGAGGAAGGGAACCCCAAATATTTGATAAGCAGGACTTCTGAGATGAGTACCACCACAGATCTCTTTTAAAAGAAAAAAAAAAAAAATGAGTGAGAATACAGAATTCAGAGGACTTCCTTGATGGTCCAGAGGATAAGATGTCATGCTCCCAATGCAGGGACCCAGGGTTCCATCCCAGGTCAGGAAGCTAGGTCCCACACGCTGCAACCAAAGGTTCAAATGCTGCAATAAAGATCAAAGATCTTGCATGCCTCTACTAAGACCTGGCACAGCCAAATAAGTAAATAAAAAGAAATTTTAAAAATTTTTTTAATTTTAAAAAAGGATACAGAATTCAGTTTGAGAAACACTAACTTAGGAAGATAAGTGCATTTGAATTCAAATGATTACTATAAAGTAGATTTTATATATAGTGTCTTTATAAATGGCAGAAAAATTTGGTCAAAGTATAAACACAATTTCAAAAGTTCTGATGGAAAAATGCAATAGGAACTGTGATGACCCATTTCCCAGTCAAAGAAATCCCAGCTTTTTGGCATTCTGAGAGCAGAAAGTACACGGTATCCAGGGGACTGACCCTCTAGGAGCACACGCTACATAGAGGGTGAGCAGGGACAGCCCAGTCCATCCTAAAGGAAATCATCCCTGAAGATTCATTAGAAGGACTGATGTTGACGCTGAAACTCCAATCCTTTGGCTACTTGACGCAAAGAGTCGACTCACCGGAAAAGACCCTGAAGCTGGGAAAGATTGAAGGCGGGAGGAGAAGGGGACGACAGAGGATGAGATGGTTGGATGGCATCACCGACTGCATGGACATGAGTCTGAGCAAGCTCTGGGAGTTGGTGATGGACAGGGAGGCCTGGCATGCTGCAGTCCATGGGGTTGCAGAGAGTCGGACACGACCAAGCAACTGAACTGAACTGAAGGGCAGCCAGGCCTCTCCTCAGGCATGGTCAGATCAGTGCAAGGATTCAGACAAAATGCCCTGAGAAGATGCCTGTGGACCTGGAGGATGGGGAACACTGGAGAGGGCGCCAGGACCACTGCTGCTGAGAGGCTGGTGAGAGCTGGACGGAGGAAAGGTGGAGAGGGGCCCAGCCCCGAGAGGAAGACCCGCAGGGACACAGGAGGCAGGTGAGCCCACCCGAGGCACTCTGAGAACACTGTCCTTGACTTCCCCCCTCACCATGGCTGAGAGCACTGGTGTGACGGAGCTGATGATGCCCTGGCTGTCATTAGCCTACATGGGAAAGGCCACCAACCCAGAGACCGATGGGGAGTGCCCTATGCCAATGGTCCCCAAACCCTGGACCATGAACCGGCTGCACAGCAAGAGGTGAGTAGAGGGTGAGTGAGTGAAGCTTCATCTATATTTACCACCAGAGCTCAGGAAACAAGCTCAGGGCTGCCACTGATCCCGCATTATGGTCAGCTGTTTAATCATTTCATTATATATCACAGCGTAGTAATAATAGATTGATCACATGGATCACAGCCTCGTCTAACTCAATGAAATGATGAGCCATGCTGTGCAGAGCCACCCAAGGCAGACAGGTCATGGTGGAGAGTTCTGACAAAACATGGTCCACTGCAGAAGGGAGTCGCAAACCACTTCAGGATTCTCGCCTTGCTGTGACCAGTATGAAAAGGCAAAAAGATATGGCACTGAAGGATGGACTCCCCCAGTCGGTAGGTGCCCAATATGCTACTGGAGATGAGTGGAGAAATAACTCCAGAAAGAATGAAGGGTGCCCAGGTGTGGCTGTGACTGGTGATGGAAGTGAAGCCTGATGCTGTAAAGAGCAATATTGCATAGGAACCTGGAATGTTAGGCCCATGAATCAAAGCAAATTGGAAGTGGTCAAACAGGACATGGCAAGAGTGAACGTCGACATTCTAGGAATCAGCGAACTAAAATGGACTGGAATGGGTGAATTTAACTCAGATGACCATTATATCTACTAACTGTGGGCAGGAATCCCTCAGAAAAAATGAAGTAGCCATCATGGTCAACAAAAGAGTCTGAAATGCACTACTTGGATGCAATCTCAAAATCAACAGAATGATCTCTGTTCATTTCCAAGGCAAACCACTCAATATCACAGTAATCCAAGTCTATGCTCCATCCACTAATGCTGAAGAAGATGAAGTTGAATGGTTTTATGATGACCTACAAGATCTTCTAGAATTAACACCAAAAAAAAAAAAGAAAGAAAGAAAGAAAGATGTCCTTTTCATCATAGGGGACTGGAATGCAAAAGTAGGAAGTCAAGAGATACCTGGAGTAACAGGCAAATTTGGCCTTGAAGTATAAAATGAAGCAGGGCAAAGGCTAACAGAGTTTTGCCAAGAGAATGCACTGGTCATAGCAAACTTGCTCTTCCAGCAACACAAGAGATGACTCTATGCATGGACATCACCAGGCAGTCCACTGGAATCAGGTTGATTGTATTCTTTGCAGGCAAAGATGGAGAAGCTCTATACAGTCAGCAAAAACAAGACCGGGAGCTGACTGTGGCTCAGGTCATGAACTCCTTATTGCCAAATTCAGACTTAAATTGAAGAAAGTAGGGAAAACTACTAGACCATTCAGGTATGACCTAAACCAAATCCCTTATGATTATACAGTGAAAGTGAAAAATAGATTCAGGGGATTAGATCTGATAGACAGAGTTCCTGAAGAACTATGGGTGGAGGTTCTTAACATGAGGTAAAAATGGGTGGCAAGAATACACTGAAGAACTATACAAAAAAGATCTTAATGACCCAGATAACCACAATGGTGTGATCACTCACCTAGAGCCACACATCCTGGAATGCTAAGTCAAGTGGGCCTTAGGAAACATCACTACAAACAAAGCTAGTGGAGGTGATGGAATTCCAGTTGAGCTATTTCAAATTCTAAAAGATGATGCTCTGAAAGTGCTGCACTCAATATGCCAGCAACTTTGGAAAACCCAGCAGTAGCCACAGAACTGGAAAAAGTCAGTTTTCATTCCAATCCCAAAGAAAGACAATGCCAAAGAATGTCCAAACTACTGCACAATTGCACTCATCTCACATACTAGTAAAATGATGCTCAGAATTCTCCAAGCCAGGCTTCAACAGTATGTAAACCAAGAACTTCCAGATGTTCAAGCTGGATTTAGAAAAGACAGAGGAATCAGAGATCAAATTTCCAACATCCTTTGGATCATAGAAAAAGCAGGGAGAATTCCAGAAAAACATCTACTTTTGCTTCCTTGACTACACCAAAGCCTTTGACTGTGTGGATCACAATAAACTGTGGAAAATTCTTCAAGAGATGGGAATACCAGACCACCTGACCTGCTTCCTGAAAAATCTGTATGCAGGTCAAGAAGCAGCAGTTAAAACCAGACATGGAACAATGGGCTGGTTTCAAATTGAAAAAGGAGTACGTCAAGGCTGTATATCGTCACCCTGCTTATTTAACTTGTATGCAGAGTACATCATGAGAAATGCTGGTATGGATGAAGCACAAGCTGGAATCAAGATTGCCAGGAGAAATAGCAATAACCTCAGATATGCTGAAGACACCATCCTTATTGCAGAAAGCAAAGAGGAACTAAAGAGCCTCTTGATGAAAGTGAAAGAGAAGAGTGAAAAAGCTGGCTTAAAATTCAACATTCAGAAAACAAAGATCATGGCATCTGGTCCCATCACTTCATGGAAAATTGATGGGGAAACAATGGAAACAGTGAGAGACTTTATTTTCTTGGGCTCCAAAATCACTGCAGATGGTGATTGCAGCCATGAAATTAAAAGACATTGCTCCTTGAAAGAAAAGCTATGACCAACCTAGACGGCACATTACTTTGCCAACAAAGATCTGTCTAGTCAAAGCTATGGTTTTTCCAGTAGTCATGTGTAGATGTGAGAGTTGGATCATAAAGAAAGCTGAGCACCAAAGAATTAATGCTTTTGAACTGTGGTGTTGGAGAGGACTCTTGAGAGTCCCTTGGACTAGAAGGAGATGAAACCAGTCAATCTTAAAGGATATTAGTCCCGAATATTCATTCAAAGGACTGATGCTGAAGCTGAAACTCCAGTACTTTGGCCAACTGATGTGAAGAACTGATTCATTGGAAAAGATCCTGATGCTGGGAAAGATTGAAGGCAGGAGGAGAAGGGGATGACAGAGGATGAGATGGTTGGATGGCATCACCGACTGAATAGACATGAGTTTGAGCAAGCTCTGGGAGCTGATGATGGACAGGGAATCCTGGCGTGCTGCAATCCATGAGGTTGCAAAGAGTCGGACACAACTGAGTTACTGAACTGAACTGAATAACAATAGAAATAAAGTGCACCATAAATGTAATGTGCTTGAATCATCCTGATGCACCCGTCCTGATCTGGGGAAAAATTGTTTTCCATTAAACAAGCCCCTGGTGAGGAAAATGTTGGGGACTGCTACCCTATGGTTTAGTTCATGGCAGAAAGATACCTGCTAGGAATCCTACTGGGCAAAGTTGCAATCTTGCTGGGATCCTGCAAACACCTGAAGCCCTGGAAAAGCTAGAGCTGGGTGTATGTGAGAGCTAAAGGAGCCTAGGGGAAAATATCCCTCAGCTGCTGCTACTGCTAAGTCACTTCAGTCGTGTCCGACTCTGTGGGACCCCAGAGATGGCAGCCCACCAGGCTCCCCCGTCCCTGGGACTCTCCAGGCAAGAACACTGAAGTGGGTTGCCATTTCCTTCTCCATCCCTCAGCTAGTGGGGGAAAAGGCCATCATGTGAATTTATAGTCTGTTGTTACATGTTCTTTTTAAAATAGTTTCTGAAGCATTCAGAAACCTGAAAAGAAATGATGATAAGAATGTGAATGGGTGAAGTATGTGGTTTGGCTTTTATTTGTGACATAACAGGTGATTTGTTTTATTTCACTGTAGCTTCTCTTCTTTGGAATAATCATTGGCTAACTAGTGACTTATAGATACTCAATTTGCCAATTTAGAACTAAAAATTTGTGTATCTAGACCTGCTTCTATGGTTTAAGACACTGGACATTCTTTTTTTTAATATATAATTCTTTGGAGGGGTTATTGAGATAAAACTGACATAATGTTAGTTTTAGGTATAATAATGAGTATACCTAAACATAATAATTCAATATTTGTGTGTATTGCAAGTTGATCACCACAATAAGTCTAGTTAACATCTATCAACATGCGTATGTTGTAATTTTTTTCTTGTGATGAGAGCTTCTAAGATTTGTTTATGTAACCACTTTCAAATATGCAGTTAAGTATAATTAACTATAGTCATCAGGCTGTATATCATAACTGCTTGATTTTGGGGGGGGGACTTTCTTTATCATTTGATGTTTAGAAGTTTTCTTTTTCAGCAACAATCAGTGACATTTATCGGTGCCATTGGGAAGATCAATGATGTGTTTAATCCCATTCACTCACATCAGATTCTGGTGTGGCCCCAAGTTCTGAGTCTTTGTGATCATTGTTGTTTAGTCACTAAGCTGTGCCTAACTCTTTGCCATGCACCAGGCTCCCCGGTCCTTCACTATTTCCCGGAGTTCGCTCAAATTTATGTCCATTGAGTCAGTGATGGACAGATGGTCTCATCTTCTGCCGCCCCCCTCTCTCCTTTTGCTTTCGATCTTTCCCGGCATCAGGGTCTTTTCCAAAGAGTCAGCTCTTTGCATCAAGTGGCCAAAGTAATGGAGCTTAAGGTTAGAGTCTTAAAATATATTTTTATTTGTTTATTTGGGCTGGGCTGGGTCTTCATTGCTGGGAGGGCTTTTCTCCAGTTGCGGCAAGTGGAGGCTCCTCTCTGTTGCCGTGCCCGGGCTTCTGGTTGGTGTGACTTCTCTTGTTGCAGAGCATGGGCTCTAGCATGCTCCGGCTTCATAGCTGCGGTGTGTGGGCTCAGTAGTTGCAGCTCCCAGGCTCTGCGGCTCAGGCTCAATAGTTGTAGCTCATGGGCTTCGTTGCTCTGTGGCACGTGGGACCTTCTCAGATCAGGGACTGAACCTGTGTCTCCTGCGTCGGCAGGCAGGTTCTGTACCACTGAGCCACCAGGAAAACCCAAAGTAAGAGTTTTAGAACTGAGAATGCAAGCTCTTTTTTCTCCCCTCTATCATTTACTTAATTTTTTTAAAAAAATTTTATTTGTTTCACTTGACAACATTGTATTGGTTTTGCCATAAATTGACACGAATCCGCCATGGGTGTACATGTGTTCCCCAAAACCTTCCCTCCCTTCGAACCCTCACAGATTTGTTTTTAAGAAATGAAGAAGTGTTCCACCATGTGACCTGCAGCTGCCACGCATCAACCTTTGCTGATATTAAGGCTGCACTTTGGATCCCAGGGAACCTTTAGAAAGATGCACTTTTTGCTGTTCCAGGCAGCAAGCCCAGTCATGGGGGGATAGAGTGGAGGGGTAGAACTCTCTTAGGCCAGATGGAAATGCTCAGAATAATATCTCTGCTACAGAGAGCATCCTCACCAAAGAACTGGCTGAGCCTGAGGTCAGGGGCCACCAGCCGTGTACGGCCATGGAGCCCTGAAGTGTGGCTGGTCTGAACAGGGACATGATGTCAGAGTGAGCTGCACAGTGGATTACAAAGATTTAGTCTGACATAAAGCACATGAACAGAGAAGGCAATGGCACCCCACTCGAGTACTCTTGCCTGGAAAATCCCATGGATGGAGGAGCCTGGAAGGCTACAGACCATGGGGTCGCTGAGGGTTGGACACGACTGAACGACTTCACTTTCACTTTTCACTTTCATGCATTGGAGAAGGAAATGGCAACCCACTCCAGTGTTCTTGCCTGGAGAATCCCAGGGGCAGGGGAGCCTGGTGGGCTGCCATCTATGGGGTCACACAGAGTCGAACATGACTGAAGCAACTTAGCAGCAAAGCACATGGAGAGCTGACTCATTTGAAAAGACCCTGATGCTGGGAAAGACTGAGGGCAGGAGGAGAAGAGGATGACAAAGGATGAGATGGTTGGATGGCATCACCAACTCGATGGACATGAGTCTGTGTAAACTCCGAAAGTTGGTGATGGACAGGGAGGCCTGGCGTGCTGCAGTCCATGGGGTGGCAGAGTTGGACACGACTGAGTGACTGAACTGAACTGAAAGCACATGAACAATTTCCTCAGTAATTTCACGTTGATCGCCTGTTGAAATGATTGTACAGGGGATAGACTGGATTAAATGCAATATATTCTTAAGATTAATTTTGCCTGTTTCTTCTTACATTTTTGATGCTAATATTAGAAAATTTAAAGTGACATGGGTGACACTATGTTTTTACTAGACAAAGCTGGTCTAGGTGCTTGGAATTTGTTTTTAACTACTTTGTGTGCATGCTGCTGCTGCTACTGCTGCTAAGTCACTTCAGTCGTGTCCGACTCTGTGCGACCCCATAGACGGCAGCCCACCAGGCTCCCCCGTCCCTGGGATTCTCAAGGCAAGAACACTGGAGTGGGTTGCCATTTCCTTCTCCAATGCATGAAAGTGAAAAGTGAAAGTGAAGTCGTTCAGTCGTGTCCGACTCCTAGCGACCCCATGGACTGCAGCCTACCAGGCTCCTCCATCCATGGGATTTTCCAGGCAAGAGTACTGGAGTGGGCTAAATTGCGCTAAATTGCTTCAGTTGTGGCTGACTCTTTGTGACTTCATGGACTGTGGCCTGCCAGGCTCATCTGTCTATGGGATTCTCCAGGCAAGAGTACTGGAGTGGGATGCCCTGCCCTTCTCCAGGGGATCTTCCCAACGGGGGTCATACCCACATCTCTTATGTCTCCTTCATTGGCAGGCAGGCTCTCTAACACTGAGCCGTCAGGAAATCCCATTAACTACTTTCAATTCAGTTCAGTTCAGTCGCTCAGTCGTGTCCAATTCTTTGTGACCCCGTGGACTGCAGCATGCCAGGCTAAATATGGATCTTGCTCATTTGCTGCTATGTATGATTCTATTGAATGGCTATACTACAATTTATTCAGAGACATTCAGCTCATTTTTTATTTTTCATATTATAAATGATAGAGCAGTGAACCTATAGTGCCCGATCCCTTGGCAAGAACTGATCTAAAGTAAATGCCTACAACCAGACTGTCAGGACCATCAGTTCAGTTCAGTCACTCAGTCGTGTCCGACTCTTTGCCACCCCATGGACTGCAGCACACCAGGCCTCCTTGTCCATCACAACTCCCGGAGCTTACTCAAACTCATGTCCATCACATCAGAGATACCATCCAACCATCTCATCCTCTGTCATCCCCTTCTCCTCCTGCCCTCAATCTTTCCCAGCATCAGGGTCTTTTCAAATGAATCAGCTCTTCGCATCACGTGGCCAAAGTATTGGAGTTTCAGCTTCAACATCAGTCCTTCTGATGAACATCCAGGACTGATCTCCTTTAGGATGGAGTGGTTGGATCTCCTTGCAGTCCAAGGGACTCTCAAGAGTCTTCTCCAACACCACAGTTCAAAATCATCAATTCTTCGGTGCTCAGCTTTCTTTATAGTCCAACTCTCACATCCATACATGACTACTGGAAAATTAACTACTTTAATACACATCAAATAAGCATCAAATATTCCTGATCAATTTAATTATGAACTTTGCTTTATCATATGAATTGTCATGGTGAATATCTTCTCTATGACCTTTTTTTTAAGGGAAGTTTTTTAAGCTTTGTGTTTATTTATTGAGGCTGTTCTGAGTCCTCGTTGCTGCACAGGCTTTCTCTGGATGCGGTGTGGGGACTCCACTGTGCTGGCCTCCGTTGTTGCAGAGAACAGGCTCCAGGCACGCAGGCTGCAGTAGCTGCGGCTCATGGGCGCAGTAGCTGCCGTTCCTGGGCTCTACAGTGCAGGCTCAGTAGTCATGCCGCTTGGGGCTACTTGCTCACGGCACATGGGATCTTCCCACACCAGGGACTGAAACCATGTCTCCTGCATTGGCAGGCAGACTCCACCCCTGAGCCACCAGGGAAGCCCTCTCCTCTCATGTAAAAGTATACTGAGGTTTTATAAAATTCCCAGAGTGCTGTGGGCAATTCGGCAAATTCTCTTTTACGCATGCCAGGCAACCTTGCTGCCACCTAGCAGCTGGCCAGGGTTCAGTGATGTTAAACACCTATTCCTGGACCTGCTGGCTGTAGCCTCCACCTGACTGAAGGGGACGACTGTGAGGAGGTGGGCCGGGGGACACAGCACACTCTGCACCCCCTCCCGGCCTCACCCAAGCCCCTCAGCTCCTGGGGCTTCTCTGAAAGACCTATAGGGTGATCAGCTTAGAGGGTGACTTCCAAATCAGTGAACCCCAAATCCTCAAGTGCTATTTTGCTCACACAGACTTCTTACAAAACATTTCTAGAGAACAGAGCCTGTGGGGAATTTGTGATGACGCAAAGTTGGCATTAGATTCAAGAAGTGATAAATTCCCCTGCTCATCAGTGGCTTCACTTTTCCTTGCGACATATGACAACTGTTAAAAAGTCCACCCACTGAGATCCACCAGGTGAAATTGCAAGGCTGGAAATGCAACCACTCGACACTGTCCCCTCCCCTGCCTGCGCCAGACCCTGCTGCTCAGCTGGGTTCTTCCCCCTCAACCTGGGGGGCTCACATTCCTTCCCGGCCAGTAGGAATAATACTAGGAGGCAGTAGGTGAGGCAGGACTTCAGGGACCACCTGGGCGTCTCACATGAGTCTCCTGAGAGGCTGTTAAAATGCAGATTCTGGGGCTTCCCTGGAGACTCAGTGGTAAAGAATCCACCTGCCAATGAAGGAGACAGTTCAGTCTCTGATCTGGGAAGGTCCTGCCTGCCGTGGGGTACCTAAACCTGAGCACCCCAACTACTGAGCCTGTGCTCTGGAGCCCAGGAGCTGCAGCTAATGAAGCCTGCATGGCCCAGAGCCCATCCTCTGCAGCAAGAGAGGCCACCACGATGAGAAGCTCACGCACCCAGCTACCGAGGAGCACCCACTCACCACAGCTAGAGAAGAGCCTCTGCGGCAGTCAAGACCCAGCACAGCCTACAATGAACAATCACAAATCTCCTCTTTAAAGAGAAAATGCAGACTCTGACTTCTTCATCCAAGGGGAGGTGAAGTCGCTCAGTCATGTCCAACTCTGTGCGACCCCATGGATTATAGCCTACCAGCTTCCTCTATCCATGGGATTTTCCAGGCAAGAGTACCGGAGTGGGTTGCCATTTCCTTCTCCAGGAGATCTTCTCTACTCAGGGACTGAACATGGATCTCCCGCATTGTAAGCAGAGGCTTTACCATCTGAGCCACTAGGGAAGTCCAAGGTAGAGCATCTTTAACAAGTTCCCTGGCCAAAACGCTGTGGCTTCACGGACCACACTTTGAGTAGGAAGGTTCTCCAAGCATCTGTTGCTCTGTGTACATTCTTGAAAACTTACCCTGCCTTAAGGCCTCAGAGATCACCAATGCCAGATGAACTTTAAATATGCCTGGTAAACATAAGAAAATCTAATAATAAAAGAAATCTATTCCTTTTTTGCAGAAGGCACAATGACAGTTGTCTTTACAAAAAGAGTACCTTTAAAAAGAATCTCCCTAACTTGTGCATTGTAGTAGAAACTACAGTTTACTAAAGGAAAATATTTTTTTAATGCCAACTGAATTATCATCTGGAAGCAGAGTATCTCCAAAAAGTTATAAAAATAATATTAATACAGAGTAGATTGTCTCCATTTTTGAGCACTCACTGGTACCAGGTGTGTATATTGCTGACCTTAGACAAAATAAACAGCAATTATTATTTAGTAAAGATGAGTTTATTTGGGAATAGCAGAGGCATTACAAATCGCGACATATGAGCTAAGGAGAACCATAGTCCAGTCTGAGGATACAAAGGGAAGTTTAGCTATTATTAGGTTCTGGGAAGAAATTGGGAGAGTTGTTTTGAACAAAAGTTCATTGGAGGAGAATGAAAGTTTGGGGTTATTTAAATAATGTGCTGGTAAAAAAAAATGTTCTAAAATAAAACATCTCTAGCCTGATCCTGGCTGTTTATCTCTTAAATTTTTTTTTGTTGAAGTATAGTTGATTTACACTGTCACACTAGTTTCAGATGGACAGAAAAGTGACTCAGTTTTGCATATACATACATCTATTTTTCAGACTCTTCTCCCTCAAATATTATTAAAATATATTGAGTTTAGTTCCCGGTGCTATACTGAGATCATTGTTGCTTATTTTATATATAATAATGTGTATATGTTATTTCTAAACTCCTAATTTATCCCTCCCACCCTTTCCCCTTTGGTAACTGTAAGTTTGTTTCTTGCCCAGAAACCAATCCCTTGTCAGGAGAACTCTGAACACCATATTTATAATAGATTGTTATTTATAGTGTCTTTCTCTTCCTTGGCAATTTAAATTAAAATGTCAACTTCAAGAAATGTTTCAGAAGGGCACCAGAATGAATTATAAATAGAACCTGATTAATCAAAAAAAGATGAATAAAGTATGCTTTTAACACAGGGTACATTGTTGTTGATGTAAAGCAAAAGTCTTGGCAGAATTAAAAGACAGTTGAGAACCAAATAGAACAAATAGCCATCAGTTTAGTAAATGAATATCAGGAAACCAACCTGTCCAGTTTACCTGTGAGCAGCCCCTTTTTCAACGAGTGGCATTACTAGGCAACAAGGATCCAAACAGACAGATGTTTCCAAGAGCATTTCCCATCTTCCTTTGCTCCAAATGAGAGCAGGCAGACACCGCTTAGATGGATAAATGTATGAAAAACACTAAAGCCAAGTTAGATACTCAACATAACATACTGTATGGTTCCACTTACATGAAATTCTAGAAAGGCAAACTAATGACAGAAAGCAGATGAGGGTTTACCAGGGGCTGAACATCAGGGGGAGAGAACTGATTGCAAAGAGACAGGAGGAAACTTTTGGGGGTGGTAGAAATATCCCACATCATGATGGCAGTGGTGATTATGTGACTTGACGCATTTGTCAAAATTTCATGAAATGTAGCTTAAAGTTGCTAAATCCTACTGGATGTAAATTATATTTCAATACAACAAAATTTAAAGTCCATCTATCTATAATAATCTAATATAGCATTTCTATTCTTTTACATCTAAGACTATGAAAACACTTTGGAGATAGAAAATAAACATGATTTCATTTCAAAATACAAAGCTAGAAGTTGTTGTAAAAGGGTAGACGCTGAACCAGTCACTGCACACGGGTTGCCAAGACTTTCCTGGATGAATTCCATCCAAGATATGGCTTTTAGTCTCCCGAGGTCTTTGGACACCCAGAAAGTGGGTCATCTTTCAGAATATCTGCGTCACTGTGGACAGTGTGTTAGTAAATCAAAGACCAGCTGGATTTGTTCTCAAATTGGCAAAATACTTGCTTGGAAGCACTATTAATCCTTTCATTTACTGAATGGGGAAAATTGGTCTTGATTACCTTTAGTTATTATCAGCGCTGCATATTCTTTTGGTGTAGGATATATATTAGGCGTTAAACATGTGCTTTGGAAAAGCAGAGATCATGTGACTGCTTGATTCTAAATATGAAAAGTGTGAAATTAAGACTAATACTAAATATTCTTACAGAGTAAATTGGAGTAGTGAAGCAATTATTTTCACTCTTTAATCCAAAGTTATTTTGCCTAAAATATTCTGTTATTACGCAAAAGTATTGTTCTGGACTAAATTTTTGAGATAAATTCTGCTTTTGGCAACAAATAACAGAAAACCAATCTAAATGGGCTTCAGACAGTAAGCACAGTTCCACGCTCCTGGATCTGGAATTCTAGACTTAAAACAGCATCCAAGTTTGTTTAAACATGCGGATCACAATAAACTGTGGAAAATTCTTAAAGAGATGGGAATACCAGACCACCTGACCTGCCTCCTGAGAAATCTGTATGCAGGTCAAGAACCAACAGTTAGAACTGGACATGGAACAACAGTCTAGTTCCAAATCAGGAAAGGAGTAAATCAAGGCTGTATATTGTAACCCTGCTTATTTAACTTACATGCAGGGTACATCATGTGAAATTCCGGGCTGGATGAAGCAGAAGCTGGAATCAAGATTGCTGAGAGAAATATCAATAACCTCAGATATGCAAATGACACCAACCCTTATGGCAGAAATTGAAGAAGTAAAGAGCTTCTTGATGAAAGTGAAAGAGGAGAGTGAAAAAATTGGCTTAAAGCTCAACATTCAGAAAACAAAGATCATGGCATCTGGTCCCATCACTTCATGGCAAATAGATGGGGAAATAGTGGTTGACTTTATTTTGGGGGGCTCCCAAATCACTGCAGATGGTGACTGCAGCCATGAAATTAAAAGAAACTTACTCCTTGGAAGGAAAGTTATGACCAACCTAGACAGCATATTAAAAAGCAGAGACATTACTTTGCCAACAAAGTTCTGTCTGTCTAGTCAAGGCTATGGTTTTTCCAGTGGTCATGTATGGATGTGAGAGTTGGACTATAAAGAAAGTTGAGCACCGAAGAATTGGTGCTTTTGAACTGTGGTGTTGGAGAAGACTCTTGAGAGTCCTTTGGACTGCAAGGAGATGCAACCAGTCCATTCTAAAGGAGATCAGTCCCGGGTGTTCATCAGAAGGACTGATGTTGAAGCTGAAACTCCAATACTTTGGCCACCTGATGTTCATTGGAACTGACTCATTGGAAAAGACCCTGATGCTGGGAAAGATTGAAGGTAGGAGGAGAAGGGGACGACAGAGGATGAGCTGGCTGGATGGCATCACCGACTCAATGGATGAGTTTGAGTAAACTCCGGGAGTTGGTGATGGACAAGGAGGCCTGGCATGCTGTGGTCCATGGAGTTGCAAAAAGTCAGACATGACTGAGCGACTGAACTGAACTGACTGAACTGAATAAATCGTTGTGAATACTGCTGTCAAAAAGGAAACTTGTCCCCCTCTGTACTCTGGGTGATCGTGGTGCCCATGTGCAGATGGGCAATGCTGTCAGGAACTTCCTGGAGAGAAGAGAACAGTCTGACATAAACACGACCCCAAGTCTGAGTTGTGGAAAAAATCCTAAGTGCAACGAAAAGAACTGCTGGAATAAGTCATCCATCCAAGGAGGAAAGCTGCCCTCATATAAAGAGTGGTTTTAATCTGTAATTTAAAGATCCTCAAAATCTAAATCATTTTCATCAAGGCCACCTTTTCCATAAAATTGTGTTTTAACTAAGGATTAGATTTTTGGTCATAATGTCCTTCTCTAAAATTATATAGAAGATACCGTAAACCACAGAGAAGCTTTCTAGAATAAAAAGGTTTAGTATGTTCAGTAGAGCAGTGAGACGATGAAGAACAGAAGCTGTCATCAACTGCCTGGACTTCACATCCTAGCTTAGCCACCCTTCTTCTATTGAATCCTTGTGTGCTAAGCCTTGTTTTACTTATTTATACAATAAACCCTGAAGAGTACTAACTTTAGAGAGTCTTGATGAGAATTAAATGCAATATTTCATGCTTCATTTCAATTCATCAATTCATTAGCCCAGAATCTAAGAAATATTACATACTTCGTAGGTGTTTTAGCCATTTTAATATGGGCAATATATAGAAACTAATTGTGAAAAATATTTTGATAACCAACCGTGTAAAAATATACAGTTTTCCCCTGGTATCTGTGGAATATTGGTTCAAAGAGCCTCTGCAGATACCAAAATCCTCAGATGCTCAAGACCCTTGTACAGAATGGGTCTCAGCTGATGCTCTGTATCCCCAAGTTCTGCATCCATGGGTTCAATCAATCACAGGCCCCACTATTGGTTGAATCCACAGAGGCAGAACCTGTGGATATGAAGAGCCAACTGTATTGTTGGGACATACTAAATTCTTTTGCTTCTGGTATTCCTGATTTGTTTTTGGAACACCAGAAGTGAGGGTAGGGGGTCTTAGAATTTCGAAGATTAGCTCAGGGAACATTTTAATAAGGATTGCATTAGTTATAGTACAGGTCAACTTGCTGCTGTAACAGAGATCTCCAAAAATACAGTGACAAAAAAGAGAAAAGTGTCTTTTTCTATTACATGCCCATGCAGAGGTGAGTAGCCCAGCCCTGAAGGTAGCTCTGCCCCATGGTCACCCAGGACCCAGGTTCCATTATCTCATTTCTCCATTATCACCTGCAATAGGTTGTATAATCGAAGCCATTTCACCAGTGTCTTCTTCCTCCATCCCACAGGAAGGGGGAACCTGTGAATGAAGAGCAAACCATTTCCTTTTAAAGGATGGGACCCAGAACTTGTACACACGGCTTCTACTCCCACATCGTTGCTGAGATCTTGGTCACTGGACCACCCACAACTGAAAGAGAGGCTAGAAAATACGACTTTAACTAGGCAGCCAGGAGCCTAACTAAAATTCTGTGGGTTCTATTATCCAAATGAGGGTGGAAAGAATGCATGGTTGAATCAATTAGCAGTCTTCCATTAGTGTTGCTATGGAAACTACTATTGTTTCGTTGATCCTAGGATACTGTTAATTTGGAGACATATCATCATTTTATGTACCGTTCAGTAGAAAAGGCATGCTATTGAAGCTGTGGCTCATTACTTTCTTATCAGCTGAGTTACAGGACACACCCTAATTTCGAGATTTTGAAGTGTGAAAACTTCGTACCTTGTTATAGAAGAAATACAAGCTTTCCTGGTGGCTCAGTGGTGAAGAATCTGCCTGCAGTGATGGAGAGGCAGGTTTGATTACTGGGCTGGGAAGATCCCTTAGAGAAGGAAATGGCAACCCACTCCAATATTCTTGCCTGGGAAATTCCATGGACAGAGGAGCCTACTGGACGGGGTCCACGGGGTCACAAAAGAGTCGAACACGACTTGGTGACTAAACAACAATGATAGAAGAAATACAGTGTCAGAAAGACTTAGGAAAATAAAACGATCTAAAGACATTCATTTTGCAGTCTTCTTTTCGTGTGTGTGACTTTCCTCAGAGCAAGCATAGGCAACAGATGTCAAGATTTGGTTGATCCATTGAGTGTAATGTTTAGAACAGGTGATTGACAAGGTACTATCCATGAGAATTTAAGTCAAATTCCAACACAGAGGCTTGGGGAAAATTTGCCAAGCTTTCCACTCAGTCTGGAACAGATCTGGAGTTGGGTAAACAGACAATGAGGGTCCTGTTTTCACTAACCAGGGTTCTCACTTAGCAGAAGGACAAAGACCAAGGGCTATACTCAGCACAGAGTTATGGCCAAGGCACTGGACTTCCTGTTTCAACATTCAGTCATCACCCAAATATTGGTTGGACACCAGCCACTTTGCTTGGTGCTACAATACAGTCTCTGCCCCTCTGAGAACTCCAGAGCTCATGCAGGGAGAAGAATACGTAGACCTGTAAAGGCATGCAATTGTGTAGAGCCTGGCACAGTATTTCATAGACGTCTAGCAAGTGGAGGCGCAGAGTGGAGATCATCAGTTCTACCCGAGGCTAGGGAAGACCTGCAGAACTAGGGAGGGTGAGAGTTCCTCAGGCAGAGTAACACTGTGCAAGTGCACGGAAGTGTGACACAGCGGTCGCTGCAGCTCTCTTCAGCACCCAGGATGAGAAGCAGAGGGGACTTTGCTGGCATTCCAGTGGTTAAGGCTTCATGCTTCCACTGCAGGCGGTGTGGGTTCAATCCCTGGTCAAGGTACTTAAGATCCAACATGCCGCTTCATGCAGCCAAAAAAGGAAGAAGAATTTTAAAAGCTCAGTAATCAAGATAAATACTATTCTAGTACAATATTTAAATACACAAAACTTAATGCAAAAAAAAAAATTGTAAAAAAAAGACCAGAAGCAGTGGGTATGTTCAGCTGTTTCCTTTTTAGTACTTTACTCATAGGAGGCAAAGAGCAATGTTTGTTTAATTGAATTAGAGACAGACCAACTTCTTGAATGGCCAAATAAGGATGAGCTGAATTTTCCTGTTATCAAAAAGATGCTGGAAAGAAACAAAAGGACACCGTTGATGCCAGCCTTGCTCTAGAGCTTACCATGACTTTAGCTTATTGGTTAGCATAAGATTTGAGGAGTTACTAGATAAAGGAGCTTGTTTAGAGCCTGCCTTCACCATCTTTATGCTTGTTTTCTCCAATTTAACAATGCACAAATGTAGTTTACTTTAGAACACACCTTTTATCTTTGTTTATTCCAAGCATGTAGTACTGCTGATTCTCAGCACAGCAAGCACACCTTTGAGAATCTGACCTAGGACAAAGGCTAGAGAACCAAACTTTTTGCACTCAGGTGCTAAGATGTCATAATGAAAGACCCTGATTGGTTCAGTGAGATCGTTCGGTAACTTTGAATCTGGTCAATGACGAATCTATAATATGCAGATGTCTCTTGCTGTGTATTCCTACTGACAATCTGCTTCTCTTGTCTAGATCACTGTTACGGATGAGGAAGTTAGTAACCCATCCTTTGTAGACCTGGTGAGAACTCCCCAAATGAGGAAGTGCACACTTATACTTATGTTTGCTTGGTAAGTTTGATTTGTGATGGATTCAAAAGCTTGTGTCAAATTCACAACGCCGCCCTCCCTCCAGACCAAGTGGAAGTTCTCTCTCACTTGTTCTCTGTTGTCTTTTGATGTTACTCCAGGTTCACAAGTGCTGTGGTTTATCAAGGACTCGTCATGCGCCTGGGAATTATAGGAGGCAACCTCTATATCGACTTTTTCATCTCGGGAGTTGTGGAGCTGCCAGGAGCCCTCTTGATCTTACTAACTATTGAGCGTTTCGGTCGGCGCCTACCCTTTGCAGCAAGCAATGTCGTGGCAGGGGTGGCGTGCCTTGTCACTGCGTTCTTACCAGAAGGTAACTGTCCCTCAAGTCTGCTTGGCAGTCAAGATCTTGAAAAAAAATCTTAAAATAATCAAGAACGGGGGACTTCTCATCTTCAGCAAATGTCCCCTAGCATCAACATCATAGTGCCAGGCTCACTCTTGTGATGTCTCTCCGTTTCTGCCAAATCAGCATAACAACTGTGAGTGCAGAAGATTGATGCTATAGATTTTTCCATTTTCCCCAGTTTTAGGGTCATTTGTGGATGAAATAGATGTGTAAAACCTAGATTGTTGTCATAGTTTACTTTTTAAAAAAATTTTAATTGAAATTTATTTTATGTACAATATTGCATAGGTTACAGATGTACAGTATGATGATTCATGATATATAAAGGTTGTATTCCATTTATAGTTATTATAAAGTACTGGCTATATTCTCCATATGGTACAATAGATTCTTGTAGCTTACTGTATACCTAATAGTGTGTACCTCTTAGTCCCTTACCCTGACATTACCCCCCCTTTCCCTCTCCTCAGTGGTAACCACTAGTTTGTTCTCTGTATCTGTGAGTTTGCTTTTTTTGGTTGTTATATTCACTAGTTTGTTGTAATTTTTTAGATTCCACATATAGGTGATATCTTATAGTATGTGTCTTTCTATGTCTGACTTATTTCACTTAGCATAATGCCCTCCAAGTCTATCCATGTTGCTGCAAATGGCAAATTACACTCTTTTTATGGCTGAGTAGTATTCCATATATATATATATATATATATATATATATATATAAAGGATATATATATTTATTTATATATATATCCTTTATATATATAAAAAGTTATGAGGCTTCCCTCATAACTCAGTTGGTAAAGAATGTGCCTGCAATGTAGGAGACCACATCTTCTTTATCCATTCATTCTGCTGATGGCCACTTAGGGTGCTTCTTAGTTGTTGCAGAAATGCTGCTGTAACACTGGGGTTTTCCAGTTAGTGGCTTTGGTTTTTTTCTCATATATGTACCCAGGAATGGAATTAATGTAGTTTGCTTTTGGTCACCTTTATCTGACTTAAGTTTGTGATATCATTGACCCTGTTTCACATTTCTTCCGTATCACTGCTGCTGCTGCTAAGTCACTTCAGTTGTGTCCGACTTTGTGCAACCCCATAAACGGCAGCCCATCAGGCTCCCCGGTCCCTGGGATTCTCCAGGCAAGAACAGTGGAGTGGGTTGCCATTTCCCTCTCCAATGCATGAAAGTGAAAAGTGAAAATGAAGTCACTCAGTCGTGTCCGACTCTTAGCGACCCCATGGACTGCAGCCAACCAGGCTCCTCCATCCATGGGATTGTCCAGGCAAGAGTACTGGAGTGGGGTGCCATTGCCTTCTCCGTCTGTATCACTAATTCCCTGCAAAACACGAAGGTTACAAAGGGAAGAAAAACACATTTCTTGACTTGGAGAGGTTGACAACCTAGTGAAGAATATGGACAAAGTAGAGCACGGTTCTCAGAAGTATGAACCACCTGTGCTGGTTTAGGAACCCAACATTCTTCGTTATCACAGAAATATCCTGGAACCTTCTTTGTTATCGCAGGACTATCCTGGAAAGGAGGCTGAGAGATCATCCCTGTCCAGCAGTGATAGCCTCACAGTCAGGCCAAGAGCTTGGGTATGGTCTTGTGAGCTTCGGGTGGTGGAGAAGTGCCTCCAAGTGACTGCAGCGGTTGGGACAATGGCAATGGGGAGGGAGAGATGCTGCGAGCAGGGATCAAGGTGGTGGCATTCGGGCCTGCATGGGAGATGGTGATTTCAGGGACATTTCAGAGTTAAACTGGGGAGGGGAGGGCTTGGTGACTGCTGTGCGATACAGGGGTTGTGGGTAACTCCACGTGCATGGCTAACCCACCGCCAATTATCCCTGTCCCGGAACACAGTGGGGCCTGGACGGTGGAAGCCTTTCAAACTCCCAGGGAATGTGTGTTTTAGATCAAGTTCATTATTTCCACATTCCAGGAGGTGTGGGGGGTGGGAGGGTTGCTGGGACAGCTGGAGCCTCTTGTAGTACTTTATGTCAGCACAAGAGAAGCATTTTTTTTTCAGTTTGAAGAATTTTTTTTTTTCTTTTCCATAAGGTTTATTACAAGATAGCGGGTACAGTTCCCTGTGTGGTACAATAGGGCCTTTTTCTCTATAGAATAGTTTGTATCTGCTAACCCCAAACTCCCAATCCATCCCTTCCCTACGCCCTCCCGCTTGTTAACTATAAGCGTGTTCTCTAGAGTCTGTTTCTGTTTTGTAGATAAGTTCGTTTCCTGGTTTAGATTCCACATATTGTTGTTGTTCAGTCGCTACATATGGGTAACACGCACCACATCTTTATCCATTCATTCTGCTGATGGCCGCATAGGGTGCTTCTTAGTTATTGTAGAAATGCTGCTGTAACACTGGGGTATCTGTATCTTTTCCAGTCAGTGGCCTTGCTTTGTTTCTCATATATATACCCAGAAATGGAATTAATGTAGCTTGCTTTTGATCACCTTTATCTGACTTAATTTTGTGATATCATTGACGCTGTTTCACATTTCCTTCATATCACTAATTCCCTGCAAAACATGAAGGTTACAAAGGGGAGAAAAATACATTTCTTGACTTGGAGAGGTTGACAACCTGGTGAAGAGTATGGACAAAGTAAAGCATGATTCTCAGAAGTATGAACAACCTGTGCTGATTCATGGACTGCAGCACGCCAGGCTCCTCTGTCCCCCACTATTTCCCAAAGTTTGCTCAAACTCACGTCCATTGAGTCGATGGTGCAACCCAACCATCTCATCCTCTGTCACCCCTTTCTCCCTTTGCCTTCAATCTTTCCCAGCATCAGGGACTTTTCCAATGAGTTGGCTCTTTGCAGGGTCAAAATAGTCAGACATTTATAGATAAGTTCATTAATAATATGCTTATGAAATCCTAAAACATCAAATAACCCTATTTAAATACCATTACAGGAATGCCCATCTTCAGAATGAGAAAGGGGAGAAATCCTGTCATATTGGAATGGTTGATGATAAACAGAACTGTTTGCATTTATCTCATTTTTCTTGAGCACATGAGTTTCCTAGAGCTGTTGTATCAAAATACCATAAACTGCGTGGCTTGCAACACAGATTTGTTCTTTCATATCCTGGAGGCTGGAGTCTGAACTCCAGGTGTAGGCAGGGCCTCGCTTTCCCTGAAGGCTCTCAATGAGGATACTTGCCTGTCCCTTCTGGGCTTCTGGTGGTTGCCAGCCATCCCTGGCATTCCTGGACAGCATTCCCATCTCTGTCTCCATCTTCATATGACCTTCTCTGCATCTCTGGGCCTTAACTTAACCATGACATCTGCAAAGACCCTATTTTGAAATAAGGCCATACTCTGAGGTTCTGGTGAACCTGAACTTTGGGGAACATTGTTCAACCTACCACACTGAGCTAACGCATTATAAGAGTTGGGGAAGGGGATTCCCTGGTGGTCCAGCAGTTGGGACTCAGTGCTTTCACTGCCAGAGCCCAGGTTTGATCCCCTGGTCAGGGAACTAAGATTCTGCAAGCCTCCCTGTGTGGCTAAAAAAAAAAAAAAAGACTTGCAGAAGATATATGCACATCTACTTAGTGTCTATTAATTGCTGCCACTAAACTAGGAGTACCAGACCACCTGACCTGCCTCTTGAGAAACCTGTATGCAGGTCAGGAAGCAACAGTTAGAACTGGACATGGAACAACAGACTGGTTCTAAATAGGAAAAGGAGTACATCAAGGCTGTATATTGTCACCCGGCTTATTTAACTTCTATGCAGAGTACATCATGAGAAAACGCTGGGCTGGAAGAAACACAAGCTGGAATCAAGATTGCCGGAAGAAATATCAATACCCTCAGATATGAAGATGACACCACCCTTATGGCAGAAAGCGAAGAAGAACTAAAGAGCCTCTTAATGAAAGTGAAAGAGGAAAGTTAAAAAGTTGGCTTAAAACTACTCAACGTTCAGAAAACGAAGATCATGGCATCTGGTCCCATCACTTCATGGCAAATAGATGGGGAAACAGTGGCAGACTTTATTTTCTGGGGCTCCAAAATCACTGCAGATGGTAACTGCAGCCATGAAATTAAAAGACGCTTACTCCTTGGAAGGAAACTTATGACTAACCTAGATAGCATATTGAAAAGCAGAGACATTACTTTGCCAACAAAGGTCCATCTAGTCAAGGCTATGGTTTTTCCTGTGGTCATGTATGGATGTGAGAGTTGGACTGTGAAGAAGGCTGAGCGCTGAAGAATTGATGCTTTTGAACTGTGGTGTTGGAGAAGACTCTTGAGAGTCCCTTGGACTGCAAGGAGATCCAACCAGTCCATTCTAAAGGAGATTAGTCCTGGGTGTTCTTGGGAGGAATGATGCTAAAGGTGAAACTCCAGTACTTTGGCCACCTCATGCGAAGAATTGACTCATTGGAAAAGAGTCTGATGCTGGGAGGGATTGGGGGCAGGAGGAGAAGAGGACAACAGAGGATGAGATGGCTGGATGGCATCACTGACTCAATGGACGTGAGTTTGAGTGAACTCTGGGAGTTAGTGATGGACAGGGAGGCCTGGCGTGCTGCGATTCATGGGGTCGCAAAGAGTCGGATACGACTGAGCTACTGAACTGAACTGAACTAGGAGTAAAGATAGAGCTATAAACAAGGTAGACATAATTTCTTTTTTTTTGAACTTTTTATTTCATATTGGGGTATAGCCGATTAACAACATTGTGATAGTTTCAGGTGAACAGCAGAGGGGCTCAGCCATACATACACATGTGTCCATTCTCCCCCAAACCCTCCTCCCGTCCAGGCTGCCACGTGACACTGAGCAGAGTTCCATGTGCTGTACAGTGGGTCTTTGTTGGTTATCCATTTTAAATACGGCAATGTGTACGTGACCATCCCAACCTCCCTAGCTATCCCTTCACCCGGGCAACCATAAGTTCGTTTCAATTTCTATCTTTGGGCGTTATGCGCGATTTAGGAGAAGACGACAAACGAGGACCACTGGATGCTTCACTGATCTTTCCATTTTACTTTGGCACTGTATAGTTTTAGGTTTAATTTTTAAATGTAGTTTCCTAAGACAAGGTCATCTGTTCTCATCCTATATGGAATAGGAATCAAATATTAATTACATATTCGTTGCATATGAAATCAGGAAAGTAAAGAAAAAAAAATGACTTAAGCGTGGCCCATCTTTTCATGATAGAACTCTCCCCCAGAAGATTTTCTCTGGCCCCAGACAGACTGGGATGGTTTTAATGTGTGTTGCCTCTAGCACGATCCCAGGACGCACTGAAGATCAAACGTCCAAACCCATATTGAAGTCACTAAGTGGGTGGGAACCAAGCTGTCTTACAGAGAACACGTTCGTATATTGGAAAACAGAAGACAAAGAATAGCCTTTTCTGTTTGGTCTGGTCGGTTTTATTTTGTAGACCGAGTTTCCCAAGTCTTAAGAGTTGTTCTTAGCAGCAATGGAAACGACTTGCTCCTATTATGGACGCATTTTATTTGTGTGTTCTGCAGATACGGCTGCTTTCATAGTCTCCCGCTCGTCGTAACTGACTGCCAAGAGTAAGTTCAAATTCGTAGCGCTGTGTGTGAATACCAAATGTTAGCAGGGGTTGCTTGCCTGAGCTGAGAGTCCTCACTTCCACTTAAGGGAACTTTTGGACTTGGTTCCTTGGGCTGTTGAATTAACATTAGAAAGACTTTTCCTCTCAGCCATTCTTGACGTCATCACCAGGATGACTGCCCCTGAGAAGAATACTGAGCAGCCTTTTAGGGGAATCAGCTCTAAAATTATCTCAGAGAAAACTGTTTAACCAGCGTTCCCCCCACGAAGCCTGACTGGAGAATGAAATTCTGGAAAACAATTTCAGAACAATCGTTCGGGCTGTATCCTCATCTAAGACCCCCTATCTCTGACCCAAATTTTTGAATTCTAATTAAAGCCTGAAAAATAAAAGAGCTTTTTATTTTAAAAAAATTATTTTCTGTGGGGTATAGCCGATTAATAATGTTGTGATCGTTTCAGGTGGACAGCAAAGGGACTCAGCCGTAATTATACAAGTATCCTTCCTCCCCCAGACCTCCCTCCCATCCAGGCTGCCACATAACACTGAGCAGAGTTCCATGTGCGGTACAATAGGTCTTTGCTGGTTATCCGTTTTAAATATAGCAGTGTGAGCATGACCTTCCCAAAGTCCCTAACTATTCCTTCCCCTTGGCAACCGAAAGTTCGTTTTCTAAGTCTTTGAGCCTCTTTCTGTTTTGTAAGGAAGTTCATCTGTATTATTTCTCATTAGATCCCACATCTAAGGAATGTCCATGATATTTCTCCTCCTTCTCTCTGTCTTACTTCGCTCAGTATACACTCTCTAAGTCCATCCATGTTGTTACAGATGGCATTGTTTCATTCTTTTTAATGGCTGAGTAATATTCCACGTGTGTGTGTGTGGTGTGTGTGTGTGTGTGTGTGTGTGTGTGTGTGTATACCACATCTTCTTTATCCATTCCCCTGTTGATGGACATGAAGGTTGCTTTCATGTCTTAGCTATTATAAACTGCTGCAATGAACACTGGGGTACTTGTATCTCTTGGGGCCGTGGTTTTCTCCAAACGTATGCCCAAGAGTGGGATTGTAGGGTCATATGGTAGTTCTAGTTTTAGCTTTTTTTAGGAGTCTCCAAACTGTTCTGCATAGCGGCTGTACCAATTTATATTCCCATCAACAGTGCAGGAGCGTTCCCTTCTCTCCACACCCTCTCCAACTTTTGTTGTTTGTGGGTTTTTTTTTTTTTTGATGATAGCCATTCTGACCGGTGTGAGGTGACATCTCATTGAACTTTTGATTGGCGTTTCTCTAATAACTAGTGATGTTGAATATCTTTTCATGTGCCTATTGGCCATCTGTATTTCCTCCTTGGAGAAATGTCTATTCAGGTCTTCTGCCCATTTTTTGAGTGGATTGTTTGTTTTGATGCTACCAGGCATCATAAGCTGTTTGTAAACTTTGGAGACTAATTCCTTATCAGTCACATCATTTGCAAATATTTTCTCCCAACTGTGGGCTGTCTTTTCATTTTGTTTATTGTTTCCTTTGCTCTGCAAAAGCTTTTGAGCTTAAGTAGGACCCATTTGTTTATTTTTGCTTTTATTTCCATTATTCTGGGAGCTGGATTGAAAAAGATGTTGTTGTGATTTCTATCAGAGAGTGTTCTGCCTGCATTTAAAAGAGCTTTTTAAGACCCATACTCATCTGCCATTTTTAATTTGAATTTATTCAAGATGGCTATAAACCCGGCTGTTTGGGTAAGTCTTTTTGAAATGAAAAAGCTGTCTTGGACTTTTCTCTTTAAGTAAAAAGTATTAATGAGTATGTTGCAGATGGGGCATTCAGGGGAGAGATAAAGTTGTGTTTGTTTAAAACCCTACATCCTTTCTTCAAAAACTGAGGAATTATTCTCAGTAATATCTAGCAGTTTGACCAAATCCCCTTCAGAGGGACCCTCTTTCTCTGTGTCCTCGGGAGTTCATGGGAGGTAGTTTCAGCTTCAGTCTTCAATCTTAAATTTTCTTGTTTCTTGCCACTGCTATCAAAAGATATCTATTGTCACTCCAGGGGGAACTTAGACTATTACTGGTTTGGTCAGAAGTTTTTATGTGCACTCTTAATATTCACACATCCCTTACACCTCCTATAAATTGTTTGCATTTTACCCTTTTGTTGAAACAGTGTGACGCTTCTCGAACTTCTCTTTTGTCACACATTTCAACAGAATCTCTGTCCAGTGCAGTTAGATACTGGCCTTTACTGCTTAGAAAGAGTTTAGATTCTTAAGAAAACCTGAAAGCATTTTCTTAACCTTTTACTGAATTGACTAGTTGTTGACCTGTCTTCACTGAGCTAAGCACATACATCTCTCATGCTGAGTGTGTGTGTGTGTGTTTTAATTTGGTTTCTTGGTTTTTGTTTTTTTTCCCCGTGAATGATCAGTTATAAGATTAAATTGTCATTGAAGTTGTCAGTGGGACTCACTCGTAGAGCAATCTTGATTCAGTAGAAAAAGCTGTAGCTTCAGAACCTAACGTGGGTAATCAAGTTATTTCCATGGGAGCTGGAGGCATTCTCCTCTGCAGCCACAGTGCAGCAAGAGGTCGCCTGGTCGGGCTGGGACCCAGGGAATCTGGGCACCAGCTGCCACTTTCCGTTCCCCAGCACCTGGCACTGCCCCACCTGCTCACTGGAGGAAGGGGTGGAATGCATTTCCTGGTCCCCTTCCCTGGCCTTAATGGAGCAGTAAAGCTAAATACAACATGTGTTTACAACTATGCCAGAGCAGTTGGCGGCCCAGCGCATCAGTGCATCTCTGCTGCTGCTCCCTCCTGACGTGACAGTAACGTGGGCGCTGCGGGTGTCCTCAGCTAGAGCAACGTCCAGGACACCAGGACGTCCTGGCCAGCGAGCAACCAGCATGTGACAAGGTGGAGCCTCCCAGTCATGACCTGCACTCTGGAGCCCTCTTTTTCTCTCTCGCCCTCCTTGGCAGTTGTTTGGTTTAATGAGTTTTAGCTTTCTTTAGTAGTTGGGTGTTCTCTGAATATCCATTACTTTGCCGACCAAGGTCCATCTAGTCAAAGCTATGGTTTTTCCAGTAGTCGTGTTTGGATGTAAGAGTTGGACCATAAAGAAGGCTAAGCACCAAAGAATTGATGCTTTTGAACTGTGATGTTGGAGAAGACTCTTGAGCATCCCTTGGACTGCAAGAAGATCCAACCAGTCCATCCTAAAGGAAATCAGTCCTGAATATTCATTGGAAGGACTGATGCTAAAGCTGAAACTCCAATACTTTGGCCACCTAATGCAAAGAGCTGACTCATTGGAAAAGACCCTGATGCTGGGAAAGATTGAAGGCAGGAGGAGAAGGGGACAACAGAGGATGAGATGGTTGGATGGCATCACTGACTCAATGGACATGAGTTTGAGTAAGCTCCGGGAGTTGGTGATGGACATGGAGGCCTGGCGTGCTGCAGTCCAGGGGGTCACAAAGAGTCGGACATGACTGAGCAACTGAACTGAACTCAACTGATTCTCTGAAGAGAACACACATAAATCTACAGAGCTCCAGCGTCTTCTCTCATCCTCCTCATTCGTGCCTACTTTTCTACTAAAAAATTATATATTCAGGAAAGTGCAATAATTCTAGAAGGCAGGAGGACCATTTAATGCTGAGTGAGGATAAACAAGTATGAGTATAAATGTTACAGAAAGCTGTGTGGTAGGTCCGGCTGCTCACAGCTCAAAAGCCAATAAACAGCCATTTTGGCAGAAAGGAAGGTGAAGTCGCTCAGTCGTGTCCGACTCTTTGCGACCCCGTGGACTGTAACCTACTAGGCTTCTCCATCCATGGGACTCTCCAGGCAAGAATACTGGAGTGGATTGCCATTTCCTTCTCCAGGGGATCTTCTTGACCCAGGGATTGAACCCGGGTCTCCCGCAATGGAGGCAGACGCTTTAACCTCTGAGCCACCAGGGAAGTGGAAACTTTGCTTTATTTCAGATGCCGGCAACTGGAGGGGAGGGTGGCTGATGTCTCTGCAAAGGCCAACGCCCACCCACCACCACCACCACGACCAGCTGCGGGGGTGAGAGCTTTACTAGACAGAGTGTGGGAGGAGGGCTACATGCAGAAATGGCACAGTCAGCTGTGACAGTCATCTTCAAACTGGTCATCGGTGGTCTGACCAGCATCATCTTGGTTGCTTTAGGCACAGTTAATCTTCATTTCCAGGGTCCATTTGTCCCCAGTTCTCTGAGGCCTGTTCGACTATGGCAGCTCCTGTCCTGGGTGCAGTCTGATCATCATGGAGTTAATTTCTCTGCCTGGTGTTCTAGTATCTGTAAGACAGCTTACAGGATATGGCTCAGAATAGTATCTATAGCCCGTGAGAAAGAAGTAAAGGTCACTGACTGTGCTTAACGATTACATTATTATTATTTAATCTCCTTAAACTGGTTTCCTTTGTTTTCCGCAATTCTCACTTCTCTGATTAAACTTATTCTTTGACCAAAGTTTTCCACAGGCAAAAGGCAGGCAGAGGCCATGGTTCGTGGCGGGGGCAAGGACCATGGGGTCCTAATCCATTTCATAAAGAGGGAAGGTTTCCTTTTCAAAGATGAAAGTCAGGCGCATGCTGAACACCCTTGACTTTGGAGAGCAGGCAAGCTCCTGTTCATGTGGTCATATGCGCTCAAGCCACATCTACTAAGAAAGGGTGGCATCAAATCAAAACTACAACGAGGCACCAACTCACACCAGTCAGAAAGGTCATCGTTAGAAAGTCTACAGATAGCAAGTTCTGGAAAGGCTGTGGAGAAAAGGGAACCCTCCTACACTATTGTGGGAATGTACCTGGTATAACCACTAAGAAGAGAACAGTATGGTGGTTCTTCAAAAAGCTAAAAATAGAGTTGCCGTATGACCCAGCAATCCTACTCCTGAGCGGATGTCTGAACAAAACTATAATTCAAAACATACATGCCCCTCTGTGTTCATAGCAGCACTATTCACAATAGCCAAGACATGGAAACAGCTTAAATGTCCATCAGCAGATGAACGAATAAAGAAGATGTACATACATACATTGTTGTACATACATACATTGTTGTACACATATACAATGGAATGGGATTCAGCCATAAAAAAGAATGAAATAGTGCCATTTGTAGCAACGTGGATGGACCTAGAGATGATCATTCTAAGCAAAGTAAGTCCGACAGAAGGAGAAATATCGTATGACATTACTCACAGGAGGAATCTAAAATATGACACAAATGAGCTTATCTATGAAACAAGAACAGACTCACAGGCACAGAGAACAGGCTTGTGGTTGCCAAGGGAGGGGGGCACAGGAGAGGGATGGAGAGAGAGCTTGGGGTTAGCAGATGCCAACGATGATATAGAGAATGACTAAACGACAAAGCATAGCCCAGGGAACTAGATTCAATATCTTGTGATAAGTCATAATGGAAAAGAATATGAAAAAGAATGTATGTGCATCACTGAATCACTCTGCTCTCCATCAGAAACTAACACAACACTGTATACAACTATAGAAAGAAACACTGGGCTGAAAGAAGCACAAGCTGGAGTCAAGATTGCCAGGAGAAATATCAATAACCTCAGATATGCAGATGACACCACCCTTATGGCAGAAAGTGAAGAGGAACTAAAAAGCCTCTTGATGAAAGTGAAAGAGGAGAGTGAAAAAGTTGGCTTAAAGCTCAACATTCAGAAAACTAAGGTCAAGGCATCTGGTCCCATCACTTCATGGCAAATAAATGGGGAACTGTGGAAACAGCGTCAGACTTTATTTTGGGGGCTCCAAAATCACTGCACATGGTGACTGCAGCCATGAAATTAAAAGTCACTTACTCCTTGGAAGGAAAATTATGACCAACCTAGGTAGCATATTCAAAAGCAGAGACATTACTTTGCCAATAAAGGTCCGTCTAGTCAGACTATGGTTTTTCCGGTAGTCATATATGGATGTGAGTATTGGACTGTGAAGAAAGCTGAGCATTGAAGAATTGATGCTTTTGAACTGTGGTGTTGGAGAAGACTCCTAAGAGTCCCTTGGACTGCAAGAAGATGCAACCAGTCCATCCTAAAGGAAATCAGTCCTGGGTGTTCATTGGAAGGACTGATGCTGAAGCTGAAACTCCAATACTCTGGCCACATCATGCGAAGAGTTGACTCATTGGAAAAGACTTTGATGCTGGGAGGGATTGGGGGCAGGAGGAGAAGGGGATGGCAGAGGATGAGATGGCTGGGTCGCATCACCGACTCGATGGACATGAGCTTGAGTGAACTCTGGGAGTTGGTGATGGGCAGGGAGGCCTGGCATGCTGTGATTCATGGGGTCGCAAAGAGCCAGACATGACTGAGCAACTGAACTGAACTGATAGAAAGAAAGAAAGAAAGTGAAGTCGCTCAGTCATGTCTGATTCTTTGCAACCCCATGGACTGTAGCCTACCAGCGTCCTTAAAAAGGATGTCATCAACTGCCCAACTCTTAACAAATTTAAAGTACTGACTTTTTAGGGCAGACATGGTACTCTTTCTTCTCTTAATGCCCCAAAGAAAGAAAACATTTAATACCAAACATCTGGCATTTCCCACTCATTACCATGGAGGAAGAAGGAAAGGGCCCAGGAGATGTGGGCTCCATCCCTGGGTCGGGAAGATCCCCTGAAGGAGGACATGGCAACCCCACTCCAACATTCTTGTCTGGAGAATCCCACTGACAGAGGAGCCTGCTGGGCTATATATGGGGTCGCAAAGAGTCGGACACAACTAAGCACGCACACACCTCATTTGCACTTAATTAGGCTGGGAGAACACTAAGCAAATGCCTTTTGTTGTTTTGTACAATTGTACTGAAAGTAAAGTCGATCCCTAACTCTTCCTCCCAAACTTTGTGTGTTTGCAGGAATACCCTGGTTGAGGACCACTGTTGCTACCCTGGGAAGACTAGGCATAACCATGGCCTTTGAAATTGTCTATTTGGTAAATTCAGAATTGTACCCAACAACGTTACGGTAATTCCAACATCCGTACCATGGTTTCTCCTAAGTAATTCTGCAGCTGCGTGTTTTAAGTTGACCTCCTGCAATTCAGGAGACACAGGAGACACGGGTTCGATCCCTGGGTCGGGAAGATCCCCTGGAGAAGGAAACAGCAACCCACTCCAGTGTTCCTGCCTGGAGAATCCCATGGACAGAGGAGCCTGGCGGGCTACAGTCCATGGGGTTGCAAAGAGTCAGACACGACTGAAGCAACCGAGCACACACGCACACACGCATTAGACTTGAAATCAGAAAATCTGGTGAGTGTGCCTGCGGTATGAGTTAGATTTCACATCATCATCTCCACTCTGTGTAAAGGCTCCAGCCTCTGCTCTGACCACACTCCACAGACAGTTCCCGAAGGACGAAATCAACCAATGTGCACAGCAAGTACAAACTGGCCTCCTTTCTGGGGGGGGAATATTCATGAGCACACCTAACTGTCAGTCTAGGTGCCACGAGGGCACATGAGTGCCACAGAGTGGCCTGGGTAGTAAGCCGCTAATGGATGATTAATTTCCACCAATACCGTAGACTCCACCCCCTGCCTCCAATACCCCGCTGTGACTCTGGGTCACAGAGTGACAGGTCTGAACTGGAGCAGCTTGGAAATGAATTGCGTAGGAAATGATTTGCATAGAGTATGAGGGAGGAGACGTTTCCAATGTCAAACACTAGAGAAATGGGAAATATTGTTACCATTCCTGTTACTTAGAAATCTGAAAATATTATTCATCCTGAAGTTATTTAAATATTTTTATTTCAAACAACTTTTTTATTCTGCAGAAACTTTGGGGTTTCACTGTGTTCCGGTTTATGTGATTTTGGGGGGATTATAGCCCCGTTTCTGCTCTTCCGGTTAGCTGCCATTTGGCTGGAACTACCTCTCATCATCTTTGGTAAATATTCGCTGCATGCACTGTTCTTAAATGCTTTCATTTGCATCCTTTGTGTTAACAGAACCTACAACGACGACCAGGTTTGATAGTCATGATATTCATTTGCTCTTCCAATAGCTCTTACAGGTTTGGAGGAGCCACAGTGAAATGCGGGCCCTAAATCATTTAAATTTGTTTTACATTATAGAGTTGCAATAAAAAGTGTTCAACTTAAGAACTTTCCCAGGTCTCATACCCCCCTCCCCTCTCCTTATCAGCAAGAGAGGATGCTGGCTGGCTCCTGGCTCACCTCCTTTCCTCCACCTCCACTTGCTTGCTCCTGGTAAAGAAGGCTGGTCACACACTGCTCAGCAGTTTTAAACTCCAATGAAAATATTGCATCCATGAGGAAATAAACCCAGGAATGCAGTAGTCCTTCAGCTGGGCTGAGACCACAAAGTCAGCGTCTCACCGATGATTCAATAAATGGTCATTTCAGACTGTTTCATGGGATCTGATAAACAAGCTCAGCATTGATTCTGGGCCAGCATGAAAAAGCAAAGAGAAGGCATTGTTCAGCCAAGACAGAGCCGTCTAAGAGCCCAGTCCCTCAAGATGGGGGACTGGCTGCGAGGCGGGCTGGCTGAGCTGGGCGCTGGTACTGTGGGGCAGGCCCTTGCTTTGCAGAGGGAGCTGCCTTTCCAAACCGCCACTCACAAGAGCGGGTGATAAAGAAGGGTGCCTTTGGACTTCCCTTGGAGTAGGAAGTGGCAACCCACTCCAGTACTCTTGCCTGGAAAATTCCATGAACAGGGGAGCCTGGCAGGATCGCAGAGTCGGACACGACTGAGCGACTTTCCCTTTTGGCCTTCCTTGGTGGTCCAGTGGCTAAGACTGTTCTCCCAATTCAGGGGGTCAATCCCTGGTCAGGGAACTAGACCCCACATGCCACAACTAAGACCCCTGGCATGGCCAGTAAATAAATAAACAAATATGAAAAGAAAGAAGGGTGCATGAGAGCACATCACAGGATCGCTAACCCATCCCATGGGGTCAAGAGGAGAGAGAGGCAGGGAGCAATGAGGCCTCTGTTGAGATGGGAAGGTGAGGAGAGGTTATTCACGTGAAAGGTGCAGGCTGGTGCTCCAGGCAATGGAAAGACCTACAGTAAGAGGAAGTTGGGGCCTCCCAGGTAACTCAGATGGTGAAGAACTGGCCTGCAATGCAGGAGTCCCAGGTTCAATCCCTGAGTTGGGAAGATCCCCCAGAGGAGGAAATGGCGACCTTTTCCACAGAGTGCCCTGTGTGAGGCAAGGCCTGAAGAGAGACAAGGCTGGGGAGACCAGCTGGGGCCCGACCACCGGACGTGCAAAGGGTCTGCTCTGTATCCAAACAGCAGTGGGAAGCCGTGTGGAGTTTTAAGCTGGGGTTGGCAGGGTCAGGTCTGCCTTTTAGAAACTCCGCTCTGATGGCAGATATGCTAAGAACTTAGAGGGGACGGAGCTAGTAGGGAGACAATTAAAAGAATGTTGCTGTAATCAGGTCAGGACTGGGTCTGAGGTGATGGCGCGAAGGTGTTGAGGAGTGGATTGGTCTGAAGAAATACACTGGAGGTTGAACTGGCCAAGAGGGGCTGATTGACCGGGTGAGGGACCAGAGTGAGCAGGGAGAGGGGCCGCGACGCTGCTGGCTGGGGGAGCCATGGGAGGGTTTAGCACATTAGAGAAGCCTGTCTGTGGGAGGACGTGCAGGGATTCTATCCGGGCTGCTTGTAGGACGAGGTGCCTCTAAGAAATCCTGGCTGAAATGGTGAGGAGGCAGTAGGTTTGACAAGCTGAGTCAGGAGTAAAGTGGCCTCGAGATGAAGGTTTAGAAGCCACCTGGATGAAGATAGCCCCTGAAACCATGGGAGTGACTGAAACCCCCCCACACAGCAAACAGGGCAGAGAGGAAAGAACAGGCCCAAGACGGAGCCCTGAGGAGCCACAGGCGTCCAGCGTCAGCAGAGTGAGAGGCGCCAGGCAGGGGTCGCGAGGGACGCGAGGGAAGCACTGGGGAGACCAGGAGCTCGAGGGGCGGGGATGTCAGGGGGGTGGCGGGTGAGGCCACCAGCTGCCAGAGCTGCCGTGAGGCTGGGCAGCAGGGGCCAGAAGCAGGGCCGCTGGGCCTGGTGGTGGCGGCCCCTGGTCATCTGGCGGGAACCAGGCCAGCGAAACACTGAGGAAAAGAGCCCAGACTCGAGCAGATGGGAGTGGGACGTGACTCTGGCCCACCAAGGTCAGCTGGCAAGTTTTCAAGAATCTTGGAGCCACCCTGGTGGCTCAGATAGTAAAGAATCTGCCTGCAATGCAGGAGACCCAGGTTCAGTCCCTGAGTCGGAGAGATCCCATGGAGAAGGAAATGGCAACCCACTCCAGTGTTCTTGCCTGGAGAATCCCATGGATGGAAGAGCTTGGCGGGCTACAGTCCATGGGGTCACCAGAGTGACTGAATGACTGAATGTGACTGAATGACTAACAGTTATCATTAAAAATTGAGTATACGAGATGAGACACAGAGGTAATAAATACATCTGCTCAGTTCCTGATTCATTGAGCTCTGCTGTGTCTGACCCATCTCCCCAGAGCCTCACCCGCAAGGCTGCGTTGCCGGTATGAATGACGCACATCCACAACGGGTGTATTTACACCATGGAAATAAGGCAAACGCTGAAAATCAGGGCTTTGTTTTCTGGAGAACCAGTTGTTAGGTATTTACCGGCAGAGCACTAGAATATGAAGATATGTCCCTGATAGCTCAGTTGGTTAAGGACCTGCCTGCAATGCAGGGGACCCCAGTTCGATTCCTGGGTTGGGAAGATCCGCTGGGGAAGGGATGGGCTACCCACTCCAGTATTCTTGGGCTTTCCTTGTGGCTCAGCTGGTAAAGAATCCTCCTGCAATGTGGGAGACCTGGGTTCGATCCCTGGGTTGGGACAATGCCCTGGAGAAGAGAAAGGCTACCCACTCAGTATTCTGGCCTGGAGAATTCCACGGGCTGGATAGTCCATGGGGTCGCAAAGAATTGGACACGACTGAGCGACTTTCACAGAAAGCAAGAAAGGATGGTGCTTCAAGGATTTCGGTTCTAAGACAGAAAGGAGTATGGTAGTTAGAAGATCCTGTGAGGTTGCAAGAAGGCTCTGTAGAGAGAAGAGATTTGAATACCTTTCAAGGCGTCACCAGTAGGGTAAAGCTGCTGGAGAGAGAGGATGAACCCCTACAGTGAGGAGCCCAAAAGACTCCAAGAGCTGCTCTTGGGCAGACGTGGGGACCAGCCTTGCCGGGTCACGCTATGGGAGGAGGGCAGGGACGGGGGCAGCCAAAGGATGCTGAGGGACTCCTCTGGAGTGGCCTCTGTTTCCCGCCTGAAGTAGGAGGCGGGCGCTTCTCAGAGTGTTCAGCACTTAGTAGGTCCCGGGTAAATAATTGTGAGATGAGTGAGTATATGGATGGACGTCAAGAGTGCAGGGGCAGTGGGGCTAGCAAGGGTCTGAGGACGCTGAGGAACTGTGAGATTGTGATAGAGGATCGCTGGGGAGCCGGGCAGGGTGACCTCTCTGGAGCACTGCTGCAGGGGGCGGGGGAGTTAGGGTGGTGAGCACAGCGCCTTCCAGAGGGCGCAGGGGGCGACGCGGGCGGCTGCGCCATCTGGGGACCGTAACGCCATTTCCCTGTCCCACAGGTACCCTGGCATCCGTCTGCGGTGCCCTTGTGATGCTCCTGCCTGAAACCAAGGGCATCGCCTTGCCAGAAACAGTGGATGACGTAGAAAAGCTCAGCAGGTACGATACGAAATTCAGCACACCCTAACTGAAAGCAGCATTTCAAGCCCACTGGGAGAGGACGGGGCTGAGAACACTGAATGTGGGAGAGGGGATACAATATTAAATCCCTGTCTTGCATCTTAAGCAAAAAATTCAAAGCAGATTTAAAAGGTTAACATAAAACAAATCTGGAAATGAACATGTTTTATTTTTTAAATGTGGTTATGAAGAGAGAAGTATTTCCAAATAAGGTGTGAAAACTCGGAATCTAAAGGAAAAGGACTGATGACTGGACGAAACAGAAATAATTCAAATGTGCATCTGTGGGCGGCCAATGGTGACAACGATAATACATCCATAAAATTGACTGCTACACAGATACTTAAATAGCAGAAATATTAGATATATGAAAGACATGGAGGATATATATTTCAAGATTATAGACATTTCAAGGTGGATTACAAAGTGAACAGTTGCTGAACAATGTGTTATAGTATTTATTAAAAAATAAAACCATGAGCTATCCCTCTCTATAGCTAGCTAGATGGGAAAATAAACGATAGTCAGGTGATGATAGACAGATAGATGATAGCAGAAAGAAAACAGGAGAAGGAGAAAGAGATTGAGTTTGGGGGGAGGGTGTCTAAATAGTGTGCAGAGAAAGTTAATATCCAACCAACGTTTAAACATAAAATGTATTTTATATTAAAAAAATCACATTACATATTCTAATTTTCTCTGAAATTTTTCATAATAAAAATAAGAGAGATTATGAAAAATAGAAATGTATAGGGAAAGACCTAAAATGATCCAATATTCCCTCTGGGGTAGAAATGTGTTGGGAAAAAGGGGTGCAGAAGACAGAACACTTATTTTATACCCCATAGACTTCTGCATCATTCAGTTTTTAAAATTATGACAACATGGTCTTATATCATTTGTGAATTTTATTTTATTTGAATTTTTTTTTTTATTTTTTGGCATGTGGGATCTTAGTTCCTTGACCAGGGATTGAACCCACGCCCCTAGCATTGGAAGCTCAGAGTCCTAACCACTGGGCCACCAGGGAAGTCCTTATTTGTGAATTTAAACAAATAATTTAACAGCTAATTTGAAAAATAAAAAATCAGTCTTCTTCTAAACAATAACCTGGAAATTAAGGATATAGATCTCTAAATTTTATCAGATATGTTTATGAGAAGATGGAGATGTTCGTAACCTCATGGCAGTTCTCTTCATCACTTGGCAGATTGGGTAGAGATTAGAAACTGACAACTTTTAGGATCCTGTGTAAGTGATCAATGGTTTCACATATGTCATTTCATACTCAAAGTGGTGGTGTGCAATAGAAGTTCTTGTCCTCACTTTTTTATGCTCAGAAAGACTTAACAAGGTCTATGTGCTAGAACTGGGGTTGGCCTTGCCTAGTGAACAGGTGTGACTGTTGTTTGCTGCTTATCTCTGCTGTGTGGGGTCTTTGCTGCTGCGTGGGCTCTTCTCTAGCTGTGGCGCATGGGGGCTGCTCTCTAGCTGCGGTGTGCTGGCTTCCCCTTGCAGGGGCTTCTCTTGTTGCAGAGCACAGTCTGTAGGACTCGGGCATCAGTAGTTACGGTGCGTGGATGGGCTCGGATGCTCTGAGGCACATGGGATCTTTCCAGACCAGGGCTCAAACCCATGTCTTTTGCCCTGGCAAGTGGATTCTTTACCACTGAGCCACCAGGGAAGCCCTGGGGTAGTTTCATTATCTTAGGCTCTATCCTACTTGATTATGAGTAGCTTCATAACAAGAATCTCCCGGTAGGCTTGGAGATTTCTCTCTTCATATCCTCTTTAACGAGGTACCATCGCCCTCTCAGGAGAAGGCAATGGCAACCCACTCCAGTACTCTTGCCTGGAGAATTTTATGGACAGAGGAGCCTGGTGGGCTGCAGTCCATGGGGTCTCAAACTGAGCGACTTCACTTTCATGCATTGGAGAAGGAAATGGCAACCCACTCCAGTGTTCTTGCCTGGAGAATCCCAGGGACAGGGGAGCCTGGTGGGCTGCCGTCTATGGGGTCGCACAGAGTCGGACACAACTGATGTGACTTAGCAGCAGCAGCAGCATCGCCCCCTCTGGAGACAGGCAACCATTGCTAAGTGTCTTACAAGTATTTCAACCAGACTTTAAAACATATACATTGATTTCATTGTCCTATTTCCTGATGCTATTTTGAAGAATCACATTGACGAATCATCTCAGAACTTTCCTAAGAAAACCTTAGCAGTGTACTGAAATCAACACACCAGCTGACTTCTAACAGGACCAGCCAATCAGAGGACAGGTAGACATTTGTCCCATGAAGTAACTCAATCAGATGCTTATGCTTGTTTGTAAGTAAACTGATAGCTAATGGCTTAGCCTCAACCAAAGCTCTACCTAGGTTTTACCCTAAAATAATGCTACTTGGGGCTTCCATGGTGACTCAGATGGTAAAGAATCTGCCTGCAATGCGGGAGACCCAGATTCGATCCCTAGGTCAGGAAGATCCCCTGGAGAAGGGAATGGCTACTCACTCCAGTATTCTTGCCTGGAGAATTCTATGGACAAGAGGAGGCTGGTGGGCTACAGTCTATGGGTCACAAAGAGTTGGACATGACTGAGCAAGTAACAGTGCTACTAATGCAACTTGAAGGTTGAGGTGAGGTGGGAGATTTTCTTTAAGATCCTGCCAGTTTATAAACCAAAATTAAGAAATGTATAAACGGCATTATTAATAAAACTGGCCTTTTGAGAATTACACCATGGGAAGGTCTTGCTCTATCCGGAAAGGATAAGCGTTCTGCTGGCTGCGGCATCACAGACAATTACCTGGTCTGTGTCAGGGTGCTGGGGCCAGATCAGTGTGGCGCTTACCCGGTCCTCTCCCTCCACTTACACCCATGCTAGAAGCCGGAAGGAGAGGAGAATATTGAAGGCTAGGTGAAGCAGGTGAAATGGTGAGAAAGGGAACAGGATCATCTTCGAACAAGACATCCAGACTTTAAGGGTAACTTCTCAGGCCCTAAAGGGTCTCTTCAGGGCCGGGCCACCCAGGAGGGCGTCCCAGCCAGGATCACGGGGTTGAATGTAAGGAGTTCAGCGCTGACTGTTGGACGCACAAGCCTGTGACGTGCCGTTGGGAGTTTTAAGACGTCCGCGTCTCAGTGCTGCGGAGTCCTTTTCTGCACACCCGCCATCCTCGTGGTGGAGGCCCTCTGTGCCAACACTCCAACCAGAGGGACTGCATTCTTCCTTTTGACTCGACTCCACTTACTGCCACTCATTTCCACAGTGAGAGTGGCATACCCGTTCTTGATCCCCAAACCAGTCAGAGGTCAGATTTTCAAACGAATCAGGAATAGCGTGGAGGGAGAGGGGGGTCATTTGAGGTGGCACTAGTGATCAAGAACCCTCCTGCCAGTGCAGGAGACATAAAGAGACTCAAGTTTGATCCCTGGGTTGGGAAGATCCCCTGGAGTAGGAAACGACAACCCACTGCAGTATTCTTGCCTGGGAAATCCATGGACAGAAGAGTCTGGTGGGCTACAGTCAATGGGGCTGCAAAGAGTCAGACATGACTGAACGCATGCGCGCGCGCGCACACACACACACACTTCTGTCAATTCAATCATGTTAAAAATAGAATTAAACAATTTGAAGAGGTGGAGCTTTGGAGATGAGAAGGCCATCTGGATGGTGTGCAGGGAAAATTAATATTCAACTGATATATAAACAGGAAGAATTAGCCCAACAAAAATTCAACTTACATGAATTTCTGATTTTTTACTGTGTTTGTGTTTCATAATAAAAATTGGGTAAGTTGATTACGCCTAGTCCCTACCCTTGAAAAAACACCTAATCCAAGTCTGATCTACAGTTCTATAAGTTAAGCACACTGATTGCATTATGTAGTTACTTGTGGGGGGGGGAAGAAAACTACTTAGCCCCAGTTACTGAAACTTGTTATCATTTTCCCCTCTAAAACAGCACTTCATCATTTTTTAATTTCTCCTTTCTTTTGTTCACTTCAGCAGCTCATTTCCAAACCATCTGTTGCAGGGTAGAAAGTCATAAAGAATTTATATATGCTTATTAACTCCTGCCTAGGGTCTGAGAGCAGGTAAAAAATGAGGTTGGAAATAGTTCATTGTTCCTTTCAAGGCAGGTTTTTATGAGCAGTTATGCTTGAGTGTATTCGATCAAAACCAACTATGATATTGAATAGTAATAAAGACTTCCTCATCACTAGTTGTATAATCTTTCATTGAGTTCTCCTTTCTCCTTTGTTTTGTTAGTCCACATTCCTGTAGGTGTGGCAGGAAAAAGAAACCCCAGGTTTCAAGCTCTCACCTTTGAGGCTCCTGCCAAAGATGCAAGGAAGGAGCTATTCAGGCTGGTCCCCGCCAAGGAACTGATGTGCCTTGCAGAGACGTGTGTATCCATCTCAGCGCTGCAGCTTCAAGTGTTTTTAATACTTTATAAAGACAGTCAAACTATCCAGAGTATTTTTATATAATGTTGGATGAATCAGGACATATTGTGCTATCAAAGTTTCTGGGAACATGTAACATGTGGCTGGGAGAGCCAAGAGCCCATTGCGTGCACAGCTTCTCCTGAGGTCCTTTTCTCACGTTGGGGCAAAGTCTCTGACCCACTGAGTTACAGAGAGACAAGAAAAGCCCCACTTCGTTCTCATGACGGCTCCATCAAGAAGGCAGGGTGTGCAAACCAAGGATCTGGGCAAAGTGTACAGAAACGGGCTCATCAAATATGATGCAGAAACTCAGGCTCTGAACTAAATGTTCTGAAGATTCCAGTGTGGAGGAAGATTTGGGAAGCCTGTTAAAGAAGCTGAATCAAGGACCTCGGGTCATATGACTCTGAGCCTTTCTCTCTTAGCACCTGGAGCTCCATAAGCTCCTGGAGCATCTGGGTTTGCAGCCATGTTCAGATCTCGTTCCAGAAGAACAAATCTGTGCAAGCTGAGGATTCGGCTGTATGGTTTATAAAATCAGATTTGGTCCTGAGAGATGAGTCAGGATAATCTTGGTTCTCCTTTAGTAGACACTGAGAGCCACCTATTCAGTTTTTTACTGATGAAACCCATGGATTGTGATTTCATGGGTCTTACAATTTTAATCATAAAGGGATACTTGTCTTATATATAAGTTTGGTTCTATGATGGTGCCCACAGTCAAGAGTGAAAACTATGGGCAGATTTCATTCATCTTGACAATTTGAACCTGTCTTGGGGAGAAGCTTACATTTCAGTGTAAAAGAAAGGTCAGTTCTAGCCATGTTTAGAAGAATTAGCGGAAGTCTTACAGATGATTTTAGAAGTACTAAAAAGCAACTTGATCTTTCTTTTTTGTTTCTGAGACATTCAATACGTGGAGTTTAAACACAAAAAATGCTGTCTTTATGATGTTCTGCTTTATGTGTTCTATTTGTTATATTTTCAGATTCAGTATGTATCTCATGCAAAAATTGTTTAATGAGTTATTTTGGGTGGGCCGGTAAAAGTGGAGCCAAAGGGTAATTTTGCCAGTGAGGAAGAAAATTTTCTATATGAACATGTGACAACATGTGCGGTGTATGTGCTGATTGTAAAATAAGCTTTTAAACCTTAAAGCACATCAGCATTGAACGTGAGTGTTCTGTTTCTCAGTGAAATAAACACCATTCTCTAAGAACATGATGCTACCTACATTCACCCTTTGTTCATACACACTGGTGTTTTTGCTTCCTTTCCATCTCTTTGCTACGAGATGACTGTTGTTCCTTGTATTATCACCTTGGAATTGTATTTTGAGTTGACATTTGAATTCCGATAACAATAAAAAGTATACATAAATGGTCAAGAACAATCAGGTCTCATCTGTTCTCTTCTTTCTGAACATGCGTCGCTGTAAAACACGCTTCCCGTGTGACAGAGTATACCATGTATCCAGGCAGCCAATTACTGATGGAAATTAGGTGGTCCACCTTCAATATGTGTTTGCTGCTCCTTTCCAGGCTCTTGGCACCATTCCTAGACCCATGTGTGGCCCAAAACAACATTCAGACTCTTCGCTGGTCTGGAGTTATGACATTTCCATTGCCTGGTTTCCAACTCTCTGCCCAGGGTCTTCTGTGCCAGGCTTGAGCCAAGCTGTCAGTAACAGATTTTATTCCCAAGGTAGAATTTGTTCTCATGATTCCCCACATTGCAGCTTTGAACACATTCATCCCAGTGCCAAAAATAAAGACATTAAAGATATATGTCAAGGCATCCTTCATTGTCAGGGTGAATATACGGGTGACTTACTAGGATTTCTCTATTGATCTTACAGGCTTCTTGGTACTCTGTTCCTTATGAGGAAGAACAGAACCTTTCAGGTCTGTAAGAGCTATATTATTTACAATTGGTAGGATGGATGAAGAACATGAAAAGAAAGAAGATCAGAGTTAAATCAAACGAAGTACCAAGTTTATTTTCAACAAATGTCATAGCTGTATTGCCTTGTTATTATAGAATCCAGCAGTCCACAGTCATGGACTGTGTTCCAATAACATGGAACATATTATTCACAACATCACAAAAAAAAAAAATGTTGAGGTTTGGCAGAAGATGGCAGCTAAGGACAGTGTCTTTCTTGGTTGGATTACTGTCAATTATTTCTGAGTATGCTAAATTCCCTACCCACGTTCCAGCCTCTAGAACCGTTGGTGCGTCACTGTCTCCCATCTAATTAATACCTTCTCATAGTTTCTTCAATCCAAGGAACATAGGTAGAAACACGAACATACACGCCAGGCTTATTGGGGCGTGCACAGCCAAGACCCCAAGAAGTGACTCCTTGCAGAATGTATTTGTCCTTCTCAAAGCAGACCAGAGGCCCGCCGCTGTCACCCTGTACAGAGGGAAGGAAAGCGGTAAGAGGACTAAGCATCCCTCCTTTCATTATGGGATATCATCCTTCCATTACCTAAAGGTACGTTTCCCCAGTATTTGAACATTCCTTTCCTTACTAACCAGAGGCTTCCTTGGTGGCTCAGAGGATAAAGCATCTGCCTGCAATGCGGGAGACCTGGGTTCGATCCCTGGGTCGGGAAGATTCCCTGGAGAAGGAAATGGCAACCCACTCCAGTACCCTTGCCTGGAGAATCCCACGGATGGAGGAGCCTGGTAGGCTACAGTCCACGAGGTCACAAAGAGTCAGACACAACTGAGTGACTTCACTTCACTTTCCTTACTAACAGGCTTCTCCTGTGGCTCAGCTGGTAAAGAATCTGCCTGCAATGCGGCAGACCTGGGTTCAATCCCTGGGTTGGGAAGATCCCTTGGAGAAGGGCAAGGCTCCCCACTCCAGTATTCTGGCCTGGAGACTTCATGGACTATGTAGTCCACAGGGTAGCAAAGAGTCGGACACGACTGAGCGACTTTCACCTTCCTTACTAACATATTATTTGAACATCTGCTGTGCTTCACTACTTAGCAAAGTATATTCAACAGAACCATGCCATTTAGTGTTTCTGGGGGGCGGGAAATCCTTTATGAGAACTGTACTCACCCCTTCAAATTTGGGGGCGTTTCTTTTAGGGAGGGTAACCCCAAGAACAATTGTAAAGTGGGTGCAGAGGGCCTTTGTCTTATACCGACCTCCCTTCCCTCCTGCAAAGGTCCTACCCGGCAGCATCCTCCCAGAAGGGTGGGGGCCATGACCACGATGTGGCTACGCCCTTACAACCAGCCTGGAACTCAATGGCCGAGAAATCACCCTTGATGATCTGAGTCAATCATCAGAGACATGCGTTAAAGGTTCCTGGGCAAGGTTTAGACGGTGGCCTCCGACTGACAAATCCTGCTCGAATTTGCTGCTTTGGGGCTGAAACATCCAAGGGGCTGAGGGAGGCCGTTGCAAGACAAGCGCTGATCTCTCTCATCTTTTCTTACCTGGCAGCTGTCGGTTCCTCCAGCCAGATCGCCGGCACACAGCTCTGTGGACTTGACCCTCCCGCTGAGATACTCGTAGCGATTACACACCTTGTTCTCAATCACGGGCAGCCGCGCTTCCTTCAGGCGGCCCTCACCGGAAGTGCCTGCGTTGAGAAAGATGAAAGAAAGCGTTACTGGATCCGAACCCTGTCCACACGGGAACTTCCAGAACAGTAGAGCAAGAACGATAGGTCTCTGGTTTATACATGAGGTTGCATAAGACAAGGAGTCAGTTCCCAGAACTACTGGAATTCTTTTTTTTTTTTTGACCCTTGAAAGTATAAATATTACATAAGGTTTCTTGTTCCGACGACCTAGTTAATCTGGGCTTCTTTGTAGGATTTTTGAGGTTCGTTTATGTGGGTATCTTCTGCTCCTTTTCCCAAATTACAGAAAAATTTATTTTTAATATATGCCAGACTGAGAAATACTGGTGCCACCATATGCATTTTATATATTCTCTTCCAGGATTTTCATGTTTCTTGTACCTTACATCATATTGCACATTTTTTTCACACAACATTACATAGTAAGGACTTGAATCATCTTTAGAGTGAGTATTTTATAATTCATCTTTATAATTAACATTTGAGTGGGGAGTGACTACCTAATGGACTTGGGATTTCCTTTTGGGCTGAAACAAGATATCTGTCCCTTGGACTCCAAGGAGATCCAACCAGTCCATCCTAAAGGAAATCAACCCTGCATATTCATTGGAAGGACTGATGCTGAAGCTTAAGTGCCAATCCTTTGGCCACCTGATGTGAAGAACTGATTCATTTGAAAAGACCCTGATGCTGGGAAAGATTGATGGCAGGAGGAGAATGGGACGGCAGAGGATGAGATGGTTGCATGGTATCACTGACTTGATGGACATGAGTTTGAGTGAACTCTGGGAGTTGGTGATGGACAGGGAGGCCTGGCGTGCTGCGATTCATGGGGTCGCAAAGAGTCAGACACGACTGAGCAACTGACTGACTGAACTGAACTGAACTGAAGATTTCTGTAAATAGCAGTGATGGTTGTTCAACAGTGTGAATATATTAAATGCCTCTGAATTGTACTCGTCAAAATAGTTTAAAAAGTAAAATTTACTTTCCTTTTCCAATTAGGGACGCTTCCATGCGCTTGTCTTCCCCACTGTATTTCCTTTTTGTGCGCAAGAAAAACCACTGTTTTACTTTGGCAGGTGGAAATAGAACCCTTGCACAATCACAAGAAGAAATGATGTTTCTCCAGATGGACACACCCAGGTCTGTCTCAGTGTTTTCACAAAGAAACCAGTTTTCCGACTTTGCAAGCCCAGCTTCCACGAGTTTTACAAGGTCTTTGCTTTGCCAGCATGAAACAGCCAAGAAATAAGGTACTATCTCTCCAAAGACTTTGAACAAACTTGGAAAATTGTCTTGCGTTCAGAAAACTCACACTGGAGTTGACAGGAGCTCGTGAGAGGACCACGGTTTGACAAAGAGGGGAGAGTCCCAGTGCTGGTTACAGCAGAGGAGGAAGCTCCTGACCCACAGGATGTATTGTTTGAATTGAGTAGATCTGTGGATGGTGAAGCCTTCTCAAAAAATGTTTGCTGAAAATTAGTTTGAAAGTGTCCTGCTCTGACATCTGCTTTCTGAGCAAGACAGACATCGTGACGCGAGGGACAAATTCTCTAATTGACCAGAAATGTGCAGAGGTGCTGCCATCCTGTGGCCACAATAGAGATGGCATGGCTGAGAGCCTGAGGCTGTGAGACTAAGGGTGACCTAGAGGGCTCAGCTGCACATGCGTTAGGAGATGTCTCCTGATGACGGTGACCGTGAGGACGACGGGGAGGGTTGGGGGTTGACCGTGATGCTGATGGTGAAGGTGGTGTCCATGGCGACGGCAGCGATAACGACAGTGATAATGTGAGATGGTGATGGTGGTTGTGGTTGGGCAAGAAGCTCAGGAGCTGCTAAAATCCCATCTGCAAAGCACTGAGCTCTTCATATATGTTATCTTTATCTGCACAATGACCTTATACAGATGAGAAAACTGAGGCTAACATGTAGAACATCATTTGAAAACACGGATTTTACGGATGAGGGTTTAGATGCCAAATGGTACCAAGAGGTAAGGTGACTGGTCCCTTCTCCCTAGCCAGTGGCAGAGGCAGAATTACGTTCCAGGGCTCCTGACTTCCGCTCTGATGTCCTCCACCAGCACTTCCAAAAAATGAGGCAGAGACCTAAGACATCCTCTTAATGTTCCTGGGGCCAATTCTGAAGGATACAACAATAATTTGTTTTATAGTATAATGCAGGACAAACTGCAAAGGGAAGCCGGGATCCCCAAATTATAGTTCGAGTGCTGATCCAGGATTTTGCAGGAACATCCCCTCTTGCCCTTCACCCCGTCCACCAAGGCCAAAAGCCTTCCTAGAACTGGGACCTTTCTGCCCCCAGCTGTCAGTCTGCCTGCCCCCAACAGCCTCTCCACACAGACAGAGACTGTGTGGGTATTTGGCGAGACGGGCTGAACTATCATTTTGTTGTTGACTCACTATGTTTAAGAACTCCATGTGGTTAAGCTCACGTAAATAATCTAACACCCTTAATCTGCAGCTGTGTCAAAACCCTACTTAGCTGAGGAGAAGGTATTAGCTTCGGATTTATGGGCTGAGAGTCTCAAGGAAACACTAACCCTTCCCTTGTCCGTGTCCACGGTTGGCCAATTATGGAGACCAGGCAGGTGCCCAGACAGTCAGGAAGGGAGTGGACCTCATTCACCGGTAAAAATTGGCACACATGCCCATTTTCTCACGTAGGCTGCAGGTCAGAAGCAGTTCAACATGTGAGTCATGAAATTTATCTTACCTTGGGTTTCTCCCCAGCCAGTGATGTAACATACTGTCTTGTCTGCGACCACGTAATTCGGGGATGGCAGACAAGCTGGGATTACCTCATCCGTGATGATGGCAGGGCTGAAAGGGAAACATCGAAAGTTGCATTTGACTGCTGGGCTGGGAGGCTTCTGCCATTCACTGGATGAAAATGTAGAAGTGTTGGTTGTTCAGTCATGTCTGACTCTTCACAACCCCATGGACTGTAGCCCGCCAGGCTCCTCTGTCCATGGGATGCTCCAGGCAAGAATACTGGAGTGGGTTGCCATTTCCTTCTCCAGGGGATCTTCCTGATGCAGGTATCGAATCCAGGTCTGCACTGCAGGCAGATTCTTTACCATCTGAGCCACCTGGGAAGTCACTGGTTGGTTACCCACAATAGGATGCCACCTGCCTCAGCCCCAGAGCCCTCCCAGCTGGTATTTCCTTGCTTCACTGACCAGCTGAAAACAACTGTCCACCCTCACATTTGCCTATAGTATCTTACGAGTTAAACAAATGGAACGTTTTATTTAAAAGGCACCAGTTGTGGACAAGAAACCAGAGGTGGGAGCAGAGATGACAAGGACTTTTCTTGTCTATTCTGGCACTATGGGAACTTTATATCATGCACACTTTTACAGCAAGTTAATAGGGCTTCAATCAGTAGGTGCACTGCCGGGGGCCAGCGTGAGGAACTCCGCCCATGGCAAAGGTCATGAGGAAGGAGGCTTGGCATATGCAAAGGCGTGATCAAGCCTCAGGAAACCCCCTGTTCCCGAGCATCTACCCCAAAACCAGAGTCTGTTTTATGCTCTCACCTACACCTCTGACTTTACGGGGGGCTCTCCCCCCATAACCATTTCTCTCGGAGGAGTAAACGTGCAGCTCCAAGGCAATAAAAATTCCTGGGCGTGACAAGAGTGTTTCAGCTTCAGACTGCTCTGAAGGTTATCTAGCCCTCCTGTATAGGTTCGTCCCACCACATGTGATTGTTTACAGCCTCCCAACCTGAGAGGCACGCGATGTTTTAGACTTACTAAAGGCAAATTCTTTGGGGGCGTTAGAAATTATTACTATAATGGGTTGGTTAGGAATTATAATGGTGAAGGGTTTTTCATTTGTTGTGCCAATCATTGCTGCCAATTCCCTGCCCTGGGTGTGACAAGGGTGTCTTAGGTCAAACCTCTCTGCTGACAGACTAGCTTGTGTGACAGGATTATCCATACTCCTGCCACTAAGCACATGACTGTTTACTACCTGTCAACCATAAACAGCACAGAGAGTTTTGGAGTATTTTGAAAGTCTTAATTAGCATAGGGCTTTTCTCATTGTTGAGTCAATGATTGCCTCCATATCCTTAGGCACCTGGGAATATATTAATCAATGTATTTGGTATATAGAAAAGGAAATATAGTAGTTTTTAAGGTTAGCAATACTAGACTTTTTGAGTTAATGAATTTTCTCTTTTGTAATAGATCACTGTACTTTGTTATAAATCACTATGTCCTTGCTATGTAAGAATGTAACTTTATCACTATCTTAAGACTAAATAGATCTTAAGGGGAGCATTGGTGAAAGGATTTTCATTTGTTGGGCTGATGTTTGCTGCTAAATCTCCATGTTCCCTGCCCTTATAATGAATATAACTAGCATATAGGAGAAATAAGTATTAACCTTTAAGCATATAGGAGAAATAAGTATTAACCTTTAAGATTAATCATGTTAACCTTGGGTTAAATAAATTCCTTTCTTGATTGTAACTCACTACACCCTCATCCTATAGGAATGCAACTTTATTTGGAGGGTGGTGCCTGGTTTAAGAAAAAACACCCTTGGAAAAAATGTTTTTGGTTATCAGAAAGAAAGGATCATAAAATGTCAGCAGGTCTCATGGCCAGAAGATGATGTAATATCCCCAAGACCTTTTTTTTATACATTTATGTGAAGCACCTGATTTTGATAAAGATCAGGACTGCTGACCCCCGCGTGACTCTGTATTCATCCCCATGTGTAACAAAAGGTATATAAGCAAACCCAAAAATAAAAAAATCAGATCAGTTTCCAGAAAGACTGATTCCCCCATGTCATTTCTTTCTTGCTCCCCGTTTTTCTGGCTGAATTCCCATCTGGAGCATGGGTGCTATTCCACGTAAACCAAGTTATTCAGCCTCTTTCTCTCCACTAATTTTCCTACTACACTATCCGTTTCTAATCTCTCTATATATCTGTAATTAAATGTGTATTTTTCCAAGGATGCCGATGCCGTCCCCACCTTCGAATCACCCTGTATCCACTGGGGCTGGACCCTGGCAGTGCACCATCCAGCTGAAATACAGGGCTTTAAAAATAGCAAGTGCCTTGTGTCACCAGGAGCAAGCTGTCCCATTTCTGGGGTCCTCAGTTTCCTCACCCATAAATGTCACAACATCATGGCTATAAGAATCCGATACAATGCAAGACACCAAATGAAAGAGGATTGGAAGTAATCACCTTGCATAAACAAAGTAGTATTTTTTTTTAATAAACTTTTGCATGCCTTAGAATTCCAGAGACTCAAGCATCAGAACTTTGATTCTGTAGACTTGATTCTATCTTAGCAGGGCCTCCCAGGCGGCTCAGTGGTAAAGAATTGGCTGCCACTGCAGGAGACGCAGGTTCAACCCCTGGGTGGGGAAGACCCCCTGGAAGGGGAAATGGCTACCCACTCCAGCGTTCTTGCCTGGGAAAACCCATGGACAGAGGAGCCTGGCGGGCTACAGTCCACGGGGTCTCAAAGAGTCGGACACGACTGAGCGGCTGAACCACCACCATCCTCTTGGGGTCACCAGAAGAGCCCCCGCCTCTCACAAGGAGCGGTCCACGCTCACGTGTAGACTGCTCTCATGGAATGCTGAAGACTGAGCCTCCTGGGGTGTGGGGGCGGCCTGAGGGTGGGTCCCCAGAAGCACAAGCATAGTCTATCAGAGAACACGTCCAGAACCCGACGTTTACTAGATCACTTGTTTGAGGAGCAGAGCCTCCTGACGGCCCAGGGGACGGTGAAGAAAGAAGAAGCTGGCTAAGCTGAGAAGGCCCTGTCTTCCCTTTCTAGGAGGGGGTCACTCCTCAGTGGACTGACCCAGGAAAGGCATGACGTGTTTCTGCCCAGACCCAGAGAGCCCCCTCAGACCCTTGACCGCTGGCCGCACACTGGCCTGGCCGTCCTCCTCACGGTCACTACTGCCCCGTCCCTGGGACCCATCAGCCCACCATTTTGGCTGTCCATCTTGTGACTGTTCTCGAAATAGCTGTCTCTTTATTTAGCTCACTCTCTTGAGACCTGTTTCCAAATACCGCTAACTTTTAAGTGACAGAAAAAAAAAAAGGGGGGGGGGATCATTTTGTCAGACTTAATAAAAACACCCCTTCAACAGGAAACGCAAAACCGGAGGCAGGAAGACGAATGTGCTCTTGTGAATTGTGAGTGTGTATGCGCACTGCCTTTCTTGTTAAAAGTGCTTTGACAAACATAATCACATTTGATGCCCCCGAGCATATTATTATGTTGCAAAGAGAATGTCAACCTGGAATAACTGAATAATTCTCTGACTATGAATGTATACTAGCTGACTGGGGAACTTATTGAAAGTGAAGGTGTTCAGTCGTGTCCGACTCTTTGCGACCCCGTGGACTGTAGCCCACCAGGCTCCTCCGTCCATGGGATTTTCCAGGCAAGGGTACTGGAGTAGGGTGCCATTTCCTTCTCCAGGGGATCTTCGCAACCCAGGTCTCCCGCATTGCAGGCAGAGGCTTTACCGTCTGAGCCAGCAGGGAAGCCCCAGGGGAACTTATTAAGTGAGAGAATTGTAGGGATAACCTGTGCCTCATGTTTCAACACACTCTCTTTCCACGTGACGAAACTGAGTCCTGAGGCCTCCGTCATGACCCCATGGGAAGAACACCCCTCAGCTGTCACCTGCATTCTCCCCTCCGCCCACCTCCATCCTCACCCAGCCCCTGTAGCAGGTGAGCAGGGCTGAGCCCAGGTTTCCTCACTTGAAGGTCAATGCTCTTCCCAAAGCCTGATGCCTTTGGGGTCCTAGCTGGTGCCAGCCCCACATAACTGTCACGGCTCGTAAATCCAGCCACGAGCAAAAGTTCTCAGGGCTTACAAGGTGAACGTCGTGGGCAAACCGGTACCTGCTCAGCTTGAGTAAGGCAATGTCCGCCCGAGAGGGCTCCAGGAACAGCCTGGACACTGGTATTTCCTGGACACTCGCTTCCCGGGCAATCTCGTAGTGTGCACCCAGGATAACCATGTAGAATGACGGCCCTAAAAGGCTAGAGAAGACATTCGCATTAGCAGCAAAATAGGGGCCAGCCCTGCGCTGGATGTCCTTTGGAGCCATAAACACCACGTCTCCTCCCCGCTCAGCCACCTACAATCGGAGGCCTCTGAATGGCAAGACACAACTTCATGGTCTTCCTGAACCTGGCGGTTAAGGAAGGTTGTCAGACCACAGAGGAAGAATGAAACCAACACTGAGGTTGGCACAGGGCAGACCCCAGGTCAGGGAGCCTGGCGAGACCAACACCCCTTGTGGCGAAAGGCTCTGTCTTGCTGTCAGTCCTCCTCGACCTGCCAGATTGGGTCTGCCTTCTTCGTTTCTCTCCAGAAACACCCCCTCCTCTCCCACCCAGCGGCCCTGGCAATTCTGCCTTCACATCCACCGCTGCCCCCACCCCCGTCCCCAGCGTCACAGCCATGGAAGGAAGGAGGAAAGGGAAGGCAACAAGGGAGGAGAGAGGGGCGGGAGAAGATGAAGAGAAGGAGGCAGGGGGTCTTGAAGACAAGGAAGTCTTCGCGTCTGGGGTCCCCTAACACATACCTGTCCAGGCAGTGGGCAGCAGTCAGCACCCACTCTGGGGATATTAGAGTTCCTCCGCAGAAATGCTCCCTCGATCTGGAAGGAAAAAGTGCCAGGGTTTTAGTTAAATCTGATGATTTAATTCTACAGAAGCCCAAAAGTGGTGCTCACTCTGCTTCGAGGTCATTAATGTTCCCAAAGGATGAGGTGGCGGCAAGGACGGCAGGAGTTTTGAGCTTCCTGCAGTGAGTGGGTCCTCCGGAGGTCACCCCACCACCCAGGGTGCCGGGTGGGGTGAGGCTGGGGGCTCAGGCCAGGCCTGTCCACAGGGGAGCAAAGCAGCGTGGCACCAACAGGAGGCCCTTTGGCCCTGGACTGCAGCCCACTGAGGCCTCTTCTGTGTCTTTTGGAGATCTGTGTAAGGCCTGACCAGTCATTCTTCAGGGTGCCAAATGGGATCCTGAGTGGCCCGTGATTCCAGGGCATCTGCTCATGCTATTTGAGAAAGTTCACTTTGGGGTGGGGGAAACGTCTTCTAAATCATTCACGTTGTAGAACTGCTGGGGTGCGACATTGCTCATAGAACTTACATGAGCCGCTCTGAAGACCTTCATAATGGAAAAGACACAGATGCAAGTGAATGGGAGCCAGCAAGGCAACTATCAATCAGGAAACAAACCCCAGCGCGGCTTGGGAAAGAGGGACTAGGAAATAAGGGAAAGCAGCATCGCAGGATCAGGTATCGCAAGCAGTTACCACGTGATAAGGCAAAGAAAAGAACAGCCAACGCAGCCACAGGGGGAAACCGACCGGAACAGCATCTCACCAGCGAACGGAAGAAAGACCATAGAGCGCCGCGTTTGGACGCATGCGCACTGGTGCAGCCTTGCGACGAGGAAGCATCAACAGGCGGATCAGCCTGTTTTCCGTGTGTGCTTTGAATGGGACACCCAGGAAAAGGGACTGACCAAAGGCGAACACCAGTCAAAGATCACCAGAACCGTCTGGGTCCTGGAGGATGGGGATGATCACGCCTCAGTTATGGCTGCCCTCCACTGAAGAAGGGGTGTTTTTGATATGGGTGAGCATCTTTTGATTAAAATCAGTAGTTCACAAAACTGTTGAAGGAAGGAAGGGAAAAAGACTCTGCATCTGTGATTTAATATTATAGATAATTTTACCTGTACCCTCCCCCACGAGGTGTCTCATTTCTAAAAATATCCCTTTCTCTTCATTTTACAAAGCCACAGTGGGTATCTATATAAACCCTCAGAGCATCTTTCATACGTTTCCAGCAGTATTGGAACTTAGTGTAAATTGCTACATTTAACAATTCTGATGACAGCTACCCAGATCAAAAAAAACACAAAGATTCTAATTTCAAATCATTTTCAGATTAAATAACATAGAAAAGAACATTTGAAAAAAGAAGCAGACTCACAGATACAGAGAAGGAACTTTTGGTTACCAGTGGGGAGAAGGGATGAGAGAGAGGGGAGGGGCCGTACAGGGGTAGAGCATTAAGAGGTAGAAATTATTAGTTATTATTAGTTAGAAAGCCACAAGGATATATTGTACAACATAGGGGCCATAGCCAATATTTGATTACATTATATTTTATAACGATAAATGGAGTATAACCGGATACTGGCGGTATGTGGATTTAGTTGAATGCAGAAAGGTTTTCTGTTTGTTTAATTTTCATTGGAGTATAGTTCCTTTGCAGTGTTGTGCTAGTTTCTGCTATGCAGCAAAGTGAATCAGTTACACATACACGTATGTATATACATATACAATCTATCAATACATATACAGATAGCCCCTCCTGTTTGGATTGCCTTGCCATTTAGGTTACCACAGAGCACAGAGTAGAGAGTTTCCTGAGCTGAACCATAGTTCTCATTAGTTATCTGCTTTATACACAGTAGTGTATATATGTCATGTATATGTACATATATACATATACATGTACATATGTATATATGTCAACCCCAAGGTTTTGCAGAGCTTACCCAGAAGGATGGAATAAATCATTTCTGGAAATGGTGTTACCTTCTTCGAAGGCTGACTTGCCAGGGCCAGGAGTGTGGTATGGCCACACACCCACCTACAACCCTTGCAGGGCATTTCTTCGGCTCCACCTTGGGCTTTCCACAGTCGAATGAGGACTCTGTGGCACAACGTGGGAAGATTTGCATATGAAGACGTGAAAGAGAGCAACTCGTGATGAAATCATGACTTGTCGATGCACTGAACTTTTCACATCCCCAAACTCAAACTAAATAGGAAACTCATAAACATCTCTTGGAATATTTTTTTTCTAAGTTCCAAGAAGTGGTAGTGGACAACACAGAACCATCTCCTTTCTAGAAAATATAAGTGCTTTTCTATTTTACTGTTTTCTTAAGGAAGTGATTAAATAAATTGGGAAGAGCTAGGCATTAGAATGAGAGTTTTGTGGAGAAAAGCTTGACTGACACAAGTTGTTATTCTGACTTGAGGTGATATATCTAGAGACTGTATCGTTACTCCCATCATAACCACCACCATCATCAGAACTATGTAAAGTTTGCTGAAAACCATAATTGTCATCCCCATTGGAAGGCAATAAGGGCATTTTTAAATTATGAATCTGTGTGTGTGCATGTATGTGTGGGTGTGTGTGCATGTGTTTAGCAAGGATAACTATGCTAAACTAATGGCGATGGACAGGGAGGCTTGGTGTGCTACGATTCATGGGGTTGCAAAGAGTCAGACACGACTGAGCGACTGAACTGAACTGAACTGAATGCTTTCTCTCGGCCAGTTTCAGGACCACTCTTCCAGGAAGCTTCCCCAGGACCACTCTTCCAGGAAGCTTCCCAAGACTAACCCAGCGCCTCAGGGATGACTTCCATTCACGAGCCTCTCTATTCATCTCCCACCTGCTTTCTGTCTCCACCTGGCCTGCAGGGTTGCTGGAGATTGAGGTAGTGCTCCATTTCTGGTTAGTATCACTCGCTAATGTCTAAAGCAGGTCAGGGGGTACATAGGTATTCATAAAATGCTTCTCCACTGTCTGGAGACCTTTAGGATCTTCAAAAATAGAAGCGTAAGTCATAGTTAATAATAAATATTATAAGGAGAAAAGTTTTAGTCTTAATCAACCAAGAGATTTTTATCCTCTGGTGAAGCTGGAACCTTAATTTTCCTAATCCCTTTCCAACTGTCTTGGCCTATTCTGAGAATCTATATATAGAAGTTTTTTTTTTTAAAGATGCAATATAATCAAATCCTACTCTTTAATACTGACCTTAATTTCTCCTACTGTGCTTTACACAGAATGGACTTACAGAAATGGACTAAGGAAAGAACAAGCACAGATATTATGGCACCCTGGGCTCACTATTCAAAATAAAACTTAAGTTCTATTTATTTTAAATTACAATACTTATTATTTGTACTGTTTGTGTTGGTGGAACCGAAATGAGTTGTTAACGAACAAAAATTTACAATTTAAAATAAATGAATATAAATAAATAAAATTATATTTTAAATGGACATCTTTCAATTTTTGAGGTTGATATTAAAGAGAAAACCCACACAAGCCCTTGCTAAAATTGAGAAGCAGAATACTGGGCTGAATAGAATGTAGTTCTGATTTCAAATTGTTTTCCTTATGCTCTTCTATGCAGTTTGCACGGTGCCATTTGTATTAATAACACAGAATATTTACAAAAGTTTTCAAGTGAGTTGCTTAAAGAAGTTTATATGTAGCCTAAAAAGTTAAATCAATGGTACTTTTTCATTTAAAGATGTTTTCCATGTGAGTTACAATGTAAAGTTTGGAAATTTTAACTAAAGTTTGGAAATCTCCCAGGGAATGAGCAATAAAAATCCTTTTTTAAAAAAAGAAAAAAATATGAAAATAACCTTTTTTAAAAGTCATAGCTCAAAGAGATTTCACATTCTGAAAAATCAAATAAAATTAGCAAAAAAAAAAAAAAACATACAAATACACACAAAAAGTCCCCTTAACTTGGGAGAGCCACCCTTTTAAGCATTGACCTGTCATACTGGAGGAGCTGTCATTTGAGATTTCATTCATTTATTTACTCATTGAGCAAATATGTGTCCAAATATATACATGCAGTGCCAGGCATTGCTCTAAGCACCAGGAAAAAGGAAATATTAATAGGTGAGGTTTGTAATCTTTACATTCTGATGGGTGGGTGTGTAGGAAGATGTTACACTGGAGGGTTCAACAGAGGCCCCAGAGATGCTCCAGGGGGCGTAAGATGAACCTCCAGGTGCAGACCTCTGGAAATGGCCTCCTGGAATTTCCCGGGTGGTCCCCATCTAAGACTCCACGCTCCCAATGCAGGAGCCCAGATTCGATCCCTGGTCAGGGAACTAGGTCCTATATGCCTGCCACTAAGACCTGATGCAGACAAACAAATAAATATAAAAAAGAAAGAAAGAAATGGCCTCTTCTACAATCGATGCTTTTGATCTATGGTGTTGGAAAAGACTCTTTAGAGTCCCTTGGACTGCAAGGAGATCAAACCAGTCAATCCGAAAGGAAATCAACCCTGCATATTCATTGGAAGGACTGATGCTGAAGCTGAAGTTCCAATACTTTGGTCACCTGATGTGAAAAACTGACTCATTAGAAAAGACACTCATGCTGGGAAAGATAGAAGGCAGGATGAGATGGGGATGACAGAGGATGAGATGGTTGGATGGCATCACCGACTCGACGGGCGTGTTTGAGTAAGCTCCGAGAGTAGGTGATGGACAGGGAAGCTTGGTGTGCTGCAGTCCATAGGGTCGCAAGGAGTCGGACATGATTGAGCTGAACTGAACTGAACAATTCTGGTACCCTCACCCAAGTCAAGGATGGAAAATAACCAGGTTCTTAGAGGTGGATGAAAGAGGAAAGGATGGAGAAAGGACTGTCCCAGTGTGCGGTCCCCAACTTCATCATGATGTGGCCATGTGATCAGAGCACATGGTCTGTTTGCTGACACCCATTTCCTGCAGAAGGATCCCCAAGCCTCCTGACACTCGAGAAGCCTGTAGCGTGTGCTGGTGGCCGAGGGCTGCCCCTGGGATATTACTGTAGGTCCCTTTCTGTGGGCATCAGAGGTGCATGACTCCCTGGCACAGCTGTAGAGCCAGGGCAGGAATGGCATGATAGGCAACTGAGCCAGATGGGCACCCTGTCCAAGTCAGCGAGCCCGTGCCCCAAGAGGCAGAGGGGGTTCCAGAAAGCTGAAGGGTGGGAGGGAGGAGCAGAAAGGGAGGCACGAACCCCACTGGGGACCCTCAGGTAGGGGGTCCGCCGAGGCAGAGTCTGGAGAACTGAGAAAATACACAGTGGGGAAGCAGTCCGCTGCATGCTGCCTCAGCCCAGGGAGCGCGGTGACTGTGGCCAAGGAGAATCTTTTCTTCGCCCTGGCCTCGCCCTCCTTTCCCTGCTCTAGGCACGAGCGGCCCCGAAGCAAAGCCTGAGGGTGGCTCCGTGCTCTCAACCCCTTGCCCAAGCTGCCTCCCAGACCACCTCTGGACATGGACTTCAGTGACCTTGCAGCCACACCTTCTCCCCTCCAGCCTGTCCCCCCACGTGGCAGGCACAAACACAAGCCATCAAGCTGTGCAAAGAAGTCCAGGCTGATTATCAAGAATCAGGACAGAATCCCTCTGCAAAGACGGAGGGTCAGCGGAGAGTAAAACGGGGTCCGAATCAGAGCCGTTTGAGGTGTTCTCCAGACCTATCCCTGGACTTGTAGCCCAGACTTTTCAGAACAAAGGTCAACTTCCCTTTCTGTGATCCAAGCTTCTCACTCCCCAGAAAAGTCTGAGAAACAACAAAAGAACTCGAGCAAGCTTTCTCTACGCTGTCTGGCGTATGCACAGCTAATGCGTAGTCATCTTAGGATGAGGAATGTTGGGCCTTAGTAAGGAGCCATGTTCATTCAATTCTTAGGATGACAGTATGCTGCTGCTAAGTCACTTCAGTCGTGTCTGACTCTGTGCGACCCCACAGATGGCAGCCCACCAGGCTCCCCCATCCCTGGGATTCTCCAGGCAAGAATACTGGAGTGGGTTGCCATTTCCTTCTCCAGTGCCTGAAAGTGAAAAGTGAAAGTGAAGTCGCTCAGTCGTGTCTGACTCTTAGCAACCCCATGGACTGCAGCCTACCAGGCTTCTCCATCCATGGGATTCTCCAGGCAAGAGTACTGGAGTGGGGTGCCATCACCTTCTCCGAGGATGACAGTATAAAAGTTTACAATTAGACACTATATGTTTAGCTATTTCCTGCTGTCTCTGTTTTCTTTCTTACTTCTCAGCTGCTGAAGGAGAGAGTTTCCCACTTGGGTGACTCTGATTTTGTTTTTCAGGCAGCGGAGAGCTCAGTGGAACCCCCTGGAGGCTAAAGAGATCACCTCTGAACTTGCTCTTGGGGAGGATTTTTTATGTATTTTATTTAAAGTATTGGAGGAAGGGAGTGCCTAAAAATGGGGACCACGAGTAGGACTGATTCAAGAGGCCCAGGATGAAAAGAGGGCTCTGGGAGAGAGGGGACCCTCTCCTGCCCAGAAGTGCTCGGCCCAAACTCGTGTCTTGCAGATCGGAGACCAGGTGATACCACATTTATATAAAAGCCATTTCCTTCCAAAAGAGACAGCAGCTTACCACACTGAGGGATGTCACAGTAGTCAAAAAGTTTCCTTGGGTTCGTGGTGTAGCACCAGGGCCCGTTGACATCACCGTCAGGATTACGGCAGTACTGGAAAAAGAGGCAAGTGTCTGGGGGAGGGCGCATGCCGGGGCAGGGGATGGCAGAGAAGGTGATAGAAGGCACAGACATCGATTTCACTTCTGTCCTTAGAAGACGAAAGGTCATGTTTCTTTGGCAGAGAAGTGGGCAGCGTCAATTTCAGGGTGCTTACGAAGCCTCTGACTCACAGAATGCCATCGGTCACGTCTCCTTGTTCAAAAGGAGCTTGGAGAAGGGGTGTGGACCCTGAGGGCTCTTGGGGTGGAGATTATATAAAGGGGCCTCCCCTGCAGCTTGTGTCTGTGGGGCCCAGAGGCACCCAGCAAGAGGGGACTGTGGACGTGGGACAGACCCTCATTCAGGCCAGTCTTCTGCCCGATGACTTGTTCACTGTTGCTTAAAGTGAAAGTGAAGTCGCTCAGTCATGTCCGACTCTTTGCGACCCCATGGACTGTAGCCTACCAGGCTCTTCCGTCTGTGGGATTCTCCAGGCAAGAGTACTGGAGTGGGTTGCCATTTCCTTCTCCAGGAGATCTTCCCAACCCAGGGATCGAACCCAGGTCTCCCACATTGCAGGCAGATGCTTTACCATCTGAGCCACCAGGGGGAACTTCTTATTCCCCTGGCCCAGGCACCCTCCGTGGGTCAGCCATGGCAAGACCGCCCCCCAAAGGAAACCCTTCAGAGACTGTGTGAGTGTAGGGGAAATCCTAACACAGTCCTGATGGCCCATCCAATTTTTCTTCTAGGAACATCCCACTACAGTGTCACGAAGGTCATCTTTGATTACAAGGACCTAGAGAACAAACACCGGAAACAAAAGCAGGCAGGAAGTGTCGCAAACAAAAGAGATAAGAAGCTAGGGGGTTGGCCGGCCGTGCTAACTGTACCCCCCACACTGAGGCTGTGGGATCACAGGTTCGGGCCCCTGAACCCTCTGGCAAACCCTCCCCACCCCACACCAACGCTCAGTCAGGCAGCCTCTCTGGGGCAGAGGTTCGATTCGGTTTGCGAAGGCTGATCAAAAAAAGGCAACACAGAGTCCGAATAAAGTGGCTTACATTTTTCTCCAGCCCTGCCCGTGGGTTTGTCTCTGGAGTGAAGATTCTGTGTCGGTGGGGCTCCTGGGCCGCCCACTCCTGGCAGGGGACGCCGGCCACCGTGGTGGCCTTCTTGCCGCGGTAGCCTTTGCCCATCCCGAGCATGCAGTCTGGAGGGAAGAGGCAACGGTGTCACCTGTCCCACACTGACCCAACGACAAGGAGCAAACAGCAGCGCTCGGCATCTCTCAGGACAGGCTGTGGTCACGTCCTTTGGAACACAGGAGCCCTGGAGGCTTCAGTGAGCCCTGCCAACTTTTTTAACAAGTTGCCAGAGATGCTCTTGTCTCAGAAGGAATCACAAGTCCAGGTGTTAGAATGGGAACTTTGGCTGGGACACTAAGATACTCAGTTTTATAACAGACTGAGAGGGAACATAGACGCCACTACAAAATGTGAGATGATACTTGAACAACTCACTCTCGACGAAGAGTGCAGGTGGAAAAGGATTTTATAAAAGTATATTATTTTGGCCAGAGCTCTGCCACCTTCTGGAATGAAAGAGGTAATAAAGAGGTAGCTAGAGGTCCTTTCCCCAAACTCCTCCCTCACCTCGTACCTTGGGGATGAGGCTTGAGCCCTTGTTAAGTGTTACACATGGGGACCCAGTGCACAATGCTCTGATGGGCACTTGGAAAATCCAGACAGCAAAAGCTGGACCAGCTGGCCCCTTGGCCAAGGAGCAGGGCTGTGCTGGTGTGTGCCAGGACCAGGCTGTGTGAGTTACCGACAACCACACGTGGGGCGTCATGTGGGAGGACCACCTGAGTCCATGCGAGGTCTCATTAGGAGGGATCCCCAGCTGAGGCATGGCGCCCAAAGTCTCACCAAGAAAGAGGGGGCAGAGATGAGCTGGTCCTATACATACAGCAGGTATACAGGGGGACAGTAAGAAGCAGCCAGTAAGGTTCTCCAGCATCTCAGAGGAGTCAAGACCACCTCCGGAAGGAGAGGGGGTCTCATCTTGAAACCAAGCCCTCATTTTAATTGTTTCTGTCCGATCTTGGATTACCCAAAAGCGGTCAGATAAGCCATGAGACCACTGAGCTTTCATGCCAGGGCAGGGAAAGAGCCTGTCCCCTCTGTGACCTCACCCTGTTGGAGGGCCGAGCACTCCTGCCGCCTGACAGCCACAGGACCAGAGGCTCAGCATGTGGGGCAACACGCAGGCAAAAGGCCGGGGAGGTGGAGAAGAGCCTGGTTATCCTTTGCCTCCCACCCCGGCTGACATGCTTATCCTCAAGCCCCCAGACCCTTGGAGCTGCATGTCCGCTTCTCTCCAAGCCTTTGTTGGAGGTGATCATCGACAGTCCTCCTAGCCCTCCTAACTCTGTACATCCAAAACCAAATCAGTCCTTTCTACCCCTCCATGCAAAAGGCAGAGATTTGCTTTTCTAGAATGTCCCATCTCGGCCACCATCATCAACATCTCAATCCACCCAGGCTCAAAACTGTGTCCATCCCTCACAGCCAATTACTTTTTTTTTTCTTTACAAATAAGCCATTTTTTTATTGAAATGTAATTGATTTTACAATGTTGTATTAGTTTCTGGTGTACAGCAAAGTGATTCATATACAAATATGATTTTAAATATAGTTCTCTGATATGATACATGCTATACAGTAGGACCTCCTTGTTCATTTACTTAAATATATCTACAAATATATATATTTGTTTTTTTTGAGAGTTTTTAAAATTTATTTATTTTAAATTGGAGGCCAATTACTTTACAATATTGTATTGGTTTTGCCACACATCAACATGAATCCGCCACTTTTTTTAATTGAAGGATAATTATTTTACAATGTTGTGTTGATTTCTGCCATGTAACAATGTGAATCAATCATAATTTTATATATATATATATATATATATATATATATGCTCCCTTATGTGCCTTCCTCCCTGCTCCCTTGGAGAAGGAAATGGCAACCCACTCCAGTATTCTTGCCTGGAGAATCCCATGGACATAGGAGCCTGGTGGGCTACATGGGGTCGCGAAGAGTTGGACATGACTGAGCAAGTAAAAGAACAAACAATAACCCCCCTCCCATCCCATCTCTCTGGGTCATCACAGAACACCCGGGTGGGCTCCCTGTATTATATGCACATATTATATTGTAAGCATCTTCCCACTAGTTATCTATTTTACACGTAATAGTGTATATATGTCAACGCTACTTGCTCAACTCGTCCTACGCTCTCCTTCCCCCGCCAGGTCCACAAGCTCATTCCTTTAGTTTTCAACTCCTAAAGACACGCCCACCCCCTTCAGGCCAGCAAGAGCAGCTCTGGCTTCCCCAGATGATACCCTGAAGCAGCCTTCCCCATCGCACTCAGCCAGCACTCCAGTCCCCCCTCAGCAATGAAGCCTCTGCCTCCAAAAGACTCTCCACCGCTTATCATCTCTCTACCCGAGTACACAGATGTCTGGCCACAGACTTCTTACCTGCTTCAGGAGGATTCTCTACGCTTGGGGCTTGGGGAGCCGCAGGAGCATTTGCCACCTGCCCTGACGTTTCTGAACATTTCTTCAGGTTGCAGAACTCCCATCTCACTCTCGGATCGGTGGTATAACACCAGGGGCTCTTATCGGCATCTGGATTTCTGCAGTAGTTCATTGTCAAGCCGCTGTAAATTCCACAGCAATAGAGCTCATGAGAGGTGAGCGAATCTTTAGGGGCACCCCAGCACACTCTGAATTTTGTTACAACGAAGTGGCTGAAATATTTCCATTAAGATACCAGAGTGAAAGTGAAAGTCGCTCAGTCATGTCCGACTCTTTGTGACCCCAGGGACTACACAGTCCACGGAATTCTCCAGGCCAGAATACTGGAGTGGGCAGCCATTCCCTTCTCCAGGGGATCTTTCCAACCCAAGGATCAAACCCAGGTCTCCTGCACTGCAGGCAGATTCTTTACCAGCTGAGCCACAAGGGAAGTCCAAGTTACCAAAGGTGCCAATTATTATTATAATGTCACAGGCACAGATGGTCCTCAATTTCTAAAGAACTGGGTGAGTTTTTTAAAGTAGGTTATAATTTTTATTTAAAAATAATCAAAAGTAATACATGCTGCACATAAAAACAGATCATATATATATACATGTATAAGAGAAAGTATCAGAATGTTTTCCTTTCCCTGGGAGTGTTAAATAAATTCCCCAGGGATAACCAATATAGATTTTGAAGTACCTATTTTACATGTTTTGTGTACAAACAAATCTATCTATACCTCTGGCTTTCTCTTCTGTGTGAGTAGGGCTATGGAAGTTGGAACGAAAACATATTTATCCAAGGCAGAAAAGACATACAAGAGGATGATATTCCCAGATCAACCCCCTTAGTCTGTTTGCTCATAGTGTATTGTGTGTGTGTGTGTGTGTGTGTGTGTGTGTGTGTGTGTTCAGTTGTAGTCCCACTCTTTGGAGCCCTATGGACTTCAGCCCACCAGGCTCCTCTGTCCATGGAACTTTCTAGGCAAAAATACTGGAGTGGGGTGCCATTTCCTACTCCAGGGATCTTCCTGACCCAGTGATCGAACTCCAGTCTCTTGCGATAGCAGGCGGATTCTTTCCCACTAGAGCCGCCTGGAAAGCCCTACTGTATTTTACAAGGAAACAAAAGCTCATGGCAGTAATATTACTGTAAATAGCATAGGCAGACCAAGTGAGTTGGGGGTTTGGAAGGCTTGTGGCAGCCTCCTGGAAAACCAGCTGGATGAGGTTTCTAGAGGATGCATTCTGGGGCACGCAGGAAGAAGCCCTGGGCTCGTCTACCTGCAGCCGCTCGGGGATGGAGGGAAGAGCGATGTGACTAAAGGAGAGTGGGGCCAAAGGGAGGAAGGGGGACGTCTGGGTAGACCAGGGCTTCTGCAGGAGCTGAGTCAGAAGCAACAGGCTAAGGACATAGCAGAGGAGGGGCCTGGGGCTCACTGGGAAGCTTGGACCCCTGGGACCTCCCAAGGACTCTGCCAAAGCCTCTCAGAAGTCTCAGCCTTGGACTCCCATTTGGAACTCAGACCCACACTCTGTGACTCATGAGGTCACTTGGAACTTCCAGTGTTCTATGGGAATCCAACAGTGTATCAGTGGAGACTAGAGACAAGTGACCATCTCAGACCCAGGTCCACAATTTGAGGAAGCCTATCAGCAGGTTTCCAAGTAACTGGGTGTGTTAGAAAGGCTTATCACAGGAAACAGGCTCCTGCTCTCTTTTTTCTGTAAAGGTACTTTGATGGACGAGTTTTGATGAACACACAACCTGCATAACCCACACTCCTGCTGTGACGGAGAACATGCCATCACCCCCCAGAAACCTCCCTTGGGTCACTGCTCAGTCTTGGCTGCCCTCCCCTTGGAGGAAAATACTATTGAGTTCTACTCCAGAACTTCATATGAATGGACTCATGCAAGGGTATACCCTTCTCTCAGTGTTTTTGAGATTTCGCCCCTGCAATTTGAGGGTATCGGTAGCTTGTTCCTATTTATTTCTGAATAGTATTCCATGGTATGAGCATCTTACCAGTTATTCATGTTCTTATTGGTGACCACTGAAGTGGCTACCAGTTTGGGGTTATTCTAGGGATAAAGCTGATAAGAACTTTCTGGTAGATCTTTTTGTAGATGTAAGAGACATGGATTTGATCCCTGGGTTGAGAAGATCCCCTGAAGAAGGAAAGGCAACCCACTCTAGTATTCTTGCCTGGGAATCCCATGAATGGAAGAACTGTACAGGCTACAGTCCATGGGGTCCCAAAGAGTGGGACGTGACTCGGCACACACACACGGAAACACACCAGGTATGACAGGTGTCCCTGCTCCATCCTCAGAACCACTTCTTACTCTTTATCTTTTTAGTAACAGTCATTGCCATTGGGTATTTGGTAGTATCTCACTGTGGTTATAGCGGCTTCCCTGGTGGTTCAGTGGTAAAAGAAGGTGCCTGCAATGCAGAGACACAGGTTCCATCCCTGGTTCGGGAAGATCCCCTGGAAGAGGGCATGGCAACCCACTCCACCATTCTTGCTGGGAAAATCCCATGGACAGAGGAGCCAGCTGGCTACAGTCCACGGGGTCACAAAGAGTCGGACACGACTGAGCTACCGAGCAGCAGCGGCTCTGTGACTATAACTCTTGCTTCTGTGATGGCTAAAGTGGTGACCATTTTTTCAGGTTCTTCTTGCCCATTTGCATATCTTTCCCTGCGGAACATCTTTTAAATGAAGTCTTTCGTCCGTTTTTAGTAGCTTGTCTTCTTCCTGGAGTCATTTGTTACTGTCCTCTCTAGACCCTCGCGTTTTCTTCTGGCAGGCAGTTAATTTACTTGGAGATCATTTTGATCCTTTTAGGATTACTTTTAATCTTTGCGCAAATGTTTTTAGAATAGCTTTTATCCAAGGAATACACTAACCCTACTGATACGTGGACAGAGGAGCCTGGTGGGCTACAGTCCTTGGGATCGCAAAGAGTTGGACACAACTTAGCGACTCAACAACAACAACTGATAAACTGGGACTTTTCTGGATTCCTTACTGAATGGTCAAGGTGTCCCTTGAGGTTTCTCCTCTCTGACTTGTAAGAATCTCCACTCTGCAAACACAGAATCGCCTAGTGCCCTGGGAGTTCTGTAATCTTCATTTATCTCATGGTTCCCTGTTCTTTGTTCACTGCAGAATCTCTCCGTGCAATGTGTATAGCTTTGCATTCAGCCAAAGACTTCAGGAGAACTCCATATGTATTTCCAAAGTGCCTTCTCTGCACAGGTCCTTTCTCAAGATTGGTGGTTTAGCCACTAAGTCGTATCCAACTCTTGCAGCCCCGTGGACTGTAGCCCACCAGGTTCCTCTATCCATGGGGTTTTCCAGGCAAGAATACCAGAGTGGGTTGCCATTTCCTTCTCCAGAAGATCTTCCCGACCCAGGGATTGAACCCAGGTCTCCTGCATTGCAGGCAGATTCTTTACCGACTGAGCTATAAGGGAAGCGCTTCTCAAGATCACCCAGCCTACCCAATCCAAGCCGCCTCACTAGGCCCCAGCTCTAGCCCCTGTCTCCTCAGATCAGCAAGAGTGTGTGGTCTGCCCTGGTTCTGTTTCCTTGCACTGCAGTCCAAGGAGATACTTTCTTCCCAAAGTATCTCCAGGAAGAAAACCAGGGTCATTGTAAGTTCAATCTAATTTATTTTCCTTTCTGAAAAGTCACAGTCCTATGCTGGCTGTTGTCCATCATGTGAAATTTTCCCATATTTTTACAGCCATGTGTCACAGAAAAACTGGTCTGATCAGTCCCAGTCTTGTCCACTATTTTGCCCTCTGACTTGTCCACTGATGTCCATTCTGTGTATCAGCATCTGTGTACTTTCTGACTCTAATCTGCCTTCCTGCTTTTGCTCTTAATGCTCTGGTAATTCACATTCTTTGAGACCACTAGCGCTCAGGACCCAATATGTCTATACAGGTCGGGTGATACATAGATCAGCCAGTGGTGATAAATATCTAAATTTATTACCCAATGGCAAACACAAACCACTTCAGGAGTTGGAGGACGAAATGATAAAATTCCACGGCTGAAAGACGACATTGATCTGTAAGCAAGAGCTATGAAATGATCCTATTTCTAAGCCTTCGATCATCTATGCTTCTGAGCTTTCTACTAGTAGGACCTCAGCCCCTCTGTCTATCCCACCCTGCTTCTGAAACACTGCTCAGGAAAGAGAGCCAGCCTCCAGCTTCTCTTCTTTCAGAAATTTTACACAAAACCAAGTTGCCTGAGACATTTTGTCTCATTCTCTCGAGCCAAAGGAAATTTGGTCCTAAGACATTAGTTTCTAGCTGCTGCTGCTGCTAAGTTGCATCAGTCATATCTGACTCTGTCCAACCCCATAGACGGCAGCCCACCAGGCTCCTCTGTCCCAGGGATTCTCCAGGCAAGAGTACTGGAGTAGTTTGCCATTTCCTTCTCCAATGCATGCATGCATGCTAAGTCGCTTCAGTCGTGTCCGACTCTGCAACCCCATGGATAGCATTCCACCAGGCTCCCCTGTCCATGGGATTCTCCAGGCAAGAATACTGGAGTTGCCATTTCCTTCTTAGTTTCGAGCATAACCCTTTAAACGGAAACTGAAGCTGGCGGTTCTCCTCTACCGGTTGAAAATCAAAGACATACGCGTTTGGGTAGCTTTCTGGGGTCTTCTGATGCCGGTGTGGTATCATTGATGACCACGACTGGCATTTCCTTCCTGTGACAGTAGTGGACGACGTCCCTCGATAACTCTGCCCGTTACCATGGTAGCAGTCCTGGGCCACAGGAGTCTGTTCAGGTGGTACTGAAATCAAAAGAGAAGAAATCAGTCAATAATGACTGGAACAGAGAAATGTGTGAAATAACTTATTACACAAACAATATCCTCTCTGGGAATTAACACCGTCCTCTTTTTACATATTGGGAGGCAGATGGACATGCAAAGAAAACAGTAGATCCAGAACATTCTAAGACTTTAATGACCTAACTTTTGGGTAAATAGTTAATTTAAAACTTGGAGGAAAAAATAGCAGGGCAGACTGCTTGTAATTGGACCTTATGCTCATGTGCAAGCTCTCTTTTATGGATCGCCCCCGGATATTCATGAAAACTGGGCAGGTCTTCAGAAAGACACTCATTCATTTGGTAGAGGCTGCACGTGGTGACTGGGTGCCAGTGAGGAAGACATGGAAACCTTCTGCATTTTCCCCAGACTCTTTGTTTATACAAAGCCAAAGCCTTCAGCTGCTGGGGGAAATTGTCCTCCATCCAGGACTCAGGCAAAGATCCGTTGCTTCTCAGGGAAGGGCCCTGGAATAGGGGCAGAAAATTCTACTGTGCCAGGATACTTCACCAACACAAAGCAGAAGTCTCCTATTCTTCCACCCAGGACTCAACACAGATACAACTTAGAGTTCAGTTCCATGAGAAGAAGAGGCAAGAATATTGAGAAATATTGCCAGGTGCTCAGCTGGGAAAGAATCCACCTGCAATGCGGGAGACCTGGGTTTGATCCCTGGGTTGGGAACATCCCCTGGAGGAGGCTATGGCAACCCACTCCAGTATTCTTGCCTGGAGAATCCCGTGGACAGAGGAGCCTGGTGGACTGCAGTCCAGGGGGTTGCAAAGAGTTGGACACGACTGAGCAACTAAGCACAGCACAGCACCAGGTGCCCAGAGTCTAAGGTTGAGAGGATACCAAGAAGATAGAGAATGCCTGCCCCCAGCAAAAGCTCAGCACTGAGTAACAAGAAACAGTAGTCTATCAAGAGGGTCAGGTTCAAAGTGTGGCGTGCCCCCCACCTCTGTGGTGCAGGCATTCCTGATTGCTAAAAGTTGAGAAGGGATTAAGATACTGAGAAAGCTCTTCAGCACCCCAGACCCAACTCTAGATACAAGCTGACTGCACCTCGCCACTGAGGGGATTTGAAACCTACGGTTCACATAGGGAAAAGCAGCATCAACAAAACCTAAATTCCTTTTATCTGCTCATTATATTAATTCAGTGACCCACATAGCATATTGATGAAGTCTGCCCATTTCAAAGTGTAAATAATATTTGCTTCAATAGCTATTATTTCTCTGCAAGTAAATCCAAGCGTTGATTAAAAATTACAAGACACACACACACACACACACACACACACAAATGGGGGAAAAGCCACTGTTGAGTGATAAATAATCAGCAGAGCCAGACTCAGAGCCACCCAGAGATGTGGGATTATCAGATTGAGATTATAAGGTTCAGTTCAGTTCAGTTCAGTTCAGTTCAGTCACTCAGTCATGTCTGACTCTTTGCGACCCTATGAACCACAGCACGCCGGGCCTCCCTGTCCATCACCAACTCCTGGAGTTTACTCAAACTCATGTCCATTGAGTCAGTGATGCCATCAACCATCTCATCCTCTGTCATCCCCTTCTCCTCCTGCCCTCAATCTTTCCAAGCATCAGAGTCTGTTCAAATGAGTCAGATCTTCACATCAGGTGGCCAAAGTATTGGAGTTTCAGCTTCAACATCAATCCTTCCAGTGAATATTCAGGACTGGTCTCCTTTAGGATGGACTGGTTGGATCTCCTGGCAGTCCAAGTGACTCTCAAGAGTCTTCTCCAGCAACACAGTTCAAAAGCATAAATTCTTCAGTGCTCAACTTTCTTTATAGTCCAACTCTCACATTCATACATGACTACTGGAAAAACCGTAGCCTTGACTAGACAGACCTTTGTTGACAAAGTAATGTCTCTGCTTTTTAATGAGCTGTCTAGGTTGGTCATAACTTTCCTTCCAAGGAGTAAGCATCTTTTAATTTCATGCCTATCAGAGCCACCCAGAGATATGGGATTATCAGATTGAGATTATAAAGTAATTGTGATTAATATGTTGACAGATTTTGTAGTAAGTATCATACTGGTCAACAATGTGCATGGATAGATGAAGAATGTCAGCAAAGATGAAAACTATTTAAAAAAAAGAATAAAATGATCAAATGTAAACACTAGAAAGAAAAGCCATATTATCAGAGATGAAAAATTCCTTTGATGGGCTGATTAACAGACTGAACAGAACTGAGTAAATAATCAATGAACTTGAAAACAGATTGGTAAATATTATCTGAACTGACACACAAAGGGGGAAAAGAAGAGTGGGGGAAGAAATAGAACGAGCATACGGGAGATATGAGACAACAAGAAATGATCTAATGTCCGGGTGATTGAAGTCCCAGAAAGGAAAACAGAGAGAGAGAGCAGGGGAAAAGAAATATTTGAGCAGTGATGGCTGAGGATTTTACAAAAGTAATGAAAATCAATGATCCACAAACACAAGAAGCTCAGCGAGCTTCAAGTAGGATAAGCACCGTAAACATACCAGCAAACAAATAGACTCACTTAGATACACTGTAATCTACTGCTGGAAACTGAAAATGAGAGAAAGTCTTAAAGGTAACTGGAGAAAAAAGAAATATTAAATACAGAGAAACACAGATTTCCATCAGAAACTATTCAAAACAGAAGGCAATGGAGGAACATCTTTAAAGTGGTAAAGGGGAAAAATTGTCCACCCAGAATTCTATACCCAACAAAAATTGTTTTTTAAAACTGAAGGCAGTATAAAGAAACTCTTCCTGACATTCAAATGCTAAAAGACTTCATCATCAACAGACTTGTACTATAAAAGATGGAAAAGGTCAAGTTTTTTACAGGAAGAACATGCCATCACATGGGAATTGGAGAGCAGACACGAAGAAATGAAGCATAGAAGAAATGGTAGAAATAAATAAATAAAAATAAATATAAGACTTCCTTTTCTTTCTAATTGTTTTAAAACATGACTGATTCTTTGGGGCAAAAATAGTATCAATTTATTGTGAGTTTCCAAAATAGATGTAAACTCAGAACAATAGTATGATATTTTGGGACAGAGTAAATATTGCAATGTTGTAAGTTTCTTACATTATACATCAAGTAAAATAACATTATTTGTAGGTAAAATGTAAGTTAAAGGTATGTATTGTAAACATTAAATAGATAGTAAAATGAGGTAATAAAAGGCAATACAAAATACTCAATTAAATCAGAGAAAGATAAAAGGAACAAAATTCAAATAAGACAAGTAGAAATAACTAAATTGATGGTAGATTTAAATCCAACCATGTTAACAATGATGACATTAAATGCAAATGGTCTAAACATCTCAAAAGACTGAGAAAAAAAGACATCATCCAGACTCTAGTAAAAATAGAGCTGCAATGGCTCTATTCATATCAGCAAAAGTAGCCTTTAGGACAAGGACTATTTCTAGAGACATGGAGAGATAGTACATAATGATAAAGGGGTCATTTCTTTGCAAAGACAAGGATCCAAAGTGTGTCTGTGCCTGATAAGGAGTTCCAGAATAGATGAAGCAAACACAAAACTGAAAAGAGACAGATGGATGTGCACCTGACATCACCGATCATCTCTCAGGAACCAATGGAAAAGGAGATAGAAAATTAACAAGGATTCAGGAAAGCCAAACAGGACTAACCAGCTCGACTCATCGGCGTTTGTAGAGCACTACACAACAACAACAGAAGCCAGATTCTTCTCAAGAGCACGTAAAACATTCACCAAGATGACTTTATTCTGAACCGTAACATGAGCCTCAACAAATCTAAAGTGAATGTAAAAAACACAGCTAATGGGAAGCTGCTATATAGCACAGGCTGCTCAATGCAGTACTCTGTGACAACCTGGAGGAGTCGGGGAGGAGGTTCAAGACGGAGGGGACACAGGTATACTCACGGTTGATTCACGTTGTTGTACGGCAGAAGCCAACACAGTATCGTAAAGCAATTATCCTCCGATTAAAAATAAATTTTTAAAAATAGAATAAATGAAATCATAAGGCACATCCTCTGACCACAACACAATGAAACCATTTCCAAAGCTACCGCGATGCTTCTGGAATACAAAAATTCAGAACAATGGCGCCCTCAGTAAGCCCTCGTGGCCCTTCTTACCTGAGGCATCCATACGTTCCGTGGATAATGGAGAGGACTCGCAGGACGGGATCGTGCAGTGTTCCCACCTCACTTCGCTGTTGGTTGTATAGCACCATGGGCCTGTCTCCCCATCAGGGTTCCGACAGTAGTTTTCCTCCAAGTTTCTGAAAAAGAAGGGACTGTGAGTTTGGCTTTCCAAAAGGCTAAAGAAATAACCAAGTGCACACATACTTCTTAATGGTGATACTGGCGGTGTGTCCAGCTAATTCTCTAGAACTATACCAACTGAATAATGGGTGGAAACTTAAGCTGAGTGGGAGTCCATAGAATTATGGCAGGATGCTTCTCTTGGGTGAATGATTGAAATGTATTCCTTGACTGTGTATCAGATCTTTCGCTATGCGTCAGGCACTGTGCTATATGCTGGAAACACAAGGGGTGTTTCCTACACTGTTCTTGCCTCCTAAAGCATATATCATAGCCCTCAAATTTGTGTTCTCAAACCTTACTGTACATTTCATGCAAAACCTTGCTGGAACCCACTCCGAGGTCACTGATTTAGTAGATGGACAAGAGGGTCTCCCAGAATTTGCATTTCTAACAAATTTCCTGATAATGTTGATGCTGCAGGCCTGGGAAACCACACTTTGAGGACCAGTTTTCTAGGAAAACCAGCACTAAATGTCACTTCCCTTGCAGGTGACTTGACTAGTTTTCATTCCCAAAAGCTTTAAGCCGAGGTTCCTACTGTTACTAAAACCAAGGCACATCGGTGGGATCTTGCAGTCCATTCCGTGACAAGGATGGAAAGTTTCATTCCTTTCCTTGACGAGGAAATGAAACCAGAGGGACTCACTTGCAGGGAAAGTTTTCTGGGGTCCTGTTGTGTCTGTGGGGCGTCTGCTCGCTCCAACGCTGACACGTGTGTCCGGATACGGTGACGGCCACTGTCCCTCCGTAGTTTTCGCCGCTTCCCTTCAGACACTGATACTTTGGCCCAGAAGATGGCGGGGGTGTGGCTTAAATGGGGAAGATACATTACAGTGAGTGCTTCCACGTAAAGAAGGCACAGATGGAAGAAGCTGCAGGAGGTGAAGGCAGAGAGTGTCAGTCTGTGTTCTTTTCCTCTCATCCTTCCAGAATCCTGCATTTGAATATTGTTTATCATTCTTCAGAAGAAGCCAATGTGGTAGAATCAATGTTTACGAGACCCTCTTATGAAAACGGAGAAGGCAATGGCACCCCACTCCAGTACTCTTGCCTGGAAAATCCCATGGACGGAGGAGCCTGGTGGGCTGCAGTCCATCGGGTCGCAAAGAGTCAGACATGACTGAGCGACTTCACTTTCACTTTTCACTTTCATGCATTAGAGAAGAAAAAGGCACCCCACTCCAGTGTTCTTGCCTGGAGAATCCCAGAGACGGGGGAGCCTGGTGCGCTGCCGTCTATGGGGTCGCACAGAGTCGGACATGACTGAAGTGACTTAGCAGCAGCAGCAGCTTATGAAAAACCCCTCCAGGGACAAGACCCTTGGAGGAAATGCTTCTTTCTGTATTCTCTGTTTTCTACAGTCTCAGTTTAACACACATGGTGAGACTCAACCTGTTGTATCCTACCCCAAATCTGCACAAGTGCCAATGACCCAGCTTCCTTTCTGAAGAATAAATTATTCATTAAGTACAGATAACTGACTGACTCCGAGTATTCCACAAACAACAGAGAGAGTCCATGGGAAGAAAGAAAGTAGTGTCTCCAAGGAAAAGGGTATGTGGTGAGAAATCAAGAAATTCTTAAGACACACTATCATACGTAAAACAGATAAACAAAGATTTACTGTATAGCACATGGAAGTATATTCCATATCATGTAATAAACTATAATGGAGAAGAATCAGGGGGGAAGAGAATACAGATGTATGGATACATGTGTATAACCGAATCACTTTGCTGTACACCTGAAACTAAAACAATATTGGAAATCAACTGCACGTCAATTTAAAGAAGGAAAGCCTCAAGGGGAAAAGAAGACTGAAAGAGAAACTGACGCTCATAAGGGGAGTACTGAGCCCCTTTAGTCACTTTAGCTTGACCGTCTGAGTGAAGAGTAGGAAGCCAGGACCCAGGACCCACTGAGTCCTGTTAACGGTCTCAACCGTCCTGTTCAGTGCCTCACTTCAAATGCTTATAGATGGAAAATATGATAAAACTGCTTTTTCCAAGTCGTTCCCGCTAGGCCTGCCATTTCATCTTCTTCCCCAGACCTCTCTTCTCCTGCCGCTGCCTCCCAAGTTGGCCACACGGAAAAACTACGTCCTGAGACAGCACTTCGCTTACAATCAGAAAGAACTCGGTAAAGCGTCTGTGGGCAATGCAGGAGAGCCGGGTTCAATCCCTGGTTTGGGAAGATCCCCTGGAGAAGCAAACAGCAGCCCACTCCAGTACACTTGCCTGGAAAATCCCATGGATGGAGGAGCCTGGTAGGCTATCAACCAGAGTCAGACACGACTGAGTACCTTCACTTCACTGGTTGATAATGAAATCCAGGTACCAGAAGGTGTGGGTCTGATTTGCCTTTAGCACTAGAGAATGGGAGGGTACCGGAGATCACTCCCAAAAGCCTACATTCATCTGTACTCAAAAGAGACAAAAGAGGACCCCCTCCAAAAAAAAAAACATAAAAAATAGATGCTCTGATCAATTACATATAGTAACCAATAAACTGCTTTAAAAGAGTAATCACATCCCGTAGGACTTGTGGGGCACTTTCCGGGCACAGCGCTCTTGATTCCGAGAGAATAAGTGAAGGTCCCTGAGGACTGGGTCGGAACCATACTTACTACATCTCGGGATGTCACAGAATTCCCAGCGCTTTTTGGGGTCGGTGGTGAAACACCACGGGCGGGGCTCCCCATCAGGATTACGGCAGTAGTTCATCTTCAGATTCTTGCTTGGAAATCTGAAGGTGCAAGAAGGACTTTAACAGCACTGAACATTTACCTTCACAGATGAAAATCATTTCAAATGAGCAAATACTGAGCACCTGCTGTGTGCTAGGCACAGTCAGGCACCCAAGGAGGTGAGCAGATAACGGGTATCCTCAATGCGATGACCATCTCATAAGAAAGATCAGCTGAGGGTTCCAAGGATTGATTTTCTAACAGTCTACATGTGCCACAATCATGGAATAGGATCAACTTTATCATTTGGGCCATCTGGAAAACTTATGTCAGCCAACTTCAATGAGTCATCTGCAATTAATAGCAATGTTTAAAACACAAAGTACTCACTGGCTAGAGATAGTTATTTAGTAAACAGTACAGCCTAGAAGTTGGTGTCTTCATAGGTTAAAGGAATGGTCCTTCTATTCTACCCAGTTCCGATCCTGCTAAGCTTTAAACTTGTAGAAACGGGGACAGATAAGCTATGTCCCTGCGTGCAGGCCAAGGAGCCCCCTCACAGCGGGAACCGAGTGACAGAGGCTGTGAGATGAACACCACGCCTCGTGTCCCTCTGGGCTCATTTCACGCCCCTTCCTGAGACTGTAAATGCTTTGTCAGGATGGGCAGAGCAACCTGCAGTGGCTTAGGCAATCTTCTTCTTCCAGTATCTGGGAAGTAAATTTAACCAATTATGAGGCTGGAGGCCTTCACTGTGTTTCTTCTTTGGAGCACAGCAGGGACGGGGGAGCCTGGTGGGCTGCCGTCTATGGGGTTGCACAGAGTCAGACATGACTGAAGCGACTTTGCAGCAGCAGTAGCAGCAGCAGGGAAAAGAAAAATGACAGCAGCGGTGATTTAAGACAGCTATTTGAAGCAGGAGGTACAGACACGCAGGGGAGCTGTTTTCCACACCGGAATCTGTGACAGTCTCTTTTCCTGTAAGTTTTTACAAGCCCCATTATAATCCTATAGTCATCAAAAAATGAAGAGAATGACCAGAAGCAGCAATAGAGAGGGAGGTGTTTTAAGTACAATTAATATGAAATAGGAGATGCAGAAATTTGTCCCCACCATTCACCATTACTTTCTAGATGAGGGACTCTTTTTTCTACTATAGATTCATGACCCCCTTTGAGTAGCTAGTGAAAGTTAGGGATCCTCTGTCCCATAAAAATACACTGATATACACACACATAAAATACTGAGGGATTCACAAAGCCCTAAAGCCCACCCGCAGATCACAGAGTAGGAAGCCCTGAATCTCATCAGCATGAAGAAAAAGAAAGGAATACAAAGAGGAGGGCAATACTTGGAAAACACACAGGTGGATGTGTATATTGTATGTGTCTAGATGCATATATCTATATTTCTTACATTTAACCTACAAATGAGCCAGGAATCTGGTTACAGTGCAAATCCAGACTCAGTGTGGATGCGACCCTGCATTTCTAACAAACGCTTTGGTGACAGCGCTCTTCCATGGACCACATTTTGACTAGTAAGAATGGATACTTCTAAGGGAGGGGATATATGAATACCTATGGCTGATTCATGTTGAGGTTTGACAGAAAACAGCAAAATTCTGCAAAGCAATTATCCTTCAATAAAAATAAATTTAAAAAAAGAATGTATACTTCTTTAGCATTCATGTAGGAAAATGCAAACTTTGACATTCAGAAACATTGGGGGTGTTCACTTTTTGAGGAATGCTAAAATACCTGAATAATATTAAATTACCCATAGCATTGCAGAGGCTTAAACATCCAATTTCACTGCCAGGGAGACTTACTTGGAAGGAATGTATCCGTGGGCATGTGGGCTCTGAGAGTCCCAAGACTGGCAGTCACGTCCAGACATGGTCTTGGCAATCTTGCCCTCATAGTTTTCTCCACTGCAATGCATACATTCATCTGGGGAGAATGGAAAGAAAGGAAGAAAGAAACTGAAATGAATGACGCAAAAAAAGGGTAAAGACTAGACCATTACTAGAAATGTCTCAAATACCTTTGCCTCTTGTTCACTGGTAATTTTCCACCAATTACCTAGCAACAAAATTGGCAATAAAGGCTTACTTTTCTAAAACAATCTAAAACGTCATTCTCTTTTTCAAATGGTAGAATTAGCAGATGTGGTCAATACCTTCTCGACCATTACAGTTATGACCAAATCCAGGAACTCCATAATACTTTGTCTTCATGGTTGGCTACATGTGTCGGTCCTTGGTGGTTGCGGGGAGAGATTGCATATAATCTCAGGAATCTGTAAATTCTCTACTAGAATTTTTTAATATTTGAGGTCTCTCTTCCAAAAAATTCCTATGGAATTATTCTGATTGAATGGATGCTTGCTCAGTCACGTCTTACTCTTTGTGACCTCGTAAACTGCAGCCTGCCAGGCTCCTCTGTCCATGGCATTTTCCAGGCGAGAATACTGAAGTGAGTTGCCATTTCCTCCTCCAGGGGATCTCCCCAACCCAGGGATGGAACCCGCATCTCCTGTGTCTCCTGCATTGGCAGGCAGATTCTTTCCCATTGAGCCACCGGGAAGCTCTCTCTGATTGTCTGGATAACTGCTGAAGAAGCCGGCAGCCTCTCAGGATTTTAGTGCCCGGGTTTTTGCTGATGTTCGTGACCTCGACAGAGGAACAATATTCACCTAAAGGAACAATGCTTCTCTTTTTGTTATTATTGAGAAGCATGCTGGTTGCTTTTCTTCCTTGCATCCGTGTAAAATGGAAACATTGCAATGCTTAATATAATGTGGTACAGCAGGAGAATATATGACTTGAACTTTTATGGGGCAATAAGGAAAACAGAAGCAGACCTGATATAAAGAGGATGCTCTCATGTCAGTAAAGGGCCAGATGACCTCATAACACAGTGCACAAATAAATAAAGAATGCCAATGGCTGGCTAGAGGAAGCGATGGGAAACTGAGCCAGTATGGGCCCAACCACGTGGTTATGCAAACCCCACCTTCATTCACCGCCCTATTGCATCAATAAATGTAGCAGGAAATATGAAGTAAACAACATTTTCCCACAGGATATTTTACATTCTTCTGACATTGACTTTTGAAGTGTGCTCTTAAATTGATTGTTCCATTAAAACAATAGATGGCTGACTTAAAAACTGGTTCATGGCTTGGTTTCAACAATATGACAAAGTCTACCCTGTTAACTTAATGTTATGTATTTGAATTGTATTGATTTTGTGGTTTTATGTTAGCAGTTGAATTGCAAATATGTTTCTGGCTTAAAGTGCCTCAGAGCTTTAGGCATAAGACGTGTGCAGCTAGAGTTTACATCTAGTTTTATATTTGTCCCTGTTGAACTACATGTTAATAAAGATAATTTAGATTTATAATGGAAATTGCACAAAATTTTGGTCTTTTCCCAGAGGTCATGTATTACTTGATGATGTCAAACACAGTACTAATTGATTATTAATATCCCCATAGATAATTTACAGCAAATTACTCCACACATAACAGGCAGAACAGGAAAAGTTTTTCTAGAGCCATCCCTGACCTTCACATTCGGGAATGTCACAGTAGTCGAATCTCTTGTCCGGATCTGTGGTATAACACCAGGGCCCATTCTCATCATTGTCTGGATTCCGGCAATAGTTCTCCTCCAGTCCTGCTAGAGGAAATTTTTCAGGCGTAAATCTGCAGAGGGTGGAAAAGAGTCACTTGACTATATTTTAAAAATCAACATGTTATCAGCAGGGCAGGATAAGACCCCCCTCTCTTTCCCAACTGTGGTTTGAGATTGTGTCATCCAACTATATTTTGGCTGTGTCCAATAGCATTTGTATCCAGTTTTCAGTGTCTCTATTGATAGCCTGTTCAGTAGAGTAGCTAATATCACTGTTATTACTGTCTGAACAGCCAAGTCTTAGAAGTAGAGTCAAAGTGTCTTACGCACAGTAGAAATTTAAAGCCCTCAAAGCCTGCCAAATTCAAGAGACATGCCAGACTGCTGCTTTTGTCAGTTGCCCTTCTCTCTGTAAAAATAATAGAAGTTAATACCATTTTATCTATGTGAACTCTGCATGAGGCATTATGCTAAAGTCTCTTATACATTCTCTAAAGTAGTCCATAAAAGTCCCTATCAGGAAGGTGTTATTATACTCCCACTTCCCAGATCAGAAAACTGAGGCACAGCCATGTGAAACAGATCAAATCTCACCTCAGCTTGAGCAGTTAATAAATAGCATCTCAAGAGTTTAAAGTCAGACCTGTCTGATGCCAAACTCTGCATCCTCTCTTAGGTATGTCTAGAGTTAACGGGAGAGTGGGAGGGTGGAGTGAAGCTCGTTTTCAGAGATGAGCTGCTGTGTTGCAATAAGAAATTGGATTAAAAACCTAAGACTTCAAATCTAAAATGGCAGATTTTGTTTCTGGTTCTTCTGTGTACCTGTTTTTGGTAGATTTGGTGTTCTAGGGACTTCAGGTTCCTCACCGGTTGGGGTGTAGACAACCAAGATTCTCTCCCAGACCCTTGCCCTTCTATGACTTGGCCATCTGGTGTATCTTTTTAATCTCAATAAGCCCTAATGTGCCAGGAATACACAACTTCATCTTGTTGTTGTTGCTTAGTCTCTCAGTTGTGTGACCCCATGGACTGTGGCCCACCAGGTTCTTCTGTTCATCGGATTTTTCAGACAAGAATAACGGAGCGGGTTGCCATTTCTTTCTCCAGGGGATCTTCTTGACCCTGGGATCGAACCCATGACTCCTGCTTAGGCGGGCGGATACTTTACCACTGAGCCACCAGGGAAGCCCAACTCACAAGGGTGGCTAAAGACAATTTGGGAGTGGGGAGGATCATAGACACTAAATTCCCACTTGATAAGCATTGTTAATGAGAATTCAATACCACCTAATATGGTTTTTCCAGTGGTCATGTATGGATGTGAGAGTTGGACTGTGAAGAAAGCTGAGCGCCGAAGAATTGATGCTTTTGAACTGTGGTGCTGGAGAAGACTCTTGAGAGTCCCTTGGACTGCAAGGAGATCCAACCAGTCCATCCGAAAGAAGACCAGTCCTGGGTGTTCACTGGAAGGACTGATGCTGAGGATGAAACTCCAATTCTTTGTCCACCTCATGCAAAGAGTTGACTCATTGGAAAAGACCCTGATACTGGGAGGGATTGAGGGCAGGAGAAGGAGATGACAGAGGGTGAGATGGCTGGATGACATCACCGACTCGATGCACATGAGTTTGGGTGGACTCAGGGAGTTGGTGATGGACAGGGAGGCCTGGCGTGCTGCGATTCATGAGGTTGCAAAGAGTCGGACACGACTGAGTGACTGAACTGAACTGAATACCATATTGGGCAAAGTATAAAAAATGACATTAAAATAACTAACAGGCAAGTTGCAAGATAATCTGTTTTTTGCAATGTTGGTGTGAACACATTTGATTTAGACTGATTCAATTGTAAACATCATCATCTCTTTCTTTTTTCAGTCTCAGCCTAAAATTCATGTTCTAGAATTTATTGTTCTTTTTTGTTGTTGTTTTAAATCTTCCAAAAAAAAAAAAAAAACCATATACACAAGAATGAATGGAAAGCAGCCATTTTCTGCTTTTATGCCATCAATTATTGAACAGCTCTGCACCAGCATCAATAAGATTCTCCCCATACCTGCTGGTCATATGTTCTGATTTGAGTCAGAAGTAATGGGATCATTCTGAGTATGAGAGGTGAACACGCAGACAAAAGAGAAAGCCTTACTTGGGTACGTGTGGAGAAGTGGCACTCCATTTTTGACAGGTGACACCGCTTTTCGTTTTGGCTGTGGTCCCTCTGTAGGCCTTCCCATTTCCGATCTTGCACTCCGAAATGTAGACTGCAAGGAAGCCCAGAGAGTGGTCAAACCCTTCCACAACAACGACAAAACATCACGAGGAAGCCCTGCACTGCTCGGTCACGTTGTGAGAAAGGACACTGTCATCCACTGTCTAAAAACACAGTCTGCGTGAGAGTTATTTCAGGCTTCCCTGGTGGCTCAGTGGTAAAGAATCTGCCTCCCAATGCAGGAGATGTGGGTTCAATCCCTGGGTTGAGAAGATCCCCAGAGAAAGAAATGGCAGCCCTCTCCGCTATTCTTTACTGGACAGTTCCTATGAACAGAGGAGCCTGGTGGGCTACAGTCCATGGGGTCGCAAAAGCGTCGGACACGACTTAGCAACTAAACAACAACAGTAAAGAATTATAGTTCGGTGTGGGGCACTGATTCCTTTGTCCAGAGCTCCTGCCCTCCCGTGTGCTGGGCAGATGCTGCGTGCTGAAGATGCTGCATGCTGGAGATGCTGCGTGCTGGAGATGCTGTGTGCTGGAGTAGGGCCGCACAGGTCCTGCCTGAGAGGAGCTTACATCCCAGTGGAGTCTGGGGCTCCAAGGTAATCAAGGACACAGACTATGAAAGAGACAACCTCATGGCAACATGTGTAACAGAGAAAATAAATAACATCGTGAGGGAGTGGATGGGAAGGGGTGAGGGCTTCTTCGTGGAATGGGCAGACCTGCAGAGGCTGAAAGAGATGCAAGCCATTTCTAGGCTCACGGTGGTATTTTAAGTGTGAAAGAAGTACCAAAGAGGGTAATACAGTTGTGGTCTACTCCCAAAGTTTACGGAAGATGCTCTCAACCAGCCTCCATTTTAACAACTTGCTGGTTACCCAGTGGGCCCCATCCTGCCTTTAAAACACACTGCCAAGGGCGGCCCTGCAGCCCACATGTGGCAGGATGGGCATCTGTGGCTGGCAGGCCACTTTCAGGAGTGCTGACCCACTCTGTTCCCACCAGTTGGATTATATGTTTACCAAGAGTCAATTGTTTTTATTTCCAAAACTTTTTATACAGCTCTATTTGATTACGGATGATCTAAACTGAGAAATGAAAGGAAGAGGGGAAGGAGCTTTTTTTATAAACTAAGATAAATAGTTTCAAGTAGTTGAAAGAGTAGAGTAGTTCTTTAAATTGGTATCAAGGGGCTTTCCTGGTGGCCCAGTGGTGAAGACTCTGTGCTCCCACCACCAGGGAACACAGGGTCCTTCCCTGGTCCAGGAGCTAAGATCCCCCATGCCACAGGGTGCGGCCAAAACAAACTGTTACCAAAACCACTGAGAGCCGCCCATCCGTGTTGTTGACATGACTTTGAGAGAAGGGGAATCATGAAAATATAAAGGAATTTTACAGTCAGATTGTTAACAGGTGTCTCTATACTTGCTCAAGTTCAAAGAGAAGGACAGATTATGGTAGATAATTCATGAGTGTGGTTTATACAAGAAATGCTCTAAATAACTCCCGTTGTGGCTCCAGATTCAAAGAAAAAATGCCTCTGCTTTACGTCCAAAGGTACCAGCATAAGCTTGTGTTTTCAAAGAAAATATAAGCTATTTACAGTATATTTGTATCATCTTTTATGATTTCCCACTCAGTGTTTTTTAGTAGAGGATATTTCTTTTACAATGTTGTGTTGGTTTCTACCATCAACAATGTGAATCAGCCATAAATATGTTCATATATATATATATATGTGTGTGTGCGTATATATATATATATATATATATATATATATATATATATATATATACATATCTCCTCCCTTTTGAGTCTCCCTCCCAGCCCCCCAGCCCACCCCTCTGGGTCATCACAGAGCACTGAGCTGAGCTCTCTGTGTAATACAGCAGCTTCCCACGAGCAATCTATCTTACACACGATAGTGACTTAGTTGTGAAACAAATAGTGGGAAGCTGCTATATTACACTGGAAGCTCAGTTCAGTGATCTTGGGCTTCCCAGGTGGCATTAGTAGTGAAGAACCCGCCTGAAAATGCAGGAGATGGAGAGATGCAGGTTTAATCCCTGAGTTGAGAAGATCCCCTGGAATAGGAAATGGCAACCCATTCCAATATTCTTGCCTGAAAATTCCATGGACAGAGGAGCCTGGTGGGCTACAGGCCATAGGATAGCAAAGAGTCAGACACGACTGAGGCAGCTTAGCACACAGTGTTATACATGTCAATGCTTTAAATTAATCGATCAATTTTCTGGGTAGAATACTTCTAACACACCTATAGTAACTAGTGCTTTAAACTCAACACTCTGTATAAAGATTGCAGATATATCTTCAGTTCAGTTCAGTTCAGTTCAGTCGCTCAGTCATTTTCGACTCTTTGCGACCCCATGAATCGCAGCACGCCAGGCCTCCCTGTCCATTACCATCTCCCGGAGTTCACTCAGACCCACGTCCATAGAGTTCGTAATGCCAACCAGCCATCTCATCCTGGGTCGTCCCCTTCTCCTCCTGCCCCCAATCCCTCCCAGCATCACAGTCTTTTCCAATGAGTCAACTCTTTGCATGAGGTGGCCAAAGTACTGGAGCTTCAGCTTTAGCATCATTCCTTCCAAAGAAATCCCAGGGTTGATCTCCTTCAGAATGGACTGGTTGGATCTCCTTGCAGTCCAAGGGATGCTCAAGAGTCTTCTCCAACACCACAGTTCAAAAGCATCGAGATATATAATGCCAGTCTATATGCTACACTTATCAAAAAGGTAAACAAGGTATTCCAGAGGCCAGGGGTCGGGGAGGGGATTCCCAAGCTGCAACTTGGGCAACGAGGAGCCGGAAGAACAGAGGAGGGTCAGGATGAGCAAGCCTGTGCTCCGCCTGCCGCAGGAGGCACAGACATCAGCCCCACACGCGAGGTCGGCTGAGTAACACAGCGCCCGGTAGCGACTGGTGTGTATTTGGACTTTCTTCTAAGGGCACTGAGGGTTCGAAGCAGGGCGGTGCTGGACCAGCCGCTGCTGTGATGAGGGCGGCTTTAGACCCAAATGGCAGCAGTGGCCCTGATGGCCAGTGGAGATGAAACTTATCTGACACCGACTGTTCCCAGAAACACGCTGGCAGGTAATTTTGCAGGGGGTCAACATTCCACAGTAAAGACACAAGCACCCAAAAGCAACTGACTTTTGACTCTTTCCCTCTCTTTTGTTTGTATGTACCCGCCACAGTTTGTATAACCTTTGGCTCCTTTCCGTCACCCTGAAAACAGGCAACTCTTCAACTAGCCAAACGAAGCCTAGAGGTCACCCCCTTGATCCTTTTGGTTAACCATTTACAGAGGACATGTTTAAATGGTAGCATTTGCACACAGAATCCCACCAGCATTTTTTAAATGTCTGACAGACTGGGTAAGCCCATGTATCTCTTCCTTTACTCACTAACTGCAAGACCTAAAAACGTCCACAGATAAACTTCAGATTTAATCTGCACTTTAGACTCAAGAGCTAGAGCTCAACAGTGGACCCAACGTGAGGTTAACAGGTGCACAGCTACTTAAAGCTAAAATGAACCACCACGTAGATATAATCCCAACCTAAAAAACACCTCTCAAAATCTTAGAGTTTGGTGGGGAAACTCGAGAGAACGTTGCAAGCTATTGTCAAGAATACGTGAAATAGGATGTTTCTTGTTGCCTTCATCACTTGTGATGCAGAATACCTGGAGAGTAAAACTGCTAGCAAAATAGTCCTGACACCCCACCAACAACAGAGAATAGGAAGACGCTGTAAAAGCACCATAAGTCACTTGAATCTTCGTACAGACTTAGTGAACTTGTGCACGCCCAAGAAGACACACAGTTTCTGAAGGAATCTAGGCCATTCGTGATCCTAAACAGCCAAGGATCCAGAGTTTTTAAGGAACTCTCGAAAAATGAGCTGCAACTTCTGCACATTTTCAAAGTTCTGCACCATTTCAGAGACTACGGGAAATATGGGCCATGACTGAAAGAAAAGTAGAACCTTTACGAGTAAAACTAAGGATACTGTCTCTATGCAAGTGTTACTGCAGATTGAAAACACCTCGGTTTTGCCATTGCTCCAGGCTTCAGACCACAGATCGTGGTCCCTGAAGAAAAGAAAAAAAAAAAAACAAGCTCATAAGGAACTTGTGGACTCCTTTCTTCTTAAAAATAAGAAGAAAATTTTATTTATATCTTTAAATAAGATATTATTTAAATATCTTAATATTTAAATCTTAATATATTAAAATAATCAATTAAAATATCTTAATATTTTAATATCTTTAAATAAGATATTATTTAGTATCTTATTTTCAGGTTCATAGAGGCGGAAGTGATTTTGTAAATCCAATTCCTGTGTTTTGAAATCAAGGGAAATGAAACCCAAAAGGTGAAATATTATATTCAGGTTGGCCTTGTGGGTTAGTGGCCAAATCTTCTGACTCCAAGTTCCTTTTCAGTGCACCATAGCTCCTGCATTTGCTGGTCTGATAAATAACAGGTAGTAACAGGGCTGGTGGGGAGGGAAGGGAGAGAGGGAGGAAAAGAAGAAAGAGGAAGAAGAAGGAGGAAGAAAGCATTGTGCATACTTCTCTTCTCATATAGAGTGACATCCCTCATCCTAAAGACTGGGGCGGTCTTGCTGTTCTCGCCCATTATGACACATTGTTGCTCTTTACTGTGATACTGGAACGCCCTGCAGAAGAGAAACAGAAAACACCATTCTAGGCCTTGATCTAAAGGAATTTAAACACCACTCTTATTTCCTTTGTGTAAAGCAATATTTAAGGAAGAAACTCTAAAGACGGCTTTCCATGAATCGAGGAGCTCAGAACTCACTTTCAATTCAACCTGGTACCATAATGAAAGGATACAGCAACATGGTAGATATTCTTTTTTTCTCTTCTACCTTCACCTTCTTCCCCTCCCCATTTTCTGTTTTAACTGCTTTATTCTTTCTTCGCCCATTTTTCTTAATGAAGCGCCAGAATATCTGCTTTGTGTGGGAAAGAAGCAACTGAGCTCCTTTGAACCCATCCCCGAGACGGTCCACGTGGACGCCTCTAACTTCCCCCTTGACGATGCCTCTGATTCTACCCCCTTCCCTCACGCCCCCCAGCCCTGCACTAGTCCTGTGTGGATACTGAGCCCGCCATCAAAGCCGTCCAAGGCTTCCTTACCAGCCCCATCTCCTACATGAACCTTTGCATCAGCTGACCCGGTCCCTCTCACAGGTGCCCAGCCAGGCTGCCCTCTGCCTAGAATCCTTCCCACTTGGTCGCTATTTACCAAGATTTCACCCCTCAAAGCCCAGCTCAGTTCCCCCCAACTCCACCCCAGGCCTTCCCTGGTTGTCTCAACTCTTAGGATTGTTCTTTCTTCTAAATCTTAACAGAGCACATACGGATTTTATCAATATCTCAAATTGGCTGTATTTTTTTTAACATTTTATCCACTTTCTGTGACTATACCATAAGTACAAAAGGGCAAGCACTGTTTTTGGGTCTACACAAAAATTTATCATATATACTGATTTTATATATCACATATAAAATCTATCTCACACACACACACACACATATATATACCAGATCACTGTATCTATGCTTCATGGCCCCTTAAGGTCTAGGACACTTCCAGTCACATGATCCTCAATAAATATTTACCAACAATGATGTTAAAAAGCTGCAACTTGTAACTATAGCTGCTGATGTCAAGTGTTAAATCATTTCCTTTTGGGAGCATTTTTCTAAAAGGGGCACTAATGAACTTTCACAAGAAACTATATGGTTTCAGATACAGGGAGCAAATACAGATTCCAAACTCCAACCTAATGAAATTCCTCTTAAATCCTATTTTCACTGATAAATCCCTGAGCAAATTTCTTGTGATCAATGTAATGTGTCTCAATCAACAGGAGTTCTGCGTAGGTGCAGTTACCAGGAACATACTTGCAAACGAAGTCTGTCTCCTCCTCACACTTGGCTGCGCAATCCTCTACGCTCCTTCCTGCCAGCTTCTTCCGACTCAAAGTGAGCAGGGAAGCCCCCTGGGTATTTACATAGTCATCCAGGAGGTCTCCGAGACCTACAAAAGTAAAATTAAAATGGAGCAATTGATTAATGCATCAACACCGCTGATAATTAATTATCATGAATTTCTAAATTATTTGCTTTGCACCAACCAAGTAAAATTTGCTGCTCTATTGGAAGCAACTGGGTGGCTGTGAATACAAATGACTAGCTAGGAAAACAATTCCATGAATACGTGGCACTGTGTTAAAAGATTAACTGGATTGCTAGGTTAATAGATTAGAACTATCTAACAATTTCCACATTAATGGGTATGAAACCTTAAGTAAGAAGAAATTTTATCTGTTTGCTAGTAGTTGCATGTCGATGGAGCACTAGGAGACCACCCTGGGGCAATGTTGATGCTGATTTGTCCATCCCTGGGTCTAAATAGAACTGCAGTTCAGTTCAGTCTCTCAGTCGTGTTTGACTCTTTGCAACCCTATGGACTGCAGCACGCCAGGCTTCCCTGTCCATCACCAACTCCCAGAGTTTACTCAAAGTCATGTCCATTGAGTTGGTGATGCCATCCAACCATCTCACCCTGTCACCCCCTTTTCCTCCTGCCTTCAAGCTTTCCCAGCATCAGGGTCTTTTCCAATGAGTCAGTTCTTCGCAACAGGTGGCCAAAATATTGGAGCTTCAGCTTCAACATCAGTCCTTCCAATGAATATTCAGGACTGATTTCCTTTAGGATGGACTGCTTGGATCTCCTTACAGTCCAAGGGACTCTCAGGAGTCTTCTTCAACATCACAATTCAAAAGCATCAATTCCTTGGCACTCAGCTTTCTTTATGGTCCAACTCTCACATCCATACATGACGACTGGAAAAATCATAGCTTTGACTAGACGGACCTTTGTTGGCAAAGTAATGTCTCTGTTTTTTAATATGCTGTCTAGGTTGGTCATAACTTTTTAAATAAAACCTAGAGGCCATTACTTGATTTCCCACAGTACAAACTTCGGTTGCGACAGTGTTGCTTAAACTAATGTGACAGGCATTCTCTGAATTGTTCCACCACCAGATACAAAAACTTTGTTGAGCTGATGATGTTGAGAAGAAACGAGACCTGGACTAAATCTGGACCGTAATACACGGTCGTTTTTATACTGGGCTTAGTAACCAGTATGCAATACAATACAATATTCAGTGACCCCTCACTGTTTATTAAAAAAGAAAGCATTTTGGGCTCAATGATCTGGCATTTCTGAGGAAACTGCACGAGAGTCTGGTACGAACAATGGTCTCAGTTTTCTTCTGAGATAGAATCTGAGTCACAAAGTCTGTCTGAAGCTCACTCTGCCCTTGGCTACTGCAGAGGGTGGCCAAGGGGTGCCCAGCCGTGGTTCCACCACAGGGCTGCAAAGAGAGCTCGGTGATCCGGGGCCAACACGGCCACTGAGACAGCTGCGGCTCTATTCCACCCATCGAGGTGCTCCCCTTCATCCTTCGGAATGGAACATCAGCCATGCTCATAAGCATGCGGGGCTAAAAAGAGGTTAATACACTGGAGACAGCAGTTTCCTAAAGTTTGCCTAATGGGATTAGGCAACCTGGCAACCTTGACCACTTTAGGGGGCGGAGTGGAGACCAAAGCCCAAGTGAGTGCGTTGAAGAGTGACCAGGACAGATGCTGGGAAGGTCTTGGGAGGACAGGTCTTTTCAGAAGCCTGGCTGTGAAAGGAGCATCTCCTAGAGGCCATATGAGGTCTCAGGAATGTTTTAATACTTTTATTTTTAATATTTTTATTTAAAATATCGTTGGTTTACAATGCTGTGTTCGTTTCAGGTGTACAGAAAAATGCTTCAGTTATACATGCATATTCTTTTTTAGATTCTTTTCCATGATAGGTTATTGCAAGCTATAGAGTATTGTTCCCTGAGCCACAGCAGTAGGTCCCCATTTATCTCTTTTATATATAATATCCAACATAGGGCTTCCCTTGTGGCTCAGAAAATATCCAACATAGGGCTTCCCTTGTGGCTCAGCTGGTAAAGAATCCACCTGCAATGTGGGAGACCTGGGTTAGTATTCGGGCCTGGAAAATTCCATGGTGTTATATCCCAACATATAACATATATTTTATATATGCTAATCCCTGACTCCTAATTTATACCTCCACCTCCTTTCTGCTTTGGTAACCAGAAGTTTGTTTTCTGTGTCCGTGAGTCTATATCTGTTTTGCAAATCACTTCATCTGCATCATTTTTTGTAGATTATGCATATAGGAGATATCATATGATATCTGTCTTTCCCTGTCTGACTTACTTCAGTTAGTACAATCATCTCTAGGTCCTCTGGGAAATTTTTTAAGATGACATATTCAGGAGCGTGTTTGGATACTGATGAAAATGATCCAGTAGGAAGGACCATCAAGGGCCAGATGCTCTTTCTCAGAAGGGCCATCCCTGACCACCTTGGACACATGCCTTGCTCAGGGGTGATGCGCTGACCCAGACTGAGACAAAGACATTCCCAGAGCCGACACTCTCCCTGCCTCTGCTTTTCCTTCCTCAACCTAAGATTCTCCAAACTGGAAGGATGGATCCTTCCACCCTTGAATAGGAGTTGACTGATGTAGCTTAATACACCAAAAATCATCCAATACATGTATCAAGATTATAGAGAAATGCATGTTTAGACCTACGCTCAGGTCTTCATCCTGCATTTTTCTCTGCATCGGAACTCTCCTTTACAGAAACAGGTGTGCTTTGGTAATTTCTATAGATCAGGGTGTAACTTTTTTTTTCCTTTCTTTTTTTAAAATTAGTCTATTTTAATTGGAAGATAATTACAATGCTGTGGTGGGTTTTGCCATACATCAGCATGACTCGGCCACAGGTACACGTGTCCTCCCCCATCCTGAGCCCCCGTCCCCAACCCTCCCCACCCTATCCCTCTGGCTTGTCCCAGAGCACCAGATTTGAGTGCCCCGCTTCATGTATCAAACTTGCTCTGGTCATCTATTTTACATACAGAAATATACATGTTTCAATGCTATTCTCTCAAATCATCCCACCCTTATAGGAAAGGGGGGAAAAAATCTCCTTTTACAGCTGTTCTCAGTGAGAGGCAGATAAGCAGTTTGCATTTCACAAACAGCCAAGTCTTTTCTTTCAAGCACACAAGCATGGGGGCACATACATATACTACTGTGATTTTTTAAAAACCCACATTATTGATAAACTATACTTGTTTTAGTCACAATATACATCTACATTCAGTCTAGGATATAAAAATAATTTTCTTACTGAAAAGATTTCTCTAATATTTCTTAGTCAATAAATAAACTCTATTACAACCCACTGTCAAATGAGCCCTAGAATTAAAGAAAGAAAATATGGGGATTTGCAACTTTTCAACCTACAAATAAAAAATGTATTCCTTTTAGGGATATTTCTTTGTCATATCAGCTCCTAAGGTAGGTCTCAGCAGGTATATGCTATGAAACATAATAACATAATTAAAGGGAAATTAATTAAAGGATAATAAAAACGGAAAGTTTCTTGTTTTGATTTCATTTATGCTGGCCTGCTCTACTTTCAAAGAACTCTTCAAAAGATCTAATTTCAGTCTTTATAGGATATATTTTATAGAGCTCTTGCATTTGCTTTTTTTACATATATTTATTTTTCATTGAAGGATAATTGCTTTACAATATTGTATTGGTTTCTGCCATATATCAACAAGAATCATCCCTTATGTTTATTTTTAAAGTTTCAGTTTAGTTCAGTCACTCAGCGATGTCCAACTCTTTGTGACCCCACGGACAACAGCACGCCAGGCTTCCCTGTCCATCACCGACTCCTAGAGCTTGCTCAAACTCATGTCCACAGAGTCGGTGATGCCATCCATCTTAAAGACTGGGGTTAATAAAAATGCTCTAAAAGTACCGTGATAGTTGCACGACTCTAAATGCTGAGACCCATTAGATCCCATGCTTCAAATGTGTTAATAATATAGTATGTGAATTATATCTCAATAAAACTGTCCAAAAAAAAAAGAGCCTCAAAGACATGCTTAGAATATTTTAAAGAAGATTTTAAACAAAGTTGAAAAAGTGAGACCCATCGAATTCCTTCTCAGAAAACCCTGACTGAAGTCCTGGTTTCTTCACTTTCCTGGCTTTGGGAGTTTGGTCAATAGGCAAATAATGTGATTTTCCTAACTACAGCTTTCCTCATCTATAAAACGGGGATAAGTCTACTACAATACCCGTTGTATCAGCTAAATAAGCTGTTGATGCTAAAGGACACACATGGGTATGGATGGATAAAAAAGTACCACTCTGCCCCGGGCACTCAATAGAGATTTGTTGAATTACTGTATGTACATCTCCTGACTAAGCAATGCTTGTGGTTTCTCCAGCATAAGAAGCAAGCTGAGATGTAGGGAATAAGTCGACGCAACCACACTGGTCAAAGACTGTGGTCAGAGAGATTTCGTTGTTCACATTTGAAAGTCAAGAGAATATGAAACCTTAGCAAAAATGGTCTAGCTTAACCAAACTGAGAACCAGGCAGAGAGACCAACAGCTTTGGGAGTTGTTAGCACTCTGGGCTGTTTTTTTCAACTAGAATAACTATCACTTGGGCTCCGTCTTTTATATTGAAAGCGTCATTCATTATTTTCTCTGTCCACTTGTCTCCAGTATTCACATAAGGGAAACGACCCTTATTTCTTGAAGAATTCCACCATCGTAGATGTTGAACTGGGAATCTGATGAACCAAAAGCTAAATTCGGCAAGTTGCCCATAAAACTATGATGGCTTTATTTTTAACATATTGCTAGGAAAAAAAAAATATTGATTCAAATGAAAAGCAAAATCTATAAGTCTTACCTGATTTCAGAAACAAGAGAAGTAGGAACACCACCTCCTTATGTTCCATTTTGGGACTGGCCAGCAGCGTCCCAAAAACAGTGTGTCCCAGTCCCAAGATGTTATTGACTTACAGGAGAGGAAACACACCCACAGACGAGATAATCACACAGAGTTAATCATTCTCCCAGAGGTCCACTGCCTCTGTGCTCTGAGGGTGCAAACATTACCTGGACGGGAGGATCTTACAAAATGTTGACAGCGGAGTCTACAATAGATGCTGGGAAGTGGTGGAGACTGCCCACCCCCACCCCGGCTGCCCCGGGCTGCTCTGCCTTCCTGCGCAACGCACCCCCCAGCCCATCTTTTCCACTTACTCTTCTCTCCTTCCCTCTTCCTTCTTTCGCTTTATTTTGGGTAAAACAAAAAATACAACAATAGCTACCATGTGCTGAGAACTTTCCTGTGCCAGACCTCCTGCACAGTTTCATTCAAATTTCAAAGCAGCAGTGCTGGGGTTTCCCTGGTGGCTCACTGGTTGGGAGTCCACCTGTTCCTGAGTCCAAGCTCACTCTGCCAGCTGCATGACAGGCCAGTGAATCTGAGAGATGAGGGGCTGAGGCAAGGAAAGACTTTAATCGGGGGGCCTGGCTGACTGAGAAGATGGCAAGCTAGCGCCTCAAAATAGCCGTCTTGTCAGGGCCTGGTTGCCAGATCCATAAAAGATGGATCCATAAATGATGGGTCACCTCCAGAGAGGTGAGGAAGCAAAGCAGAAAGTCTATTCAGCCCTTGCAAATGTCCCCTAGGATGTCCAGCCTCAAGCAGGAAAATGTGTTCGTTTTACTTCCTTTGATTCAGTTCAGTCACTCAGTCGTGTCTGACTCTTTGTGACCCCATGGACTGCAGCACACCAGGCTTCCCTGTCCATCACCAGCTCCTGCAGCTTGCTCAAACTCATGCCCATTAAGTCGGTGATGCCATCCAGCCATCTCATCCTCTCATCCCTTTCCTCTGTCTCTCAATTCCTTACAGTCCTTTGCAGGTGGGTGGCTCAGGTTATCTCCCTGAGGCAGGCCATTATGTCTGGTTAAAATAACAAAAAAGGGTTAAAGGCACGGAAGCAGATCCAATGTAAATTTGAAATTAACCCTTCCTGGTTACACAGCTGCCAATGCAGGAGATGGGGGTTTGATCCCTGTCCGGGAAGATCCCACATGCCCGTGGGACTAAGAGCAACTGAGCCCGTGTGCCACTGCTGAGCCTGTGCTCCAGAGCCTGGGAGTGGCAACTCCTGAAGCCACGTGCCCTGAAGCCAGTGCTGCACACGAGAAGCCACGGCAATGACGCCCATGCGCTGCCCCTGGGGAGCAGACCCCGCTACCTGCAACTAGAGAGAAACCTGCACAGCAGCAGAGACCCGGCACAGCCAACAATAAACAAAAAATCATAATACAAACACAAGCAATATTACTATCATCCCCACTTAAGGCGACAGGCTGAGCAAGTTTAACTTTCCAAGGTCACTTGGCTCACAAGGGATGAAGCCAACGCCATTGAAAGGCATAAATGTCCACTTCCTGCTTTTTTTCTGCTACGGATGGTGGTGGTATGCTTTTTGCCCCGTTTCAACTCTTGTTAGCTGCAAGAATATATTTGGTTCTACAACCGTTATTACCTGAACAAGGTTGCCCTCCGTGTCCTTCTGACTACAGATTCTTCATCACCTTCACAGTACAGCAGCTCCATAAGAACACGGGAAAACATGAAGCGGAGTGTGGCTACTGGCCTCATTCCCTGCAGTGGAAAAGAAGAGGAAAGAGGCATGAGCTGCTTAGGTGTAGATGGTGTGGCTGGAGGGAGGCTCCCCTTACGGCTCGGCCCCACGGGGCTCAGCTTCACAGGCACAGGGCAGGCACAAAGAGAAGGACTCCCCTAGATTGTGCGTAGAAATCCCACTCCGACTCTCTGGAAGGAATGCTGGACCATGCTTTTGCCCAAGACCATAAAGACAATTAACTCTCTATCAGTCATTTTCTATTTGAAAGAATGGCAGAAGCTGAGGGAAGAGATAAAGAAAAAGATCATCTCCGTACAGTGTAGCAGGTCAAATAAATTCTGAGATGTCTATTATCGTGGAGTTCCATTCATTAAGTATGTACTGACCACACAGTAGGAGTTAGATTCTTCTGTACTAAGTCACTTCAGTTGTGTCTGACTCTTTGAGACCCTGTGGACCCTTCAGGCTCCTCTGTCCATGCGATTCTCCAGGCAAGAATACCGGAGAGGGCTGCCATGCCCTCCTCTGGGGGATCTTCCTGACCCGGGGATTGAACCCATGTCTCTTGTGTCTCCTGCAATGGCAGGCAGGTTCTTTACCACTAGCGCCACCTGGGAAGACCTAGGTTCTTATAGGATTGTGTAAAAGGTCTATATCTCTCTACAAATCACAGTCTCTACCCTCCCCAGTCTACACCCAAAGGAACTCCAGGAAACTTTTGTACCCAAGATGTGTGAAGGCCACTGCTACACTTGTGTGTTTGTGGGGGTGGAGGGGGGCACTAAGGATACCAAATAAGAGACAGGCTCTGCCCAGCATGGGGCCCGCAAGCAAGATCCACTCAGGTTCTCATAGGAAGAGAAGAATTAGCTACTTCCTCCCCTTCCGGCACTAAAGTGACGAATTCCTCGAAAGTACCTTGAACACAAGGAAAGAGCAAGTTCACAAGGGGAGTGGGCTAGAAGCCCCTTTGTTTTCACCCACATCCACCTGCTTGGGGCGGAAGTTGTGGCCAGGTGACATCTGCCCAGGGGAGATGGCACAGACCTCACGCTGCTGGCTTGATGTGGGCACCTGTCTCCTTTCTCCACAGACTCCCCAGCTTCTTCCAGCCCTGGCTCAGCCCCTCTCAGCCCAGGCTCCGCCGTCTGGGAACTGTCGTTGTAAGGCAGCTCATTTCTTTTTAAAATTGTTTAAAAATATATTAATTTACAATGTTATGTTAATTCTTACTCTACGGTGTCATTTCTTTATCATGAACATCTCTGCATTCCCCTCCCCGAAGACCATGTCATTTTAAAACAAAACAGCAGAAAATTAATTCATCTCTGAAGGGATTCCCTGGTGGCTCAGATGGTAAAGAATCTGCCGGCAATGGGGGAGACCCACGTTCAATCCCTGGGTTAGGAAGACCTCCTGGAGAAGGAACTGGCAGTCCACTCCAGTAATCTTGCCTGGAAAATCCATGGATGGAGGATACTCGGAGGCTACAGCCCACGGGCTCACAAAGAGTCAGATACAACTGAGCAACTTCACTGTCTTTCACTTTCATTAAGGGCCCCAAGTATGCCTTCATCATCACAAGAGTTCATCAGTTCAGTTCAGTCGCTCAGTCGTGTCCGACTCTTTGCGACCCCATGGACTGTAGCACGCCAGGCCTCCCTGTCCATCACCAACTCCTGGAGTTCACTCAAACTCATGTCCATTGAGTCGGTGATGCCATCCAACCATCTCATCCTCTGTTGTCCCCTTCTCCTCCTGCCCCCAATCTTTCCCAGCATCAGGGTCTTTTTAAATGAGTCAGTTCTTCGCATCAGGTGGCCAAAGGATTGGAGTTTCAGCTTCAACATCAGTCCTTCCAATGAACACTCAGGACTGAACTCCCTTAGGATGGACTGGTTGGATCTCCTTGCAGTCCAAGGGACTCTCAAGAGTCTTCTCCAACACCAGTTCAAAAGCATCAGTTCTTCAACGCTCAACTTTCTTTATAGTCCAACTCTCACATCCATACACGACTACTGGAAAAACCATAGCCTTGACCAGATGGACCTTTGTTGACAAAGTAATATCTCTGCTCTTTAATATGCTATTTAGGTTGGTCATAACTTTTCTTCCATGGAGCAAGTGTCTTTTAATTTCATGGCTGTAGTCACCATCTGCAGTGATTTTAGAGCCCCCAAAATGAAATCTGTCTCTGTTTCCATTGTTTCCCCATCTATTTGCCATGAAGTGATCGGACCAGATGCCATGATCTTAGTTTTCTGAATGTTGAGTAGTTTTAAGCCAACTTTTTCACTTTCCTCTTTCACTTTCGTCAAGAGGCTCTTTAGTTCTTCTTCGCTTTCTGCCATAAGGGTGGTGTCATCTGCATATCTGAGGTTATTGATATTTCTCCCAGCAATCTTAATTCCAGCTTATGCTTCTTCCAGCCCAGCGTTTCTCATGATGTACTCTGCATAGAAGTTAAATAAGCAGGGTGACAATATATAGCCTTGATGTACTCCTTTTCCTATTTGGAACCAGTCTGTTGTTTCTTGTCCAGTTCTAACTGTTGCTTCCTGACCTGCATACAGATTTCTCAGGAGGCAGGTCCGATGATCTGGTATTCCCATCTCTTTCAGAATTTTCCACAGTTTATTGTGATGCACACAGTCAAAGGCTTTGGCATAGTCAATAAAGCAGAAATAGATGTTTTTCTGGAACTCTCTTGCTTTTTCCATGATCCAGCGGATGTTGGCAATTTGATCTCTGGTTCCTTTGCCTTTTCTAAATTCAGCTTGAACATCTGGAAGTTCACAGTTCATATACCATTGAAGCCTTTCTTGGAGAATTTTGAGCATTACGTTGCTAGCATGTACGATGAGTGCAATTGTGCGGTAGTTTGAGCATTCTTTAGCATTGCCTTTCTTAGGGATTGGAATGAAAACTGACCTTTTCCAGTCCTGTGGCCACTGCTGAGTTTTCCAAATTTGCTGGCATATTGAGTGCAGCACTTTCACAGCATCATCTTCCAGGATTTGAAATAGCTCAACTGGAATTCCATCACATCCACTAGCTTTGTTTGTAGTGATGCTTCCTAAGGTCCACTTGACTTTGCATTCCAGGATGTCTGGCTCTAGGTGAGTGATCACACCATTGTGATTATCTGGGTCATGAAGATCTTTTTTGTACAGTTCTTCTGTGTATTCTTGCCACCTCTTCTTAATATCTTCTGCTTCTGTTAGGTCCATACCATTTCTGTCCTTTATTGAGCCCATCTTTGCATGAAATGTTCCCTTGGTATCTCTAATTTTCTTGAAGAGATCTCTAGTCTTTCCCATTCTGTTGTTTTCCTCTATTTCTATTGCATTAAGAGCCTGTTAATGAAAGTGAAAGAGGAAAGTAAAAAATTGGCTTAAAACTACTCAACATTCAGAAAACTAAGATCATGCTAAGATCTAAGTTTTCCTCTCCTTGCTATTCTTTGAAACTGTGCATTCAAATGGGTATATCTGTCCTTTTCTCCTTTGCCTTTTGCTTCTCTTCTATTCACAGCTATTTGTAAGGCTTCCTCAGACAACCATTTTGCCTTTTTGCATTTCTTTTTCTTGGAGATGATCTTACAAGGGTTCATAGCAAGTTTATTTTTGCATCTGAGGCCAATTTGCAGAATGCTTTCACAATGTGAGTTTATTAGGCTATATCACCTAGGAGGCATGTTCTCATTCATCTGAAGGTGGGGGTCCTTTCTTTATTCAACCTTTTCCTCCTGTTGGCTGGCTTTTGTTCATTGGTCTCTGGGACCATGAAATGAGATGCTTATCAGCCTTGAGCCCTGGTGAAGAGATAGCAGGGCTGCTCAGCAAGCATGGGAGTTAAAATGTAACCTGCCCAGGAGCACTTTCTAAGCAAGACCTGAGTGACAAATTCAGTGGTCAGCAAGGTGGTATTTCTTAATTGATTGTCCTTATGGAAACCAACATGTTTATCTGTTTTGTTTTTTTTTAAGTGTCTTCACTGGACATCTGCTCACTAGACTTGTTATGTGCTTGCGAAAAATATCAACAGAGAAGATAGTAACTCCCAGATAATTAACCAACCCACTCTGAGTCAGCAGGGGAGGCACCCAAAGATCAAAGCAAGCAGAGAAAAAACAGGTCATCCTCTCCATCTCTAAAACTCTAAGATAATTATGACAAAAGTCCCTTTTCACAGTATTTGAAGAGACAAGACATGCCGAAAACATTAAAATCTTTTAAGAAAAAAAAAATGAGTGTGCATAAAAGCTGGTGAAATCTGAGCAACTTCTGTGGACTATCAATACCAGGTAATTCCTGGTATTGATAATAAACTAGAGTTAAGAAGATGTTACCTCTGGGGGAGACTGGGTGGCTGGTGATGGTTATGCTGGATCTCTCAGTAATATTTTTGTAACTTCTTGTGCGTTTATAATTATTTCAAACCAAAAGATAAAAATGCTTATGTCTATATTTTATATATTTAAATATATGTATATATTTTGGTATACTTAGAGATACATCTATGTGTTTAGATACATGTGTTTGTATTTGGTATATGTGTATACATTTGGACATATGTACATTATTTGGATATGTGTGTATGTATTTGGACATATATGTATATATTTGGCTATCATATGCTTAGTCACTCAGTCATGTTCAACTCTTTGCAACTGCATAGAAAGTAGCCCCCAGGCTCCCCTGTCCATGGGATTTTTCAGACAAGAAGTACTGGAGAGGATTGCTACCTCCTTCTCCAGGGGATCTTCCCACCCAGGAATTGAACCTGTGTCTCCATGCCTTCTGCATTGCAGGCAGATTCTTTACCCTCTGAGCCATCTGGGAAATCTCTCATATTTGGATATGTGTGTACATATTTGGACATGTGTGTACATATTTGGACATGTGTGTACATATTTGGTTATGTGTTATGTATTTGGACATATCTGGACATATTTGGGTATGTGTGTATATATTTGGACGTGTGTACATATTTGGACATGTGTGTACGTATTTGGATATGTGTTATGTATTGGGGCATATCTGGACATATTTGGGTATGTGTGTATACATTTGGACATGTGTGTATGTATCTGTATATATATGTACATATTTGAACTTGTCAGTACATATTTGGATATATACTTAAGAGGACCGAGGATGATGTAGATGCTTCCATAATATTAGAGAACTCCCAGAGTACAGAACCTTGCCCAGGGGAGAATCCCAACTTACACAACTTCTAAACTGGGGCGCCTAACCCCACCTTTGACTGATTTCTGTGGGCTCACAAGAAGGGTGAGTGAGATGACAGGCCCTCCCCCTGCCTCCACGCGCCCTGCCTCCAGCCCAGACATTATTCAAGCCTCATTGATCCCTCTGGCTCAACAGCCGCCCCCTCCCACACACACGTCTCCCTGCAATCCAGAGTCGTCGGCCCTCAGGCCGGCTCGGGCTTCCCGGGGCTCAGGGAGACCATCATCTCTGCATGCAGGTGAACCATCCGCCAACAGAGGCCCCAGCAGCTCGCCTGGACCCCAGAAACCAGCCCCCTCCCCATCTGCGCATCCCCGCCAGGCCCACCCTGCGGTGGAGGCGCCCCGAAAGGTTCCCGAGGGACGCGTGGAGCTGGGAGGCGGGGGGTAGGAACTGGGGGGGCAGAGTTTCGAAGAAAGTGAGCCCTGATCTGGGCCGCGGCCTTCAGTCCTCGCCGCTGCAGGGTCTGCAGGGCGGCCGGCGCGTTGCGAAGCGCCCGGAACACGGGAAAACCCTCCCGGCCCCCCGCGATTCCCCACCTGACCGGGAGGGGGCGGTGCGCGTCCGCGGCTCGGACTGCGAGGCGGGCCCGCAGCGGGAAGGACGCTCGGCGGGAGGAGCGAGACCCCGGTTCCCGGGGAAGCGACCCCGACTCTCGAGGATGAGCAGAAGGGGTGAGAAACAGGAGAGGCCTGTTCTGAGCAGAGAAAATGAACGGACAAAGTCTCAGAGGCAAGGGTCCCATCCAAGAGATGCAAAGTCCTTCAGGCTGGAAATCAGAAATGATGGAGACGAGCCGGAACCGCATCTACACCCCAGCAAGAACGACAGGGACCCTTGAAGGGTCTTAAAATGGAGGAGTGGCCTCATCCTCCTGCCTCACGTGTGGTGAGCAGAGAAGGAAGGAAACTGAAAGTGAGAGTCGTTCAGTGGTGTCTGACTCTTTGCCACCCCATAGACTTTACAGTCCATGGAATTCTCCAGGCCAGAATACTGAAGTGGGTAGCCCTTCCTTTCTCCAGGGGATCGTCCCAACCCAGGGATCGAACCAGGTCTCCTGCCTTGCAGGCTAATTCTTTACCATCTGAGCCACAAGGGAGCCCAAGAATACTGGAGTGGGTAGCCTATCCATTCTCCAGCGGATCTTCCCGACCCAGGAGTCTCCAGCATTGCAGGCGGATTCTTTACCAGCTCAGTCTCAAGGGAAGCCCGGAAAGGAAGAAGGTGACAGACCAGCAAAGTCAGAAAGCAGACACTGGTGAAACAGAAAGGGCATGGGATCAGGGAGGTGGCTAGAGAGTAGCATGGACAAGGTTTTGTGACTGATCGGATCTGGGGGCTGAAATCAAGGCTGGTGCCAGGGTGTCTATCTTGGTAGAGAGGGATGTCTTCATTGAGAAGGAACCCAGCAAAGAATGAGATGAGCTTGCTTGGAAACACGTTACCTCTGGGAGCTTATGAAAGTCCCCCATTGCAGTCGCCCAGAAGGCAATTGGATATTTGGGTCTAGGGCAAGCTTTGGCAAACCGTAGGCCATGGGGCAGCCTCCTGGTTTTCTAAATAAAATTTTACGGGCGCACAGCCCAGCCTGTTCATTTACTACCGGCCACTGGCTGCAAGTGCATGACAATGAGTAGATGTGACTGAAGCTGTATGTTGGCCACAGGCCCATAAAATATTTACTACCTGGCTTTTTGCAGGAAATGCTTGCCCAGGGAAGTGGTGTGGGCTAGAGATACAGAATCGAGTATGTAACACTGAAACAAGGCAAGTGGATTAGGTCACCCCAGGAGAAGAAAAGAGGACCTGGGATGGAACAAGGTATTTTCCACATCTTTATCCATTCAGCTGTTGATAGACTTCTGGGTTGCTTCCATATCCCAGCTATTGTAAACAGTGCTGCTATGAACATAGAGATGCAAGTATCTTTTTGAATTAGAGTTTTATCCCAGTATACGCGCAATAGTGGGATTGCTGGGTCATATAGCAATTTTATTCCTATTTTTTTAAGGAAACCCTTCTTTAAAATTTATTTTTAAGGAAAAAAATAGGAATAAAATACTCTTCTCCATTGTGGCTGGAGAATTTACATTTCCTCAACAGTGTAGTAGGGTTCCCTTTTCTCCACACCCTCTCCAGGATTTATTGTTTGTAGAATTTTTTGAGAAAGGCTATTTTGACCCATGTAAGGTGGTTCCTCTTTGTAGTTTTGACCTGTATTTCTCTAATAATTAGTGATATTGAGCGTCTTTTCATATGCCTATTGGCCATCTGTATGTCTTCTTTGGAGAAAATGTCTATTTAGGTCTTCTGCCCATTTTTTGATTGGGTCGTTTTTTTTTTTTGTTTCTCTTTGTTGCTGTTGTTGGTATTGAATTGTATGAGCTGCTTGTATGTTTTGGAAATTGCAAGTATTTTCTCCCAATCTGTAGGTTATCTTTTCATTTTGTTTATGGTTTACTTTGCTGTGCAAAAGCTGTTAAGTTTAATTAGGTCCTATTTGCTTACTTTGGCTTTTGCTTCCTTTGCCTTGGGAGGCTGACCTAAGAAAACATTGCTGTGACCTATGTCAGAGAAAGTTTGCCCTGTGTTCTCTTCTAGGAGTTTTACGGTGTCAGGTCTTATGTTTAAGTCATTAAGCCATTTTGAGTTTATTTTCGTGTATGGTGCGAGGGAGCGCTCAAGGGAAGTCTTTTGAGGGGATGAACAGTCAGCTGGAGAACACTAATGGTGGGGTGCTGAGAAACCAAGGAGAGTGAGACTCTGTTGACGGTGGGAGTGGTCAGCAGTGACAGATGCTTCTGAGAATTCAAGTGAGATGTACTTGTGTGTCCCAGCAGGTGAGAACATATGGGTCACAACACCTTATGCAGCCAAATCTCAATGGCCAAGGCTCCAAACAAAATCCGCTCTGCCCACCACTCTCACTAAATATATACAAACCCCAAGTGGCACACTGATAATCTGCCTGCCAATCCAGGAGGTGCAGAGGACATAGGTTCAATCCCTGGGTCAGGAAGATCCCCTGGAGGAGGAAATGGCAACCCACTCCAGTATTCTTGCCTGAAAAATTCCACAGACAGAGGAGCCTGGTGGGCTACAGTCCATGGGGTTGCAAAGAGTTGGACATGACTGGGTGACTGAACACAGCACACAGGAAAATAGCGTATTTTATTTAAAAAATTCCTGAGCCACCTCTGTAATACTTTGGCCCCAACATGTTTGTTCTTTGACTGAATCTCCATTTAACAATGGTTTTGTAACATCACATTTTATGAGAGAATAGAAAAGTCATTCATTCTTTCTCAAGCATTTTTAGATTTAAAACTTTCAAGTTCATAACTTATTATTGGTAATGAAAGACAGCTTTTAAGGATTGTTGTAAAATTTAGGGAGGCCACTATCAAATTACTTTTATGTATGAGCTGTAAGATTTGGAATACTTCCCAGGACTTTCTTCTAGCTTGATGCCTTTCAAATCCATGTATTGTATCACATTAGCGAGAGAAAAAGAAGTCTGCTAGGTTGAGACTCGGTGGACTCTTTACCATCTGAAACCATCTGGGAAGCCTCCTAGTTCAATGAGTGGGATGGGTATATTGATTTTGGGTTCAAGTCTCATAAAGAAGTTGTTTGTTTGGTGTCTGGAGAGTTTAGGCAGAAGATGGGAGACAAGTATATAGACTTTGCCTGGAAATGGGTGAATTATGTCCTGACTAAGTGTGAGAGTGGTAATAGGACAAGGCTCATGTAATGATCAGGCAGGATGGCTCCCTCCTGAGGCCCATGGGGTTGGTGACATTTCATTCTTATGTTTCACGTGGGATTTCTGAAAAGATGACACAAAACACACTGTGAACTCTTCGGTGATCCGTTTTTTCTTTCTTTCTTTCTTTTTTAAAATGAACTTATTTGCATGGGCTTCCCTGGGGACTCGATAGTAAAGAATCCACCTGCTAAGCAGGAAATGAGGGTTTGATCCCTGGGTCCAGAAGACTCCCTGAAGAAGGAAATGGCTTCTTCAACCCACTCCAATATTCTTGCCTGGGAAATCTCATGGACCGAGGAGGTTATCAAGCTACTGTCCATGGGGTCGCAAAAGAGTCGAAGATGACTTAGCAACTAAATGACAATTGATAGTTTGGAAAGGCTCCATGGGCAAGGGACAGCTACCCTATATGTCCCTGCAAGCCCCCTGCGGGGTTCTGTACCCCGGTTCCTTCCAGAGTCCTCCCCTTTCGCCCGTGGAGTGAGGGATTGCTGCAAACATCATTCAGCTTTATTTGACCTGCTATACAAAACCAAGTCCCACCATCTGAATAACTATGGGAGCTAAAGGGTTATTGCATTTGGATCCTCAAGACACCTTTCCACCTGCCCAGGCCAGATTGTTAGCAGTAATCCCCTGAGAAGTCCTGCGGGCCCTTCTGTGGAAATTACTGCACATCAGACATTGCAGGAGACCCGCTCTGTCTGAAACCAAGGGCTGCCGTCAGTCACGCCTTCCTTGGGAAGGAAGCACCGGGTTCAGACATGGGCGGGCAGTTCACTAGGAACTGATCCGCTGATGGGCAAGTGAGTGGACACATGAAATAAGAGACAGACGTTATTGCCTTCGGAGCAATTTTTTACTTCCAACTACCATTTACTGTGGACTTGTCCGCTCTCTTCTGAGCACAAACACCACGATGAATGAAGTACAGTAAATCGTGCTGTGATTAGCAGCTTTTCCTTTATTATTATTATTACCATCTTACAGGTCAGGACATTGAAACTCACCTGCCCAAAGTTATGCCAACAGAAAGAATCCCAAGTGTCTGGGTCCCAAGTGACTGCTTTTAACGACTGCCTTGCAGACTTCTTCTGGAAGAAGCAACAGCAGTGGCGGCGACAATGGTATTAGCTACCCTGGATTGAGCAATGCTTGCATGGGAGGCCCTGTGCATGCTCAGTTGCTCAGTGTGTCCAATTCTTTGCAACCCCATACACTACAGCCCACCAGGCTCCTCTGTCCATGGGATTTCCCAGGCAAGGATACTGGAGTGGGTTGCCATTTCCTTCTCAGGGGATCTTCCTGGCCCAGGGTTTGAACCAGCATCTCCTGCATTGGCAGGCAGATTCTTTACCACTGACCCTCTGGGGGGCCCCCTAGCACTGTACATGGATTATTTCATTTACTCCTCCTCCTGACCCTAAGAGGAATGTGTTATCATTCACATTTTATTGACACAGAAGGAGAGGTTCCGTTAACTGACCCAGGGTCACACAACTGGTGAGGCTGGATTGGGGTATCAAATGCCAGGGCCAAGCCCTTCAGCCCTCCAGCCCTCCAGTTTCCTATCATTGCCATAGTCATTCACTCCAATGCTCAAAACGAGCATTTATTGAGCACCTACTGCTTCTGTGGAACTGTGATCACCCTGGAAGTCCCAGCACTGAGGCCAAGCCAAGTGCTGGTAGAAAGAGCAGAAATGTGTTGCCTGGACCGGGCGCGGTGGGAGGTGGGGGCGCCAGGGTGCTGCTTATCTCTGCGGTGCTGCCCAGAGGCCATCTGCCTGGGTTTGCACATTTCAGTTTCTTGTACTGAGCTTGCTGCTTAATTGTGCAGAGTTCTGTTCGCTCTGGTTTTAGAATGCACGTCGCCAAGCAGAGGGAAAACTCCAGGACACGCACTGCACATTGCGTTTCCCTTGAGTGTCCCCAAACCAGCAGAGGGTGCGTTGGTGCTCCAGTAAATGAAACTCAATGAAAGCTTCTCTTTCTGGTCTCTCTTCATTATTGATCTGTAAAGGCCTTTAAAGGGGTCAGCTTTTGTTGCAGTCAACACTAGGCAGGCAAGGACTCAGGCCATCGAAGGCTTTCTCCTTCTCAAAGCTCCTTTTCGAGCCCGGTTCTGCAGAGTCTTGCTTATTTGGAGAGCCGGGCAAGCCATAGGAGATAAAACAGATTATGTTACATGCTTAAATGTGGAACGTTGGCTTCCTGCAAGAGCTTGGAGTTTCCAGAAACACCGAAACTGCCTCCCCTTGGGCGATCCAAGCGCCTCGGGGGCAATAGCTCTGACGCAGTTCAGACTTCACTCCAAGCCACAGAAGCGCAAACAACCTTTCTTCTCAGCCGGGCCTTTGAAGCTCTCCACTCAGCCGGAAAACACTTCGGAGCCAAACAGAAGCGAACACCGACCGACAGCGGCCGGCAGGGGACGGCAGACCCCGGCCTTTTCAGCCGCGGGGGCTGCAGCCCGCGCCCCCAGGTGGGGGTCCCCAGGACCACCAAACCTGTCGCAGGTTTTCTGCTCAGTGGCTCCACCAGCCCAGCTCATTCCCTTCTCAGGCTGCAGGCTCGGGCTGCAAGGGAGAGGATTCCAAGGCTGGGATGGGAGCTGGTGCGGGCGCCTGGCCAATAGCTGTGGACGATTTATGCTTCTGATAGGAAAACTGGAGATGCTGGCCAAGTCGGCAGCTGCCTGCATTCCGGCAAAGTCACGGGGCGGCGGTGGCGGCGGCCTCGCGGCCAGCGCCCGCGCGGCGGGAGCCGGGACCCGCCAGGGGGAAGGATGCGCGGAGCCAAGGTAGGGGACCCCTCCGCCTCCAAGCTGGGCTCGGGTCTGCCGGCGCGGGGTCTGCCCTCCGGGGGTGGAGGTGGGGAGCTGGTCAGGTCCCTCGGCCCAGCAGCTGGCTCAGCGTCGGAACACAACCGGGTAGCTGGGTTGACAGTCTGTGTGAACGTGGAGGAATGGAATTTTCAGTGAGTGGGTTTTTCCCTTTCCAGGAGCACTGATGCTTGGCCCTGGTGCTCCAGACCCTGAAGTCCAGTTTCGAAACTGGCCAGAGTAGGCGATGTTTCGGAGGAGGGCAGCCGCCAATGTCTCCCTGTTTTTACATCCTTTTGCTGAGGGTGTGTGAAGAGACTGTGACGGGCTGGATGGGAAGAGATGGACAAAGAGCTCCAATACCTGTATTTCCGAGCAGAGACATTTCACAGCCAGGAAAAACCAATATAATCAGTTCTGCCTTAACATGCCTACTGTGGGCATGTCATTTGCCTGCTACAAATTTACCTTGTTTTATGCTAAACCTGTGTTCCTAGAAAGACATATTGCTGTCCCTCAATCGTGTCCAAGTCTTTGTGACTCTATGGACTGCAGCATGCCAGGCTTCCCTGTCCTTCACTGTCTTCCAGAGTTTGCTCAAACTAACATCTGTTGAGTCAATGATGCCATCCAACCATCTCATCCTCTGCTGCCCCCTTCTCCTCCTGCCCTTAATCTTTCCCAGCATCAGCATGTTTTCCTGATGAGTGAGTTGGCTATTTGCATCAGGTGGCCAAAGTATTGGAGCTTCAGCTTTAGCAATGAATTCCTTCCAATGAATATTCAGAGTTGGTTTCCTTTAGGATGGATTGGTTGCTCTCCTTGCTGTCTAAGGGACTCTTGAGAGTCTTCTCTAGCACCACATTTTGAAAGCATCAATTCTTCGGCGCCTACCCTTCTGTATGGTCCAATTCTCACATCCAACATACATGACTACTGGAAAAACCATAGCTTTGACTAGACGGACCTTTGTCAGCAAACCAATATCTTTGCTTTTTAATATGCTGTCTAGGTTTGCCATAGCTTTGCCACAACTTCCAAGGAGCAAGCAGCTTTTAATTTCACGACTGCGGTCACCATCTGCGGTGATTTTGGAGCCCAAGAAAATAAAATCTGCCACAGTTTCTATTTTTTCCCCATCTATTTTGAAAGCCACGAAAAACATTTTTGTTCTTAACTCTGATTTAAATGGCAAGAAGTAGCTTACCATAGGGCATATTGATTGCAGGTTAAAAGGGCATTTATATGCCCTTAGCTATGAGTATTCACATGCTCTATATGCTTCATGTTATGTAGAACTACAGGTGAGATAATCCCCTGGAGAAGGAAATGGTAACCCATGCCAGTATTCTTGCCTGGAGAATTCCATGGACAGAGGAGTGTGGTGGACTACAGTCCATGGTGTTGCAAAGAGTTGGGCATGACTTGAGTGAATAAGCCTTTTACTTTCACTTTCAAATTGATATAAGTACAGTAAAATTAATACTCTAAAACTAGCTAATGTGCTTATTAATCAGAAAAAATCCAATTTCTAAAAATTCTATCCCATTTAGTAATTTGACCCATATGATATATATGTGTGTGTATGTGTGTGTGTATGAATAGCTTTATAAGAAAAAGTTGTATTACACATTGTACTGAGTTTATTTTTTCTGCCCATCACTAAGACGTCTTTTAATTTAAAAAAAAATGGATTAAATAGATCTGTGAAGTAAGCAACGAGAACAAAAACATTGTGTGCTTTTGTGGTTACATAAACAAAAGACTGAAAGTAACAATTTATACTGCTGGTCAAGCATTAAGTTGTCCTTACCAGAGATTGTCAATTTAAGTGCTGATAAATGGAGAAGACTGGAGCTGAATTCCCAGAAGGTCAGACCTTGGAGATTTCTCTTTTGAATAGATTACTGGTAGTTTTTGTTCCTCTTTCTTACAAAAGTAGAAACAAGTGTGTTGTTTAGTCACTAAGTCATCCCCAACTCTTCTGCGACCCTATGGACTGTAGACCGCCAGGCTCCTCTATCCATGGGATTTCCCAGGCAAGGATACTGGCGTGGGTTGCCATTTCCCTGTCAAGGGAATCTTCCTGACCCAGGGGTCAAACTCGTTTCTCCTTCATTAATAGGTAGATTCTTTACCACGGAGCCACCGGGGAAGCCCAGAAACAAGTATACAAAACTGGATTTAGAAAAGTGGGCATTTACTCAGTCGCAGCGCCCTACTCCTAAAGGTGATCAACAAGTGATTTCAATGACAACCACTTATGCTGGGCTGGTCAGCACTCCCTCCCTGCTCTAGATGACAGTCCTCCAGATTTCTACAGCCAGTGCCCCTGTTCCCAGATCCAGCATCTCCTGGTGCTTCAGGACTTCCCAAGTCCCTCAGCAACCCAAGAAAATGGGACATCTTAGAGAAGACCCTACCGTGTATGGTCCAGGGAAGGAAGATAAAGCCCCGGTTCATTATTACGAATCCCTTAATCAAGAGGCCCTGTTTCTATTAATTCTGCAAATGGTTGTTAAAAGCCTGTTCATTTTACACTAGTAGCTCAGCTGTCCTGTGTGCAAGCTGCCCTGAATCTAGCTCTCCACGTCCTCCACTGTGTCACCGAGTACATAGGTAGTTCATCACGGTACGTTATTCGAGAAATGTGAGCTATGTAGAAAAGAACGGACTGAGCCGATGCTGAAGCGATTCACCAACTTTCCTTATTTTTTAAATAGGTTAGTTTTTAAAGATACATTATTTCTTTATCTTTGGCTGTGCTGGGTCTTGACTGCTGTGCACGGGCTTTCTCTAGTCACCGCCCGCGGGGGCTCCTCTTCTTTGTGGCGGGCTCTGGAGCTTAGCAGCTTCAGTAGTTGTGGCGCCCGGGCTTGGCTGGTCCACGGCATGTAGGATCTTCCCCGACCGTGGATTGAACATGTGTCCCCTGCATTGCAAGGCAGCTTTATAACCACTGGACCACCAGGAAAGCCCCTGGTTGCTTTATAATCGGCTCTTGAAGTTGAGAAAGGACATCCGCCTAAGATACGGTCAGTTTGCTGGGTCGGTATTGACCCTGACTTTTGTTTCGCTTCGTGCTAGTTTGGTTTTGGAATCTGATATCTCTCTAATTATTTGTCATGTTGTATTAATTAGCATCACGTTGTCCCCAGCCATTTAAAAGAGGCTTTGTGAGGAGGCAAGTCAGAGGCCACCCCATCTTTACTAAGTCTTTTTTCCCCAGTCATCATTTATTTCCTCATCTTCCAGCTCTGCTTCAGATACACCTCTTCTCTACAGAAAGACTTTTTTTTTAAATGAAGTGTCTACAGAAAGACATTTTCATTCGAATTAGAAGGGGTAACAAATTATAAGAGCTTGTCTTTCCTTTTCCTGTTTCTTTAGAAAGTCTCCCATTTGCCTTCTTTGAAGCCGTTCCTGAGTGCTTGCTTTGTTCTGCTCCCCTAACACGCTCGCATGCCTGTTCTGTCTTTCTTCTGTCTTCACACCTTGCGCTGTTGCCCACGGGGATTGCTTACTGAGATACCATTTTGTGCTGTTTTTATCTTCACTAGACCACTCTTCCATGTGACTTTTTGATGGTAATATTGTCAAGATTTTCTCCCAATGTGTGCTCACTCCTGTTTCTTTGTAGATTTTTGTTTTAATGCCTCTATTTCGACACATTTTCCCCCTGTGTTATTAAAGGGAAGGTTCTGCTCATAAATAAAAATGGCTTTTTAAAATATATTTGACAATGAGTTGGCCTTCCCCCATTTTGGTAAGAGAATTGAAGACATAATTCTCTTTGTTGCATAAAAAACTGTCACTGGGGAACTGCTTCTGTTCTCCTGATTAGAGAGATTTGAGGCATTACTGCCATGAACATGCTTTGCCTGTTTGGGTCAATATAACTATCAGTATGTTTTGAATATCAGAACTTTCTGTGACCTTAAGTATGCGTATGAGCAATTATTAAAATTATATGTACTATCAGATGTCTCAGAAATACATTTCCCAAAGCAAAGGAAGAATTTTATTTGGCTGGTCTATATTCAAATCAAATCCCTTATGATTATACAGTGGAAGTAAAAATAGATTTAAGGGACTAGATCTGATAGATAGAGTGCCTGATGAACTATGGACAGAGGTTCATGACATTGCACAGAAGACAGGGATCAAGATCACCTCCATGGAAAAGAAATGCAAAAAAGTAAATGGCTGTCTGTGGAGGCCTTACAAATAGCTGTGAAAAGAAGAGAAGCAAAAGGCAAAGGAGAAAAGGAAAGATATAAGCATCTGAATGCAGAGTTCCAAAGAATAGCAAGGAGAGATAAGAAAGCCTTCCTCAGTGATCAGTGCAAAGAAATAGAGGAAAACAATAGAATAGGAAAGACTAGAGATCTCGTCAAGAAAATTAGAGATACCAAGGGAACATTTCATGCAAAGATGGGTACAATGAAGGACAGAAATGGTATGGACCTAACAGAAGCAGAAGATATTAAGAAGAGGTGGCAAGAATACACGGAAGAACTGTTCAAAAAAGATCTTCACGACCAAGATAATCATGATGGTGTGATCACTCACCTAGAGCCAGACATCCTGAAATGTGAAGTCAAGTGGGCCTTAAAAAGCATCACTATGAACAAAGTAGTGGAGGTGATGGAATTCCAGTTGAGCTATTTCAAATCGTGGAAGATGATGCTGTGAAAGTGTTGCACTCAATATGCCAGCACGTTTGGAAAACTCAGCAGTGGCACAGGACTGGAAAAGATCAGTTTTCATTCCAATCCCAAAGAAAGGCGATGCCAAACAATGCTCAAACTACCACACAATTGCACTCATCTTACACGCTAGTAAAGTAATGCTGAAAATTCTCCAAGCCAGGTTTCAGCAATACATGAACTGTGAACTTCTAGATGTTCAAGCTGGTTTTAGAAAAGGCAGAGGAACCAGAGATCAAATTGCCAACATCCGTTGGATCATGGAAAAAGCAAGAGAGTTCCAGAAAATCATCTATTTCTGCTTTATTGACTATGCCAAAGCCTTTGACTGTGTGGATCACAATAAACTGTGGAAAATTCTGAAAGAGATGGGAATACCAGATCATCTGACCTGCCTCCTGAGAAATCTGTTTGCAGGTCAGGAAGCAACAGTTAGAACTGGACAACAGACTGGTTCCAAATAGGAAAAGGGGTATGTCAAGGCTGTATATTGTCACCCTGCTTATTTAACTTATATGCAGAGTACATCATGAGAAACACTGGGCTGGAAGAAGCACAAGCTGGAATTAAGATTGCTGGGAGAAATATCAATAACTTCAGATATGCAGATAACACCACCCTTATGGCAGAAAGTGAAGAGGAACTAAAAAGCCTCTTGATGAAAGTGAAAGAGGAGAGTGAAAAAGTTGGCTTAAAGGTCATCAATCAGAAAACAGAGATCATGGCATCTGATCCCATCACTTCATGGGAAATAGATGGGGAAACAGTGGAAACAGAGTCAGACTTTATTTTGGGGGGGCTCCAAAATCACTGCAGATGGTGACTGCAGCCATGAAATTAAAAGACGCTTACTCTTTGGAAGGAAAGTTATGACCAACCTAGATAGCATATTGAAAAGCAGAGACATTACTTTGCCAACAAAGGTCCTTCTGGTCAAGGCTATGGTTTTTCCAGTGGTCATGTATGGATGTGAGAGTTGGACTGTGAAGAAAGCTGAGCGCTGAAGAATTGATGCTTTTGAACTGTGGTGTTGGAGAAGACTCTTGAGAGTCACTTGGACTGCAAGGAGATCCAACCAGTCCATTCTAAAGGAGATCAGCCCTGGGATTTCTTTAGAAGGACTGATGCTAAAGCTGAAACTCCAGTACTTTGGCCACCTCATGCGAAGAGTTGACTCATTGGAAAAGACTGTGATGCTGGGAGGGATTGGGGGCAGGAGGAGAAGAGGACGACAGAGGATGAGATGGCTGGATGGCATCACCAACTCGATGGATCTGAGTCTGAGTGAACTCCGGGAGTTGGTGATGGACAGGGAGGCCTGGCGTGCTGCGATTCATGGGGTCACAAAGAGTGAGACATGACTGAGTGACTGAACTGAACTGAAGTAGTCTATATTCAAACCATGTCTTACTTTGTAGAACCTACAAAGTAGGTGAAAGATTTCTTATACCTTGGTCAACATACTGATCAGTATCTATGAGGAAGGCACCAAAGTGTGTCAGTATTTCTAATACACAAATGTTATTGACCACATGGACTATAGCCTGCCAGGCTCCTCTGTCCATGGGGATTCTCCAGGCAAGAATACTGGACTGGGTTTCCATGCCCTCCTCCGCAGGATCTTCCAACTCAGGGATCAAATCCAGGTCTCCTGCATTGTAGGCAAATTGTTTACCGTCTGAGCCACCAGAAAAGCCCATAGATCGAGTAATAGGAAATTATAATTTTCGTTCATGTCTTAATGAACCCACTTCTTTTTTGTTTCGTTTTAATTTTTATTGTAGGATAAGTGATTTACAATGTGGTGTTAGATCCTGCTGTACAGCAGTCAATCAGTTATACATACATCCCCTCTTTTTCAGATTCATTTCCCATAGAGGTCATTACAGAGTATTGGGTAGAAACCGACTGGCTTCCATCACCAATTTTTTTTTTTCTAGTCAGTAAGAGAGAGGGTTCAACGTCACGTGTTGAAACTACCTCAAAGTTTCATTTACCTTCTTACTTGTTAGGAATCCAGGCCTGTTAAAATTTCATATTATTCCCAGTCTTTGACCTTAATGGGTTGAATAGTTATTGCCTAATAGTTTGAGGATAAATAAGTGCAGTTTATTTATGTTTTCCAGATTGTGAAAGTGAAGAGTTAAATCTAAGAGACACATTTACAGTTGCTTCTGGTGATGAAATTCTAGACATTATTTCAGGACGAAGGTTGATTCACAGATACAGGACTAAGTGAACTGGGGAGGCACTTTATGGGTCATCATGGTCTATTCTTTCTGTGAGGCAAGTAGACTTTCCAGTCAAATGGTAATGATACCTACAGTAGTGTATCCACAACCCCTCCATCTTTTGCTCTTTAGTTATTTGTGTATTTTGTTTGTAAGAAATATGCTAACAAGATCACGTGAAATACTTATTTTTGTAATTTAATGATATAGGCCAAAGTAACTGACAAGTAAGTTCATGATAGTTAAAATTACACTGGAAATGCCTCTTCACTCACTCACCTCATACTATTAGGACAACACAAGTGTTTACCTTGGTGCTTACCTCCTTTCCTTAAAACAAAAGGACCATCCCACCACAAAGAAAGACTCTAGGTAGGTAGGAAGAAAATAGCAAGGGAAAATCCAGAAATCAGAGTTAGATCCAAAGCACAAGACAATCAGTAAGTGCAAGAAATTACATATTATGGTTTCACAAAATATTTTTAAATGCTTTTATTCTAGACATAGAAGGTCAGATTCATTTTGATTACATTTTGCATACTTTCTGAAGTTTCAGATTTATGAAACAAAATGATGATTTACTATGTGTATAAGTTCTGGAAAGCATTTCAACACACATTAAGATTTTAGGTTTCGTGGAAGAACTTTACCAAAGGCCTTTTTTTTTTTAATTAAAAAAAAATTTTTTTGAGCCTAAGTTACCATTTTTTGCCCATGCAGTACAGCACACAGGCAAGTAGACACAAACACAGAAACACACAGCCCTAGTGTTACAGGCAGAAAGCTTTTTTACCAAACACCTATTTTTAGATGACTTCTGCATCAAACTATACCATTTCATTTTTTTTTAAGAGCAAGATTTCATTTTAAAATGTTTCTAAATGAATGTTCAAGCCTTTGAGGGAATAATCCAGCTGTTTTGCTGAGCCCCCTCCCTTTTATTTTTTTCAAGGTTGCACATGTACAAAGAGTAGTTTCACTCTGTTACATAAAGGATGCACTTTGGGAAAACTGGAGTTACTTCTAATTAGCAAGTTCTTCACCACCCAGGCAACAATTTATCACAATTTGACAAGATACACTTTTTACATTTGAGGTTAGGAAGGAATGTAGAAATAGCTCTGGGAAGAAAGGAAAGGCTTGCATGGAAGTATATAACCTGTTGTGATCTGATATTTTACTCCACACCCGTATTATAAATAAACACAACTGGGAAAGAAAATCCTCCCAACACTCTCTGTGCTAAAACTAAAGCCAGTGTGCTATATTAAGAGAAGTGGGATATATGTTTGCATTTGTAAGGATGGGCTGGTGGTTTTCATGACAAAATGCTTCCTTTCCTTTCCCTACCCTCAAAAAAAAAGAAAAAGAAAAGGAAAGAAAGACTCCACAAACTTTGTCGCAGTAGTTTGTAATTTGAAGTTCAGAGTTAGGATTATAAGCAATTAGAGAAGTACAGTCCGTTTTCATTTATAGGTGGCGCCAGTGGTTAAAGAACCTGCCTGCCAGTGCAGGAGATGCAAGAGACATGGTATTTGATCCCTGGGTTGGGAAGATCCCCCGGAGGAGGAAATGGCCACCCACTCCAGTATTCCTGAATGGAAAGTTCCATGGACAAGAGGAGCCTGTCCGGCTACAGGCCATGGAGTTGCAGAGAGTCAGGCACAACTGAGCTTGCCTGCAGGCAGGTAGATTATCCATAGGTGGTAATTGTTGATAAAATCTGGCTCACCTCTTTTTTCTATCCCAACACTCCTGAGGCTTCTCTCCATCCAAACACCTCCTTAAATCTCCCATCTGTGTTTGCAAAATAGTAACTAATTTTGAAGATAGGCCAATCTTTCAGGAGAAAGGAGCATAGGTATTTGAAGGTAAATGCGTGCCATTGTGGTAATCTGCTATTTTGAATGGTGACCTCACCAGGCCATGCCATCCACAGAACCCTGCCCAGGTGCTGGTCTCCTCCCAGTATGTTTACCCCAGACTATTCTAGAAACAAACTAATCCTCTGACTCAGGATTACTGCTGTGGTATTTTGTAACACTTAAAATAAGTCACCAGAAGATGTAATGATTTTATATTTCTTTAGGAACCAAACCGTGTGGACCATTGTATTTTGAAAATGCAGGGATGTTTAGATATTAGTGTTATCTGTCAAAACCCAAACCAGTAATTTTCAGGAAAGTGAAAGTGAAAGTGAAGTCGCTCAGTCATGTCCGACTCTTTGTGACCCCGTGGACTATAGCCCACCGGGCTCCTCTCTCCATGGGATTCTCCAAGCAAGAGTACTGGAGTGAGTTGCCATTTCCTTCTCCAGGGGATCTTCCTGACCCAGGAATCAAACCCAGGTCTTCCGAATTCTAGGCAGACGCTTTAACCTCTGAGCCACTAGGGATTTTAATTTTTTTTTTTTTCAGGAAGCTCAGCTCAATTATTCTTTTTGGGGAGTCCACTTTGGTGGGAAAGCAGAACCTCGTTATTTTATTTCCACATATAATAATCCACTTTCAACTGCTGGGTTGAGAATTACCCAATGTAAGTTCTGCAATGACTGCTCTTCCATTAAACAAGCATGCATTGACGTCTTGTTATGGATTAGGACTGTGCAAGGTGCTAAGCTTGCAAAGATGAGTGAAGCAATCCTTGTCACCTGCTGGGAAAGGGAACAGAGCCATAGGCAAATGCTTATAATTTAACATGGAGTATGTATGTAACTTTTAGGAGGTGCCCGAGGTCCCATGGATCTTCCCAGGTGGCCCTAGTGATAACCTACCTGCCAATGCAGGAGAGATAAGAGACACGGGTCGGGAAGATCCCTGGAGGAGGGCATGGCAACCCACTCCAGTGTTCTTGCCTGGAGAATCCCACGGACAGAGGAGCCTGGCGGGATACAGTCTATAGGGTCTCACGCAGTCAGACACGACTAAAGCCACATAGCTTGGGAGGGCGCACACTCAGGGCACCATGTGCACTTGGAGAGACTTCGGTCACTCAAGGGGTGTGTGGAGGAGCGCTGGGGAAGGTTTCCTATGAGAGAATGCCTGAAGGGCGTCACAGGAGAGGCGCCTCAGCAAGGGGAAGGCCGTGTGGCGGGGTGACAGGCACAGAGGCACCTGCAGGACATCAAGGTGCCTTAGGGAGCCTGCTGCACTCCCGGGAAGCAGGAGCTGGCCGGGGCATGTACAGTGGGGGAGAGGCAGAGGCAAGGGCTGTCCAGTTGGTCAGTTGTGTCTGACTCTTCGTGACCCCGGGGACTGTGACTCACTCCCCTGGTGGCTCAGATGGTAAAGCGTCTGACTGCAATGCAGGAGACCCAGGTCGATCCCTGGGTCAGGAAGATCCTCTGGAAAAGAAAATGGCAACCCACTCCAGTATTCTTGCCAGCAAAATCCCATGGACAGAGGAGTCTGGTAGGCTATAGTCCATGGGGTCACAAAGAGTCAGACACGACTGAGCGACTTCACTTTCACTTTTTCATGGACTGCAGAGGCAAGGGAAGACATTGGAAATGCAGGCTGGGCCAACTCATGGAGGCTTTGGGGTCCTGTTGGTGAACTTGATCTTTACCCTTAGCCCATGGGGTCTTCCCTTATGGCTCAGCTGGGAAAGAATCCACCTGCAATGTGGGAGACCTGGGTTTGATCCCTGGGTTGGGAATATCCCCTGGAGAAGGGAAACGCTACCCACTCTAGTATTCTGGCCTGGAGAATTCCATGGACTGTATAGTCCATGGGGTCGCAAAGAGTCGGACACGACAAATTGACTTTCAATTTCACTTAGCCCATGGGGAGCCACAGACTTTCACAGGTTTTCAGCAGAGGACTCACATGGTCAGAGTTGCTTTTTAGGCAGGTCAATCGGCAGAGGAAGAGAACTGAAGAAGGCAAGGCTGAATCCAGGCAGAAGTGCTGTGAGACTCCACCAGGAGTTGGGGTGAGCTGGACAGGAGGGTGCTAGGAATGGGGAGGGGAGGCAGCCTCGAGGATCATAAGCATCAGAGGGCTGGAAAGGGATGTGTGATCGGGTATGAGAGGTGAAGGAGCCGGAGAGGTCAAGGGTGATGGGCCGTGTCCTAGCTCAGCAGACAGGAAGGATGGAGACACAGCAGACAGAGGAAAGCAGTGTCTGCTTGGAGTAAGGTTTTTCCTTCGCCTGCTGCCCTTACACACACACACACACACACACACACACACACATGCTGCTCTCTCTTTCCCTCTCTCACACGTACACATTTCTGTTATGTATGTTTCAGGAACACAGCATGAGAGTTTGACATCTGTCTTCACTGATGACCCCCGAAGTCTGGGTACCTCCCATCACAATTGTTGACCCCACGCATGCTATCCAGATTGTTTTCCCGAATTTTTGTTGAAGTATAGCTGGTTTACAATATTGTGTTCTTTTGTTTGCACACACTGTTTCAGTTACCCTGTCTTGCTCCCGTTGTGCCCCGTGCTCACCTTACAGGAACACTGTTGGACCTCGATTTAACTGCATGTTTAATTGTCTGTCTTCCTCACTCAACCGTAAGCTCCTTGGAACGAGGACTATGTTTGCCTTCCTCATTATTCATTCTCATGTCAGCAGTTTGCCTGGCACAGAATAGGCAGCAATAAATATGTATAAAGGGGACGAGTGTAGTTTTCAGATTATAATTAACAGCCATACATTTTTGGCTAGTTTTCTATGTGGATTTTTGTTGTTGGTGGTGGTTTGCTATGTTTTGAATGACAGCCCTGCTGAAGTTGCTGGATGAAGAATTGGAGATGTCACACCAGTGAACCTGGCTTCTAGTCCCAGTCCTGACCTTGGTCAGATTTGTGTCATTAGACAAGGCGTTTACTCCCTTCCTGGGTATCATTTCTCCCTGGGTAAACTTAGGAACAGGGACAGGTCTGATTGCTGGTGTCCTGCCTGACTCTGATGTTTTACAAAAAAGGGAGACATCTTATAGGACAAACCAGAAGGAAAAAAATAGTATAACAATACATTAAATACTTTATTAGGAAAGTCGCTCAGTCATGTCTGACTCTTTGCGACCCCATGGACTGTAGCCTACCAGGCTCCTCCGTCCATGGGACTTTCCAGGCAAGGGTACTAGAGTGGGTTGCCATTTCCTTCTCCAGGGGATCTTCCCGATCCAGGGATCGAACCCAGGTCTCCCATATTGCAGGCTGACAGTTTACCGTCTGAGCCATTAAGCAGGAGAAAAAAGAAACCCTCAGGAAGACAGAAAGCCCAGACTCTTAAGTATACTTGCCATTAAGCCTTTCAATGTTGTCCAGCCTTTTTGATAGTATAGCTAGTCCTTCAGTCATGTCTGACTCTTGCAACCCCATGGACTGTAGCCCACCAGGCTCCTCTGTCCATGGGATTTTCCCAGGTGAGAAGACTGGAGTGGGTCGCCATTCTCCAGGGGATCTTCCCGACGGTATAGGTTTACGAAATTAAAGAGAAATCAGCTCAAGTGATACCTGCTGCCTGGGGCTGCGTGGTGTCGCCACTGTCCTCAGGCCTGACGGTTCCGAGGGTTGACTGTCAGGATAAGAAACAGGTTAAGTGAGACAATGTCCTTATCCTCGGCGGGCTCAGTATGTGCCTGACTTTCCCCACAGCAGCTCCCTGGGTGCTCAGACTCTTTTGCCACCAATGTCTCTCCGTCCCCAAGAAGCCCTGCATTGATTCTGCTTCTAAATGAGTTTCCCTTCTTGCAAAGCATCATTATCCCCCATAGAAAAGAATGTGAGCTCAGAGGCTTCTTTGTCCAAAACAAAACTTTGAAGGCAAATTCCTTGAACTTTTGAGACATTCAGCTGACAGTAGCTCCATTCCTCGTGGCTGCATGTATTTAACTCTGTCAGGAACCTTTGACATGTTTTCCGCAGCTCTGTTCACTGCGACTTCCTGGGGACCTTTCACTGTTGGAAATTTAACTTGAAAGGGAAAGATGTACTGCTCTTGCTGATGCTGGGAAAGATGGAAGACTGGAGAAGAGGGCGACCGAGGATAAGATGGCTGGATGGCATCACTGACTCAATGGACATGAGCTTGAGCAAACTCCGGGAGACAGCGAAGGACAGGGAAGCCTGGCAGGCTGCAGTCCGTGGGGTTGCAAAGAGTCAGACACGACTCAGCGACTGAACAGCAAAACTTTTGTTTGGTTTTTAAGCGAGGATGGGGCTTTCCTGGTGGCTCAGATGGTAAAGCATCTGCCTGCAATGTGGGAGACCCGAGTTCGATCCCCGGGTCGGGAAGATCCCCTGGAGAAGGAAATGGCAACCCACTCCAGTACTCTTGCCTGGAAAATTCCATGAACTGAGGAGCCTGGTAGGCTACAGTCCATGGGGTCGTGAAGAGCTGGACATGACTGAGCAACTTCACTTTCACTTTCAAGCAATGATGAGAAACTCATTTGTTTTACATTGATTTGTAATAACCCTTTTTTTTTTTTTAAGGTAAGGGTTCTTTTTACCACTTGAAACCTTTTAATTTATTTATTTATTTTTATTTCCCCCCTCCCCTGCTTGAAACCTTTTTAAAATGTATGCAAGGAATATTGGACTGCTCCTTTTATACGCCAGGCACTGTTTCAGGAAATACAGTGTCTCTGACCTCATGGAGCGTACTCCAGTGGATGAAAGAAGCCCGTAAACAGACGGCAAGTAAATATGCAGTATGACAGGGAGAGATTTTTGCTGCCCAGAAACTCGAAGCGGGGTAAGAGGCATAGGGTGTTGCTATTAGATATCAGGAAGTCGGGTAAAACCTCACTGAGAAGGCTGCATTTGGGCAGACTGGAGCAAGCCTCGAAGATACAGGGGAGTGTTGCAATGAGGGAACAGAGAGGACCGAGCCCCTGGGGCAGGACTGTGTGTGGCTGTTGGAGGCCTGACAAGGAGGCTGGAGTGGCTGGAGTGTGCTGAGCAGGCGGGAGAGTGTGGGAGGCATGGTCGGAGAGCGTGGGCAGGGCCCAGACCCTGGCCGGCGGTCCAGGCCATCGTGAGACTTGGATCTCCTTCCAAGCGAGATAGGAAGAGCTGAGGGTTTTGAGGAGAGGAGTGATCTTGTTGTGTGGAGTTGGAAGGACCCAAGGGGAGCCCAGCAGAGATGATCTTGCTTCGAGGTGCTGGTGCCAGAGTGGTAGCAGTGGAGGCGGTGAGAAGTAGTTCAGTGATGGATATTATCCTGCAGGCAGAACTGGGAGATTTTGCTTAAAGCTTGGAAGTGGGGGTTGAGGAAAACAGCAGTGTTAACAGTGAATGTCAATCTTTTGGCTCAAAAGACTGGAAGAATAGAGTTGCTGTTTCCCCCCGAAAGGAGAGATTACAGGTAGAGCAAGCTTTCACTGGTTTCGTTGTGTCTAATTTTTCTTTAAGGATGCCGTTGAAATCAAGGCTTCCGTTTTGGGCATGTGAAGTTTGTCAAAGAGCCAAGTGAAGATGCTCTTATGGACATGTTGACAGGCGTGAGTCTGATAGGCACCCAGGTGTGGAGACATGTATTCGGATACTATATCAGTGCAGAGATGCTGTTTAAACCCATGCAAGTGGATGGAATCATCTGGAAAGTGGGTGTAAACAAAGAAGCATCTGAGGGCAAACCTGTAGCACTCCAACATTTGCCAGCTAGGGGATGCCAAGGAGCCAGGAAAGGAGGCTGGGAAGGTGTGACCCACGGGGAGAGGAAAGAGATTCGGTCCAGGAAGCTGGGGAGTAAAGTAGAGGGCGAGATCCCCTCTGTCAGGTGATGCCACGTGTATACACACATGTATGTATATACACACACACACATATATGCAAAATGTGGCTTCCCAGGCAGCATGCAGCAGACAGGAAACACCAGTTCCATCCCTGGATCGAGAAGATTCCCTGGAGGAGGGCATGGCAACCCACTCCAGTATTCTTGTCTGGAAAATCCCACGAACAAAGGAGCCCGGTGGGCTACAGTCCACGGGGTTGCAAAGAGATGGATACAACTGAGCACACCACACACACACACTAAATATACCTCTGTACAGGATATGACTTCTTAACTTGACATTACTTCATGAAGCATTTTCTACGTCATTAAATATAATTTCCATGCATGGATTTTAATGACCCCATAGTATTTCATGTCATGGATGTCCTGTAATTTACTATTCTTGACTGATAGATGTTTGTATCAATTTTTCAGTTTCATAAATAATGTTTATATACACATCATGGTGTACATTTTTTGTGTCTTCAATATAAATTCCTAGAACTGGAATTACAAGATCAAAAGTGAATGTTGTGTTACTGAGTATGTGTTACGAATGTCCATCCAGAAAGACTTTATCAACGTTTGCTTTTACCAGCTTTGTAAAAGAGGAGTGCTTATTTTGCTGTGGCTTCCCCAACATTGTAAAGCAGTTGTTTTGGGTTTTTTTTTTTTTAATTTTCTGACCAGAGAGTAAAAATGGCTTATCAAAGATGTTTGCAACTGTTTTTTGTGAGCTTTTTATGGCTTTGTGTATCTTTTGTACCTATCTCTTGTCGACGTGCCTTAGAGGTGGCAAAGAATATACCTGCCAGTGCTGGAGATGCAAGAGACATGGGTTCAATCCCTGGGTCAGGAAGAGCCCTTGGAGTTAGGCAGTAGCAACCCACTCCAATATTCTTGCCTGGGAAATTCCATGGACAGAAGAACCTGGCAGGCCACAGTCTGTGGGTCCCAAAGAGTCAGACATGACCGAGTGAGCGAGCACTTGTCAATGTTTCTGTTAGAAACATACATTTTTCTTAGATACTTGGTGAAGCCGCTCATGAAGTACGGATATTGATATTTTGTCATGATGGGGTTAATATTTTTCCCAGCTGTTTCTGCTTTGGTTTTATAATGGCATTATATGATTTATAAATTTTAACGTTAAACTGAGAAAATTCTTTGCTATCTGAAAGCAACATATGTATGTAATTTGTAACTCAAGATTTCTAAGTTTTAAAGTCGTTTATTTTTAGGTACTGTTAAAGGTAAGGCCCTAATCTTTCTTCCCCTTGAAGTAACTGAATCTACTCACCCAGGTAAGAATTTCTATTATATGTTCCAAATGCAGCCTCTCACTGAACACCTGTAGAACAAGGCAACATAATTAGTAAACAACCTGTTAAACAGTGTAGGCTTCATTTGGTCTTACAACCTGCTTCCATGTGATTTCTGTATCAGTGAGAACATGTGCTGTAATAAACAGCCCACATCGCATCTCTGCCTTGTCCGGAAGGGATACCTGTCATTTCCGTCTGAAAATGCTACTGGCAATATAGAGGGTTTCCCTGGTGGCTCAGATGGTAAAGGGTCTGCCTTCAATGCAGGAGACCTGGGTTCGATTCCTGGGTCGGGAAGATCCCCTGGAGAAGGGAATGGCAACCCACTCCAGTACTCCTGCCTGGACAACCCCATGGACAGAGGAGCCTGGCGGGCTACAGTCCATAGGGTCGATAAGAGTGACTGAGCGACTAACACTTTCACTGGGCAATGCAAAGTTGACTTCGGTGGCCTTATTTGTGTTCAGAATCCACTTTGAATGCTAAGTCGGAAGAGCTGATCGTGCCTGTGGTGGCCAGTCATGCATGTGATAGCCAGTTCATGTGTGTACGTGGCTAGTTGCTCAGTTGTGTCCGGCTGTTGGCGACCCCATGGGCTGTAGCCCATCAGGCTTCTCTGTTCACGGGATTTTCCAGGCAAGAATGCTAGAGTGAGTTGTCATTTCTTCCTCCAGGGGATCTTTTCAACCGAGGGATTGAACCCACGTCTCCTGCACTGGCAGGCTGAATCTTTACCACTGAGCCTCCTGGGAGGCCAATAGCCAATCATACATGTATATTAAATCTTTGTCTGCACCCAGAGATGCTGTGTTCTTCTAACAGTCCAGATTCAAACTTTTATTGGGACACATAGGTATATTAAAGCTTGAGCTTAAACATGCCCTTTAACTTATGTGATCGTTTCCAAATACCCATTCAGCCACCACCATCTCCCTCCATTATCATGACTGAATACTAGGAGTCTGTTTTTCTGGAGTGAGAATAACACAGAGTCAGATTCACGTCAAACTGCCACTCATTAAATGCACGATAAACACATCTTAATAACCTGACGATTCCATGTGCTAGCCTAAAGGTATTTTCAGACATTATTTCCAAAACACGTTCTTGTTCCAAGTAATGTGAGTAGGCCTCACAATTAACTAATTTCCAGCCAAGTCTGAAATATCAAAGGTTAGTGCCCAGAGATGGTAGCGTGTAAGAGAATGGGAGCTCTTGTTTTCACGTTCAGCTGTGTTGATTTTACAACTTCAGGACTGGAAAATGGCCAGAAGACTGTATTAACCTTCTTTTCAGTCTTTCCTAAGAATTGGCTCATGTCTAGGATGCCAACTAGTAAGTAAGAATTCATGCTTAATTCTGTTGAGCCCAGAGGACGCCTCCTGTGATCTGTAGAGTTAACCACGATGGCTAGAGGTTAGGGATTGAGAGAGAAAAAGTCACGTTTTTAACCCCAGTGTAGGGTATTTGTTTCACCCGGCATCACAGTCAAGCCACCAGGAGCGCTTGTGAAGCCCAGAGGAGAAAGAAGTTTCCGTGCACATCCACTCAGTTTGGGGCTTAGCCTGTGGTTGCTTGGTCCTTACTGGAGCTTAATTTTTAGCCCCTTCTTTTGGCTGCAGTTTTAGTTCCTATTAATATTTAGCTCCTATAATATTTCCTTGGCCTCCAGACTTATAGTTAGAATCTTCATGACTGTAGCTTTGTTCCCCATTTCCCATTTCTGACCCTTCTATCCTCAGGCCCCGGCCTCTGTTCCTTGGTCAGGCTCCGCAGAGCTGTGCAGCTCGGGCTTAAAAGGCTTGCTCCTGTCACTCAGACACATTGCCGAGAAAATCCAGATACAATATTTTTGATATGATTTGATTGAACCTGGCTTGCATACTTCAAGAAAAGCATAGTTTCAAGTAAAACAAAACAAAACTGAAATTTACTCAGAAGCTGATAAGCTAGTAACCTTTTCATTCAAATACAAGATATGTGCAAATAATAACAGAATTTTATAATGACAGTGGCCCCTGCATAGAATTTTTTTTGTTTTCTATAGCAAACAGCCCAGATTTCAAATAGACTAGAAGCTGGAAAAACACAGACGTTACAAACCTATAAATTTTTTCAAAGTAACATAATCCCCTCCAACCTCTTCCCTGCCCTGCCCCCGCCAAAAAGTTGTCTCTTACACTTATTTCTCCCTTGCAGTGTTAAATCTGGTAAGAGGTGTTCATCTTGCCATGCAGCCTGATTTCAGGACACCCCTGCTGCCATGCTCTGAGCCCCCTGCCTGGTGACTTGTATCTGACCTCCTTTAGCACCAAAGCATCTCCTAAAACATCTTCTAAGTCATTCCATGTATCTGTTGCTGAGTCACTTCAATAATGTCTGACTCTGCTCGACCCCATGGACTGTAGCCCACCAGGCTCCTCTGTCCATGATCGGAGTCCCTAGGCAAGAATACTAAAGTGTGTTGCTGTGCCCTCCTCCAGGGGATCTTCCCGACCCAGGGATTGAACCCGCATCTCTTACGTCTCCTGCATTGGCAGGCAGGTTCTTTACGACTAGCGTCACCTGGGAAGCCCATGTATCTGTCACCAGGACCAATTTTCCTGGAGTTGTTTGAATTAGGGTGTGCCCCCAAATGGAGTGCCTCGCAGATGTGGCAGAAGACACACAGTGGATGTAATAAGGTGTTGTTAGCCACCCAGTGTCTGACTCCTGCCTTTTGAGTCTCTGTGTGGCTTCCCAGGTGGCACTAGTGGTAAAGAACCCGCCTGCCAACACAGGGGACAGAAGAGACGTGCGTTCCATCCCTGGCACGGGAAGACCCCCTGGAGGAGGAAATGGCAGCCCACTCCAGTGTTCTTGCCTGGGAAATCCCAGGGACAGGGGAGCCTGGCAGGCTACAGTCCGTGGAGTCGCACAAGTCAGACACGACTGAAGTGACTTAGCACGCACGCACGTGGTTTCTCACTACAGAAGCTGAAAATGGCAGACACTGGCCCCATGACCGTGTCCTCTACTGCACTCATCAATTGCAACCACACCAGCCTGAGGTCCAGGGGGCAAGGTGGTAGAGAAGCTTCACGGAGCAGCATTGTGTTGGGGGAGTCAGGGGGCAGCTCAGGGACTGGTGGAAGGGGCTGGCAAGCCATGGGGTCTGCTGCCTAGTGGTGGAGCTCTGTCCGCAGCAGCCTGGGCCAACCTGTTCTGCAGCACACTTTCTTCCCTGAGGCCCCGAGCCTGGTTCTCCAGGCCTCCTGGCAGTATGACTGGAGGGGGTCGCACAGAGTCGGACACGACTAAAGTGACTTAGCAGTAGCAGTATAGAGTTCTTTATGCAAAATTGTTTATTGGAAGACAAATGATTGCACTGCACAGGATCCTAAGAGTTTAGTTCAATTCATCTGCGTAGAAGGAACCCAGCCTGATTAGGCCTCATATCAAGAAACAGAACCTAGATCGTCCCTGGCCATCCAGCGGTTAAGGCACTGCAGGGCGTGCAGGTTCGACCCCTGCTTGGGGAGCAGGAGTCCCGCGTGCCTTGTGGCCAAAAAACCAAAACACAGAACAGAAGCAATACTGTAACAAACTCAATAAAGACTTTAAAACCGATCCACAGCAAATACATCTCAAAAAAGAATAAAAAGAAAGAAAACCTGGTGGAAACCCCACCCACACCTTCACACCCCACCTCAGAGAACTGGCTGGGAGGGACGAGCTAAGGGAGGGCAGGAGAAGGCAATGCCAGGGGAAGTCGTGTGTCAACTCGCAGACCTGCCTTCCGCGGCAGGGTCCAGGTGCAGGTCTCTTGTGTCCTGATGATACTAAATTGATTAGAGATGGCTTCTGTTCCTTGCAGCCCAAATGGCCTAAAGAGCAACTACTGTTACTTAGGCGAACAGAAAGCTTGTAACCGTCCCATGAAAACCATGACTTATTCATGCCAAAGTCTCATGGGATGAATGCCTTCAAAATCATTGGCGTTGGAGGGATACCTAAGGACACTTTAGCATGAAAACTGCCACGTCATTTAAAACAGGAATCGCCAACTTCCGGGTGGCGGACTGGTACCTCCTGATAGACCAGAGGTGGCATTAGATTAGAAATAAAGTGCATTGGATCATAAAGAAGGCTGAGCACCGAAGAATTGATGCTTTCAAACTGTGGTGCTGGAGCAGACTCTTGAGAGTCCCTTGGACTGCAAGGAGACCCAACCAGTCCTAAAGGATTTCCTAAAGGAAATCAGTCCTGAATATTCATTGGAAGGACTGATGTTGAAGCTGAAACTCCAATGCTCTGGCCACCCGATGCAAAGAGCTGACTCATTGGAAAAGACCCTGATGCTGGGAAAGATGAAGGTGGGAGAAGAAGGGGACGACAGAGGATGAGATGGTTGGATAGCATCACTGGCTCAATGGACATGAGTTTGAGAGAGAACTCTGAGTGATAATGAAGGGCAGGGAAGCCTGGCATGCTGCAGTTCATGGGGTCTCAAAGAGTCAGACATGACTTAGTAAATGAAGAGCAAGAACAAAGTGCAAAGTAAATACACTGTGCTTGAATTATCCTGAAGCCACCGTTCCCTCCCACCCACCCTCACCCCCCACTGGTTTCTGGAAAAATGTCTTCCATGAAACCAGTTCCTGGTGCCAAAAAGGTTTGGGACTAGTGATGTAAAGTTTAGGCTTAAGACTGGGGTATTTATAGAATTAGATGTAATCTCCGAACAACGGAGAATAGGGCAATGGCATGCCAGCAACACCTCATCGATTCGTGAGTCATGAGCTTTAGTAAATCATTCCTCTGAGTGCCTGCTTGTGTGGCCACAGGAGGAGAACATTAAGAACCTGGGCTGAAAGATGCTGCCTTCAGAAAAGTGTAATGATTTTAAGTGGCACCAAGCCTCACACACTCATTTCCTAGCAAAGCCTGTGTCGAGTCAGGCCCGATGTTAGGGAGAAAGTGAAAACAGAGGCACCAAACAAAACCAGAGTATCTTATGCTGGTATGTTTGCTAATAGCCCGTATGTGTCCAAGTTGATGAAACGCATTTATAAGCCCCTGCCAGATATTAAAGAAAGCAGCTGTGAGTTCTCATCCTGTGAACCCTACAAGCCACCGAAGCAATTTAGCTGATGGCGCTGAGTATCCGCTTATGCTGAGGCAGTATGGGCTGTCTCCTCTCATGGGCATTTTGCCCTTTGGATACACTTAAAGACTAAGGAGGGTGTCCAGGGCATTTTAGGAGAGCTGGGTGGGTGGCTGTCAGCGGTGACCCATGCATGCATCCATTCACAGTTTCAAGTGCTTTGAACTGTATTTTCTTATTTTACTCATTTAGCCTTAGCTAGATGTGTTTATTTGCAAATATTTGCTTAGTGCTTGCCGTGCAAAATTCAGTAGAGAATTTATAATTTAGTGACATTGTCTTCACTTAGAATTTCTTCCTGGAGAAGGCAATGGCACCCTACTCCAGTCCTCTTGCCTGGAAAATCCCGTGGATGGAGGAGCCTGGTAGGCTGCAGTCCATGGGGTCGCCAAGAGTCAGACATGACTGAGCGACTTCACTTTCACTTTCCACTTTCATGCATTGGAGAAGGAAATGGCAACCCACTCCAGTGTTCTTGCTTGGAGAATCCCAGGGACGGGGGAGCCTGGTGGGCCGCTGTCTGTGGGGTCGCACAGAGTCGGACACGACTCAAGTGACTTAGCAGCAGCAGCAGAATTTCTTCCATGACAAACTTCAAAAGGTCAGAGATTTTGTCTGTTCCAGTTTGTGAATCCCAGGCCTTGGGGCTGGGGAGAGAGACAGTGACTGTGGCTCAGGAAAGGAGCTCAGAATATAGCTTTCGTGTGAATCGCTTTGTGATGTGTTGATCTCCAAAAGGGACTGGATCCCTTAAAAATTACGGTTGGACATGCTTGAGGTAGAACAGAGAGCAGTTGGGAAGTGAATGGACTTAGAGCCTGAGGTCATATGCTGGTTCTGAGATTTATTAGCTGGACCTGCATTCGGACACCTCACCTTTGAGCCTGGATCCTCACCTATATAATGGGAGCGACTTAACTGCTGCACAGGTGTCTTTTGAGCATCGGAAGATGAAGTGTATACGCGGTTCACCGCACAGGGTGCCGTAGTCATCGCTGTAGGCACCAGGAGAGTTACACGGTCGAGAATGAAGGTTTTAGAACCAGACCTGGGTTGTGGTCTCAGTGGGAGCATTGTTTTACCCGCGACACATCTAAATTTCATGGCCCCCTGCCTGGCACAACGTGAGTGATAAATTATCATTATTATCAACAATAAGAGGTAGTTATCCGTCTGGTTGTGTTAATATTAAATTAACTCCTCTAAAAGGACACATAAAACAGAGAGATTCAAATCCATTTAGGAGGGAGAGAAATAAATTTTAGAGGCACTCTGGATGAGAAAATCTCTATAATTGAGCACCAGATTTGGCTCTGGGTTTCCTGGCAACCAGGACAATAAATACAAAGAACATAACGGTTTGTGTAATTATTATTATCAGTTATAATTAGTCAGCTTGAGCCACTGGGTCCAGCATGCTTGCTACACGCGGCTCTTCCTGAGTCTCTGAAATGTCGCTCGTCTGCGCTGAGATGCACTGTGAGAGGAAGATGCCCTGGGTTTTGGAGACTTAGTGTGGAAAAGTAAAATATCTCATTGAAAAAGTTTTGTATTGCCTGCATATCGAAATTATGCTGTTTTGGTTATTGGAATTAAATAAAATAGACTGTTAAAATTAAGTCTACCTGTTTCTTTTTGTTTTCTCAGTGTAGCTATTAGAAAATTTAAAATTCCACGGGACCTGTCTGGCGGTCCAGTGCTTAAAACTGCATACTCTCATTGCAGGGGTAACGCCTGGTGCGGGAAATAAGATCCCACATGCCACAGGGTCCAGCCCCCACCTCCAAAAAATGTTCCATACGTGGCTCATGATTATATCCCTACCGGAGGATACGACTCTTTAAAACTCTCATTATGCTAAATGGAATTTATAGCACTTATATTTTATATCCAAAATATTAAAATAATTATATAATGTAATTATATTATTATGATATAACACCAAATACAAGAAATAAAAATGTAATAAGGTGTTATAAACATACAATTACACACACTGTAATTATTAATAAAATATTAATAGATATATAAATAATATGTTATATATTCATATATTATCATATATTTTATATTATTTATAAAATAGGCTTTTGATGTGCAAATAGGTAATATCTTCTTTTGTGTGTTTGTTGTATTATTTTTTAACTTTTATTAAAATTAAAAAACATTTTTTTGGCCATGTGGCATGTGGGATCTTAGTTCCCTGACCGGGGATCGAGCCTGCACCCCCTGCCAAATAGGTAATATCTTCACTTACAGTTTTAAAAAGAGTTTGACAAGTATCTTAATGAAGGAGAGAGATAACAATTATATCAATGGTAGCTTCCTGAATGTTTGCTTACATGCTGGGCACAGTCCTAATTTCTTTCCAGATATCAATCACTTAAAAATTCATAAGTGGTAGGATTATTCTTGTGTTACACCAGGAACCCTTAGAAACTGGTATAAACTATAAAGACATCCGTCTTCTCATTTTTCCTTCCTCTTTGGTGTCGCTCACAGCTGCAGACAGGCACTGGGCAACAAATGGTATTCAACAAATTGGTGTGTAAATAAACAGCTAAATGCCTCTTCTCTCCTGTATCATGTGTGAGCTCTAGTTCTTTTAAATCTCAGTAACAACAGGACATTTAACACTCTGTAAAACTTGGGAATAAACTGTCACCCGAAATCATGTTGTGGCTTGAAGTCTGCAGGAAGACCTTGGCACCAGAAATGAGGTGAGTCTGTTGGGAGACTCCCGGACTCAACTGTGTTCTGATCAGCGCCTGGAGATAAACTGAGTTACAGTAACTAAAGAATTAGCTTTTCCCTGCAGGCAGGTAAAAAGCATCTCTAAATTTTCTGAAATACTTGTATATTTTAGAGAAACTTACTCAGCTTGTTTGGAATCTGAGTCAGTTAAAAAAACAAACAAGTAGTTCAAAGAATATATGGTTTTTACAACAGGCAAAGGTGTTAAAAAAAAAAAAAAGTCAATGGATCTGATTTCTTATCTCCAGCCCTGTATACCCCACTGAGACCAGCAGAAGTAAACTGGAATTTAGGATTTACAATATAACTGTAGTCAAAACCAGAAAATGTGCCCAGTTCTGCATGAGAATTGCAAGAAGGCTCAGGAAAAAAATGTCTTTATGGTTTCACAACCTGCTGAGGCAGGAAACAAAACATTCGGAAGAGTTTCAGAGGTGATGACAGGTTTGGAAAATAGGTCTAACAAACAAAGAATAGCGTAGGTGGTGTTATTTTTTTCCGAGGAATAGAGAGGAGGCTGGCAGTGACCGAGAATCCAGGGGCAGCATTGCACAGGCACCGGTTCACGGCAGGATCCCAGATGCCTCATTGTGGGCACGGGTGCGGATTTCAATTCAAAGCTGGCGTCTCTTCACAAGCAGATCTGCTAGCCGATGGCCTGGCCAACGGGGAAAGGAAAGAATCGATCTGCAAGTCCCTCAGCAGGCCGATCTCTTGGCTACCTGTGATAGTTTGGGGTGTCCTGGACTTGCTGATTGTGACGGAACGTAGTTGCTGTCCCTAGAAAAAGTGATCTGCCCAGATATTTAAATACAGCTCAGATGGTAAAGAACCACCTGCAATGAGGGAGACTCAGGTTCGATCCCTGGCTCAGAAAGATCCTCTGGAGAAGGAAATGACAACCCACTGCAGTGTTCTTGCCTGGAGAATCATATAGACAGAGGAGCCTGGTGGGCGACAGTTCATGTAGTCGCAAAGAAACACGATTTAGCAACCAAGACAACAAAACCAGATATTTAGACAATAGCTTTCTCAAATCAGACACTCCATTCATTGCTTTGTCATTCTCAAAAGAGCCCAGTCATTGAGAATATGAGATATAGAAGTTCAGAGATTGGGTTTTGGCTGCATAAGAAAACCTCTCACATTAACTCCTAACGCTTTTCCTTCAGACCATGAGACTAATTTGCAGGACTCTGTTTTGAATGTCAAGCTTTCTGAATTGTGGTGTTTATATTCTAATTCAAAACTCCTTGCACTTAACAAGTATAAAGCACCTGTGGTGATGAGGTGGTGTTTCAAATGTCCACGTGGCCACTTTTCAGCAGCTGATGGTGGTTCAGAAATGCATGGCGTGGGGTCACAAGGTCTTCAGGGCCACCTACACCATAAAGCAAATAAGAACCTGAATGCTTCTGATCACAGAGACAAGTTTCTGCAGCTTAAAAACTTCCACTGTTGTTGTTCAGTCCCTAAGTTGTGTCTGACTCTTTGCTACTGTATGGTCTGCAGCACACCAATCCTTTATTACCTCCCCAAGTTTGCTCAAATTTATGTCGACGATGCCATGTAACTATCATCCTCTGTCACCCTCTCCTCCTTTTGCCTTCAGTCTTTCCTGGCATCAGGGTCTTTTCCAATAAGTTGGCTTTTTGCATCAGGTGGCCAAAGTATTGGAGCTTCAGCTTTAACATTTACTAGTAGCATTTACCGGAGAAGGCAATGGCACCCCACTCCAGTCCTCTTGCCTGGAAAATCCCATGGGCAGAGGAGCCTAGTAGGTTGCAGTCCATGGGATCTTGAAGAGTCGGACACGACTGAGCGACTTGACTTTCACTTTTCACTTTCATGCATTGGAGAAGGAAATGGCAACCCACTCCAGTGTTCTTGCCTGGAGAATCCCAGGGATGGGGGAGCCTGGTGGGCTGCCATCTATGGGGTCGCATAGAGTCAGACACGACTGATGCGACTTAGCAGCAGCAGCAGCAGCAGTAACATTTACCACTGCTTTACTAGTAGGTAGGAAAAAAATCTCCATAATTGATTTATTTCAACAAACTAAAATATCTTATTCCACTACCCATATCTCAGTGAAGCCACTACTGCTCAAAATTTTTAAATGATAAGGAATTGAAGCATTTGCCACTCAGACATTGGTGGTGTTTAACAGCTGCTTACGTGAAAGACTGGTAGAATCTGAAATCCATTTCCAGCAGGTATAATGAGCTACTACTAACACCTCATGTCCATGACTCACTTTAACTCATAAATGTAGACATGGCTCTCTGGTGCTTTAAATTGAGATAAAAGTTGATTAAAAAAAAAAAAAACACACGTGTTGAGTTAAGGAAAGAATGTTGTCAACATCAGAGCATAGAACAAATAATGAGCAAAGATAAGCCTTAGAGGACTTCGTGGTGGCTCAGTGGTGCAGAATCCAACTGCCAGTGCAGGAGATGCAGGTTTCATCCCCGTCAGGGAAGATCCCACGTGCCGAGGAGCAGCTAAGCCCTTGTGCCACAACTCCTGAGCCCGTTCTCTGGAGCCCGGCAGCCACAACTACCAAAGCCTGTGCTCTTCCACAAGGGAAGCCACCGAAGCGAGAAGCCCACCCCCCTAGAGAACAGCCCACGCAGCAACAAAGGACACAACATAGCCAAAAATAAAACAGATTACTTAAATTTAAAAGATAACATCTCTAAAACGGTAAGCATTAGAGACCTGACCTTGTCATAATTATATTCACTGGAAAGTTTCATGGAGAATCACAAAGATTTCAAATCCCCCTCACGTCTCCTTCCTGCATCGCTCCCCAGGATAGTCTGGGTGCCCCGAGATGAGTCATCGGGATGCTTTTTTTGTTTATTTATAGGAAATTAGTTCAGCACACATGCAAGGCTGGTTATGATTGGTTTTGATGTGAAAACAGATAATCTACTGATCTTGGTCTTTGGAACCTCCAGCTCATAACTGATGACAATTACTGGCTTTTATGACTTCCTGGTCGTCGTCCTCTCTGAGACGCGGGGAGTGGCACCTTGTGAAGTCTGAGCACTGTTGCTTTATCCCTTGGCTGTTTAGCGAGCTTCTTCCATGTGCTCGTTCCTGAGGAGAACACAGAAGAGACATAGATCTCTGTCCCCCCCCCCCCCCCCCAAGAGATTGCCATCCAGCTCGGGGACAGACGCAGCCCTCACAGGGCAAGCAATCATCAAGTGAAGGCTTGGGCTCCCCAAAGTGGCCAGGGGGGCTGAGAATGCTAGGCCCAGGCAGGGAGAGACCTGGAGAGGCTGAGGACTTTGTCACAGAGGAGGTGATGGGCTGGATCCAGAAGGATCGGCAGAGAGCAGGGCAGACACGGCCTGACATGGTTACTTCAGTGTTATCTAATCTCCCAACCAGATCCCACACGCCCGGGTGAAGTTGACCTTTTCCTCCGTGGCCAGCCCAGAGCCTGCACACAGTTGGTGAATGAGCAGCTCCCCTGGAATGAGGGTGTCCTTCAAGTGCTGAAAAATAAGGGGAGGGAGGGCTTAATTTGCAATTATTGAAACTGTTAATGTTGATAATGAAGCATCTTTTAAGATCTCTTGTTTTTCTCCTCATTTCAATGCCTATGATCACGAAAGAGCAGAGGTCTCGCACGCTTGGGTTAGATTACTTGTTTTTCGCTCTACTATTGACAGTGTTCTTTCTTAAACTCAACACGCGTGAGTTTTAAAAAACAACCTTTATCTCAACCTAAAATGCCTAACAGCCACTTCTAAGAAAGGGAGGCTGATTTGCAAGAGAAACTGGCTGAGGAAGAATCTTTCTTTTTTAAATGCTGATAATTTGGTGCGTGCTCAGTGGCTCAGTTATGTCCGACTTTGCGACCCCATGGACTGTAGCCCGCCAGGCTCCTGTGTCCATGAGATTCTCCAGGCAAGAATACTGGAGTGGGTTGCCGTTTCCTCCTCCTGGGGATTTTCCCCATCCAGGGATTGAACTCGAGTCTCCCAAGTCCCCCAGCATCGGCAGGAGGATTCTTTACCACGGCGACACCTGGGAAGCCCTAATAATCAGGAGATGAGATCATTGAATTTGGAAATCTGAGAGCTGTGGGCAGTGGACTACGGACCCCAGATGTAAGGAAGCCCCCCAGGCTGGGGTTGCGCTGGGCACACGGTGTCCATTCAAGCAAGGAATGTGTGGGGACAGACGAGAGCGAGGACCTGCCTGTGTCCAGAGGGAGGACAAGGGCTGTGCCCATGTGCAGGCGTGATGGCTGCTTTTCCACGTTCAAAGAGGAAAGGGGAGCACACCCAGAACCCAGATGAAGTGAGCAGGGTGCCCTCCCACACACCTGCCCTCCTGTGGCCGAGGTTCGCGGCCCCTCTGCACACGCCCCTGATGGCCTCACCCTAGCGGAAGGGGAGGGCCGGCCGCCCGCAGGCGCAGAAGTTTGGCTTCTGGGGCGTCCCAGCCACCTGCAGGGCTTCCGCTTTCACACTGCCCCCCAGCGCCCAGCGAGACGGGGCCTGGGGCGGCTCTCACGGCCCAGGGATCCGGGATGGATGAGCCACACCAGGCTGCCAGCTGAGAGGGAGCATTCCAGTCCCTGGGTCTCAGTCCTCCGTGGGTTTACACACGGACCAGAGCTAAAACTCTCGGAACCTGGCCCAAGCACCTCGGGCTCAGGCCAAGGTGCCGCTGCTGGGGAACCATGGCCACTCCGACGCGCATTTCAATTCGCCCTCTTGTTGTGACAGCGGGTATTATAGAAAGAATAAAAATTGGAGACTCTAAGCTGATACGTGTGTGTGTGCTCAGTTGCTGCAGTTCTGTCTGACTCTTTGTGACCTGCCAGGCTCTTCTGTCTGTGGGAGTCTCCGGGCAAGAATACTGGAGTGCGTTGCCATGCCCTCCTCCAGGGGATCTTCCCAATCCAGGGATCGAACCTGTGTCTCTTAACGTCTCCTGCATCGCAGGCGGGTTCTTTGCCACTACTGCCACTTGGGGAGCCCGTGTTAACAATAAGTGAGTGAAGTCGCTCAGTTGTGTCCGACTCTTTGTGACCTGATGGACTGTAACCTATCAGGCTCCTCTGTCTGTGGGATTTTCCAGGCAATAGCACTGGAGTGGATTGCCATTTCCTTCTCCAGCGAATCTTCCCGACCCAGGGATCGAACCCAGGTCTCCCGCATTGTAGACAGATGCTTTACCGTCTGAGCCACCAGGGAAGTTAACAATAAGCACATACAAAATATAAAGTGTAATACATCAAAAAGTGAAACATTCCAAAATCAATTAAAAAAAAAAATCACAGTAAGAAAAAAAAAAAACGCTCTAAACTGAGACAAATAACTTAGCCATCTAGGAGCCTCTGTGGTTTGCACACAAAGAGAATGACATTTGAAAAGCCTCTCTTCCTGATCCCCGAGGTCGTCCCACCCTCGTCACCACACCACAGTGAGTTCCGTCTGTCCATCTGTCCCCACGAACTGCGTGTGTCTTTCTTCTCCTCTCTCCCGCAGCAACCCCTCTGCTACGACATCCCACTAGTCTCTCAAGTGAGAGTTGCTCAGGCGTGTCTGACTCTTTGTAACCCCACGGACTATACAGCCCATGGGATTCTCCAGGCCAGAATACTGGAATGGGTAGCCTTTCCCTTCTCCAGGGGATCTTTCCAACCCAGGGATTGAAACCAGGTCTTTCACGTTGCAGGCAGATTCTTTACCAGCTGAGCCACCAGGGAAGCCCAAGAATACTGGAGTGGGTAGCCTATCTCTTCTCCAGGAGATCTTCCAAACCCGGGAATCGAACCGGGGTCTCCTGCATTGCAGGCGGATTCTTCACCAACCGAGCTATGAGGGTCTCTCAAGGCCCTGCCTAAATGCCACCTTCTGCCTGAGTTGTCTCTCATCAGCCTCCTTCCAGAAGGGCCCACATGTGTCGCTTTATGACAGTCATGTTTTGGACACTTTGACGATTCTAGCTCTGGGATCAGTTGGTCAATAATGACGTTTTCAACTTCCTCTGCTGTACCAGGTGCAGAATTGGAGCAAAGATACAAAGAGAGCCAAAGATCTAATGTGACAACTGGCTCTGGGTCTCACACCGATATATATGATTCCTAATAAAAATGTTACATAATATTTACATAATAGGTGTATATCACATTTATATGTAAATGTTAATTCTATGATGTATAATAGATATACAGTATATTTTATAAGATTTATAATATACTTCCAGTACTTATATTTATTAACAAATATAACCCAGGAATTTGTCTGAAACATGCTTGAGTCCTAACCCAGGGGTTCTGATTCACTGATTTCTGGGTGGGCCCTAGTGATCTGCATTTCCATATAGAGCTTGCAATGCCTGTGGTCTGAGGATCCTGTCTGGAGGAATACAAACCTAGGCGGGGCTGAGCTACTGTGACTTCCCTCCTTCCTCCCGTTCCCCTCTTATTTAGCTCTCTCTCAGCACTGGACACCCTGTATGATGGTTAATTTTATGTATTAACTTGGCTGGGCTGCAAATAAAGAGCCTTTTATTTGCTACCACCTGACCTGCCTCTTGAGAAACCTACATGCAGGTCAGGAAGCAACAGTTAGAACTGGACATGGAACAACGGACTGGTTCCAAATAGGAAAAGGAGTCTGTCAAGGCTGTATATTTTCACCCTGCTTATTTAACTTATATGCAGAGTACATCATGAGAAACGCTGGGCTGGAAGAAGCACAAGCTGGAATCAAGATTGCCAGGAGAAATATCAATAACTTCAGATATGCAGATGACACCACCCTTATGGCAGAAAGTGAAGAGGAACTAAAAAGCCTCTTGATGAGAGTAAAAGAGGAGAGTGAAAAAGTTGGTTTCAAGCTCAACATTCAGAAAACGAAGATCATGGCATCTGGTCCCATCACTTCATGAGAAATAGATGGGGAAACAGTGTCAGACTTTTTTTGGGGGGGCTCCAATATCACTGCAGATGGTGACTGCAGCCATGAAATTAAAAGACGCTTATTCCTTGGAAGAGAAGTTATGACCAACCTAGATAGCATATTCAAAAGCAGAGACATTACTTTGCCAACAAAGGTCCGTCTAGTCAAGGCTATGGTTTCTCCAGTGGTCATGTATGGATGCTACAGTTGGACTGTGAAGAAAGCTGAGTGCCAAAGAATTGATGCTTTTGAACTGTGGTGTTGGAGAAGACTCTTGAGAGTCCCTTGGACTGCAAGGAGATCCAACCAGTCCATTCTGAAGGAGAGCAGTCCTGGGTGTTCTTTGGAAGGACTGATGCTAACGCTGAAACTCTAATACTTTGGCCACCTCATGCGAACAGTTGACTCATTGAAAAGACTCTGATACTGGGAGGGATTGGGGACAGGAGGAAAAGGGGACAACAGGGGATGAGATGGCTGGATGGCATCACTGATTTAATGGACCTGAGTTTGAGTGAACTCCGGGAGTTGGTGATGGACAGGGAGGCCTGGCATGCTGCGATTCATGGGTTGCAAATAGTTGGACACGACTGAGTGACTAAACTGAACTGAACTGAACTGAAGTATATAAACACAGACAGCCCAAAGAGCCATTAGGATTCTCTACTGTCAGTATTAGAATCCAGGTTATTTCTTTTCTGTCTAATACTTTTCATCCCTTCTAGCCTCACATGATGTTAACATGTTAACATCTGCTTTTATGCCTCATGTGCGTGTGTGTGCCAAGTCACTTCAGTGGTATCTGACTCTCTGCATTCTTATGAACTGTAGCCCGCCAGGCTCCTCTATCCATGGAATTCTCCAGGCAAGAATACTGGAGTGAGTTGCCATGCCCTCCTCCAGGGGATCTTATCAATGGAGGGATTGAACCCATGTCTTCTGCAGCTCCTGCATTGCAGGCGGATTCTTCACCACTGAACCACTAGGGAAGTCCTTATGACTCATTGTGAATGTCTATTTTATATAGTTTTTGTTTTCCCTTACTTGTATCCACTTTGGTCATCTCTCTTTAGAACATCTTTTAGAAAATCTGCCTTTTGATGCTTTTTAGGGTCTACTTATACCACAGTGATTATTACCTTATAGCTTCCTAGGTGGCTCAGTGGTGAAGAATCCTCCTGCCAATGCAGGATATGTGGGTTCAATCACTGATCCAGGAAAGATCCCCTGGAGGAGGAAATGGCAACCCACTCCAGTATTCTTGCCTGAGAAATCCCCTGGACAGAGGAGCCTGGCGGGTTACAGACCATGGGTCGCAAAAGAGTCAGATGGATCTTAGCACCTGAACAACAACAATAAGCAATTGTTACCTTAGGGTTATTTCTCCAGTTAGATCCATCCATGAGTTTATTTTTTCAAGACATTTTACTGAACATGTGTTATGTATAGGATCTTATCCTAGGTGCTAAAGATAGTGATAGCAAAAAATATTGCCTGCTCTTGAGAAGGTCACAGGGTAAGAAATATGCCCGTCATCAACCAGATAAGAGGTGTAGATAGTGCTAAACTAAGAGTTTGCTGAGCACCGAAGAACGGATGCTATTGACTGTGGTGCTGAAGAAGACTCTTTAGAGTCCCGTGGACTGCAAGGAGATCCAACCAGCCAATGATAAAGGAAATCAGACCTGAATATTCATTGGAAGGACTGATGCTGAAGCTGAAACTCCAGTACTCTGGCCACCTGATGTGAAAAGCCGACTCATTGGAAAAGACCCTGATGCTGGGAAAGACTGAGGGCAAGAGGAGAAGGGGACGACAGAGGATGAGATGGTTGGATGGCATCACCGACTCAATGGACATGGGTTTGAGTGGACTCTGGGAGTTGGTGATGGACAGGGAGGCCTGGTGTGCTGCAGTTCATGGGGTCCCAAAGAGTCAGACACGACTGAGCGACTGAACTGAACTGAACTGAAGAGTTTGCCTGAGATGTTGTAGGGGCCTTAGGGGGAGCACCTCACTGTCAGGGTTGGGCAGGCATATGAAGTCTTCCCAGAGGAGCTGGGAGCCCCCGAAACCGCATGTGGAAGGAGGGGTGACACTGTCACGTGGGAAAGAGGGGCAGAAGCCCCCGGCGGAGGGCGCGGGGGCCCGGCGTTGGCTCCTCACTGGTTCTCCGTGCCTGGCTCTGGGCTGTGTGCAGTCTACGGTTTTTGGTTTGAAGGGACCTGAAACTGATTTAGAAACTGCAGTTTCACAGTTCTCTAAAAGTCCCACCTGGATGACTGAAAGAGAAGCGAAAGGATGAGGATCACGCAAGTTCTGTGGCCCTTTTGGTGGGAAAATGACTGAAATTCTTGGCCAGCAAGAAAAAGCAAGCTGTCTCAGACATTTCATTTTTCAAAGTTCCCCCTGCCACGCCCCCCATTCCTCGCATGGACAGGATCCTGAAGAAGGGGGTGGAGAAGTCAGAGACGGGGTGTGGGCTCCGCTGACGTTCGCTGCTTGTGTCTCTAGAGGAGGCTCTTCACTGCGGGTTTCCACTAACACGTCTCCCACCTCCAGAGTCCAGCTTGTTCTAGGTTGGCGCCCTCTTCCTCTTCCTTTATGAGTTTCACTCATAACAATCCAACCATTGAAAAGAAGAGCGAGAGTAATTTTTTATCCTTTGTTTAATGATTCAGAGCCTGGGGGTGGGAATGGGGGACTCTCTTTATATCCTGTTGTTTGCACAAAGAAGCATCTCTGAAATAAGGGATGATTTGGATCCTGGTGGAGAAATAAGAAAAACAGTCAAATTACCTCTCAGAAACCAAACAAACAAAGAAACAAACCGAGGGAGATTTTATCTAACTTGTCAATATTCAAAAGAGAAAGACCAAAGGTAAATGTTACAAGGACTTCTTAAAAGGAGTGGCAACTAATTATCTTTCGTGCGCGTTCAATTTTTTCGTGCTTTACTGTGGCGGTTCTGTCCGACTCTTGCGACCCCATGGACTGCAGCACGCCAGGCTTCCCTGTCCATCATCAATCTCCCTGAGTTTTCTCTGACTCACGTCCATGGCGTTGGTGATGCCATCCAACCATCTCACCCTCTGTCTCCCCCTTCTCCTCCTGCCTTCAACCCTTCCCAGCATCAGGGTCTTTTGCAACGAGTCAGCTCTTCACATCAGGTGGCCAAAGCACTGGAGCTTCAGCTTCAGCATTTACTAGTGCTTTATTAGTGCTTTACTCGGAGAAGGCGATGGCACCCCACTCCAGGACTCTTGCCTGGAAAATCCCATGGACGGAGGAGCCTGGTGGGCTTCAGTCCACGGGGTCCCGAAGAGTCGGACACAACTGAACGACTTCCCTTTCACTTCTCGGAGAAGGAAATGGCAACCCACTCCAATATTCTTGCCTGGAGAATCCCAGGGATGGGGGAGCCTGGTGGGCTGCCATATATGGGGCTGCACAGAGTCGGACACGTCTGAAGCGACTTAGCAGTAGCAGCAGTGCTTTACTAGTCAGTAGCAACAGAGGTCAGAGTATCTTTTGGGGAAAAAAAAATCCACATATGAAGGGCATAGTTTAGTTTTTCCTTGCTAGGCGTGAGGTTCTTTTCACCCTGTCACTGAGTCAGCCTTTCTCCCTGTGTGCCAGAGTGAATCTACCCCTCTGGTCATGAGAAGATCAGGAGGCTTGTACTCTTGTCTTCCTGCCTCTGGCAGAGCTACCAACGAGCCACTGGAGACGTGAGGGCGGGGTAGTGAAGAATTCAGGTGGAAAGCTCACGGAAACCATAGGGACAGGAGAAGCTTACTCCAAGTAAAATGTGGTCCCATGCTCATAATAATCAAAAAACAATAGTCTGAGAGGTTTTGCTGCTGTTGTTTTTGAAAGAAAGATGTAACCCTGTTTACAGCATTTGTTGTTGTTGTTCAGTTGCTCAGTTGTGTCTGATTCTTTGCCACCCATGGGCTGCAGCATGACAGGCCTCCCTGTCCTTCACCATCTTCCAGAGTTTGTGCAAACTCATGTCCATTGAATTGGTGATGCCATCCAACCATCTCATCCTCTGTCCTCCCCTTCTCCTCCTGCCTTCCATCTTTCCCAGCATCAGGATCTTTTTGAATGAGTCAGTTCTTTGCATCAGGCGGTCAAACTATTGGAGCTTCAGCTTTAGCATCAGTCCTTCCAATGAATATTCAGGGTTGATTTCCTTTAGGATTGACTGGTTTGATCTCCTTGCAGTCCAAGGGACTCTCGAGTCTTCTCCAGCAGTATAATTGAAAAGCAACTGTTCTTCGGCGCTCAGCCTTCTTGATGGTCTAACTTCCACATCTGTACATTTACAGTATAGATAATAAAAAACATTATTTTTTATTATCTTGCCACAAAACCATAAAATTTACTTTCTGCTAATACGTCAGCCTTGATAAGATGCTGCTGTTGCTAAGTTGCTTCAGTCGTGTCTGACTCTGTATGACCCCATAGATGGCAGCCCACCAGGCTCCCCCGCCCCTGGGATTCTCCAGGCAAGAACACTGGAGTGGGTTGCCACTTCCTTCTCCAATGTATGAAAGTGAAAAGGGAAAGGCAAGTCGCTCAGTCGTGTCCGACTCTTAGTGACTCTATGGACTGTAGCCCACAAGGCTCCTCCATCCAAGGGATTTTCCAGGCAAGAGTCCTGGAGTGGGGTACCATTGTCTTCTCTGGATAAGATGCTAAGGCATTATAATAATGCTCTTAACACTGATACATACTAGATACTCAGACAGATAGATACCTATCCCTATGTTGGTGGGGACGACAGAGGATGAAATGGTTGGATGGCATCACTGACTTGATGGACGTGAGTTTGGGCAACCTCTGGGAGTTGGTGATGGACAGAGAAGCCTGGTGTGCTGCAGTCCATGGGATCCCAAAGAGTGGGACAAGACTGAGTGACTGAACTGAATTGATGTCGGTTCAGACTTCATCATAGTGGTAGCATGTGTCAGAGTGGGGCCTGAAACTAGTGGTGAGTGAAGTTCACAGTTCTGTTAACCTATATTGGACCTTTGGTAGAGCTTTAATAGGGGCTTTTGCAGCTCACTTTAAAGTAAAGAAACTTAATAAGGGTTCTGTGAATTTAGTCTTGAGGACAGAGACACAATTCTCTGAAGATTTTATTGTCGTTGTTTTTAAGAACATGGTTAAAGGCATGAGCTCAACTATGTGCTAAACAATTTAGAAACAAAAAGCTAATGATGATCAAAGTTCATTAATGTTAAAGAAAGCCTACTTCCTGAAGGCAACAATATTTCCTGAGTCTCTCCAATGTTTGGGGCACCAAAGAAAGCCTTGGTGCCCTCCCTCCAGGACTGTTCCAGTGGGGGTCAGGGGTCAGTGGTGGATGACAGAAGGGGTCTGTCCTGAAGGAGTGGACACCCCAGCAGGAAAGGAGGGCTGAGGGCTGTGAGGGTCTGGGTATGGACAGAAAATCATGCACTTTAATTGAACATGTAGATCACACAAGTGAAGCCTTAACCTAATCAGCTAAATGTAAATTTGTTCGGTTCCTGCTAAAATAGTACCCTCAGGCTCCAGCGGCAAAGAAAAAAAAAGAGAAAAAGACATCAATAGAGAAAAGGAGAGGGTCTGTTTGACTATATAAGATGTAAAACTTTTGTCTTCCAAGAAAGATTCTGGCTTGGGAGACTGTAAAGGAAAATTAGGAAAACTAGAGTTACAGAATGCTGGGCAATACTTTTCCAAGCTTCCTTCTACACACTGGCCTTGAATTAGTGTGAAAATACTAGCTTTTATGAAGATAAAGTCAGTTTACTCCCTTGGAACACATATTTTTAAATCATCATTTGGATGGATGCTGATTCTCAGCCTGTAGGAAGGCCCTCGTCTCATTCCTGCCCTAGGGCGAGCATGTCACCAGGGCAGAGGTGGCCTCCTAAGAAGAAATGCTGGAAGGGGACGACTGGAAAGGGCTGGGCAGGTGAAAGGGTGATGGAACGGGATCTCTGTTTGCACAATCTGAGTAGAAGGACCACGTCTCGAGCATTTGAAGAACTCAAAAGGGTCCAGCAAGGACTTTATTGTGACAGCAATGAGATGTCAATAAAATGACTCTGATAAGAGTGATAGGGCTTCCCTGGTGGCTCAGATGGCAAAGAACTTGTCTGCAAATGCAAGAGACTCGGGTTCGACCCCTGGTTGGGAAGATCTGCTGGAGAAGGAAATGGCAACCTGCCTCTGTATCCTTGCCTAGGAAATCCCACGGACAGAGGAGCCTGGCGGGCCACAGTTCATGGGGTTGCAGAGTCGGATGCGACTTAGTGATTAAACAATGACAAAGAGTGATGTGCTTAGATTGAGATTCAGAGAGGTTTTGGTGGCTGCAGTGTGAGAACAGATGGGTTGGGGAGTGAGCACGCCGACACTGGGAGGGCTGTCGTGGTTATCTAGGGGAGATGCCGCTGTGGTCTGAGCTAGTGAGGCTGGAGAGAAGTGAATGGATTCCAGAGGGAGGAGGGGAGGGTGTGATGGGACCGGACCCATGAGTCAGGGGCTGTGTGGGTGGTGGTTCAGCTGCTGACCAGGAGAAGGGTGCTGCAGATCATCAAGCTAGAGAGCCCAGGCAAGGAGCGGGGGTGAGGCTGCGGTGGGGAAGGAGATGAACTCAGATTCTGAAATCTGGAACCCTGAACGGCAGAAATGAAGTGACACAGGATGGGAAGAGAACACAAGGAACACCAAGGGCTGATCAGTTCAGTCGTGTCCGACTCTTTGCGACCCCATGGACTGCAGCACACCAGGCCTCCCTGTCCATCACCAACTCCCAGAGTTTACTCAAACTCATGTCCATCGAGTTGGTGATGCCATCCAACCATCTCATCCTCTGTCGTCCCCTTCTCCTCCCGCCTTCAATCTTTCCCAGCATCAGGGTCTTTTCAAATGAGTCAGCGCTTTGCATCAAGTATTGGAGTTTCAGCTTCAGCATCAGTCCTGACAATGAACACCCAGGACTGATTTCCCTTAGTCATGTCCAACTCTTTGTGACCCCATGGACTGCAGCACGTCAGGCCTCCCTGTCCATCACCAACTCCCGGAGTTCACTCAAACTCCGGTCCATGGAGTCGGTGATGCCATCCAACCATCTTAAGGGCTGATACAGGATACAAAATGAACTTGAAGAAAAAATACACAGCACTTAAACTGAACACGCAGTACATTTGTTCACTTTGATTCCTACATACCTCCCATGATAAGTGTAAATTTGTTTGATGTCTGCTAAAAGAGTACCCTCAAGTGGAAACTATATCAAATATTATAGATTTACAAGCTGGGAGACCCGAGGACAGGCCTCAGGCTGACTGTCTTCAGGAATTATTTGTGAACCATGACTGATGCAAAATATTAAAATACCTTTTAAAAAATATTTATTGTTTGGCTGCACCAAATAAGCAGTTGTAGCCTCCAGCACGCAGGATCTTTAGTTGCAGCATGTGGGCTCTGTTTCTCTGACCAGGGATCAAACCTGAATCCCGTGCACCGGGAGCATAGAGTCTTAACCACTGGACCAACAGGGAAGCCCCTCAAAATATTAAAATACTTCAAAGGTTCATTAGTGAGAGTGCAGTGATTCGGTCATATCACTATTTCCAAAGAAAATCTGAAATTCAGTAAGAAGGTATCACAGAGCCCACGTGCTGCAACTGAAGATTCTGCGTGCTGCAGGCTACAGCTGTTTATTTGGTGCAGCCAAACAGTAAATATTTTTTAAAAGATATTTTAATATTTTGCATCAGTCATGGTTCACAAATAATTCCTGGACAGTCAGCCCGAGGCCTGTCCTCGGGTCTCCCAGCTTGTAATACCAAGTCATTGTATTCAGACCCATCTGTGTAAAACAACATCGCCCCCTTCAAGCTCCTCCCAGTTTACTTTTCTCCATGCCAGTTATCACTGATATGCTAAGTATTTACTTATTGTTTTTTTTTTTTTCTGTCTCTTGTTCCCATCCCCTTACTCAACTAGGAAGTGAACTCTACCAGGAAGACTTTGTTTTGCTTACCACTATACCCCCAGCATCTAGCTTAGTTCCTGGCACACATGCATTTAATAAGTACTTATTGAATGAATGGTGTTGAATAAATACAATGAATTTCAATTTGGAAATTCAGCACTATCAGGTCATAGAAAAATAGACTATCTTAATAGAGAACATTAATAATTTTAAAATTAAAATTATTAAAAAGCAGAGACATCACTTTGCCGACATAAGTCCGTATAGTCAAAGCTATGGTTTTTCCAAAGCTATGGTCCAACTCTCGAGTGCCAAAGAACTGATGCTTTTGAACTGTGGTTTAGAGAAGACTCTTGAGAATCCCTTGGACTGAGAGATCAAACCAGTCAGTCCTAAAGGAAATCAACCCAGAATATTCATTGTAAGGCCTGAGGCTGAAGCTGAAGCTCCAATACTTTGGCCACCAGATGCAAAGAGCCAGCACACTGGAAAAGACCCTGACGCTGGGAAAGACTGAGGGCAGGAGGAGAAAGGGACGACAGAGGATGAGATGGTTGGATGGCATCACCAACTCAATGGACATGGGTTTGAGCAAACTCTGAGAGATGGTGAAGGACAGAGAAGCCTGGTGTGCTGCAGCCCTTGGAGTCACAAAGTCAGACACGACTTAGTGACTGAACAACGACAAAACAGAGGATATAGACTGAAAAAGTTCAACTACAGAGAAATTTCTGTGAAGTACTGTACACAATAGCTAATTTCACATATACATGTGAAATTCACGAATATGTATATACAATATAATGAACTTTTGAATGTGATACAGCTAACTGGCCTTTAATTATATCTAAAATTTTTCATCTTGGCCACTCTTCTCACCAACATTTAATCAGTAAGTGTATCTTACATAGTCAAGCTCCTCCGAATGAGCTTCTGAACACCAGCGCATTTGAATGAATAGACATGTACTTAATTTTCAATGATGCTTTTTTAAGTCTGAACTTCACCTTTAGGGACATTTATTTTGTCAAGCCTTGCAACTTAAAACCATGAACCCTGACATGCTCTGTGAGTAAAAGATGCGGTGGAATTTCAACAGTTGACTTTGACTCTGAAATAATCTTTGGAACATCTCTTTCTCCCTCGGTGTAGGAGCACTGCAACTCGAGTGTCTGCAAGACCCATACTCCCGTCTTGTGATCCTGCGGTCAGGAGGTTAGATAAGCATTCTTTCCCGCCCTGTAGAGAGCGGGGCGACATGAAGGTTCTGCGTTTCCAGAGTCTTACTTGTGCTGAAGACGGCGCTTTCAAAAGCATAGCGCTCCCCTAGACCGCTCCCAGGACCCCCAAAGCACGGGCGCCCGCCCATGAATGACCAGCGTTGCATCCACCCATCCCTGTCTGTGGACGACGGCCTGTCCGTTTGGCTACGATCGCCTTGCTGAAGTTTACAAAGCGCTGGAAGGTCTAGAACCGCCTCCTCGCCGAGGCCGCGCCGCCCTCCGCAGGGTGCACGCCCAACGCTGACCGACCACCTGGGCGCACCGGCGCTCACCGCCAGCCGCACACTGTCCAGCTGCGCGAAGCCAGACGGCGGTGCCGCGACCCCGACCGGCCCACCCGCGCCCGCAGCCCTGCCCCGGGCTCCCGCCTTCCCGCCCTCCCGCGCCGCCGCCGCGCCCGCCGCCGGAGGAAGCGTGTCCCGCGCCGCCCGCCGCCCGGGGAAGCGTGTCCCGCGCCGCCCGCCGCCCGCGGAAGCGTGTCCCTCGCCGACCGCCGTAGCCCGGCGCTGGCCGGCCGCCGTCTCCAAGATGGCCGCGGCGCGAGCGGCTCCCGCGGCGGGCTAGCGCGGCGGGGGCGGAGCCGAGCCCCTCCCGCACCCCCGGGGCGCCCCGGGCCCCCCGCGCCCGCCTGCCGCTCGCTGCCCGCCGCGGCCATGCGGGGCCCCGCGCACGGATGAGAGAAGCCGCCGCCGCGCCGGTGCCGCCGCCCGCCTGCGCCGTCACCTCAGCCGCCATGGAGGAGCCGCCGCCGCCGCCGCCGCCAGAGCCCGAGCCCGAGCGCTGCCGGGCGGCGAGGTGAGCGCGGCGGGCCCGGCGCCCAGAGCGGGGCGCGCCCTGGCCCGAGGGGGCGTGGGGTGTCGGGGTGTTTTTTAGGGGGTCCTCCGCTTCCCGCCAGGTGCTGCAGGAGCATCCAAGGGGCCGCCGGCGCGCAGCCCGGGGCGGTACCCCGGGCGGCCGAGTCGCGCGGCCGCGGCGCCGCGGGGTCCGCGGGAGCGCCCAGCCCGCCGGCCTCGCTGCGGCTTCCCATGCTCGCGGGGGGCGCCCTGGGAGACCCCCACCCCCTGCCCCGCGCTGCAGCCGCGACCCTCGTCTCCAGCGAAAACGCTGCCTCCCCTGCGCCCCTCTCCGAGGCAGGGTGGACGCGAAGCATATACACGCTGCTCGTGTCCGTTCTCCTCCTGCCGTCCGTTTTTGTCCACCGCCCCCTCCTATCCCCGAGGGTGCCTGCTGAGAAACTGCACTTAAGCTCTGCAAACAGGTTGCTTTCTTTTTCCGAGGGTACCCCCCCCGCCTTTCCCGGCCGTCGGTAGGAGCCCGGTGCAGACGGTTGCTCGCACGTGCATATCAAGTAAAGGACCGATTTGTGCACAACTTGGCTCCCCCCTCACCACCCCCGCGGGAAAGCTCTAAGATGGAACTTTGGTACCCAAAGCGTGCATGTGGCGTTCGGTTCCCCTAGAGACTGTTCCGCAATGATTATGCCGTTTTAGTGACTGGGAGACGGAAACGCACCATAACCCTGGAGCACTCCGCTCCTCTTGCGTGCCTCTGTTTGTCTATTCAAATGCCCTCTTACCCCTGTCCTCTGCATCGCCCCGTATAAACTTGCAGACTGCTGCCCCCTGTCCCCGTAAGGAAAATAACTTCCACATCTGCTCCTGCATCTTAACTGTCTTGCTGTGTAGTTGCAGGAATAAGGGAGTTAAGTGTCCTTTTTCCTCCTTAAAGAAGTTTTAAAAGTTGGTAGCTGTAGTTTGAACCGAATACAGGAACCACATTCGTGCCTGTTACGACCCAGTCGGCCCAGATTTGTTTTTTAATAAGCTGTGAAGAAAGTCGTTCTTCATTTTCCTTCATTCCAAACTCCTGAGATCCTCTGGTGAACTTTTAGGAAACAGCTTCTCTAAGTCATGGTACGTGGTGCAATGAGAATTCGTTTTGGTCCTTTGGAATGTAACTAACATTTTTAGAGCTTTTGTCAGGAAGTTTGTGGATTTGTTAGTAGAGTCATTCTTGATTATTTTGACCCCTGTAAGGTTCTCTTTAAAAATAATAATAGTGAGCACTTATCCCTTAAAACGTGCCGTTTATTTTGCTTATGTTAACTGTTTAATCTTGACCAACAGCATTATAGGTATGTCCTATTACTGTCTCTTTTCAAGATGAGGAAACTGAGGCACAGTGTTAATTGTTTTATCCAGGCTTTCACAGCTAGTGCTGAGCTCAGGTCTGGCTGCACTTTCCCTGTGTCTGATCCCCATAAAAAAGAGATGTGATTTCATGATACAAATGAGCAGATCAGAAGTTGTAAGTCTGTACAGCTGTACTCTGGGAAAAAATGGATATGAGCATTCTTAGGTAAAAGTAAAAGGAACAGAGAGAATTGAAAGTGTGCTGTTAAAAATGACTTTCGCTAATGATGAAACCTTGCGTTTTCAGCCAGGTCTCTGTCTCTGTTATAGTAGAAATAGGTCAGGATAATGGGCTTCATCCAACTTCAAGTGAGCAGCAGTGCACGGAACAAGCAGATCTTAGAAATATTTTTCTTAGCAACATCGCAGTTCATTTTACAATAGCAGGTCTGTAGAACACTGCTTGACAGAGCTGGTATTTTCTCTTCTGTGCATCCTCACTGTTACCACCGCCTCTTCACTGTGCAGAGCTGACCTCTGACCAGTTGACTGTACATCATTAGAAGAAGATGTTTCAGGGCTTCTGCAGTTGTGTGTTTGAATCTCTCCTGTTTGTGTTTTTAACCATTTCAGAGAAGCTTGGTGTGCATTTTCAAATAATGCTGGATGCCACACTTGGCCACACTGGGGACCAGTATCGTGCCTTGTGCTACTAGGTTAACTGGTTTGGGGGCAGACCAGAGTGAAGCTCCCCGTCTGCCATCTTTGTTCACGTCCTTCATGGCGATGTGTCATTGATCAGGAAGGCTGATCTAATGCACAGGTCTTTGGTGGAAAGCAGGCCTGCACACGTTGGCCAGGGCTGCAGGGTGGCAGGTGCCAGCCCAGCACATCTGCTCAGCGGCTGCTGACGTGAGAGTTATGCAATGACCGGGGAGCACAGGACAGGTTGAGAGGCAATCTTGCACTTAGAGTCTCACTGCCTGTTGTCATTCGTGGATGCCTCTTGTCCTTGTTTTTGATAAATAATTCACGATAAGGATAGAGCACTTGTTATTGTTAGTGATTAAACTTAGGAATAAATAAGCATTTCTTAACAATTTCTTTTTTAAGCTTCTGGGTCAGTTGTAGGAGGATCCCGAAACTATCAGGAGAGCTATTAAAACTGATCTGGAACAGTTTACTTTTGTGATTTCTTGAATCGGCACTTTAAAAAGCACTGATCTTAGCTGCTAAAGCTGATTGGAGACTGTGCCTATCTTCTGTAAGCTTTCATAAAAATATTTATGTTAAAAATAGCCCCATTGTTCTTGTTTATTGACTGTGTAAAGTACAGGTTACTTCAAATAACTTTTTGAAACCACTGACTTTATTATTTACTGTAATATAGTTCTTACAAGTTTATTTGAAGAAAATAGGTCGCGCTGCTAAAAAAGAAGTTCTTGGCTATCCTGTCGCTCCTAGGTGATTTGACCCCTGTCTCTCTACCTCACTGTGCCCTTGCAGCCTGCTTGTCTCAGTCCTGACATGGGATGTCTCTCCCTATGTATTCTCCCTGGTGGAACCCACCTTGTTTAGCTGCAGGCTCTCCGGGCCACATCAGTGATGGGCGTGGCGTGAGACCCTTAAGGGGGCGCTAACCACTGACCGGGGTGGCTTTGGGCAGAGAAGCAGTGACCACAAGCAGTTAACAAAGGGCTCCAGGGATGCAGAAGCTCCCCCTTCATGTTCTAAAATGGGGACGGCTGTCTCTCAGGAAGGACTTTGTGGTTCCCTTTAATTGTTATGTTGTCAGAAGTCGCTTCTGCTTCATTCATCTGTGTTCTCTGGGTGTCTTGTAAATCTAGTTCTGAGCCCTGCTGAAATGCCGGTATATAAAGCCTTGGTTGCTTACTGGATGCATTTGCCTTAATAACTTCCTGTTACTTCATAATTCCTCATTCCTCAGAGATTATCCTTTTTCACTCATAGCAGTCTGTTGTTCAGCCTTCTCGTTTGACCAGGTGGTTTGTATTCTTTCTAAAGACACTTTGATGCCACCAGTGGGTAGGCCATTGGAAATGATTTCTTTAAGGAGTGGAGGAGATGTTAGAAAGGGAGGTTGGCCAGAGACTGCTGTGGGTCTTTATGTGTTTTTTTTATTTTTTTATTTTTGGCTGTGCTGGGTCTTCGTCGCTGCATGTTGGGCTTTCTCTAGTGCTTGGCCTTCTCATTGTGGTGGCTTCTCTCATTGTGAAGCACAGACTCTAGGCTCTCGGGCTTTAGCAGTTGCAGCTCCCGGGTTCTAGAGCTCGGGCTCAGAACTTGCGGTACAGAGGTTTAGTTGCCCCAAGTCATGTGGAATCTTCCCAGATCGGGTTGAACCCATGTTCCCTGCATTGCAGGGCAGATTCTTAAACCACTGGACCACCGGGGAAGTCCCTGCTGTGGGTCTTTAAAAGGTGGCATTCCCTGGGCAGGATAAGGTAAGCAAGGTCCAGGCATGGAGCTTCAGCTCTCACTTGGCTTCTTCTGTGGCTGGTGGGTCAGTGTACCCTCTTGCCAAAGTAGAGTTGAGATTGATTGGTCAGCGTGATGTCAGCAAGGGAGATTAGTGGAATGATCTTAGACTGATGTTGGCTTGCACCCCTGTTGGGCATTCCCCCTGCTCCCAGGATGAGAGGCGTGTGACAGAGTCTTACTCTCAGGCTTTCGTTTCCCTAGACTTCACACGCGCTGCTTATTTCCCCCCATCGGTCACTTGTTACTCAGTCACTGAGTTGTGTCCGACCCTGCGACCCCATGGACTGCAGCACTCCAGGCTCCTCTGTGCTCCACTGTCTCCTGGAGTTTGCTAAACTCATGTCCATTGAGTCTGTGATGCTATCCGACCATCTCATCCTCTGTCGTCCCCTTCTCCTGCCTTCAATCTTTCCCAGCATCAGGGTCTTTTCCAGTGAGTCGGCTCTTCACATCAGGTGGCCAAAGTATTGGAGATTCAGCATCAGCATCAGTCCTTCCAATGAATATTCAGGGGTGATTTCCTTTAGAATTGACTGGTTTGATCTCATTGCAGTCCAGGGGACTCATTGATCACTAACTTCCCTCAGTTGGTTAAGTTATAGTGTGTTTATTTTTAACCTTTAATCTTCCTTTAATTAGATCATGACAAACCTTGCTTTTCCTGCTTTACTTTGAGGTATATTGTATCCTTGTCCCTTAAAGACAACGGTTTTAAAAAACCGTCAGTGGTAGATTTTTGCTAATGGTAAGCCTCAGAGGATCACCTACCTTTTCCACCCCCCCCCATAATCCACTCCTCTGACACCGCCCCCCCACAAAGAGTCCTTTGGCTGGTTTCTGAAAAGGTGTGGCAAAGATGTTGGTGATTGTTGGTACTTTCTTAAAATGCTTTTTGTCTCTTGTGAGTATTGTGTTCAAAAAAGATCATGATGGCATGTGGTTTTTCTGGATTTAAGCCATAAAATTAAATGTAAAAAACTTAGACCCACATAAAAAAATTCTGTGTAGCTATTACTAAAAAACCATGCTTTTAAGGTGTATTCAGTGAGATGGGCAAATGCTTGTGATCTATTTCCTCCTAGATAAGTCTACACACCAGTGGGACCTGTTGTTAAAAAGATTCCCTGGGCACTTCTGGTTTATCCATAGCCACCGCTGTGCTCACTGAGAGGGCAGAGCACACAGCCCCATGCGTGGGGTGTGGCAGCCAGCCCATGAGGTGTCTGCTCGGGTCACACGCATTGCCCCGCCAGCTCGGCCTGTCCGCCCTGTCTGGCCTCCCCGTGTGGCCGCCCCTCTCGTGACCCCGTGGCAGAGACGGAGCTGCCCTTGTTCTCCACTTGCCTGGCTGTAGGGGTGGCACTTGAGGAGGGCGAGGCCCCTGGAGCTCTTTCTTAGGATCTTTCAGATGGGAGCCGCAGGACAGAAAAGCGCTTTATAGTAACTGAAACGTATTCTGTGCGGTCCTGAGCCTAGAGGTAGCTCCCTGGGACTCTAGTCACCATCTCACAGAGAGAAGCAGTGTGGTTTCAGACAGTGACCAAGAGAAGTCATTGGCCGCTGTCCGCTTCTGCTGCATTCATTCCCATTTTTCTCGACTCAACATGTGAAATAATAAATCCCTTTATTTTTGTTTAAACTGTTAATAATTTGAATTAAAACGCTTATACTTAGTGTGATCCTATTAAAACAAAAAAGTGTGTATGTGTTTAGAAAATAGGTCGAAGGGATACATGCTACTTTTTTCTAAAATTTTTCATAAGGAATGTTTCATGCTTTTATTTTACAATAAAAAGAAAACCTAACCTATTGTACATTTAGAATTTTAAGTCTCTCTACTTTGCATTGTCCCTAAAATTGAAATTGATGAGATTCTATTTGCTATACAAAGGGAGTGCTGTTGCCAGACTTTAAATTAATTTAAATGTTCTTTTTAAGAATTTTGAATGTATGAACTATCTGAGCTGACTGTATCCAGTTGATTTTCTTTAAGTATTAATGGCATAGGCAGTATGAAAATTTGTTTTTGACCTCTAAGATCATTTGGTGTATTTTGCAGACATTGATAGACTTAGTAGTCTCATGGATCATGTGGATGCCAAATGTTTATAAGGTAGCAGGGAAAGCTATTAAGAATATATTAGGCATTCTTTTAAAAGCATTTTATAAGTGGAGTTCATTTCAGCATAATTTCAGAAGAACTAAGCCTTCTGTGGAAAAAAGTGGCTACTAACCTTTGTTTTCAGTGGAACTTTTTTTTTTTTCCTTTTTGTATATGAGCAGGCTATTTGAGGATACTGCTGACCTGTAGAATGTTCTGAACAGGGCTTATTAGAGGACAGCTAGTTTAGAGATGTAAAATTAACAAATTGTCAACCTTTTCAGTCTTTCAGAAATATTTTGGAAGAAAATTGAATACATGCGTTATTTTTATTGTACCATTAAACATTCTGAAGTCTTTTTATGTGGGAACATAAAAATGTAGGTATAACTTGGTTTTCTCACTAAGTGGTTAGAGTTAGTGTTTTGAATGTTTAAGTGTTTAGTTCTTATTCCAATGCGGAATTGAGCACTTAGTGTTTTATTGCAAGTCTTACAGATGGTGGGACTCTTAGTGTGCGTTTAGTCTTGCTTTGCATTGCTTGTAGACTTTCAGGAGGTCGGAGCCGGAAGGGAGCTTGGGGATCATCTGGGCAGCGCCCCTTGTTTTAGAGGTGGGAAAGCCAGCCCGGAGAGGCTGCGGCTTCCCCGAGGTCTCCGGCTCTTGCTCCCCTTTCCTTCTGTCATACTGTGCTCCCTTTCAGGTCCAAAGCTCAAGGTGCTGTTCAGCTCAGACCCACACACCAAACAGTGGAATACCGTGTTTTCTGGATTAACTGGACTTTACAGGATGGAACAGTGATGAAGGATTTTTAGGGAAAAAAAGCAAAAAAAAAAAAAAAAGAAACAAACCCTACCCTGAAATCTCCCCCAGACTCACTGTACACAACTTTTTTTTTACCCCATGAAACTTTCCTTCAGTCTTTCAGGCACCCAGAATAAAGAGCAGCCAGTGCTCAGGCCTTTCTAGAGATCTCGTTCTTCTTTCCAGTACTCGTCTTTAGGCCAAGGCGGCGGTAAGATTGTAGTTTCTGTCTTGGGGTGGTGATACTGAAATTCTGGCTGCAGTTGTGACCTGTAGGAGGAAATATATTTTACAACAGTGTGTGGATGCTGTGTAACTGAAATAAGAATTTATGGAACAGCTCTTGGCCTTACACAGTATACTCCAGTAACTCTTGTTTTTGTTCTCTTCTGTTAAAAAAGACTGTTCATCATGACTCATTAAATTGATTTTATCATCCACAAGTGGGTTGTGACTCTCCCTTTGAAAAGCATGGCTCCACCGAAATTAAGGGAAGATGCTGTTATACCTTGTCCCTTGAGACTGAGTCAGGAGAACAGCACAGTGTTTGCCCACTAAATGATCTGAAGGCATTTTGAAGAAGCCAGGCATGATTAGGATCTGGCTGTTTTCTTCCTTGGAAACAGTGTTGTTTCCCACGGGCAAGAATAAGAATTCATCTTAATCTTTGTCTCCCAAGGTCGTTCTCTTGGTTGGTTATCCTTAAACATAAGACTTGTAAAGATGAGTTTAAAATTTAGTATAAATTTTGGAGTAATATTGGGATTGGAATATATGAATACTTTAGATAATTTGTTCATTTTTCTCTGAAACACTAATATTTATTTATTTTCCAATGGAGTAGTCTTCAAGGAAAGGTAAAAAAGAAACTCATTCTCTCCTGGTGTGTGTGTGTGTGTGTGTGCGTGCGTGCGTGCGTGCGTGCGTGCGTTAGGGTACAGCAGTTTTCACTAGTGAAGCATATTCTCTCCGTGTGTGTGTGTGTGTGTGCGTGCGTGCATGTGTGCGTGCGTGCGTGCGTTAGGGTACAGCAGTTTTCACTGCAGTGAAGCATATTTTTAAGAAAATGATGACCTGGGGTGTTATCTCTACCCAGTTAAGTCTTCCTCCTGTTCTTGGTCTTCTCTGAGGCATTGCTCACCTCAGGGTCAGGCTTTCCTTGACCTTGTACCCTTTCACCAGTGCCTGTGTGCCTGCCCAGGCCTGTCCGACTCTTTGTGACCCTTTGAAGTGTAGCCTGCCGGACTCCTCTGTCTCTTTGAGATTTTCCAGGCAAGAAAACTGGAGTGGGTTGCCATTTCTTTCTCCAGGGGATCTTCCCAACCCAGGGATCGAACCCAGGTCTCCTGTGTCTCCTGCATTGCAGACAGGATTGTTGGCCTCTTGAGGCATTGGTTAGATTAAGTCCTTCGGTTAAAAGTCTTCCTGGTCTCCATGGTTTTCCGCCACGTTCTTGTGTCTCAGCATTGGTGATTATCCATTTGTGTGAATGTTTTTTTATTGTCTGTCAGCCTCAGTAGACATCAGACTCCAGAAGGGCAGAGGCATGGTTGTTTGGCTCACTCTCGGGTCCCAGTTCCTGGCATAGTGTCATAGTGATCAGTGGCCCCTCTTTTCGGGGGGAGGAGGCTGTGGCTATAGTGGGGAGAGCACATGGGTGTTGGTACTAGAGTGAGTGCCTGTTAGTCTAGACAGACAGGCTTTGAATCTTACCTTCTGAGTACCAGCCTGTTAAATACTGGGGAATTATTTAACTTCTTTCTGACTCAGTTTCCTTATTTGAAAAGCAGATAATAATAGCACCTACTTCCTAGGTTGTTACTAAATTAGATGAGCCAATCACCTTTTACAAAAAGTACCCTGTAATTTTTAGCTATCATTATTACATTTCTTTTCTTCTTTTAATTTTTTTCTTTTAAAGTGATAAGGGGGGGAAGTCCATTGTAATTAATTTTCATAAAAGGCCATCAAGTATGCTTTGAGTCTACATACATTTTAAAACAGTTGGAATAATCTTTATCCAAGAAACATTTGTTTTTCTGTGTCTGTGGAAGTCATAAACGAGGATTTGGGGACCCGGCTTTTCCAAATTCCCTCCTTTGCTTCAGCTATAATTATTTTGCATATCATTCCCAAAGGTATTTAGAATTCTGACCCAAGGATCATAAATCACTCTACTAAAATCAGAAGTGTAATACTGTAGGTTGAATGACTCCTTTAGGTCGTTAGGTATAGCTCAGTCTTTTTTCTCTAGCACTTCTTTTTAGTTTTTTGGTTTAACTTGACATGTCTTTACGACTTAGGTTAGTACTGTTTTCATTTTTTAAAATGTTGTGCATTATGTTTAAAAGTATTGCTTTCCAGATTGGTCTAGCTGTTATTGCCTTAGAAAAGTGAGTGAGATTACTTTTCTTAATCAGTTAGAAATCTCTGATTATAAAAGCAACACATGTCAATTGTAGAAAAGTCTGAGAAGTATAAAGAAGAAAATAGTCATAATCCTACTGTCTAAAAATAGTCACCGTTAACATTTTGGCCTATTTCTTTCCTGGGCTTTATGTCTTATCTGTGTGTGTGTGTGTGAGAGAGAGAGATTTATACATATAAGCTTATACGTGTAAGTTCTTGCTCCATACAGTTTATCTTGGCGTGCTTAGTTGCTTAGGTGTGTATGACTCTCTGCGACCCTGTGGACTGTATGTAGCCCACCAGGCTCCTCTGTCCATGGGATTCTCCAGGCAAGAATACTGGAGTGGGTCGCCCTTGCCTTTTCCAGGGGATCTTCCCAACCCAGGGGTCAAACCCAGGTCTCCTGGATGGCAGGTAGATTCTTTACCATCTGAGCCACCATTAGTAGCTAGCATATCATGAACACTTTCCCATGTTGTGAACTATTTAATAACAAACACTATTCCTTATTTATCAGTATGCTGTAATTTAATTGCTTTTGAATTACTTTCTCAACAGTTTTGTCAGTCCTGACTCAACCCACTGGTATGATCTCAGAGTGGTTTAAACAGGCCATCGGGAGCCTGTCCCTGAAAGTACATGGGAGAGTCCTTCTCCTCAGGCCCAGAGGTGGCCCTTCTTGGCAGGAGACAGGCACCATGGCCTGGAGCTGATGCCCTGCTCTCGAGGAAGCAGCTCAGTGAAAGAAGCCCCTCTCTGTGGATGATGGAAAACTTAAGAGAAGGACGCAGCGATCCTTACTACAGGGAGCTTGGTGTGGTCTTGGTCTGCCAGGGGCAACCCCTGTTGCTGCCGCCTGACTCCCCTCAAGGGTTCCGGCACGGCTCTGTTCCCGGAAGTGCTTGTGACCTCAGTTAATCTAACCAGTCTCTTGTCCGGCTTTTTGAGGTGTTTCCATTTCTTTTGCTGTTATAAGCAGCAATATTATGAATGCTCTTTTGGGCTCAGTCTTTGTCTATACCCAAGATACTTTATTAGAATAAAATCCTGGAAATGGAATCGTATTACTAAAGAGTATGCATATATTTATGTTAGGTATAATCTGTTCCTAAGTACAGAATTTTACATATTGAATTTTATATAAAATAGAGGCAACTATATAGGCTGTTGGCAGAATTTTATAATACAAGGATAAAAGAGAAAGAGAGGCTAGTGACCAATTAGGTTCCCTCGGGTTTTTTTTTTTTTAATTTTAGATTTTTGTGCAATGTTTGTTTTTATATTGTGTAAGGCAGACGTTTGATACATACGACACGTGTAGCAGGATTTGGCATCTAGAAGTGAGTGTGCTTGTGGAGATGAGCTCTGTGAAGAGAGTAGCACCTACAGACCCCTTCTGCCCGGCCGCTGCCCCTCCTCTCCTCATCGCCCTGACACCTAGCAACGTTTTACATCTTTCAAGAGACGTGATGTTCGTGAGAGTCATCTGTGTTTTCTGGGTGCTGTGCTGTGCTCAGTCACTCAGTCGTGTCTGACTCTTTGTGACATTGTGTCTGACTGTAGCCTGCCAACTCCTCTGTCCATGGGATCCTCTAGGCAAGAATACGTGAGTGGGTTGCCATGTCCTTCTCCAGGGGATCTTTGCAACCCAGGGATTGAACCCAGGTCTCCCGCATTGCAGACAGATTCTTTATGGTCTGAGCCATCAGGGAAGCCAAAGAATACTGGATTGGGTAGCCTATCCCTTCTCCAGGGGGTCTTCCTGACACAGGAGTGGAACCAGGGTCTCCTGCATTGCAGGTGGATTCTGAGCTACTGTATTTTTGTTGCTTTAAAGTATTTCATTGTGTAAATGTGTCACAGTGTATTTTATTCACTCAGGGTTTTGGGGAGGGTTGTTTTTGTTTTTGTTTTTTTTCCCCCACCATTGTAATCATTTCTAAGTGTTCAGCTCAGTAGTGTTTAAGTATATTCATTCAGGCTGTTGCGTGGCAAGTCTCTAGAACTGTTCCTCTTTGAAAGGAGACTCTGTGCCCAGTAATTAACAACTCCCATCTCCTCTGCCCCAAGCCCTGATGCAGGAAGCTTTCTGAGGTGGACAACTCCCCAGACTCAGATTTGGCTACAATGAGGGAGGCCCTGAATTTCAATTCAAGTCACTTTGTGAGAAGACCTGTGAATATATCCCTGCACAAAGTTGCCACTCAGGGGTAGCTAAATTTGAGACTCCTTTTAACCTGAGGTGCAGGCGTCCCTGGTGGGTCAGTGGTAAAGAACCTGTCGGCTAATGGAGGAGACTGGAGTTCAATCCCTGGGTCGGGAAGATCCCCTGGAGAAGGAAATGGCAACCCATTCCAGTATTCTTGCCTGGAGAATCCCACGGTCAGAGGAGCCTGGTGGGTTACAGTTCTTGGGGTCGCAAAGAGTCAGAGACAACTTAGTGACTAAACAACTACTAATAATAGACCCCGGGAGACACTTGCATCTTAGAATTTAGTCTCCACTCACAATGGACATTTTCCCATTCCCGAACATGACGTCTTTCTCAGCTTCTCGCCTGTGAGTGGACTGGTCTCTGGGAGCTTCTCGCCTGTGAGTGGACTGGTCTCTGGGAGCTTCTCGCCTGTGAGTGGACTGGTCTCTGGGAGCTTCTCGCCTGTGAGTGGACTGGTCTCTGGGAGCTTCTCGCCTGTGAGTGGACTGGTCTCTGGGAGCTTCTCGCCTGTGAGTGGACTGGTCTCTGGGAGCTTCTCGCCTGTGAGTGGACTGGTCTCTGGGAGCTTCTCGCCTGTGAGTGGACTGGTCTCTGGGCATCGGCTGCCCTTTTTGTCTCTTTTCTCCTGCAGTGTTCTCTCACTCCCCTGCTGCTAAGTCGCTTCAGTCGTGTCTGACTCTGTGCGACCCCATGGATGGCAGCCCACCAGGCTCTGCCGTCCCTGGGATTCTCCAGGCAAGAATACTGGAATGGGGTGCCATTGCCTTCTCCAGTGCATGAAAGTGAAAAGGGAAAGTGAAGTCGCTCAGTCGTGTCCGACTCTTCGCGACCCTATGGACTGCAGCCCACCAGGCTCCTCCGTCTGTGGGATTTTCCAGGCAAGAGTCCTGGAGTGGGGTGCCATCGCCCTCTCCTCTCACTTCCTTAGGCCGGTAATACTTGTATTGTGTAGGAGTGTAACATAAAACATGCCCTGTCTTCAGGGAATTTATAATCTAGTTGAGAGAGATAAGGTAAATGGAAACTTTATAATTCATGGTTTGCTGTGGAAATGGTAATAAACTTGCATCTGTCATCTGCCTGTGTGCCATCATTCAAGTAGTATCACATGTTTTCTGTAATGAGGCTGCAAACTAGAAGTGTATTTTTCAGATGGAGAAAGTGAGCCTTTAAGAGACGTGTCAATGTGAGTTCAGAATCCCTGGACTCAGGGCTCATTCAGCTTCGTTATACTTCAGAGCCTGTGGTCCTCTGTTTTATGTACTGTCTCTTTAGTCATCAATGTGAAAGGATGTGATGAATGATTTAAATAGTGGTTTGCTGTAGCAATAAGAGTTCTCACAAAAATGAATAATTCCCAAGTAAACTATACAGGGGTGATAGGAGGTCCCTCTCGACAGAGGTGGGCATGATATATTGTCCGAACATACTGTGAGCATTTGCCATCTTAGTAACAATATTTAACTGTCATTTAAAACTGGCTCTCTCATTCCATTTTGTGGTTCTGCCATAAACCATTTAAGTTATTACCAGTTTCTTTCTGTTCCAGAGAGCACTGTAGTGAACCTCCTGATAATGCACCTCTGTTGGCTCTTCTGGGGGCTTTTGTGAAATCATTTTCTGAATGCAGAATTAGAAAGGAGTTTGAACACATTTAAGAGTTGTAATATCTATCGTTAAATATTTTCTTCTGAAAGATTATAAAAATGTACAGGCCACAAATAGTGGTTAACTTACGAGCTTTCTAGTTTTGAGGATTTTTTAAAGCCTTTGCTAATTTATGTAGCCCAGAAAGAGCTATCTTGTTTAAAGTGTCTGGTAACTAATAATAGGTGGAGCTGCTTTCATGTTTTATTGGTAATTAAGCTTATTTTGTGAATTATCTTTTTTTGTATTTTTTCATTATTTTCCTGTTGGTATCAGGATTTTTCTTTCCAGTTTTAATGAATCTTTTATAAATTAAGGACAGTGTTTTTTTTTTTCTCCAGGTTAACTTTTTAAGTGACTGTTATTATTTTTTATATTTTTAAATGTTCACATAGTTAAATATTTTCTTTTTAGTTTCCTTCCATTTCTTTAAAGCTAGGAAGACCAACACATGTCACTAAGGGAAAATAATTTCAGACCCATTTTTCTGGAAAAATGCAATAAGTACCATTTTCTATGATATTTTGTGGGGAAAAAACACCATAAGCTATAAAAGAGCTTATAATACTGGTTTCTGTATTTTTACATCACTGTAAATCTTGTTCTAATAGCCATGTGCCTAGTATTACTGAATAAGTATCTGTTGATGGAATAAGAGTTAATTCAATGAATTATCGCTGGCAAGACTTTAATAGTGTACTGATTCTTGGCACCTCTTCCTTTGCACTCTCTTTGTGTTCTGGTTTCCTGAGAACTGTGAATAAAAGACAAAGGCGTGTCCTTGCTTTCATACTCCTTATGCAGGATGTCGACTCCTCTCTGCATCTCTAGGTTCTGCATCTTACATACCTGGGAAGAGCTCTCCTCTTGGAATTGCTCTCTGAGCGAGAGCTGACCTAGAACCTATCATAAGATCCCCATTCCCATGTTTTAGTAAAAGTAAGGTTGCGTTCTGTTCAAATCCTGCTTGTCCCTGGTTCATATTGAGGTGTCCCGTTGGAAAAAAAAGTAAAACAACCTTTGTGGTTCAGTCGCTCAGTCATATCTGACTCTTTGCAACACCCATAGACTGCACCACATCAGACTTTCCTGTGCTTCACCATCTCCCCGAGTTTGCTCAAACTCATGTGCATCAAATCGGTGGTGCCATCCAGCCATCTCATCCTCTGTTGCCACCTTCACCTCCCGCCGTCACATCTTTCCCAGCATCAGGGTCTTTTCCAATGAGTTGGCCCTTCACATCAGGTGGTCAAACTAGTGGAGCTCCAGCTTCAGCATCAGTCCTTCCAATGAATGTTCGGGACTGATTTCCTTTAGGATGGACTGGTTTGATCTCCTGTTAGTCCAGGGGACTGTCAAGAGTGTTCTCTAGCACCACAGTTTGAAAGCATCACTTCTTAGGTGCTCTGCCTTCTTTATGGTCCATCTCTCACAGTTGTACATGACTACTGGAAAAAGCATAGCTTTGACTCAACCTTTGTCGGCAAAGTGATGTTTCTGCTTTTTAGTATCATGTCTAGGATTGTCATAGATTTTCTTCCAAGGAGCAAGCGTCTTTTAATTTCATGGCCGCAGTCACCATCTGCAGTGATTTTGGAGCCCAAGAAAATAAAGTCTGACACTTACTGTTGTTTCCCCATTTTTTGCCATGAAGTGATGGGACTGGAGGCCATGATCTTCCTTTTTTGCATGTTGAGTTTTAAGCCAGCTTTTTCACTCTCCTCTTTCACCTTCATCAAGAGGCTCTTTAGTTTCTCTCTGCCGCTAGTGTGGTATCACCTGCATATCTGAGGTTATTGATATTTCTCCCCTTGAAAGTAAAAGTGGCTCAGTTATGTTCGACTTTGCGACCCCATGGACTATACAGTCCATGGAATTCTCCAGGCCAGAATACTGGAGTGGATAGCCTTTCTCTTCTCCAGAGGATCTTCCCAACTCAGGGATCGAACCCAGGTCTCCCACATTGCAGGCAGATGGATTCTTTACCAGCTGAGTCACCAGGGAAGCCCATTTTTCCCCTTATTGAGATACAATTCATGTATCATACAATTCACCCATTTAAAGTAGAAATCAGTTGTTTTAGTGTGTGCAAAGATATGTGTAGCCATCACCAGGTCAATTTTAGAACACTGTGATCACCTCGGGAAGATCCCCTGTGCCTGTTAGCTGCTTCTGTCTGCAAGCCTCATGCCTCCCAGTTCTAAGTGACCATTAATCTACTTTTGTCTCTGTTCTGAGCATGTTATACAAATCGAATCATGTGATATGTGGTCTGTTAGGACTGACTTCTTTCATTTAACCTAATGTTAGCAAGTTTCATTCCTCTTGTACGATGTATCAGTCCTTCATTCCTTTCTTTGGCTGAATAGTGGTCCACTGAATGCACGTGTCAATACTGCACTCTGCTTATCCACTTGTCACTTGATAGACATCGGCTTGTTTCCACCTTCTGACTGTTTTAAGTAGTGATGCTGTAAGTGTTCAAATATGTATAGAGGTGTTTGTCTGGACATATGTTTTCATTTTTCTTGCATATATACTTAGGAGTCTAATTGCTGGATCATAGATTTTTCAACTTGGCTGTACCATTTGACATTCCCACCAGCTATGTATGAGAGTTTTGATTTCTTCACATCCTTGCTCATGCTTATTATTATCTGCCTTTGTGAGGATAGCCATCCTTTTGGATGTAAAGTCCTGTCTCATGGTTGGGATGTGCATTTTCCTAGTGATGGTAAGCATCTTTTCAGATGCTTGTTGGCCCTTTGTATATCTTCTTTGGAGAACTGTGTATTCAGATCCTTTGTCCATTTTTAATTGGCTTGTCTTTTTATTATTGAATTATGTTCAGGTATTTAAATGAGAACATGAACATTGAAGAAAAAATAGAAGACATTAAAAAAAACCCTCAAATTGACCATCTGAAGATGAAAAAATACAGTATCTGAAATGACAAATATATTGGGTGGGATTATCAACAGAGTAGACACAAGAAAAACGTGACCGTAAAGAAACAGCCTGCCAGTGCAAAGGATGCCAGAGATGCGAGTTCAGTCCCTGGGTTGGAAGATCTCCTGGAGAAGGAAATGACGACGCACTCCAGTTTTCTTGCCTGGAAAATACCATGGACAGAGGAGCCTGACAGGCTACTGGACTGAGCAACTGATCAACTTACACACAGGCACTGTAGGGAAAAAAATTGGACTTGTGAACATAGCAATAGAAAGCACGCACAGTTCAGTCCAGGGAGTGTGCAGGCCAGAAAAACCGTGTAGAAGAGCAGCGACAGGCGATCCTGTCCAGCGCTCAGCCGATCTGTGAGTGGAGCTCTTGGAAGAGGAAAACCAGAAAAAAGATTTTAAGAAATAAGGCTTAAAATGAACAGACACTGTAAGCCTGTAGATTCAAACAGTTCATTGAACCCCAAGAAAGGTAAACACAAAGTTATCACTGGAAAATCACTTATTAAATCCCTTGTTCTTCCATGGTCTCTAGTCTTGTGTGTCAGTCTTACAAATAACTATTCTTGTAATATTTTTTTCTTCTGCTTTCACATTTCTGTTACTGTATTATGTGGAACATTCTCCATTTATCTCTTTCACCAAATCATTGTGTTCCATATTTGCTTGATTTTACCCTGCAAAGGCTTTGGCTTTATTGTATTCAGTTGTAGCCTTGATTATGAACCGTTTAAGGATTTCTCTAATTATTCCTAAATTAACTGTGCTATTCAGTTTAATGTTAATTTATTTTAATTGACCGCTTTTACAAGGAGTATGGAGAATAGTGTCCTTCTAAACAGAAAACAACAGAGCGTCACAAAAGATTGAAAACCGCTGCTTTATTTGGTTAACTTCTTGACATGTATGTGATTTAAAAGTCAGCTTTGTGCAAAGCCGGCTTGTGTGGTCGGGAAGGCATTGTTCTTACCTAATGTGGAAGCACCCTTGTAGCTCAAATACTGATTTGAATTCGTTAATGCATCTGATACCTTTATCCTTTGAGTGTCTGTCTAATATATGTCGGAATGAGACATTTTGAAAGAAGAACCCTGCTAAATGTTTGGTAAATATTGTCTAGGTCAGTGCATCTTAACCCTTTTGGGTGAGAGACTCCATCTGACAATCTGATAAAACTATGGACTCTTGACTCCAAAAATGCGTGTAAATTAAAATCTACATTCAGTTTCAGGGGACTCGTAGTCCCCACAATTGAGACACAAAGTATAATAACATAGTTCTGATACTTTATTTTTTACATTCACTATATTTCGTACATGTTGCATGTAATTACACACTGTGAGATCGGTTTCCTTTCTGAAACTGTGAGTGGTGTTTATCTTTGGAATACACTGGACTTCAGGCCTCACATTTCCAGCAAATTTCACATTAGCCTACGTATTCAACCACAGTTACCAATTATGTTCTCCTTAGTGAAGGGAGCTATAAAATTAGAAATAGCTTTTTTCTAAAAGTTTTTAGATCCAATAAAAGTTTTCTCCCAGTTTACATCGTTCTTAATTAGAAGGTAGTTATATTTTTCACAAGACAGACTTTTTGTTTATCTCTAAGTGCATCTTTGATGTTGCATAGTGTTTTATTTCTTAGCTGTTAACTTGCCATTTTTAAGAATTTCACAACTCCTACAGGCATCGTGCCTCTCAAGTGAACAATTGTTTTTTTCTCTATTGACTCCTTGCAGGTGAACTGTTCTTGTTTGTTCGACTAGTGTAGACAGAATAGCTGTTTAGGTTGACTTTAAGACTGAATAGTTGAACTTTATGTGTGGAAAAGTCAAAGTAGTGTTAGAAAAATGGGTGTATCTTGGTTCCTGTCTGCTCGTGTAAGGAGACGAGGGAAATATTTTGAAGAAAAAGGTAGGTTCACCCCTGCCTTGCCCCTGCTTAGTGCCCTCTGCAGCTGCGCCTTTCTGTTAGGTCTGATGCCTGCCGGCTCCTTTGTGTGCTCTGCTTGCTTTGCCCTCAGCCCAGGCTCGCGTGGCCTGTGGCTTTCTCGGAGGAGCTGTGGGCTCTTCTGTCTTGGCCGCTTTCCCCCTCCCTCTCCTGGTCAGTGCCTTCAGCCGTCCTTCTTTGGAGATGTCTTCCTTGTTATCACCCTAAGGGATCTCCAGGCTAGATCCTGTCTGCTGGTATGCTTTGTAGTTTTCCTTCACAACATAATGAGGAACTGTTCTTGAAGCACTTTGTGTGTAGTTAAGCTATAGGCAAAGGAGAAAAGGAAAGATAAACCTATCTGAATGCAGAGTTCCAAAGAATAGCAAGGAGAGATAAAAAAGCCTTCTTCAGTGATCAATGCAAAGAAATAGAGGAAAACAGTAGAATGGGAAAGACTAGAGATCTCTTCAAGAAATTAGAGAATCCAAGGGAACATTTCATGCAAAGATGAGTACAGTAAAGGACAGAAATGGTATGGACCTAACAGAAGCAGAAGATATTAAGAAGAGGTGGCAAGAATACACAGAGCTATACAAAAAAGATCTAATGATCCAGATAACCACAATGGTGTGATCACTCACCTAGAGCCAGACATCCTGGAATGTGAAGTAAAGTGGGCCTTAGGAAGCATCACTAGAAACAAAGCTAGTGGAGGTGATGGAATCCCAGTTGAGCTATTTCAAATCCTAAAAGATGATGCTGTGAAAGTGTTGCACTCAATATGCCAGCAAATTTGGAAAACTCAGCAGTGGCCACAGGACTGGAAAAGATAAGTTTTCATTCCAATCCCAAAGAAAGGTAATGCCAAAGAATATTCAAACTGCTGCACAATTACGCTCATCTCACACGCTAGCAAAGTAATGCTCAAAATTCCCGAAACAAGGCTTCAACAGTACATGAACTGAGAACTTCCACATGTTTAAGCTGGATTTAGAAAAGGCAGAGGAACCAGAGATCAAATTGTCAACATCCATTGGATCATCGAAAAAGCAGGAGAGTTCCAGAAAAACATCTATTTCTGCTTTATTGACTATGCCAAAGCCTTTGATTGTGTGGATCACAACAAACTGGAAAATTCTTAAAGAGATGAGAATACCAGATTACCTTACCTGCCTCCTGAGAAATCTGTATGCAGGTCAGGAAGCAACAGTTAGAACTGGACATGGAACAGCAGACTGGTTCCAAATTGGGAAAGGAGTACGTCAAGGCTGTGTATTGTCACCCCGCTTATTTAACTTATATGCAGAGTACATTATGAGAAACGCTGGGCTGTATGAAGCACAAGCTGCAATCAGGATTGCCAGGAAAAATATCAATAACCTCAGATATGCAGATGATACCACCCTTATGGCAGAAAGCAAAGAGGAACTAAAGAGCCCCTTGATGAAAGTGAAAGAGGAGAATGAAAAAAACTGCCTTAAAAGTCAACATACAAAAAACGAAGATCATGGCATCTGGTCCCATCACTTTGTGGCAAATAGATGGGGAAATGATGAAACCAGTGAGAGACTATTTTCTTGGGCTCCAAAATCACTGCAGATGGTAACTGCAGCGATGAAATTAAAAGATGCTTGCTCCTTGGAAGAAAAGTTATGACCAACCTATATAGCAGATTCAAAAGCAGAGATATTACTTTGCAACAAAGGTCTGTCTAGTCAAAGCTATGGTTTTTCCAGTAGTCATGTATGGATGTGAGAGTTGGACTATAAAGAAAGCTGAGTGCTGAAGAATTGATACTTTTCAACTGTGGTGCTGAAGAGTCTTGAGAGTTGCTTGGACTGCAAGGAGATCAATCCCGTCAATCCTAAAGGAAATCAGTCCTGAAAATTCATTGGAAGGACTGATGCTGAAGCTGAAGCTCCAATACTTTGGCCGCCTGATACGAAGAACTGACTCATTGGAAAAGACCCTGACACTGGGAAAGATTGAAGGCAGGAGAAGGGGACAACAGAGGATGAAATAGATGGTTGGATGGCATCACCTATTTGATGAACGTTGAGTTTGAGCCAGCTCCGGGAGTTGGTGAAGCAGAGAAGCCTGGCGTGCTGCAGTCCATGGGGTTGCAAAGAGACGGACACGACTGAGCAACTGGACTGACCTGCTAAATACCTAGTTCTCTGTGTAGATTGAAAAGTTTAGGAGGGCAGGCATGGTGAGTCTCTTGTTCAGTAATGTGTGTTTCCTCAACTGCTAGCACAGCCCTTGTCCAGTTGAGCCGATGTTGAGTGAACTGAGGGTCTGATGGTGTAGTTAACACACTACAGTGTGCAGCAGTTTATGTGCAGTTTTCAACTGTAAATAAATCATTGGAATAGAGACCCTAAGAAACAAAAAGCCTAAAGGGAATGAAATCACATACATTTAAAATTTTATTTCTTCTTCTATCTCAGCTCTTACAGAGAATCCCATTCTCAAAGTTAATTGTTGATTTCAAATAACTGGTCTCTAATTTAAAAGGCTTGTATTTCCTGTCCCTCCAGGGGGTGGTTTTACACTCTTTTTTAGACATAAACACACAGATTTACATGAAAGTGAAACCCCAGCCTGATCTGTTGCGTGCTCTCAGTTAGGGGAACCGATTGTTTGGTGTTCAGAGAAGACGGGATGTGACTCCTGTACTTGGTAGGGGAGGTAGGCAGCTACCTGAAGGAGAGTGGAGTTGAGTTACACCTTATATTTGACATGCAGAAATAAGATGAAATTCTCATCTCCCTGTCCCCCCCTCCGCCTTCCATTTATATTTAGCCATGCAGTGTCTACCCAGGGTGGAGTTAATAATACTCAAGGAGGTAGGCAGCTACCTGAAGGAGAGTGGAGTTGAGTTACAGCTTATTTTTGACACGCAGAAGTAGGACGAAATTCTCATGTCCCCCCCCCACCCCCCATCTATATCGTAGCCACACTCTGTCTCCCCAGGGCGGAGTTCAGACTCAGCGTCTTACCCATGCCAGTAAGTGAGGAATGTAGACGTAGAATAGCTAAGAGGCTTCACCAAAGGAGGGAACCCCAGCACTGGCCAGACAGCTCGGTCCCTGAACTCTCCCCGCAAGCACTCTCCCCGCAAGCACTCTCCCCGCAAGCACTCTCTCCAGCGACAGGGACCTCCTTCCCCAGGGGTGCAGGGCTCTGTCTGCCTTTCGGAGGAGGTGGACACCCCAGGGACCTGGGACAGAGAGGTGGGCCCAAGGTGGGAGAGTCCTCGGCTTTGAGGTCGGACCAGGGCTCCTGTTCTGCCCAGACCCATTCCAGGGAGCAGGCGAGTTACCTTTGCATCTGCTTTGCCTCTTCGGCAGCGCAGGGATTGGGAGAGGGCTGTTGGGAGGCCGAGATGGCATAGCATCTGTCGATTGCCCAACTGAGTTACCTGCTATGTGATAGGTATTTGATAATGAGAGTATGATAATTTCCATAATCAACAAGAATGGGCCTTGTGGGCAAGGTATCCTTTCCGAAAATGGCGCCAGAAAGCTCTGTGGAGGATTAAATGAGCTCCTGTGGGGTGTTAAGCATAGTGCCTGACAGATAGATGCTTGGTGTTCAGTATGTAAGGCAGCAGTTAAGCTGTTAGTTACACTGTTACAGGGCAAGTTGTTTATCACTGTGTGATGCATTCTGTAGCTGATGCAAAACATAGAAATCTGATGCATGTCCCAGTTTTGGAAGTCACTGTTTTAAGTGGAATTTCCTTGCCTACTGTTTAAAAATTGCTTTATAACTACAGTTATCAGTTAAAGTGATACAGAATGTCTTAATTTTATAATTATGTTAACATTTTTCATTTCGTCCTAGCTTGTAGTCTTTTATACCTGTATAGTAAATTTCTTAAGCGTTGTCATGGAATCCCATGGCATGCCACGTCATGTCCCAGATCCCAGCCAGGACACCCCTTTATATTTAGTTATCATGTCTCCTCGTCCGTGTCTTGGCTGTTACTGTTCCTCAGACTCTGTTTTTGATGACTGTCGCAGTTTTAAGGAGGGCCAGTCAGGTACTGTGTATACATCCCTCAGTTTGGGTTTGACTGTTTTTCATGGTTTGATTCGGAGAAGGCAATGGCACCCCACTCCAGTACTCTTGCCTGGAAAGTCCCATGGACAGAGGAGCCTGGTAGGCTACAGTTCATGGGGTCGCTAAGAGTCGGACACGACTGAGTGACTTCCCTTTCACTTTTCACTTTCCTGCATTGGAGAAGGAAATGGCAACCCACTCCAGTGTTCTTGCTTGGAGAATCCCAGGGACGGGGGAGCCTGGTGGGCTGCCGTCTATGGGGTTGCACAGAGTCGGACACGACTGAAGCGACTTAGCAGCAGCAGCAGCGTGGTTTGATTGGAGTTTGGGACTGCGACCCCAGAGGGGAAGTGCCCTTGTCATTTGAAAGCTCATGTTCTCAACCTGGCTCATTACTGATAATGCTGATTTATTTGATCATTTGTCTATGTAAATTTCTTTGATCTTCCCCGTAAAGGTCTGTCTCTCCTCTTGTTTATTTATATAGTAATTACTTATGTCAGTGTGGGCTCATGGGTCCATGGTAAAATCCAGTGCTTTGACATTTATTTTGTTGCTCAGATTGTTCCAGCTTTGGCCAGTGGGGATTCTTTCAGTTGCTCCTGTGGTCATTTTAAGACGCTCCTGTTGGTTTTTTGTTTTTTCAACACTTCCTCAGCGTGCTGCACGTACAAGATATGCCCAGCTCATATTATGTCTTCCTCAGTCCAGTCAGTCCAGGAATTGGCCGTTTCGCCAAGAAGTCCTGGTTCTTTTGTTGGAGCATGGTGTTGGAAACCAAGATCTGGTCTCCAAGTAAATGAGCTCTCTCTGTGCTAATGTCAAAGCCAAGGTCAGAGGTTTAATGTCCAAATTGTCCTTATTCCATTTCCCACTTGTCTTTCCATTTTTCTTCACTGGAAACCCTGGGAGAGCATCTCATATGTTTGTATTTCCTCAGTTCATCCCCTCAACAGTTGGAGTTCATCTTTTGAAAGTGTATGTGTGTCATAGAGCATATTTATAGTTAACAGTTTTTAAAATTTTACTTAGAAAAATGCTAACTTGAGTTAAGGCGATTGAGACAGCTCATCTGTTTGCTACAGAAAGCAGCTCTGTAGTTAACTTGATTTCTGAGAATTACATGGGAAGTAATTTATGATAACACTTTTTCCGCATATAAATTCGGATTAGAATAAGGGGATTTTGAAAATGTCCTCACTTATAAGGAAGAGAGTAAGTAGAAGAAGGTCGCAGTTCTTTGTTGCTGTCTTTACAGTTTTAAACATTGGTCTTGTTTCTCTTCAAACTCTTAAATGTCTTGTGTGCTCCTAGTGTGGTGTGGGCCACTTGGCTTTTCCTCCCAGCTTTGGCACAGCTTTCTTCTTTCCAATTTCCCTGCCTTAGCCCCAGAATTCTCGTCACTTAAGCCTGAAACAGTTTGCACGAATCGTTGGTTTTATGGTGCTTTTCTTTAGATACGTCTGTGGTCGGCATTAATTGTAAATTGCACCTGTAAGGAGAAGGACAGCTGCTTATTTTCACCTCTTGTGTGTAGAGACATGGTTCCTACTGATAGCACCACCGGCACAAGCGGGTGCACCTCAGAAAAGGTTTTCTTCCCTTTTGATTGTTTGCTTGTTAATCTGTACACATACAGTCAGGGATCGATTTGCAAAACTTTGGATAAAGATATAGATACGCTCACATTTTTTTTTGGAGATGTTAGAACTGGCAAAAATAAGAAGGCACACTTGAAAATGTCTTTTTCTTTGTCTCATTGTTTTAAAGTACTCAACTGTTTGCAGTAAAATTGCCGAAATTATGGAAATAATCATATTTATCTTTTATCTGTATCACGACTCATATGTTTTTAACTACCTAAAACTTCTCTCTCTTTTTTTTTTTTTTTTTTGGTTCTGGTTCTTTTTGGTTAGTCTTCTGGTTAGCCAGAAGTGAAGAATAATAACATGAACTATTTAAAGCATTTTGTTATATGATTGTATGATTTTTTTCTGAAAGCCTTCATATGACAGTATTTTTAAAATAGCTTATAATTATGTTTATTTCTAATGATGAGTAAACTTTATCCATATGGGGTAGTTTTTCTTCATATATTTGTTTTCCATCTTTGTGTCCTTTTTTATTCTATGTACTTCAGGACTGATAAAGTATACTTTGCACAAATCTAATTCCCTGGTGGCTCACACGGTGAAGAATCTGCTTGCAGTGCAAGAGACCTGGGTTAAATCCATGGGTCAGGAAGATCCCCTGGAGAAGGGAATGACTACCCATTCCAGCATTCTTGCCTGGAGAATTTCATGGACAGAGGAGCCTGGTGGGGGACAGTCCCTGAAGTTGCAAAGAGTCAGACACAACTGAACAACTAATGCTTCACTTTTTTCATGAGTGAAATAAGACTTCTAGAAGATCTAAGCCAGCCAGACCTGCACACTCATCCGCCTAACCCTTCCCAAGACCTCCCCCTCCCTGTTTCTTCTGTAAAACGTATCAGCTGATGCTCACAGCATCATGAATGATTGTGACTAATAGACTGCTCTCTAAAATTCCTGTGATTTTCTGTTCCCACCAGTTGTACCTATATATTTATCAAGAGTTCCTCATCTGTTCCTAAATCTTTTTAGGTCTCTTGTACGTTTTAATTGTAATTGCAGAATTTAGTAAACAATTATATAAATATATGAGATGTGATTGCAAAAGGGAATTGCCGTTTCTGTATGAACTAATTTGGACTGCCTGGGAAAGTCTGAAGATAGGTCACCAAAAGAAAATCAGCCCTAAGTTAGGGAGCGGAAAGCACTGTTGAGGTTTAGTTGATCCAGAAAAATTACCCTATGAAAACCTTTAAATTTTTGTTGCATTTTAAAGAACCAGAGCGTGGAGATGGCAGATGCTGTCCTTTGGTTGTGGTGTATTTGATGAAGTGGACTCCTGGCTTCTCTCGGGGACCCACACTAAAAGACAAGGCTGTGGCTTCATCAAAGTCTTAACTAATTTAAACCCATTATTGGGCTTCAAGCAAAAATAAAGTGTTTAAGTATTGTATGTGTGTCAGTTCTCTATTGTAATTTAACAAACCATACCAAAGCTCAATGACTTAAAAACCATTTATTATCTGTTGTGGTATTGAATGTTTCTTCTGCTTTTCATGGTGTTGGCTTGGTCTCAAGGACAGCTGGAAGGTCTGAAATAGCCTCACACACAGGCTGGTAAGTTGGCACTGGCCGTCAGCTGGGGTGGGACCTCAGAGGCCTCTGGCCTAGCTGGCTTCTCCTTCATGCAGCCTTTCCATCTGGCTTATGAGGCTTTGAAGACCCTGGCAGTCTCAGGGTGGCTGGGCTTCTTACCTGGTGGCTAGTGTGCCCTTGGAGAAGGCAACGGCAACCCACTCTTGCCTGGAAAATCCCACGGATGGAGGAGCCTGGTAGGCTGCAGTCCATGGCGTCGCTGAGTCAGGCATGACTGAGCGACTTCACTTTCACTTTTCACTTTCATGCATTGGAGAAGGAAATGGCAACCCACTCCAGTGTCCTTGCCTGGAGAATCCCAGGGACAGAGGAGCCTGGTGGGCTACCGTCTATGGGGTCGCACAGAGTCGGACACGACTGAAGCGACTTAGCAGCAGCAGCAGCAGCGTGCTCTGGATACAAGGGTGGTTGGTGTTCATAAGGCTGAGGCCCAGAACTGGCCCAGAGTCACTTCCACTACATTCCGATGACTAAAAAGCTCACAGGGTCAGTCCACATTCAAGTCGTCATTGTTCAGTTTGCTGAGTCATGTCTGACTCTTTGTGACCCCATGGACTGCAGCACACCAGGCTTCCCTGTCCTTCACTATCTCCTGGAGCTTGCTCAAACTCATGTCCATTGAGTTGGTGATACCGTCCAACCATCTCATCCTCTGTCACCCACTTTTCCTCCTGCCTTCAGTCTTTCCCAGCATCAGGGTCTTTTCCAATGAATCGGCCCTTCACATCAAGTGGTCAAAGTGGTGGAGCTTCAGCTTCAGCATCAGTCCTTCAGTGAATATTCAGGGTTGATTTCCTTTAGGATGGACTGGTTTGATTTCCTTGCAGTCCAAGGAACTCTTAAGAGTCTTCTCTAGCACCACAGTTCAAAAACATCAATTCTTCAGTGCTCAGCCTTCTTTATAGTCCGGCTCTCACATCCAAACGTGACTACTGGAAAAAACCATAGCTTTGACTGTGGACCTTTGTGAGCAAAGTGCTATCTCTGTTTTTTAATATGCTAAGTTTGTCATAGCTATTCTTCCAAGGAGCAAGAGTCTTTTAATTTCATGGCTGCAGTCACTGTCCGCCGTGATTTTTGGAGCCCAAGGAAATAAAATCTGCCACTGTTTTCATTGTTTGCCCATCTATTTGCCATGAAGTGATGGGACTGGATGCCATGATCTTAGTTTTTTACATGGTGAGTTTTAAGCCAGCTTTTTTCACTTTCCTCTTTGACCTTCATCAAGAGGAGATGATTATTCAAGGATGTAAATACTGGGAGGCCACCAGAGTAACAGCCACCACAGGCGTTTCAGGGTTTTTTACCTGCATATCTCATTGTTAATGCTTTTAGTATATATTTAAAAGTATAAAAGTATATTTTTAAAAATTAACTGACTCACCAATATCACTTACCCAGTGATACTGGATAGAAGACTTCAAATAAGTGAAAGTGTAAGCAAGCATAATAATTTGTTTACTTGTGTTCTTACTAATAAGTGTGGGGACCCAGGGATTTGAGCCCATGGTATTCTGACTCCAGAACCGTGATTCCTTACCCCATACTCCACTGCCATTGTGTTGGTCAGTAGATGGTCCTCTTGGCACCTAGGGGAACAGTATCACTTAAACAACATTGTCAGAAGTCAACAGTCTTTAATTCTTACAGCCTTTAAAAATTTCATTCTTCAAAGTATTAAATGTGATTTTATTAAAATAGAATTTAGATAATTAAGTCTAAAGTATCAGAAGATAAAATTATTAACCTCGCAAATCCATTTACTCAGCAGATAGTAATGGCCATGTAATCTACCCCGGGCACTGTTCTCCACCCTGGACAAACAGTGGACAGATGAGGTCCCTGCCCTCATGAAGCTTTGAGTCTAGTTGGGGGGATAGTTTCTTACTCATTTCCATAGGAAAGCTTGTTTTAAAATGTCTGCTCGTGTTTAAAAAGTGAATTATAGTTAAAAGAGTTTGAATACCTATACTGAAAAATAATGAAGGCTTGCTGGTTTTGCACAGAGCTATACTCTCGAGTCAGTGCAAAAGTAAAGTCATGAATGTTGGGCAAACTTGAGATAGACGTTCAACCTCAAGCCGATTGATTGGTCAGCTAACTTTTAATTGGCGCTTACGGTACATGCTAACCATGCCACCTCAAACTTATCTCCTTTTGATTTATAGTACAGGCCAAGCAAACTATGTAAGGTATCTGAAAAAGAAATCTAGAAAATCTAGCCCCTTTGCCAACAGTAGTAAAAGCCCTCCTTTAATTATTATTTCATAGAGAATAGGTCAGAGAAGATGTGGAGAGAAACTCACACAGGTGAGAACTGTACTAATATGGAATAAAATATTTTATGTTTAAGGACTTTCCTAAAGAACTTTCAATGAAGTTAATTTTTTTTTAAGGGCTTTTGGAAAACCACAGATGTTTTCAAGCTCATCTAATCCAGCTCCATCATTTTATAGATGAGCTATTTCAGGCACCATGTGGTTTTACCTATGATGTCAGAGCAGAACTATTTAACCCCAAGTTATTTGAATTTTTGTCTTTCACATACTTCATTTAAAAACTACACCCTTTGGGTTGAGTTTAAGCGGACCTTTCTTAGACCGGATTCCAGGTCAACCTGAATGGTACTTGAGCAAGGTTTCATGTTAAAAGAATGCAACATTGTTTTATGTGACTGTCAGAGGTTTAGTACCAGAAAGACATTTCACATTTGTATGTTTTAAACACAAGGAAGAAAAATGTTTCAGGGCAGCTGATGCAGACCTTGTACTACTTTCCTTATCCAAAATAATTGGTATCCATGGAAACATTCTAAACCAGTCAGCTGGCCACATGAGCTCATCTCACATGAGCTAATACCAAGTGAGGTTTTGGGTGCTTTTGGTCAGTTACTTGAAGTGATGCAAGTTCTTTTGAACTTACCACTAGTATTTATTTTCCTAGATTTTGTCTACATGATTTTTTTTTAAAGGAAAAAAGAATGAACTTTTGCTCAATTTCTCCTCCTACCCCACCCCGCATTGTATTCTTAGCTAAAACTTCCAAACTAAGTTGTTTTTCTCTGGCTGCTCTTCAGATTTTTCTCTTCATGACTTTTTTTTTTTTTTTTTAACCAATTTGATTATGATACTCATAATCAAAACCTGGTAGTTTTCTTATAATTCTTCTGCTTGGAGTTTGCTGAGATTCTTATATCTTTGAGCTGCTGCGTTTTTTTGTTTGTTTGTTTGTTTTTTTCCCCTCAGATTTGGAAAAATTCCAGGCCTTATTTCTTCAGAGAATGTTTTCTGTTCCTCGCTTTTCTTGTTTTGAGCTCCAGTAACACGTTACACTGGTGGTGGTTTCGTCACTAAGTTGTGTCCGACTTTTACCAAATGGAATAGAATTTTTAGAAATTGGATTTTTTTTTCTGATTAGTAACCACATTAGCTAGTTTTAGAGTATTAATTTTACTGTACTGGTATCAATTTTAAAGTGAAAGTGAAAGGGTCAGTCAGTCATGTCCGACTCTGCAGCCCCGTGGACTGTATAGCCCACCAGGCTCCCCTGTCCATGGGATTCTCCAGGCAAGAATACTGGAGTGGGTTTCCTTCTCCAGGGGATCTTCCCGACCCAGGGATTCAAGCCGGGTCTCCTGCACTGCAGGTGGTTCTTTACCAGCTGAACCACCAGGGAAGCCCGTGTGTGTTACCCTGCTTGATGTTTGTCCTGCGGATTGCTGATGGCTCTGGTCTTTCTCTTTTTCTTCCCTTTTTTTCTCTCAATCTTTTTCACTCTGGTTAACCTTGAGTAGTTTTTAGTGCTGTATCTTCAAGTTTACTGATCTTTTTTTCTGTCGTAGCTCATCTGCTTTTATCTTTTCTAGAGTATTTTTCATCTCACGTGTGTTTCATCTCTGCAGGATCCACCTGAGCCGTTTCTGGTTTGTCTCTATTGATTTTTCTCCTGGTTTGGGTTACACCTTCCTGTTTCTTTGTAAATTTGCATAGGATGGCAGATGTTGCGAATTTTACTTAATGGGTGTTAGACTTAAAATTCTTTTAGGTAACATTGGACTTTGTTCTAACGTTTAATTAAATTACAAAGTTATTTGAATGGAATGTAAACCAATAACATTTCTGACAGGTGTGACCACCTTCTCAACAGAGTTAAGTAAACCTTAAGAAAGTATTAAATGCATAGCTTCATCTTTGTATAATGCTTCTCCTAAGATTTATTTTAGTTATGAATAAATATAGTAACTGGCAGTGCATGGCATTTTTCTTACCTCATTTTCTATGGTGCATAACGAATAAGGAGGGATAAACTGTATTATGTTTGATTGATTTTAATATAGTGTTTATGACAGTATTCATCTTCACTTCCTTGTCATTCTGTATGTTTGCTGCTAGGATAATTAAAGTTTGGAAGTGCTTTGAAATTAGTAGTTTATTGTGACCTTTTGTTTGGTAATAGATGTAGATTTGAAAACAAGAGATATTCAACTTCTGTAGAATTATTTCAGGGACTTAGTCTTCCACTCTGATTTGGAAAGTGCAGCCAAATGAATTTTTCCGTCTGTAGAGAAATACAGTTGGAGAACAGTACAACACAGATACCTTTTTCTGTTTCCCCAAATTAAATTTTTCATGAAAGTTAACATTTTCAAAATACATGCTTTCTTAGCGGAGAAGGAAATGGCAACCCACTCCAGTGTTCTTGCCTAGAGAATCCTGGGGACAGAGGAGCCTGGTGGGCTGCTGTCCATAGGGTCGCACAGAGTCAGACACGACTGAAGCGACTTAGCATGCATGCGTGCATTGGAGAAGGAAATGGCAGCCCACTCCAGTTTTCTTACCTGGAGGGTCCCAGGGACAGAGGAGCCTGGTGGGCTGCCGTCTATGGGGTCGCACAGAGTCGGACACGACTGAAGTGACACTTAGCAGCAGCAGCAGCAGCAGTGCTTTCTTAGATTGTTCTTACCTGCTAAAAGCACTGGACCTTGTAGATAAGACAATGAACTCTGCTGTCTTGAGTTTATGACTCTGTGCTCAGGGCTGGGGCCTTGCCTTTGGAGACTTGGCTTAGTGAAGTGTGGCCATTTTTAGTCCCTCTTCAAAAATTCCTCTTCTACTTGCGCGTTACATTGCGTCAGTTCATTCATCCACATAATACTGCTGAATACGAGTAAAACATTCCATTTTTTTTATGCCTGTCTGATGATTTAGTATTTTCTGCATAGCCTTTTATTACCATTATTTTGTTTTGTTTTTTGAGTCTTCACAACTGAATTTCCTGAAATATTTTAGACTATTGACCTTACAAATTCTGAATTACTCTGTTTCTTCTTAGTCTGAGATTAAGTTGTGTGCAGTCTCCCGTCCAGTAAGGCTGGGACTCAGCCTTGTTCTTCTGCCTCCCAGGTTCATGCTGTCCACCACAGAGGGGGTGTTCTGAGCCTGGTCTGATTTGCTCTTTCATAACTGACTCTGTTCAGTAACATATGAGATGTATTATCGCGGAAAAACAATGAATGGTTTTGAACATTGTGCTGAAAACTACTGGAGATACAAAAGTACTAAAATACAAAGTCCTTCCTTACCACTGACTTTATCTTAAGTAAAGTTGCTCAGTCGTGTCCGACTCCTTGCGACCCCATGGACTGTAGCCTACCAGGCTCCTCTGTCCGTGGGATTTTCCAGGCAATAGCACTGGAGTGGATTGCCATTTCCCTCTTTATCTTAATGGAGGAAAAGTAGAGTTATAATATTGAATCTGAAAGGAGTTAGAAGATGTTAAAGGGGCTTCCCGGATGGCTCAGAGTTTAAAGCATCTGCCTGTAATGTGGGAGGCCTGGGTTCAATCCCTGGGTCGGGAAGATCCCCTGGAGAAGGAAATGACAACTCACTCTAGTATTCTTGCCTGGAGAATCCCATGGACAGAGGAGCCTGGAGAGCCACAGTCCATGGAGTTGCAGAGTTGGACATGGCTGAGTGAATTCACTGTCGCTTTCAGAAGATGTTAAAATGTTAAAGGTGTTTCTGGTGGTGTTCATGCTGAAGTCAAAGGCAGATTCTCTTTCCAAGTGGAGCAGATGCATGCTGAGTGATGTCCGTCGTTTAGTGACGCTTCTCATACTGTTCCTGTTGAGCGTGCTTTATGGGGTTTAGGCCTTACAGGTATGGAGTTTAAATACTTGTTATCCTTATTTTATATATGTGCATTGCGGAGATTTTAAATAATTTGGCTGAGGCCCACACAGCTAGTAACTGGCAGAGTCAGGATTTGAACATAAGTCCCTTGTATGAGAAAGCCTATGTTACTCTATCGAAAGCTTGTGCTAGTAACCACAAAACCAGATGGGAATGAAATCAGCAACCTTGTCATTGTTTTTTTTTTTTATCAGTTGAATCAACTATTTTGCAGTGAGTGTAGAAGAATAGGAAATTTCAAAATAATTTATGTCCATGTTACTCACTTCAGTCGTATCTGACTCTTTGCGACCCTATGAACTAGCCCGTCAGGCTCTTCTGTCCATGGGATTCTCCGGGCGTGAATCCTGGGGTGGGTTGCCATGCCCTCCTCCAGGGGATCTTCCTGACCCAGGGATGGAACTTGCATCTCTTATGTCTCCTGCACTGGCAGGCGGTTTCTCTACCCCTAGTGCCACCTGGGAAGCCCACATGGTTATTTGCTATGTGACTTTGTGAGTCTTAAATAATAAAGGTACATTTAAAACTTACGTCTAAATTTGCTTATGGGTTTAATTGGATTCAGTTGGCTTTTCGAATATTCTGCTTGTGTGTCTGATAGTGTGGGTCTGTATGTGTGGAGGGCGTGTGCACTCACAGTACCTAGAATGGTCTTGTCTGGTTTAAAAATCGGTTTTTGACCTGTCTCAGGGATTCTTTAAATATTTCAGTGCTGTAAATTTGAATAATTCTGCAGCATTTTTATTTTTGAAAGATAAGGATCTTTTGTCCGTCCGTTCAATAATAATGTTATCATACATTTTAGGGTGGGATATTTTTTTTTCCCCTCATGACTTTGAAATAGCTTCGATTTTATAACAGGATGTGTAAATCTCCAGAGAGAAAACTGATTGTATCTTGAATTTAGTTTAGAGTTTTATTTTTGAAGTATGAAGTATATTTTATAAAGAAGATTCAGAATAGGTTAGATTGTAAGGGTCCTTATTTGGGAGGAACTTCATGATTGCGTCTTTCCGGTTTGCTGTTTGGGAACTGTATCTGTTCTCAGTTCATACATTAAATTTTATTTTCATTAGCATTGCAAAAAATAGAACTTTGTCCAAGAAGTGGTATTGTTGAGGAAGTCTCCTGGGAACGGAGAATTGGCAGGAAGTTTCCAGAGACCAGGTTAAGGAGGAACTGCTGTTTGGAGGTCAGGAGAAAGTCGTTCCCTTCTCTCCTGCACAGCATCTTCCCCGCACATCCCTCCCCGGCACTACGCTGCAGTCCCCTGCCACACGTCACCAGCGCTCTCTGCTCGGCTCCTGCTCTCTGTTCTGTGTGTGCCTCACAAAGGAAGGAGCGGGCCTCCGAAGTCAGGGCAGGACTTGCCCACTCAGGGTTAGCTTGTCCCCGCCTAGCATGTGAGCGATGCTCAGTTCAGTCGGATTTGTATCTTTCAGTTCTTTGCCCTTTTTTCCCCCAATCCTCAAGTATTTAGTTTCAAACTTCATTTATGTTGTAAAGAATTCTCCAAACAACAGAAACTGCACATCAGTTCTCTCTGTGCATGCTGAGAGCAGGAACACAGTGGCTGCGTTCAGGAACACAGTGGCTTCGTTCTCCTTGTGAGTTTCCGCAGCTACAATAGAAGAGCAAGATACATCAGGCTAAGGAGATGACAGAGCCATGGAAAAGTGTTACAGAGAGTTCTTAAAAGGAGCTTGGAGTGGTTTAAGTTTGAATTCACTTCCTCTGTCACTGAGCATTTTCTCCACTTGTTGTCTTTATCAGGCAAGAGTGCACATTGGGAGACTCAGCTTGCAAGAATTCCGAATCTGATCCTGAGGACTTTTCAGATGAAGCCAACACAGAGAACCTTTATGGCACCTCTCCTCCCAGCACGCCTCGGCAGATGAAACGCATGTCCTCCAAGCACCAGAGGAATAGTGTCGGGAGGCCCGCCGGCCGCGCGAATCTGAAAGGTCAGTCTTGCACTGGAGAAGATACACATGCGAGGGCGTGGCGCGGTTCAGCATCTGTGCTGCAGGGCGCTGTGATGCCCACCTTCTACAATAATAGTGTTTGCTCCCCTTCCTTTGAGTTTGATTTTATGCTGCCTGAAAGTTTTATTTTGACACTTCTGAGTTATTATCATTAGCAACATTGTTAGTAAAGGAGAAACTGACTCTCCAGAGGTGGAAAGGCTTGTCCTGAGTGTTCATTCAGGTCAGCGTGTGAGGCATTTGCGTTCCTTCTGGGATGTGGAGGAGGCCGTGGGGATGCTGTCGGCGTGCACGTCCCGGACGGCTGGCTGCGGGTGTGCGGATCTGTGGCCTTCTTTCCTTCTTTGTATCTCTTGGGCGGGACCGCCTAGGTTCTGTCTCCTGGGCATGACATCCTAGGCAGGTGGGGAGAGGCAGGGCCCAGCCGTCTCCTCCAGGGTTCTCTGGGCGGCCTGAGCCCCGTGCGCTCTGCCCTCGTGTGGGGGGCCCTCCTGCGCCCTAAGCACAGCGCCAGATGGTGCCTTGTCACCAGGCTCAGAACCTCTGTCTCGCCTTTCTCTGTGTTTGCCATCCCAAAGCCCAGATAGTGTCCTGCTCCTGGAGATGGAGATTGTTCTCTGCTTTCTTTTCTCGGAGCACGTCACCGCTGTTCATTTCTGAGCTGGAAGAATTGAAGCGTGCAGACCTGGCTTCCTTGTACATACTTTCTAACGCGGAACCTTGGGTCACCGAGGCCTTACAGTTTTAGAAACTGCCTTGATTTCAGCAAATCATTTGTCCTAAAGCTGATCTCTTAGCTTTGTAGAATTCATCCACCTATTACTTGCAAGGTCGAGGTTTCATTCCTTGTCTCCTCTGAGAAATTTCCCCTGTCACATGTTCTCCTTACTGGAAAGCCTCATTCCCCGTTCTCCCTTTCTGTAGCCCACGTCCTTCTGCTCTTTTTTTTGGTCAGCTTCCCTTTCCCACACCTTTCTTCCGTACACTGATCTCTCATGGTTGATATCTGCAAGTCCATTCTGGGTCCCTGTCATATATAACTTCTCCCAGAAAGAAGAGAGGCGGGAGAGGTGGGCTTTATTGTATTTGTTTCCTTGAACGACTTCTTATCTAAGGAGGAATTCCTAGGTAGTAAATAGCCTTTCTTTCCTATGAGGAAGAAGTTTTTTTTTTTTTTTTTACTTTGTTTTAAAACTTTACTTGTAGTAGAATATTAACCTATGGCCTGTATTTACCCCGTTTGGAAAGTAATAGCTTTCTATTGCAGTATAGTATCTTTACAATCAGTCCTTATCCATTTTCTCAAAAGAATTTCTCAGGTGCCTACAGAAGCGCCTTATCTAAAGTAGTATCAGTGCAGCAGCGCCTCCTGAGTCAGCATTGTTGATGACTTACTTGCCTTGTGGTGCTAAACGTGGCAAGGCCAGCAAGACGTCTGCTTTTTCTTCACTGGTTGGTTCATACAGTTCTGGAGGCATCGCCCTGGTCGCTCAGCAGTAAAGAATCTGCCTGCAGTGCAGGAGACACGAGTTCTATCTCTGAGCGGGGACGATTCCCCTGGAGGAGGAAATGGCAGCCCGCTCCAGTGTTCTTGCCTAGAGAATCTCATGGATCCGTAGGGTCGCAAAAGAGTTGGACGTGACTAAGTGACTAAACAGCAGCAACAGTTTTGGAACAGGAGTTGAGAACACAGTTCCCGCCTTTACAGATTGAGAAAGTGGGGCCCAGGGTTTCAAAGCAACTTCTTAGCGGCCAGAAGGCTTGAGATAGCGGCAGGACTAATTTTAGGTACTTTTTCTTTTTGACCACGCTGTGCAGCTTGTGGGATCTTCGTTCCCTGACGAGGTATTGAACCCAAGTCCTCGGCAGTGAGAACCCACTGGCGCCGAGGAGTCTCCAGGACTGACTTCAGCACTAGCTCTCCTCGGCCTCGGTTTGGGCTTCATCCCCAGTTCGAGCAGCAGGGGTTAAGCTCTGACTGCGGAGCCTGAGACGACTCTCTGTGCTGAGTCACTTAGTCGTGTCCAGCTCTTTGCCACCCTGTGGACTGTAGCCCACCAGGCTCCTCTGTCCACGCGATTCTCCAGGCAAGAATATTGGAGCGGGTTGCCATTTCCTCTTCCAGGGGCGCTTCCTGACCCAGGGATTGAACCCACGTCTTTTGCATCTCTTGCCTGGGCAGGCAGATTCTTGACCACGGAATCACCTGGGAAGCACATTGAGATGACTGTGCATCGTCACTTATCAGTCAGAAAACCACTCACTGGATACTTGTTGAGCTCCTGCTGTTGTCCTGGGCTGTGGCAGAGATAGAAGGTGGAGGAGAGATTGTCTGTCTTCCTCCTCAACTTCTTTCAACTATTTATTTCATGAAATGATAGAATTTTAGGTCTGGAAGACATCAGCTGCTGCTGCTGCTGCTGCTAAGTCACTTCAGTCGTGTCCGACTCTGTGCGACCCCATAGACGGCAGCCCACCAGGCTCCCCCATCCCTGGGATTCTCCAAGCAAGAACACTGGAGTGGGCTGCCGTTTCCTTCTCCAATGCATGAAAGTGAAAAGTGAAAGTGAAGTCGCTCAGTCATGTCCGACCCTCAGCGACGCCATGGACTGCAGCCTTCCAGTCTCCTCTATCCATGGGATTTTCCAGGCAAGAGTCCTGGAGTGGGGTGCCATTGCCTCCTCCGGGAAGCCATCAGAGACCACTTTAATTCCTGCCGTTTTGCAGGTGAAGAGGGATGCTCGTGAACCTTTGCCTTGCAGCTACCTGAGAGCAGACCTCGGCATCAGCATTCTTATTCACTTAATGGTTTTTCTCGTTTTGAAAGATGACGTGTTTACGGAGTTTAGAAAATGCTGACAAAAAAAAACACACCCATAAACCCAACATGCAAAAATAACTTTTGCCATCTTTGCCCTGTAATCTCTTTGCTTCAGTTCAGTTCAGTCGCTCAGTTGTGTCCGACTCTGCAACCTCATGAACTGCAGCACGCCAGGCTTCCCAGTCCATCAGCAACTCCCAGCGCTTGTTCAGACTCATGTCCATTGAGTCAGTGATGCCATCCAACCATCTCATCCTCTGTTATCCCCTTCTCCTGCCTTCAGTCTTTCCCAGCATCAGGGTCTTTTCTCAGGAGTCAGTTCTTCGCATCAGGTAGCCAGAGGATTGGAGTTTGAGCTTCAGCATTAGTCCTTCCAATGAATATTCAGGACTGATTTCCTTTAGGATTAACTGGTTGAATCTCCTTGCAGTCCAAGGGACTCTCAAGAGTCTTCTCCAACACCACAGTTCAAAAGCATCAATTCTTTGACGCTCAGCTTTCTTTATGGTCCAGCTCTCACATCTATCCATGACTACTGGAAAAACCATAGCTTTGACTAGACGGACCTTTGTCAGTGAAGCAGTGTCTCTGCTTTTTAATATGCTGTCTAGGTTGGTCATAGCTTTTCTTCCAAGGAGCAAGCGTCTTTTAATTTCATGGCTGCAGTCACCATCTGCAGTGATTTTGGAGCCCAGAAAAATAAAGTCTGCCTCTGTGTCCACTGTCTCCATCATAACACAGGCTCTTTGCTCACATGTCGTAATGTCTGTGTTGCTGTACTGTATTGGTTTATAGCTGGCTTCTGTTTTCATTTCCTGTGTTGTGAACTTTCTGTGTCATAGAGTAATCCATGCTGAGTAACCCATGTAAATGGCTGCTGAATCATTTGTGGAAGCATCTGCCCAGTTACCACTGACAGTTCTCAGCACTGTGCTTGGCCTCTCAACAGAGTTGCCTTTTAAATATCATAATAACCCAACGAGATGTAGGTTCTCTATGTTACTATTCAGCTTACAGTTGAGGAAATGACACAGTTTCTAGGGTGTGTAGTTTTAACTGGCCCAGTCATGCATATGTTCGAAAGTAGCTAGTTTGCCATCTGGTGAACTGTTTCGGCCATGAAAACCAAAAAAAAAAAAAAAAATGGATAGGAAGCACCCATGTTGGGCGGGTGGGCCGTATTACCTTATGGTGATGAGGTGTTCAGCAGTGTTGAGCAGCAGAACAGCTTGAGAGCTCGGTTGCTTCGAGACCTTGGCTGCTTTGTGAACTTGCAGCAGCAGAGCGTGGTGGACGGGAGTACAGACTCGGTTCCTGGATTGCCTGGATTCTCATCCTAGGTCTCTCAGCTTCCCACCTCCATGTCTCATCTGAGAAATAAATGCCTTCCAGTGTGGTGAAGATTGTACGTTCAGTAAGCACTGGCTGTCATTATTATTGGGAGGTGAAGATTTCCTTTGCGCTGTTGGCCTTAAAATTTTGAAGTAGAATTGAATAACCGTAACGTTGAGTGTTTCCTCCTTAGTCGGTGCTCCCGCTTGCAGGCCAGAGCCTGAGTCACTGCTGCCGCGGCGTGGAGCTGGGCTTCTGTCTGGACTCCCCCATTCCCGTAGCTCCTCCCAGCCCCTTTCCTTCTCTTACTGCGATGTTGCCGCCGTGGGTGCCTTTTCACCGGGTCCCTCTCTCCTCCCCCGCCCTTTCTTTGTGTCTTTGCCTCTCTCTCCATTTTTCCAGCCCCTCTTCTCTTCCCCTCCCCCGCCCTGCTTCCGTTCCCCCCTTATTTCTCCCTCCTCCTTTCTTTGACCCAGAACTTCGGTGACTGCGTAGGCAGGTGCTGTGCTGGACGATGGATAAGCCCTTGCTGGTCTCCGGTCGCAGCCACGGAGACGAGCAGGCTGCCCCACCCAGTGTGGTCGAGTTGGGGTGGTGGTGAGTGAGGGGCTGCTGCGGACGCCCACAGGAGGGCCTGAGCAGACCTGGGCCTGGGAAGGCTTCAGGAACAAGTGCCTTTCGTGCTGTGACCCGAAGGCTGAGCTCGGGAGACCAGGATTTCAGACCCATTTGTCATTCATCAGGGTATATTGGCCTCTCAGTGTTTTCAGGGGCTTTTTAGAGTTAATTAGATTGGCCAGACTTATTTTCAAAGCTTCCCAAGGAAATAGGAACGGATGCATTTTCTTTCTCTCTGAGACAAGCAAAGGCTGCCTGAATCATACCCTTCACTTTGGAGCTGCGTGAAAGTGGAGCTCATCTCTTTAAAGAACGTCACCAATGGTCCTTTCACGTTTCCGGTCATCTGTCGCCATGTGACAGACCCGCCAAAGCATGGTGTTCTGAAGGAGCCCTGTTTTCTTGTGCCCACAGCCCTGTGGGCAGGTGTCCGGGCAGCGTGCAGCTCCTCTACCGGCTGATGTCTTGGGCCTTAGCTGGCACAATGCAGATGGCTGGAGGTGCCGTCATGGCCCGGCTGGGCCCCTGCGTCTTCTCCACGTGGTGTCTGCAGGGTCTCTGATGTCCGGGATGACTCCTTCTCTGACCCTGCCCCCTGGACGGAGAGCTGGTTGGCACTGTCCTTTTTTCCACGTGACCTTCCATGTGGCTGGCCTGGTCTTCACAGCACACTGGTCCCAGATAATTGGACTTCTTAAGTGACAGCTAGCTTCCTTCACTAGTTCAAGAGGTCCAGGTGAATCTGAAAGGCCTGGGAGGCCCCAGAGCATCAGGGCTGCTGCCTTCTTTTGCCCCATGGGGCCAGCCAACACCCAGAGCGGGCGGGGCGGTGCCCGGAGCTGTGGTTCCGCGGCTGTCCTGAGAGGCCCGCTCCTCCCTGCGTGTGAGGCTTTGGGCCTCACTGCCGGCTCAGTCCCACTGTCTTTGCACCTTCCGGCCCCTCCCTTGTAAACGGAAGTGCTCTCAGGAGCGCCCTCGGAGGATTGTAAGGTCGCCCAGAGGTGAATGAGGGTCCTGCGTGCCGGGAGCAGGTGCGAGGAGCCACTGACACTGCTTTCTTTAGACAGTGACCGTCGTCACGCGCTGATTATATGGATTTGATTGTTTAAATATTCTTATCGTCTGCTCAGAATAACTACTGCTGTTACAGACTGATTTGTTTTATAACTAGAAATTCCGTCCCAGGCCTGAATCATACCCACTGTTTACTACGTCTCTCAGGATAGCAAAGGAAGTAAGTCGAGTTGGTCCCGTAGTGTAAGTGGGCTAGATGAGAGTGAAGACACCAGGTCAGAGCGCTTTGCAGGGCGAGCCTGCCCTGCGACCATCGTGGGCTCCTTTTGCAGCAGTAATGTAACACTGTGAGAGCCAGGTTACAGAGATCCATGTATCAGAATTTGTACATACTGTACACACGTGTGCACATACATGTACACACATTCATCTCCTTTCCATTAGCAACTGTCTCAGGGTGTGTGTGTCTATGTATGTGTGATTTTTTGCTAACATGGTAAGATTAGCAAGTTTTTTTAAAAAAAACCATGCTGCTCTAAAATTGATCTGCTAAAATGGTTATAAATGAGGTTCAATCACTATAGTTAGTGGAATGCTCACTGTGAACCAGAGTGGGTTTGCATCTATATTTCAGCTCTTTAATCCAAATCTGGCCCAACTTTCAAAGTTCTGGTTCAGTTTTACAGTCTACCAGTGTACTTGGAGGCTCACTGTTGCAGCTACACTCTCTTCTGTGCCTTCGTGTCATTTTGCATGTTTATTGTCTGGCTTAAAATATGCTCTTGCCTTCCTTTCTGCCCTTCTTTAAGGCGACCCCGTTCTTCGAGGCCATCGGCCGGGTGAGTGCCTGGCCTTGCTCAGCTCTTCTGCAGATGAGTCCTGTAGCACCCCCCCATGTCTGTCTTTCATGGCGCTCAGCATCTTAGCCTCTCCTTGGCCGCACAGTCCAGTCCTGGGAGCAGCTCTGACAGGTGTCAAGGTGGTTGACGGCACAAACATGAGTTACAGTAGGATCCCCATCGGGACATTCGCATCTGTCTGATCGTCTGTGTGATGCAGTCCTCTCCATCATGTGGTGTTGTGAAGATGATGACAATTTCTGTAAAGCCCTTACCTTGGAAATGGGGAGATTGAATAAAGCAGTGTTTTCCCAAATGCGGTGTTGTTCTAGCCAGGCTGAATCAGAGGCTCTGGGAATGGGCCTGGGAATCTGCGTTGTAGCAAGAATCTGAGTGGTTCTTTAATGTTGACTGAAGTTTGAGAGCCTTGGATTCGGGGGGGGGGGTGTCTCTTCAGTCCCTTGGGATTGCTCATATCGACAGTCTAGCACATCACTGCCATAAATGTCGTCTCTCAGGTAAAGAGCAGGTACCTGTTTCTATGTTCTCATTGGAAAGATTGCAGAGGGCCGGTGTGTTGAATTTGACACACATAGATGAAAGAATGTAAGAATTGCAGGGGCTTGATAATACTTGTATTTTACACATATTCTAAAGAGTCATTTCTAGGTGTGAATTGCAAGGAATTCAGTTGATTGTCTTTGGTCTGTTGAAACCAGTGATTCATATTGCTTGTCATTTGTTTGCATTCGGTTTTATTATACAATTTTTTGTTGTTGTTGTTCTTTTCCTTTCATGTTTTTCTGATTTGGCAGGAGTTATTGGTAATTGGCCAAAGGAAGCAGTAACTTCTTGGAAGGCTTGTTTTAACAGTACTGCAGAATCACACCACTCAATTTATAGCCACTTGGGAGAGTGCTATTCATTAGTCTAATTTAAGTCATTATGAATTAGTTCTGTAGTACTGTAATTAGAACTTGTATAAAGCATTCTGTATACTTTTGAACCACTCTCCTTTCCAGAAACTCTGTTTGACTTTCTATTCATTACAGAGGGATTTAGCATGGGCAGAAAACTGAACAAGCAAAGATTGGTATTTTCTTTTTGCACAGTAGCTAGACTAGAGCTTGAATATATTTTCAGTTTAAATTAAGTCATTTTAATGGTATGTCAGTTTCCATTTGTGTTTTTTTTAAACAAATTTGGCTTTTTATTTTGGAAAAAAATATAGCTTCTTTGTCTTATCTTCCTCTTTTCCCAATTTACTTTCCTTTATACACATTGTAGATCCAAAAACTGAACCATTCCTTGCTTTTTGTAAGTACAAAATTACAAAAAAAATGTTTAATATACCATTTGTATGCTGTAAGATAGACTTCACAAGATGTGCATATGATCTGCAAAACTTACGTTTCTAGGCTTGCTAAAATTTGATTCTGTATTTACAGAAAAGTGGGATTATAGCATTTCCCTTCTTAAGTCCTTTTAATTGTTAGAATAAAGATCAAGGCTGAGAAGCTTCATCTCTTGATATTGTCATGCTTTGACTGTTAGCTCTGTGGTAAGTTTAGCATAGATTTGGGCTTAAAGTTCATGATGCAGTCTTCTGTGTTGTTAGATTATCGCAGCTACCAGGTGGCTCAGTGGTAAATCCACCTGCAGTGCAGGAGCCATGGGTCCAGTCCCTGGGTTGGGAAGGTCCCCTGGAGAAGGAGATGGCAACCTGCTCCAGGATTCTTCCCTGGGGAATCTCATGGACAGAGGACTTAGCAATTAAACAGCAGCAACTCCCAGTTAACTCTTTGTTTCCCTTCAGTTAAGTGCAGTTCAGTTGCTTAGTCGTTTCCGACTCTTTGCGACCCCATGAATCGCAGCACGCCAGGCCTCCCTGTCCATCACCAACTCCTGGAGTTCACTCAGACTCACATCCATCAAGTCAGTGATGCCATCCAGCCATCTCATCCTCGGTCGTCCCCTTCTCCTCCTGCCCCCAATCCCTCCCAGCATCACAGTCTTTTCCAATGAGTCAACTCTTCGCATGAGGTGGCCAGAGTACTGGAGTTTCAGCTTTAGCATCATTCCTTCCAAAGAACACAGGGCTGATCTCCTTCAGAATGGACTGGTTGGATCTCCTTGCAGTCCAAGGGACCCTCAAGAGTCTTCTCCAGCACCACAGTTCAAAAGCATCAATTCTTCGGCGCTCAGCCTTCTTCACAGTCCAACTCTCACATCCATACATGACCACTGGAAAAACCATTGCCTTAACTAGACGGACCTTTGCTGGCAAAGTAATGTCTCTGCTTTTGAATATGCTCTCTAGGTTGGTCATAACTTTCCTTCCAAGGAGTAAGTGTCTTTTAATTTCATGGCTGCAATCACCATCTGCAGTGATTTTGGAGCCCCCAAAAATGAACTCTGACACTGTTTCCACTGTTTCCCCATCTTTTTCCCATGAAGTGATGGGACCGGATGCCATGATCTTAGTTTTCTGAATGTTGAGTAGTTTTAAGCCAACTTTTTCACTCTCCTCTTTCACTTTCACCAAGAGGCTTTTTAGTTCTCTTCACTTTCTGCCATAAGGGTGATGTCATCTGCATATCTGAGGTTATTGATATTTCTCCCAGCAATCTTAATTCCAGCTTGTGCTTCTTCCAGCCCAGCGTTTCTCATGATGTACTCTGCATAGAAGTTAAATAAGCAGGGTGACAATATACAGCCTTGATGTACTCCTTTTCCTATTTGGAACCAGTCTGTTGTTCCATGTCCAGTACTAACTGTTGCTTCCTGACCTGCATGTAGGTTTCTCAAGAGGCAGGTCAGGTGGTCTGGTATGCCCATCTCTTTCAGAATTTTCCACAGTTTATTGTGATGCACACAGTCGAAGGCTTTGGCATAATCAATAAAGCAGAAATAGATGTTTTTCTGGAACTCTCTTGCTTTTTCAATGATCCAGCGGATGTTGGCAATTTGATCTCTGGTTCCTCTGCCTTTTCTAAAACCAGCTTGAACATCTGGAAGTTCATGGTTCACGTATTGCTGAAGCCTGTCTTGGAGAATTTTGAGCATTACTTCTAGCGTGTGAGATGAGTGCAGTTGTTTCCCTTAGAATCTTTAAATCATGGATTAGAAGAACATTTATAATTTCTGTGGAATTACTGAGTCAGGTGGTAGTTCTGATTTTAGTTTTTTTGAGAAAACATCTACAGTGACTGCACCAGTTCAGATTCCCACCAGCAGTGTATGAGGATTCCTTTTTCTCCACATCTTTGCCAACATTTGTTATTTGTGTTGTTTTGATGATAGCCATTCTGAGTGAAGAAATTTCTTGAATGGACTGTATAAGAAGTTTTAAGACATGTAGAGTAAAGTAGATTAAAATAACATAAGATAAATTTTCCATTGTTTAAAAGTATTGCTAATTTAAAATGTAATAATAGTTTTATGTTAAAATATAACACAAATCCTTATAGACAGATAAAATTCTTTTTGATGGATTGTAAAATAAATTGAATATAAGTAAATTAAATTGGAAGTCCTTTTAGAAATACTTGTTTGAAAAATCCTTACTTTAAAACTAAGTTAAATTGATTTGGAGATATATTGGTTTTGAACAAATTTTCTTTGTTAAATTAACTTTAACAAAGTTATATTAGTCTGGGTATATTAGTCGGTAAATTGATTTTGGGTATTTTAGTCTGTAATCATATAAATACACTCTATTTCATAAAATCTATAGGCATACTGTGCTGTTATATACTAAGAAAAAATGCTTATAATTGATTCCCAATATATTCTTACACTTAGAATTTTTAATTATCTAAAGAACTCTTTTATACTTTCTGATATTTAGATATAAATTTTTAAAAGTCATTTATTACTTTTGTGCATATGTATATAAAGGAAAATATAAATGAAATATATTAGTGAATATTTTCCTGAAAGTTGTTTATATTGCCATTAATTATAAAGCATATTCTAATTTCAAAGAAGTTGAAATACAAAATGTGTGTCCTAGATTCAAGGAGACAAACTACCTTGAGTGTAGAGGGGAAATGGGGGTGGTGCTGTAGGCTTGGGCGTTGTCAGTGTGTGAAGGGCACGTGAAGGTCACCCAGGGAGAAGGCAGGTGAGGCAGGAGAGACCCAAGAGGAGGACTTTGAGAAACATGCACTTTTCATGGAGTGAGCCGAGGTCCCCGGGGGGACTTTGGAAGGGGTGACTTCAGAAGCAGAAGACTGCCCTGAGACTCCTGCGTCTAGAAAATGAGAGAATGGAGGGGTTTCTGTGAGGTAGAGATGGTTCAGAGGGTCAGAGAGCCCAACAGGAGAGAAGACGGGTGTTCGTTTCAAAGCTTGGGAACTCCGTTAATAGAACTGTTCACAGTTCTTTGAAGGCGAAGTGTGATGTTTGCTTTCTTTGCATAAATTCTGAATGATTTTTACGTGCCAGTATAATAGACTAGGCAAATTTGACTAAATTAGGCTGTATGTCTTCAGTTTCCTTAATGTTAAATTAAGAAGTGTTACTGCTCACTTGGTTGTGGCAAAGAAGGAATCAAGGAGCAGAAATTAAGGTAAGCATTTTTGCTTATGTGTCTTTCAGTGTTTCATGAGAGTAATCTTAAGGTGCCTTAAGGGTTCTTTCCTCCATCTGCTTGATTTTACAAATGACAGGAGTAACCCAGCAAACTTAACCGATTTGCTCTAAGTTGATGCTTCGGTTCGTGGCCACGGCAGGAAACGGATGTGTTCTCAGTTGGGTGGTATTTCTTTATTCTAAGTCCAAGGTGATAACTCATGAAGATTTGATTTACCTGGATGACTGCACTCTGTGGTAGACAAGTAAACAGCTGCTTTTAGGTTAGTAGTGGAGGACTTTAGAGAATATAGCAAGTATTATGTAACAGGAAAAATGGGTAAAACCTTTTAGAAGTTAAATGTTTTGGTGTTGTATTCTCTTAATTTTCAGCACATGGTATGATTATTTTCTCCAGTGGCAGTCTGCAACTATAAATACATGTGGATATCAGTCTTATTAAAAATATTGAGAACAGCTTGATCATTTAGAGTAATGTTAATGTTCTTTTTTTTTTAATAGAAAAAATGAATGTATCAAACCAGCCTCCACACAAAGACACTGGAAAAACTGTGGAGAACGTGGAAGAATACAGCTATAAGCAGGAGAAAAAGATCCGAGCGGCTCTCAGGTCCACAGAGCGGGATCATAAGAAGAACGTGCAGTGCTCCTTCATGCTGGACTCAGTGGGGGGCTCTCTGCCCAAAAAGTCCATCCCGGATGTGGATCTCAATAAGCCTTACCTCAGTCTCGGCTGCAGCAATGCTAAGCTTCCGGTCTCTGTGCCCATGCCGATAGCCAGAACCGCCCGCCAGACTTCCAGGACTGACTGTCCAGCAGATCGCTTAAAATTTTTTGAAACTCTCCGACTTCTGCTAAAGCTTACCTCAGTCTCAAAGAAGAAGGACAGGGAGCAAAGAGGGCAGGAAAGCACGTCCGCGTTCTGGTTTAACCGATCTAACGAACTGATCTGGTTAGAGCTGCAAGCCTGGCACGCCGGCCGGACCATTAACGACCAGGACCTCTTTTTATACACAGCCCGCCAGGCCATCCCAGACATTATCAACGAAATCCTTACCTTCAAAGTTAACTATGGGAGCTTCGCCTTTGTTAGAAACGGAGCTAGTCTTAACGGTACTTCAGTAGAAGGGCAGTTCGGAGCCCCTCCCGGGACACAGCCTGCGGGTTACTCAACCTATCACGAGCACCTCCAACGCCAGAGGGTGTCCTTCGAGCAGGTCAAACGGATAATGGAGCTGCTGGAGTACATAGAGGCACTTTATCCATCGCTGCAGGCTCTTCAAAAGGATTATGAGAAGTACGCTGCAAAGGACTTCCAGGACAGGGTGCAGGCGCTCTGTTTGTGGTTAAACATCACAAAAGACTTAAATCAGAAACTAAGGATTATGGGCACCGTGTTGGGCATCAAGAATTTATCAGACATTGGCTGGCCGGTGTTTGAAATCCCCTCCCCACGATCGTCCAGGGGCAACGAGCCCGAGGATGAGGCCGAGGACACAGAAGGAGAACTGAAGGAGCTGGACAGCAGCACAGAGGAGAGTGAGGAAGAGCAGAGCTGCGGCCCGCGGGCACTGGAGCCCAGGCCGCCCGCCGACCACAGCATCCACATCCAGTCGCCCCCGGATTGCGTCCTGAAGAAGCTCGAGAGGCTGGAGTCCGAGGACGAGTCTGTCGGCTGGGGAGCCCCAGACTGCAGCACCGAGGCAGGCTTTAGTAGACACTGTCTGACTTCTATTTATAGACCCTTTGTAGACAAAGCACTGAAGCAAATGGGGTTAAGGAAGTTGATTTTAAGGCTTCACAAGCTGATGGACGGTTCCTTGCAGCGGGCACGTATAGCTCTAGTAAAGAGCGACGGTCCAGTGGAGGTAGGTTTCCAGAAGGCAGTGAGCTTCGTTCCGCTGTTACTTGTAAATTACAGTGTATGTTGTGTTATATATGTACTTTCATAGCCTGGATTTTTTGTTGTTGTTAATTGAAGCATAGTGGATTTACAGTATTGTGTTCGCAGTCTTGATATTTTTAAGGCGTAAAACGGTAGTTATTATAAACTGCAGATGTAAACATTTCTATAAAGTGTTGTGATAAATTGGAAAATGGATCTATGAAAACTGTATGAAACTGGGTGAAATTAAGTGTGTGGAAGGGAAAAAAAAAATTCAACGATTTAAGTATAGGATGGAGAAGGACAGACTGGGTATAAATAAAGAGGGAAGAAAGCCACAATTCAGCCCATGGGTGACCACAGGCTGAATATGAGTCAGTAAAGCAGTCAACATGATGCTGAACTATTTTTAAATGAGCGTGGCATCCAGGGTCACAGGTGCAGTCCCTTCTCTGTTCTTTGCAGTAGCTTACTTCCTTGTGAGTCGCGTGTCCCATGTTGATCGCTGGATTTTAAAGAGAGATGAATTATAGAGAAGGCTAAGAATGATCATAGGGAAACAGTATACCCTGTTGGGTAAGCTGAAGCATAGATGGTCAGCATAGATGGTAGAAGTTTAATGAAAGTATTACCAAATGTATGTTTTGGCATGTGAAGATTTTTGTGAGCAGAAAATGCCTACTAGAGGAAGTGGCTTGAAAATGGTACAGATTTGGTTTTATTAGCTTGATATCTTAGAAATTCTTTACAGTTAAAAAGTGGCAGAGCTAGCAGGGGGTATATTGTTGGATATTGTTCTTGGGAGTGAAAAAGTATAAGCAGTTCTTCTGTTGTGGTGAGTGTGCATGTTCGTCTGTCTAAAAGCAAAAGCACCCAGCTCTTTGAGGTCCCTAATTACCAGAGTTAGGCTGTGATTCTAAATTTTAATAGCTATATACATATATATATGTGTGTGTGTGTGTGTATGCATCTATTTTTTAAAAAAGCCTAATTACACCATCTGGCTTGCTTTGGAGTCAGAGATGATAAAACAGAAGATATTCTTTATTTGTTAAGATGGGAAGTATTGGAAGAGAACTGCAATTTGCAGAATTCTAAGTTTTAATCTGATGGCCAAATTGTGAGCCCTTAGGAGAAGGGCTCAGGCAGTCACATAATATAGCAAGATGTTTGCAGAATGAATCAATTCTGTTGCTCTAAGAGGTTAGTGTCCTTTGAGTATTATTTTGATGAAGTGAAGTCGCTCAGTCGTGTCCGACTCTTTGCCACCCCATGGACTGTAGTCTGTCAGAATCCTCCATCCATGGGATTTCCCAGGCAAGAATACTGGAGTGGGTTGCCATTTCCTTCTCCAGGGATTATTTTGATTAGAAATCTCAAAAATGAATTTTCTTTGAGCAGTATGTTGACTCTGTGAATGAGTTTTTATGTATATCTTTTTATTAGGGCAAATGATGTTTTTCCCTTTTAGTCCATGAATAACTGTTTTATAATAATAATTTATTGTAGTAGAAGTTTCAAAGTCAGTAGAGCAAAACTAGATCCATAATGAAGAATTGATGCATTTGAACTGTGGTGTTGGAGAAGACTCTTGAGAGTCCCTTGGACTGCAAGGAGATCCAGCCAGTCCATTCTGAAGGAGATCAGCCCTGGGATTTCTTTGGAAGGAATGATGCTGAAGCTGAAACTCCAGTACTTTGGCCACCTCATGAGAAGAGTTGACTCATTGGAAAAGACTGTGATGCTGGGAGGGATTGGGGGCAGGAGGAGAAGGGGACGACAGAGGATGAGATGGCTGGATGGCATCACTGACTCGATGGACGTGAGTTTGAGTGAACTCCGGGAGTTGGTGATGGACAGGGGGGCCTGGTGTGCTGCAGTTCGTGGGGTCGCAAAGAGTCGGACACAACTGAGTGACTGAACTGAACTGAACTGCATAAAGATTTGGCATATGCTTCAACTAGTGAGCAGCTTATTTTGGTTTGGGTGTTTGGCTGGAGTTCAGTTCCAGCGAGGACACCTATGGGATGATGGGCCTGCAGCTTCGAGAGTTGCAGCTCGCTGGCTCAGTGAGGTGTAGCTCCCGGGCTCTGGAGCACAGGCTCAGAAGCTGGCGCACGGGTTAGTCACCCTGCAGCCTCTGCGAGCTTCCCAGACCAAGGATCAGACCCGTGTCTTCTGCGTTGGCAAGCGATCTCCTCGCCACTGGGCCACCAGGGAAGCCCGGTTAATGTTTTTTCAGGAAGCACTATTTTTGAAGTGATACCAGTGAAAGAGTCCTGGCATTGTTACCTCACCTTTGATTCATTAGCTCTCATAGGAGAGAAGAGTTCATGTTGGGGCTTCTTAAAACTGCTTTGCGTTCCCTCCCGCAGACTGACTTCCTCCCTGCCCTGGAAGCTCTGTGGCATCGAATCCCTGCTGCTTCTGGCACAGCTTTGCATCACTTAGATGCGTTGGAACAAGAAAAAGATTGTGAATGAGTGCATTTTCTATTAGAACACTTACTGAAAAAAGACAGTAGTAGGTAGCTCGTAGTTTTGAAGTCTAAGTTGTATGCCTTTGGTGTGACCAGTTGAGATTTAACTGAATAAAAAGGTTATCTTTATTATAGAAAAGAGATACATACAAATTCAAAGTATAGTAATTAAAAATTTTAGTTTATTAGAATTATTTGGGATTGTTTGCTTTTCAAAAAGAGAAGTACAGAAACACCTCTTGTTTTAAATTTTGGTTTAATCAGTTGTTGTGTCTATTAAATAATGAAAGAAGAAATAACCAAGAGCCAAAATTCTGTGTTGGAGATTACTCCAAACTGATAAAAGATAAGTCTCCAAAATGATAGTCAACTCAATGGGAAAGTAAAACTTTATTTTTATTCCTATTTCAGAGACATAATTTCCATAAAGGAAGTGCACATTTATATGTATATATATATATATATATATATAAGAATATGTACACTCCCCTTTTTTAGTTTTTTTACTAAGTATGTCTGGGAAACAGCCACAGTTTTAAAATCAAATAACTGGATTCCATTTCTCGATGCAACACTTTCTCGCTACACAATTTTGTAAATGACTTAATCTTCCTGATCCCAAGTCTTCACATCTGTAAAATGGATATAATAATACTTTCCTACCTTACAGGGTTGTTATGAGGCTTTAAAAGATTTTTGTGTAAATAGTAAAATGCTATAGAAATTAAATATAGACTATTTTTTTAGAAGTTTTGTTAACATTTTTCCCCCTTGAAGCTGACTGTACGCTAGTAGGGGCTAGACAAGTCTATATTTTTACTTTTTAAGTGTATTTTTAGCTTTTCAGTTCAGGTCAGTTCAGTTGCTTAGTTGTGTCCCATTCCTTGCAACCCCATGAACACAGCACGCCAGGCCTCCCTGTCCATCACCAAGTCCCAGAGTTTACCCAGACTCATGTCCATTGAGTTGGTGATGCCATCGACCCATCTCATCCTCTGTCATCCCCTTCTCCTCGTGGCCCCAATCCCTCCCAGCATCAGGGTATTTTCAAATGAGTCACTTCTTCCCATCACGTGGCCAAAGTATTGGAGTTTCAGCTTCAGCATCAGTCCTTCCAATGAACGCCCAGGACTGATCTCCTTTAGGATGGACTGGTTGGATCTCCTTGCAGTCCAAGGGACTCTCAAGAGTCTTCTCCAACACCACAGTTCAAAAGCATCAATTCTTTGACACTCAGCTTTCTTTATGGTCCAACTCTCACATCCATACATGACCACTGGAAAAACCATAGCCTTGACTAGACAGACCTTTGTTGACAAAGTAATGTCTTTGCTTTTTAATATGCTGTCTAGGTTGGTCATAACTTTGCTTCCAAGCAGTAAGCGTCTTTTAATTTTAGCTTTTAATCTCTTTCAAATAATCATACATTTTTAAGGGCATACATTTTAAGTAATGGATAACCTTTTAGGTTTGAGGACAGTTCTACTTTCATTCCTAATTGTTAGAAACATCTTGCCCGACTTGTGCTGCAGACTGCGCCCACTATATTGCTTCTGTTCTGTGCAGTTTCTATGGCTTATGTGATAATAGCAATGAGTACAGCGGGAGGAGTTTGTAGAAAAGAATTATGATATTTGATTGTTCTCATATATGACTGTATTTTTATTTCTCATTACGTTACTTGCAACCTGTGTTTGTAAATAGCGTCTAATATTTAATTCTCATTGGCTTGTAAACATGCTTTATTTATAAAACAGCTTTCCCTAAAAAGAAACATACTTCAGTACCCTGAAGTTTAAAAAATGTAACTAGTGATACTAAAAAATCTATTTGCAAATTGTTTTAATAATACGGATATCATACATAGCCTTAATGGTTTGTTAAAAATCAAGTAACGTTGCAGCTCCCTGTTGTGGTGCTGTTGGGGCTCAGTTGCTCAGTCCTGCTGACTCTTTTGCGATCCCAGGGACTGTGGCCCACCAGGCCCCTCTGTCCACGGGATTTCCCAGGCAAGAATACTGGGGTGGGTTGCCGTTTCCTACTCCAGGGGCCCTTCCTCACCCAGAGATTGAACCCACATCTCTTGCATCTCCTGCATTGTCAGACAGATTCTTTATCGCTGAGCCACCTGGGAGGCCCCTGTAGCTCCCCAGTTCCATAAATTCATTTTCTCAGGACGTGTTTCTAATTACATATGCAGCCTCTGGTTAACAAATGAGTTCGTATCTGAAGTTCAGTTTTTAAGACAGTTGTTTCAATCTCGAAAATAATTATTCAGATAAATTGCCATAAATGAGTTTCAGGCCTTCAAATAAAACTTAGGAAAATCTAAGTAACTGAACTAACGAGGCCAGCTAAAATTTTACTCCTGGCAGCAAGGTCAACATAATGTCAGAATCAAAAATGAGAGAAAACATCCGCCCCGCCCCCACCTTTGTTTGTGGACCTAGAGGTGAACCTAGTTCTTTCTCACGCTTACTGATTCGTTTTCTGGTTTTCCTTTTTTCTGGATATTTAGACCATCCCAGGAGCTCAGTCCTGCTTAACTCCCCGCTTTGCTGCAGTGTAAGCGCCTCTAATCTCAGTGTGGTTGATCTCAAGTCTTAGGAATAAGTGTCCTGATGGCCATTTCACAGCAGTGTGTGCTGCTGTCCTTTTATGATAGAGATTGTTTAGCCTCCGATGTCTGCTCCTTCTCCATCAGATGCTGCTTGGAGAGCATCCCTCCCAGCTTTCCCTAAAAATTAATAGGAATCATCTCAGTCCAATAGTTCCTACGTGCCTTTCCAACAGTTACTCTAGCTGTAGGTTTTGTTGTGTTGTTTATAATTCAGTTTTAGCTTAAAGAGTAAAACAAGAAACTATGTAAACATATATAAAAGATTGATCCTTGATTTCAAAATTGCCTACGTGCAATTGCATTTTTTTTTTTTTTTAGTACGCTTGTAATCGTGAATACTTTGAGATTTTTAGGGAACTTACAAAGATAGTACACAGTTTTCATATGCTCTTCATCCAGTTTCCTCTGATATTGACATCATCATCAACTGTGGTCCACTTGTCAAAATTAATATACTAACATTGGTGCAAAATGCCGTTAACTCAGTTACAGACATTCTTTGCGTTTTTGTCCTACTGCTAATGCCCCTTGCCTGTTCCAGGACCCAGTCGAGGCCGCCCCACTGCGTTTAGTCAGTGTGTCTCCTTAGTCCCTTCCGATCTGTGGCAGCTTCTTGACGTTCCTTAGTTTCCATGACCTGGCTGGCTTGTAGGACACTCTCGAATTTGGGTCTTTCTGATGTTTTCTCATGGTTAGACTGCGTGAGCGTCTGTATGTAACGGGCTTCCGTATGAGCATCACAAAGGCGAATTGCCCTCATGCTGATGTCGACCTTGACCGCTTGGTTCGCGTCGTGTCTGCAAGGTTCTTCCACAAGTGACCAGTTTTCCCTCTCCGTGCTCTGTTCTTTGGAAGTAAGTCAGTAAGCGCAAGCCACACTCAAGGGGCCGGGAATTAAGCTCCGCCTCCAGGAGTGGGGAGTATGGGCACGTGTACTTGGAGTTCTTCTGCAAAGAAGCTTTGCCTCTTCTGTCCCATTGTTTCCGTTATGTATTTATCTCAGTATGGACTCATGAATCTTTATTTTCTACTTTGGGTTGTAATTCAGTGGTGGTGTTGCTTACTTTCTTGCTCAAGTTGTTCCTGCTTCGGCCATTGGAGCTCCTTCAGGCGGCTTCTGTGTCCTTGTCATACGTTCTCCTTTTTGTGTGTGTGGTTTTGCTTTTTGCGCAGTTTCTTGCTTTTTGGCATCATCTTGTATTTTTCCTGTTCCAGTCCTGAAATCAGCCTTTTCTCTAAGGAGCTCTTGTTCCTTTTATTGGAGAATGGGATTTAGGAATGGAGCCCTGGGCCCCAGATGTGTTCATTACTACTGGGGTATCATTGCTTCTAGGCGCTCTGTGATAGAGTTAGAAAATATAGATCTGTCTTCTAATCCATGTACACACAGAGCTATAGTTACTTCCATATGTGTCTTTCTGCCTGTCCATCTGTTAAAAGTGACCATGAGCTCATCCTGATGTCTCAGGCGCGAATCCAGCCGCACTGCCTCCCACCTTGCCTTGTTGTAACTTCTCTTGCAGCGAGAAACCTGGCTCCCATTACCGCAGTGGATGTATTACATTTGTGCAACCCTAGTTGACATGTAAGGTAGTCTTAGAATTGCTAACTAGGACCCCTCTGAGGACAAAATTACCAGCTGGAGGAGTGTTTACCTGTAAGCACAGTTCTCTGTGTCTTTAGCCTCAGAGCATGTAGATGAAACATCGTTTTCCACAGTTAGGTGAGCACCTTTCCCTTCACTTCTCCAGGGCGGTTATAGCGTGCATGTGTAATACAGTTATCTCAGTCTGTCCCGGGGTCCCCTGGTTTCCTAGCTGATGTTTTTTAAGTTGCATGCTATAAAGTTCATTCTTTGTGTTATATAACTCTCTGGGTTCTGTGCATTTAATTTGTTGAACACCTATAAAATGTCTAAGCTCTGGACTGTGAGACAGTTATTTTATGCTCCTCTGTTTTTGCTCTACCTTATGAAACTTAAGAACGATAAAATGAAAAACTGTATTTTAATGTAATGTACAAAAAAAAAATTAGCTGACTTTGACTATGTAGAACCATGCATATTACTTTAAATTCCAGGAAGATTTTTGGTTACTTTATTACTTTTTTGTATTAGGAATGGATCATGTAATTATTATAAGCTTAGTGACGAACGAAATATTATTTGTCTTTGAATCTGGCTATAATAATGCTCTTTTTTTTCCCATAAGCACAAGAAACCCTGAAGAGGTTTTCTTTTATGTTCAGAATGGGCAGAATACTGTAGAAACTAGGGAAGTGTTAGTCACTCAGTCGTGTTCAACTCTTTGCAACCCCGCGGTCTGTAGCCAGCCAGGCTCCTCTGTCCATGGGATTCTGCAGGCAAGAATACTGGAATGGGTTGCCATTTCCTCCTCCAGGGGATCTTCCCGACTCAAGGATCGAAGCTGGGTCTTCTGCATTGCAGGCAGATTCTTTACCGTCTGAGCCAGCAGGGAAGTCCAACTCTTTAACTAGAAACTAGGATATATATAAGCTTTTATCATTTATTGAGTCTTACCATGTGCTAGATACAACAACCAAATGAAGCGGCGTTGTTATTTTTCAGAGAAGGAGTGGGGGGATAAGTTGCCCCAAAGCACAGAAGCCGTATATTGTGGGAGGGCTTCACACCCAGGATTTGGGGATACCGGACTTTAAACTCTGCCGATGGTTTCTAAGCCTGGCTACACAGTAGCTATACATCAGGAGCTTTTAAAAACACTTGCCTTTGCCCTCCTGGGCTAGAGGGCAGGTCAGACTCTTTCATGGTAGGACATATGCACTGATATTCATAACCTCAAGTGAACTTTATATGAATCCAGACCAGCACCAGTGCAGCTGAGAGTCAGCCCCTTGGAAACACCCTAAGTAGACCACAGTAGTCCCTTACCCCATCTCCAAGGTCAGTGTTCAGTAAAACTGTTGTCATAGCTAATGTTTTATTTGCTGTAATCATCACCTGTCTGACTTTGTCAGTAAAGTTATAGGAACTTTTGAAGAAAAGCTGCCCTAACCCATTTAAAAAATAATTTTTATTGGAGTATACTTGCTTTGAAAAACAGTTTTTTATTCTTATCGTTTCTGACTTATTATTTATTTTTCTGCGGTATGTGGAGGAGATTGTTTTTTATTGAAGAATACCTGATGTGCATATTATCTGTTGCACATGTACAGTGTAGTGGTTTACAGTGTTTGAACTCCATTCACAGTTATAAAATACTGTCTGTATTCCCTGTTGTGCGACGCAGCCTTGTGGCTTGTTTATTTTATACGTGGTAGTTCATATCTCTCCGTCCCTTCCCCACGTCGCCCCTCCCCGCTTCATCCTCCCCGCTGGTAACCACTGTGTAGGTTGTCTTCTGTGTCTGTAAGTCTGCTTTTTTTGTTATAGTCACTAGTTTCTTGTATATTTTAGATTCTTTTGTGTGACATCATACAGTATGTGTCTTTCTCTGTCTGACTGTTTCACTTAGCATAATGCCCTTCATGTCCATTCATGTTGCTGCAGATGGCAAGACTTCCTTCTCTTTTTATGGCCGGATGCCATTCTGGGAGGACAGGGGAGCCCGGTGGGCTGCAGTCCGTGGGGTCGCAGAACCAGACCCGACTTCGTGACTGAGCAACAGCAACAAGTATTCTCTTGTCTGTATGTAGCACATCTTCTTTATCCGTTCACCTGTTGACGGACACTTAGATTGCTTCTGTGTCTCGGCAGTTGTAAGTAATGCTGCTATGAACATTGGAGCGTGTGTGTCTTTTCAAATTGCTTCCCTGGTAGCTTAGCAGTAAAGAATCCACCTGCCAGTATAGGAGATGTGGGTTAGATCCCTGAGTCAGGAAGATCCCCTGGAGAAGGAAGTGGCAACCCATTCCAGTGTTCTTGCTTGAGAAATCCCATGGGCAGAGGAACCTGGCGGGCTACTGTCCATGGGGAGCAAAAGAGTCAGACACGACTTAGCGACTAAAGAACAGAAAAGAAACATCTTTTCAAATTAGTGTTTTTGTCCCTGGATATTTCACTTTCATGCATTGGAGAAGGAAATGGCAACCCACTCCAGTGTTCTTGCCTGGAGAATCCCGGGGACGGGGGAGCCTGGTGGGCTTCCATCTGTGGGGTCGCACAGAGTCGGACACGACTGGAGCGACTTAGCAGCAGTAGCAGCAGCATGTACCCAGGAGTGGAATTCCTGGGTTGTACGGTGGTTCTGTTTTTAGTTTTTTGAGAAACCTCCATACTGTTTTCCATGGTGGCTGTACCCCACCCACATACATGGATTTTCTAACCGAATAGCTGGAAAGATAATAAGCACAATGCTTGCTTATTTGCCTATAGGGTTTTTTGTTTTGTTTTCTTAAAGGAAGCACACTTATGAGACAGAATAGGAGGTTGAGATGTATTATTTCTGACTGCCGTGAGCCAGCTGAATCAAACTCGATGTAAGATGAAAAAGATGAAAGAACAGAACTCATCAGCTTGCGGTGGAGAACTGAATCTGTGCTGACAGTGACTAGACTAGTAGCAGGTCCCGAATACTCATTTTACGGAAGGGGATTGGTCGAGTAGCTTGGTCAGGGTTGCAAGACCAGGAAGCGGTGGGGTCCAGGTGTGAAGCCAGAGCTCCCTGCTCCTCACTGTTACTGTGTACTGCCTCCCCAGGTTATGCTTGGCCCCACACAGTGCCTTAAATGTTTTTCCTAATGCTTGTGTATCTGGCGGATTCGGGTCTTAGCTGCTGCACGGGGAGTCTTCGCTGTGTCCTGTGGGACCTGTCCTGGTGGTGCACGGGCCCTCTGGCCGTGGCCTGCAGGCTCCGGAGCGCACTGGCCCGAGGTCGCAGCACTCAGGCTTAGCTGCCCCGCGGGACATGGGACTTAGTTCCCCAACCAGGAATTGAACTTGCATCCCTTGGATCGCAAGGCAGATTCTTAACTCCTGGAGCACCAGGAATGTCCCTTTAAATATTTTCTGACTTAGTGGCAAGTGTTTTAAAAAAAAAGAGAGAGAATTTCACATGAAAATCTGGATTTTTTGTTTGCCTTGCAATCCCGGGCGGTCTGTCAGCACCGGCCCTGTCCACGTGGCCTGCTCGTCCCTCTTTGCACGCGCCCATCGTTGGGGAGTCGGGCCTGTCTCATGTGTTTGGTGGGCCTGTCTCTCTGGCCTCCTGTCGTGGCCTGTAGGGTCTTCAGCCCCTTCTCTCTCAGCTTACAGTAACCGTGCGTTGGATTCCAACCCGATCCTTTTCTGTTCTTCATTTTTAAACATGATGTTTGTTTTCAGAACTTTAGGGAAAGAGAAATAGGAAAGGGTTTAGGCTGTTCTGGCACCTTACTGCCCTTTCCCCTCCCTGTGTTTTATTACAATTGTGAATTTAAGATCTAAGTTTTCCCTTATAGTATGCTTTTACAATTTTTTGCAGTTTCCAGTATTCCTTGCTGATACTTGACTTGGAGTCCTTGGCCAAGTCACCTTTGTGGAGTTGTATCTGCCTCTGTGCTTCCTTTCCTTTGAGATTCACGGCTTCTCATTTCCTTGGGCATCCATTCTTACCAATTTTGATTTGACTCAAATCTCCCATTCTTCCTTGGTAGTTTTTTAGAGAAGGTAAATGAGTTGTACTTGAGTTCTTCCCTGTGCAGAGGCTGTTTTCCTTTTTCCTCACAAATCAGGGATAGCTTGACTCTGCAGAAATCTCTCATCCACCTCTTCCTTTCGATCTTTCTGGAACTCCCCTTATTCTGCTGTTACAGCTTCTAGACCTGCCCTCCAGGTATCTTATTTGTCACTCAAAACTTCTATTCCTTTTCCTTTTGCCCTAGGTTGTAGTGGTCATTTCTGCAGTTAATTTCTGAATTATTTCAAATTTGTATATTCAGATTTCAACATCATTCCTTCTGTTTTCACTGCCATCATGGATTTTCTTTAAGGAATCTTGGTTGGTTGTTTTTTTTCTCCCCCCCAGAGGGGTTTAGTGAGATTTGCATTAGGAGTATTTTTGCCCTTCTCTCCTGTGTCCTACACTATTAAATCAGTGTCAGCTCTTCTGATTCTTTTACCTCGGTCTCTTCCATGATCAGCAGCTTTGTGATGTCTCTTCCTCCCTGGATGGGTTGGTGCAGCGGGCAGCGCCAGCAGGAATGTGTCTCCTCGAGCTGGGTGGGCCTGGCCGCTGAATCTCTGGGCTGTCTTACAGTTGTTGAGAAGGAGGGATTGTCCCTTCCCAGTGAGCCTGAAGCAGATGAATCAGCAGGCTGGAACTACAGAGAATGCCAAAACTGTTCTTCAGAATTTTATCCTAGAAAGTTTGCCGAGTTTTGTAGAGCTCTAAATAAACATTTTATCTGATGTCATTGTCCACACCAGAAGAAACGAGCACTTATACCGCCAAAAGCGTTCACACAGACGTGTCTTAACCCTGACCACATTTATCACAAGTAATCATTTTTTAAAATTATGCAGCTATTTTAGAAATCGTTGCCTGTTACGGGAAACTAAAAGTATGTATTAATTTAGATGCAAAAATATGTGTGGACAATAAAAGAATGTGAGTTGGGAGACCAGTTAAGAGGAGCAGCTGCGATTAGTGAGTGATGTTATAAGTTGAAGAAAAGTTGAGATTTTCGAATTTTGATGGCTTCAGTTTTCTCAGTAAAAGGAGAAGGCAAGTTCTTGGAGTGCTTGGTCAGGATGGTATTGCCAGAGGTTTAAGAACACTGGGAGAGCTTCAGATCTGCTGTTTCAAGGGGAGAGCATGAGGAATCTGATGGGTAACTGCGTGAACGGTGAGCAACAGTAGGATTCCTGGGAAACATCAGATAGACAGATTAGACTGACCAGGTTAATTTTATGATTTTTTTTTTTTAGCCTTTGTTTAATGTAACTCAGGAGAACAGATGGACAAAAGACTTGATCGAACCCACAGTTTTTATGTTTCACAAATGGCTATCTGGTTTTGTCATCTTCTCTCAGATTTAATCATTCTCCGGTTTTCTCAGTCTAGAGATAGCTGTAGATAATACTGTGTGTAACCTCAGAACCAAATGCTCCAGTTAAGTATGATAAAAAATGTATGATGAAAACGATGAGCTTGATTCTTTTCCTACTACGCTTTTTTGATAAAGGTATCACACAGCTTTATTTTTAGTTCTTGCGTGTGTGTGTGCTAAGTTTCTTCAGTCGTACCTGACTCTTTGCGACCCTACGGACCACAGCTCACCAGGCTCCTCTGTCCATGGGATTCTCCAGGCAAGAATGCTGCGGTGGATTGCCCTGCCCTCCTCCAGGGGGCCAGGGGTGGAGCTCGTGCCCCTTAGGCCTCCTGCGTTAGTTCTTGTTATCCTTTTTCCTAGAGCTTTTTAGGTCTGTATTGAAAATGGTGAATTATTCTAAAGATTATTTCTCCTGTAAAACGACGATTTCTGTGGGTTTCTCAGCAATTCTGGAGAACGGTAGTTTGTAACTGCAGTGTTGGGAAGTGCTCCTGGGTGCTCTCACGCTTTGTTGCCTTTGTGTTGCAGTTTTCTGAGTTCCCAGACCCCATGTGGGGTTCAGACTATGTCCAGCTGTCCAGGACGCCGCCTTCCTCGGAGCAGGAGTGCAGCACCGTGTCCTGGGAGGAGCTGAGGGCCATGGATCTACCCTCCTTCGAGCCTGCCTTCCTAGTCCTCTGCCGAGTCCTTCTGAACGTCATTCACGAATGTCTCAAGTTAAGGCTGGAGCAGAGGCCTGCTGGAGAGCCATCCCTCTTGAGTATTAAGCAGGTTTGTCTCAAGGACTTTCAGAAAATGCCGAGTTCTTACTATATTTTTTTCTATAGACTCGAATTTTTCTTTTTAGGATTTTCCGCCCCCTTAATTATTGCAAGTAGTGGAAATTAGTGTATGTTAGTGTTTCTAAGCTGCTCTCTGTTGGGTAATTGAAATGTTCTTTTTCCATGCAGTCTTTAAAAATGAGGTGGTGGTTCCACCCTTTCTGTCTTCCGCTTCCTCATTCTAAAAGGGGTGCACACCCTGGTATGACCCTCTGTATCCTGTTACCATCAGTCTTTGAAGACTGGAAACTTAAGATTCATTCATAAGAGAGACTTTCAGTTCTTTATCGTTTTGTTCTTTTTGAAGCTTTGTATAGACAGGTGAAGGCCTCTGGTATGCGGGGGGGTGGGGAGGGAAGTGTGTGGCTATTTTCTTGCTTAGGCACTTGTACCGTTTAAGCAGCAATGACAGCTTCTGCTTTCTCAGTTACTGTTCACGTGGGTGGGATTTTCAGGGAGTTGGCTACTCCACAGGTAATAGAGGAATGGCTGGAAGCAGTTGCATCTACCAGACTGAGCGTTTATATTTGTGCCTCGCAATGTTCCCATATTGACGTTCATTGTATGAAATAACCACACTGGATTTTGATTCTGTGTGTGTGTGGCCTGCGATTGTCCATCCCCAGGGAGTTAGGTCTGGGAGCTCATTGGCCCTGAATGTCAGACGGGCAGCGGGGGCGAGTGCCGATTGAAGGACAGGCGGGGCGGGACGCACAGAACAGGCCTGGTGTGGTTTGTTCTGTGGCGTGAAGCCCGGTGACTGACGGGACTGGAGGGCTGGGCCTGCACCTCATCACCTCTCTTCCTGTCCAGCACCAGCCCGAGCTCTGTGCCCACCTTGGCGCTTTTTCCTTCTCACCAGATATCTTGGTTCTGGTCACTGGCTGCCGTCCACGTGGGCTGTACTTTTCACTTGTCCCCCATATCACCGCCATTACTTAGAGCGTTTGGTTAAAATACCTTACCTCCCCTCCCCACGGAGCAAATACATACTTTGGGAACATAACCAGGTGAAACAAGGGGGAGTTGACCTTTTACTAATGGGGCTGTGGTGAGGATTAAACAGTCATTTATGTTAAAACATTTTGGAAAGTAGAAAACCAATACTTGGATTGATGTAGCTTTGTTGTGGTTGCTTAGTTGCTAGGTCATGTCAGATCTTTTGCAACCCTATGGACTATAGCCGGCCAGGCTCTCTGTCCCTGGGATTTCCCAGGCAAGAATACTGGAGTGGGTTGCCCTTTCCTCCTCCAGGGGTCTTCCCAATCCATGGATCAAACTTGTGTCTTCTTCACTGGCAGGCGGGTTCTTTACTGCTGAACCACCTGGGAAGCCCAGTGAAGCGTTATTAGAGTAAAAATAAAATAGAAATTTTGTCTATAATGTATTCAGATTGAGTTGTAAGCACCTAAATGACATCCTTAACAGAAATTTATGTTAATACTTTTTCATAGATTTAATTCTAGCCATTGCTCTCCTATTGTGAGTAATTAATTTAAAAACATTTTGAAGGGGATCTTGTTACAAAGCAATCCATGTTTATTTTAGAAAATCTGAAAAATACAGAAAATTTCAAAAGTACAGAGAAAAATTAAAGCTATCTTCTTCTGCTATTCAGAGATAACTGCTATAACATTTTGGTATAGTTCTCTCCATTTGTTTTCCTATATGTACATGCTTTCTGCACATGTAATGATTTTAAAAAGAAAAGAATATGCGTTTTCACCCTTAAATGTTTTTCCGAAATTAGGTTTTAAATGACTGCACTAGTACTTTACTGTATCAGTGCATCATAATTTATCTAATCTTCATTGTTTTGAATAATATTGTGATAAATATATTTGTGTATCGGTTTTAGCCCGGATCTCTGATTACTGTTTGCGTATAAAATGTGACAATTAACTAGTGAGTCACACATGTTTGGATTCTAGTAAGTTTGCACCAGTTTGCTTTCGCGACCAGCATGTTGTTAATGGAAGGACTGTACAGGTCCTGTCATTCCGTCTCACCTCCATGCTCACGGCGCCTCCCCGGGGCCTGCGCACGGCAGTGAGTCTCACTCATCCTTTTGTTTTCCTTACAACTCCCCACCTCCCCCCACCCCAGCTTCTATTTAATTCCATCAGATTTATCTTAGGTTCTTTTGTTTTGTTTTGTTTTTATGATGATAGAGGTTTTTTTGATGGTAAAAGCCACAAATCACAATAGTTAAGTATGCTAAATTATTACAAAGGCCCCCAGGCTCTGTGGTCTGTGAGTACATTTGAATCTTTATTAATGTTTTGTTGTTGTTGTTAAAAAGGACCAGTCTCATGAGGAATTTTTTTTTGTCTTATATTCCTTGTCTTATAATGTGAGCTAGAATAAACATAGATCTTTTTCTGTAGAATTTATTTTCTGTAAAACTTTTATTTGTAGAAGAATATATTTTAGCATATCAGTTTTCTGTGTACATATTTTTTTTGTGTACCCATGCTGTAATATTAAATACTTTTAATTTCACTGATTTGTTTCAATTATTCACTTGAGGTTACTAAGTTATTTATGTGAATGAATGGATAAAGAACTTGGAAAGTATTTTAGGGTTCTCAGAGGCACCGCTCAGTTTTCCTGAGTGTTTTGAGGATTTGCGCGGGAACTGTGTGAAAAGCAGCCAGTTGTCTGGTGGCACGTGTGTGATGGTGGAACTGTGCCTTCTGTCTTGCAGCTGGTGAGAGAGTGTAAGGAGGTGCTGAAGGGCGGCCTCCTGATGAAGCAGTACTACCAGTTCATGCTGCACGGGGTCCTAGACCACCCCGAGAAGACCGGCTGCAACATCGACGCCTTCGAGGAGGACCTGCACAAAATGCTGATGGTCAGGGCGGGGCCGGGGGCGCGGGAGATGTCCGACTCGCGTGTGTCTTCTCCTGGCTCTCCTGAGCTCTCTGCTTGTGCTGCTGGTATTCCTTCCTGCTCTGCGTGTCTCCTCGCCTCCTCATCCTTCCATTCAGGATTCATTTCCGAGCGTTAGCTGACAGTTTTCACCTCGAGCGTGCGTCTCTGCATGTCTTCTCTGGACCCCTCTGGTGGTTCTGATCGTAACTGTCTGACACTTAGTGATGTACTGCTCGTCTGTCCTCGGGTTTCCCCGGTTTAGGCTGAAAGCTGCACAAGCCAGGGGCTGTGACTCGAGTTCTTTTGCTTTGTGTAGTGTTTGGTGGAGTGCTGGCATACAGAAAGCCCATGTTAGCGCTGCTTGAGTAGGTGCCCAGATGGTTACGTGATGTGGCAGGTTGATGGAACAGGATAGAAAACAGGAAGGCTTGTCGTCATGCTGTTTTGGGAGAGCCGTCACCCTTGCTTGACACCTCTCTGTATCCTGCCTCAGGATGGCTGCAGCACCTCCAGACACACCACCCTCACTTTCTAGGCTGGAAGGGACGGGAAGGGGGCAGAGGGACAAGTCTCCTGGTCAGCTAGGTCCAGAAGAGCAGAAGCTCCCCTGGCAGCCCCCAGCATCCTCCTGACGAGGCCTGCTGTGTGGCCGCCTCGCTCTAGGGGAGGCTGGGCCTCAAGGATTCAGGTTTTCAGCCTCTAGCAGAAGGAGAAAAGAAAGGGTATGGCTGGGGAGGACTGATTACATCTGGTGTCTTGCGAGAAATAATTTTGACTATAAAGTGACTTTTTTTATTGTTTGGGAGAATACAGAAAATGAATGAAATGTGGCCGCGTTTTGAAATACTGTATATATTTCTTGTGTCAGAAAAGCCTGTCATTGAACAGTTTACAATAAAAACAACAGGCAAATTAGTTTTTCTCTCTGTGAGTAGTTAAACCAGAAGTTTAAAAAGACAAAAAGTGCCTTGCTTTCCAAATTGTCTGTGATGGCCTCACAAAGACAAACGCCACATCTTTTACGGGATGTTCACTGAGGCAGGAAGGGTGCGGGTTAGGCAGGTGAGCTGTGCCGTCCAGGTCTTCCACCTGCAGCGCCCTCGTGTACCTGGGAGAGGTCGACATCCTAGGTTCAGGGAAGTCCCGAGACTCTCCGCTGGTTAGAGGACCTTAGCAGTGCTGAGAAGTTAGTTTTGACTTTGCTTCTAGTTTTCTGTGTGAGTCATCATGTCCCTTAGTTCATCACCGTAATCTCACAGATGAAGGACTAGAAATTATCAGTGATTTTAAAAATCGTGTCCCAGAGTGTCCTAGATGAAGTAGTGTGGGGCATAACTTGAGAACTGGTGGAACCCAAAGAAAACCAGTGTTTCGTCAAGAAGGAAGGAGACCGTGGCCTTTGGAGAGGCGAGCATGTCGTTTAGTGCACCATGCCGCCCTCCCTTCCACGCGGAGGGCTCATACAGCGATGAATTAGAGCTGTGGAACCTTGGGGGTGTGACGGGGCTGCAGGGTGTGGCCCCAGGAGGACAGCCTGAAGACCGAAGGCGTGTGGTATGCAGAGACCGTCGTGTTGTCTGCAGCGTATCCTGTCCTGTGAGCCTGGAGAGAGACCAGGCAGGGTCTGGTCTGGTGGTGCGCACACTAGTCCCTGGGTTACAGAGGAATAGCATAGATTCAGGGAGAGGCACGGGGGTTCTTTGAATCCTTCGAAAGGAAGGAAGTGAAACTGGCAGGACTCAGGGATGGGTTGGGTACGGAGCAGGTATATAGAGAGATTGCTGGGTATCCAGTTCGTGCAGCCGGATGAGTACTGGAGATGTTGGATCCAGTGAGATTTTTAAATTGAAGATACGAGACCATTTGAAAGCCTTTGGGATTGATTTTGTTAAATCATGAGAGGGAAGGGGGCACTGGGAGTGCAGGGTTCCTTGGGTTCCACAAGGAAATGGGCCTCAAAACACAAGTGCTGGGCTTAGCAGGAGGCCCAGTTCCTCTACTGTTAAAAAGGGAAGAATGGTAATTTAACAGTATGTACGTTCATGTTATTTGTCTCAGGACGATAAGAGCTTTTATATCTAGTAACAGAGGTTTTTTTTTTTCTGTGAAGAGAGCTGACATCACCTGTGAGAATGGGTTGCAATGGATTTTGGCCATGTGAGGAAAATGGAGAAATTTCAAACTTGTGTTTGTAGAGAGAAAGTGAATGGGCTGAGCAGAGGTTCAGGTATTACCAGGAACGTGTGCTCTGTGCCTGGCGGATGCGACTGTGTAGCAGAGTGGCCCCTCCCCGTGGTGTGGCTCTTGGAGGCCTCAGCTTCTGGAGGACGGTGGGCATGGGGAAGGGCGCTGGGCTTGTCTCGCTCCGGGGTTGTGACAGGCACATGAAGAGGCGTTGCGGGCTGGCAGAGCGTGGGGAGGTAGCAGGTGCCGACAGGAGCGCTGCGGGAGGACGGGGGGTCGAGGGGGAGAGGGGTGAGTCTGAAGGAGAAGAGGCACCAGGGCGCCGGAGCTCCTGATGGAGTGAGGAGAGAGTGTAGTCGGGGAGCTGGGCAAGCAGCCTGCAGCGAGAAGGGGGGTTTAGCATCAGCACGTTTGAACTGGGTTTTGGGCGGTTCTGGTAAATGCCAGGATCAGAAAGGAAACCTCGTCAGAGAGGAGGAAAGGTGCTTGGAACCGGAGGCAGTCGGAGAATGGACCTGAATCGGTGTGGGGGTCGGGGGGTGCACCAGATGTTAAAGTCACACAGCTGAGCCTGGGACGGAGAGAAGGCTGAGGCACAGGCTGCTGTGTGATGACTGCCTCTGGGCCGTGGAAAATCAGTAGATGATGGTGCAGAGCCGGGGCGTCCAGGGCACACCTGATCACGGAAACCTTAAAGGGGCAGAGTGTTTCTTTTGTTTTTAAATAAGGCTGTGTGAGGATGATGGTTTGAAAGTAGCAATGGGATACACAAAGATGCGGCCGTTGGCAGCCCTTGTGGTGTGCTGTAAGGCAGCCGCCCCTTGAGAGGGCTCTCAGGACAGCACAGTTTGAGGGAAGCCAGGGAGATGAAGCTGCCCTCCAGGAGTGGAAAGGGAGGTCCCGAGCCTGATGTGCAAAAGACCTGTTTTGTTGGGATGAGATGGGCATAGACCTTTGAAGTCGCAGGTTCCACTACACAGCTGTGTTCATAATGGACCCGTGACTGGAGATTCATGCCACATGCCTGGGTGGAGGAGGACCCAGAAACTCCAGAGATACAACAGAAGATAGTTTTCTTTAAGTGAACAATTCCAGAGTTTTTGCCTACTGAAAGTTATTATTGGATCTCAGAAAACGCTCATTTCAGAGAACCCTAAGGTGTAGCCTGCTAAGGTCCTTGAGATCCAGGCCTGGAGAAAGGAGCCTGTAAACCTCCAGGCCAGGAAAGGAAGCCGCCTTCAGGGGGTGGGGAGGGTGGTGATCAGTCTCTCAGCAGTTTCGTTGATTCTAACATGACTCACGGTGTTAGGAGCTACCAGAGTAAAGTCTTCAAGGCTCCGAGGGAGAGGATGTGTAATTCAAACATTTTATACCCAGTCAAGGTATCCTTTCAGTAAAAGAATCCACAGACAGTGATGTTTTATAAAATAACAATTGTGAGCCTGTCTTGAGAAAAAGTACATCATAGTAAAACCCTGCTAAGCAGCAGATAAAACAAGAATTTTAGCACTGTGAAAGCTGTTGGAAGATGAACTGTGGTGGACATAAACAACTCCTTTTAACAATCAAGTATTTTGGTTATAGAGCATAATTTATATGTCATAAACCTTGAAAAATTATGTCATGAGAATCTGGATGCTGGGAACATAATAGTGGGAAGAAGGGTGCTCATTGCCTCCTCTTAACATGTAAGAAACCATCTAAAGCTTAAATAATTAAATAAATAAAGGTCCCAAGCTCTTAAAGGAATATTATTCACAGTATATTAAACATGAAAATTTCTGTGTTATTATTTTGATTTTTTTTTTTACTTCACTGTATTCTGTACAGTGTGAATGTTTTATTTTCTTAGTAACTTGCAGCAGTTGTGAATAATATGTTCAGTTGCTAGGGAGCTGAGTTATACAATTAAAGAAAAATCCTGTTTAGACCTCAGTTAATGATGGAGAATCTCCTTCCCTCAGAGCTTCATGCCTCAGTGGTCCTTCTTCCTCTTGTCTGACTTACAGTTTTCATGTTAACAGGGATGAAAGTTGTGAGTTGTTGAATCCTGTTCTCAAATATCTCCTTTTGCGTTTTTTTGTCTCTTAAGGTATATTTTGATTACATGAGAAGCTGGATCCAAATGCTACAGCAGTTACCTCAAGCATCACATAGTTTAAAAAATCTGCTAGAAGAAGAATGGAATTTCACCAAAGAAATAACCCATTACATCCGGGGAGGAGAAGCACAGGCTGGAAAACTTTTCTGGTAGGAATCCTCGTGTGGCTGCCTTCCTTTCTCGCTCCTGGTTTGCTCCCGGGTTCTGTTCTCCACGTGCAAGGGTCTAATTATGTGAAAACGACAAACGTCCGTACCTCCCGTGTGCCCCTCTCCTGGGCTTTGTCATCCTTAGAGTGGTGGTTCTCTGCCAGGGGTGACTTGCCCCCCGGGATGTGTGGTGGGGTCTGGAAACAGTTCTGATTGTATTCACTGGGTGAAGGCTAGGGATGCTGGTAAACGTCCTACTATGCACAGGACCGTGCACCACCACCCCCCCCATCCACCCAGTGTGCCAATTTTGAAGTAGAGAAATCCTGCCATGGGGGTGCACCCTCTTGGTTATATAAAAGGAGGAGAATTTAAGGCCTCTTGCCGAGTGGAGTAGGCCTGCAAGCATCAGTCTTTGTATCCGTCTTGGTGGGCACTTCTGCAGCCTACCAAGCAGATGTTTTCACTGACACTGTTTTGGGAATGTAATGCCAGTCACAGTTCTGTATAAGCCGGGTGTTTATATATGGTGAAGGAACCGAACTGTAAACAGCGGACAAGCATGAAGCAGCAGGGAGTGCTCACTGGTCTGTCTGTTCTAGGACACAAATGTGTCTTCTCAAGTGCAGGCACCTGAGAGTTGAGAGCGAGGTGTGAGGTATGTGGTCTTGGCTGGGGGCTGCTTCCCTGCTGAGGGGCTGGGGACTGGGCCTCCTCCCTGGCTCTGACCCCGTGGCCGCCCCGTGGTGCCGCCTTCTCTCACATGCCGCGTCGGCAGTTTAGTCTGTTACCTTTTCAGGAGCTCTTTTATACCCAGCTCTCGTTTCCTCCCCCGCCCCCACCCGGCTGTGTGCGCCCTCCAGGACTTCAGCTGTTGCAGAGTTCTCTTCTCCCTGCAGAGAGTCACTGTCCTCACCCCGCAGGTCTCTGTGTATCTCAGAATGTTGTGTTGACTCTTCCGCCCTGACCACCTGGTCTTTACGCGTTCCTCCGTCTCTGAGTGAACAGTGAACTTGCTCTTGCTCAGCTGGCCTCAGGCCAGGGCTCCCAGTCTGTCCTGGTTTCCTGTTCGGATTGGTTTCCACAGCCAGCCTTACGGAAGCGCGTTTTCACTGCCATTTTTGACGCTTCCTGCCCCTCTTAATTTCCGTTGTTCTGTTTCATCTGTAATTTCTTCTGTTTGCATCTTCTATTCTCAGTCAAGCTTTGCTGAAAAAAAAAAGATGTTTGAAAAGGTTACTGTTTCATTTCACTACCAATTCTTGTTATTTAATTTCTTTGTAGGCTCATTATGTACCTGTCAGTGTGCCTTTTTATCTTTGGCTTGTCCTTCGGATTCCTTTTCAGCGCAGCCTGTGGCCTTCAGCTTCACGTCCCGTGTTCTGAGAAGCTCCGGAGCCTCGTCGCTGCCTGTGCTGAGGGGCTGCCCACCTGCACGGTTTTAGTTCTGGGTGTTTGTTGTGTTGCGGCAGTGTTCCTTCGAGCCGTCTTGACGTTAACCCTGACCCCATTCTTTCTCTCACACACCGTCTCTAATTCCCCGTGGCTATCCCTCTGGGGTATAACCAGCATCTCACCTCCGCTCAGCACTGCTCATTTCCCCACTTCCCAGCCTGTTATTTCTCCCTTGTATTGCTGTAGCAGCTCCCTCAGGAGTCTGCTTCTGCCCTGCATCCTCTAAGGTTTATTCTCAGTGATCCTGTTAAACTGTACACCAGACCATTTTTTGTTACTGTTGTTCAGTTGCCCAGTCATGTCTGACTCTTTGTGACCCCACGGACTACAGCACGCCAGGCTTCCCTGTCCTTCACCATCTCCCAGAGTTTGCTCAAACTCACATCCATCGACTCGGTGATGCCATCCAACCATCTCATCCTCTGTCGTCCCCTTCTCCTCCTGCCTTCTCTCTTTCCCGGCATCAGGGTCTTTTCCAATGAGTATGCCCTTCACATCAGGTGGCCAGAGTATTGGAGCTTCAGCTTCAACATCAGTCCTTCCAGTGAATATTCAGAATTGATTTCCTTTAGGATGGACTGATTTGATCTCCTTGCAGACCATTTTTACCTCTGTTCAAAAATACACCAGTGGTTCTCCGTGCTTAAGTAAGAGCACCTAAACAGTGGCCCGTGAGACCAGGCACAGTCTGACTTTTCACGAGCTCCGTATCCTCCTTTCCTGGGCTCTCCTGCGCGTCCTCTGTGGTCGCAGTGGCTTCCTGCCTTTTCTGTAGGCCCGGCCTGCGCCTGCCTCAGGCTCTTTGCGCTTGCCCATCCCTGTGCTCGGACTGTTTTCTACGACTTACTTCCCCACTTCCTGCAGGTCTTTGGCCAGATGTTATCTTCTCCACGTTTAAAGTTGAAACTCCTGCAAGAGCACCTTAGTGTTCTTCCTTAATTTTTCATCTCCAGAGCACTTGTCAATAGTTGAAGCACTCTGTATTCTTCTTTTCTGTTTGATTTATTGCTTCTTTTTTCCCTCCATTTACTGAAGAAGTTTTATCTCTTTTGTTTGCTGCTCGTTACTCCATAACAGATACTGATTAGTTGCTGAATAATTTATCCTGAATTTCCTTGTACACTACTGCCCTTTACAGGCATGTTTTTAGTCAGGCCGTTCTCCCACTTGGTCCCTGTTACAGCCCACCCTCTCTGCCTACCAGAGGACGATCACACAGTCGCTGGATGCCCGAGGCCTCCCCTGGCACGGCTGGGTCACCGTCCTGGTCTCACTCCCCTCTGCTCTGCTGTTTCCAGCTTGGCAGCTTCTCTTCACGGACCCGCCTCCTGCTTAACACACCCTCGTGCGCTTCGATCACCCTTCCTTCTCTTCCTCGACTTGCCCTCCCCCTCCTCCCGGTCCGTGCTCCTCCTGACAGAGCCCCGCTGCCCTCTGCTGTTCTAGTTCCTGCCTGCAGGGCCTGTTGAGCCCACACCCTCAGAGAGCTCCCCTGGTAGTTACCTTCTGCCCCATCTGATGCTGGTTGTGGGCTTACCTGCTCTGTTTCACTAGGCTCTAAGCTCCTCTCATCATAGAAGTCAGTAAGCTGCTGCTGAATTTTCGCTGGACTCATTTAGATTTGCTTTATGCATTTGGGTTTGCATTTTAACCCTAGTATTTAGACTGTATACTTGATGAGAAGCATCAGTGATTACAGTAGTTTATGTTCATTGACTATGAAAATTGTGATGGAAGTTTTTAAAAGCAACTGCATTTAAGGAATTCACTTTGTTTCTTATGCTATCATTTAGTTTATTGAGCCTTTAAAAATATTTTGTCATAGATACATATTTGAGTCCACTTTATACCATTTTGAACATTTAAGATGAAAGTAGCCTGTGGCAATGACATAGCTACTGTGAATGTAATTTAAGATTTTAAGGTTTATAATGGAAAACTGGTAGTAGAACAAAGGTAGATACATTCCACGATCGCGATTTCTGCTTTTTTTCATGTTAATCATGATTTTATGTTAAAGGAGAAGTCTCACTGTCATTGATTTTGAACTGTCGACACACCAGCTCAATCTTTCAGGTTCTCATTCCAGAGTTAGGCTGAGGGGGGACGGTTTTTCTTCTCTGGTTTACGTCTGTTGCTTCTGTTCCCTTAGTGACATTGCAGGAATGCTGCTGAAATCGACAGGAAGTTTTCTAGAAGCTGGCTTACAGGAGAGCTGTACAGAATTCTGGAACAGCGCCGACGACAGCAGTGCTTCCGATGAAATAAGGTTGGGGCTGCGTTTCCTTTCCTCTCCCATTTCTGATCTCATGTAGTTTTACCCTTGGCAGTGAGCCTATAATATGCCCCTTGTTGAAGCCAGATCATGTTGGACTCGAAGAATGTGGGTTGTAGATCTAAAGGGATTTATGTGTGACTGCTGTATCATCTTTTCGTGTGATCTCTTAGTTATGGTTTTATGTGAAATTGTCCTCGGAGGTGACTGTTATTTAAGCTAATCCTTAGAGACGACGTAGTTTAAGTTGACTAAGAACTGCTAGGGTAGAATTCATTCACATGTTCCGGTCTCTCTTTAGTTAACTAGCTTCTGTCCTTTAAAGCCTCTGCAGTGGTCCATGAATACATTAACTGACATTTGGTGCATTTTTGTTGTTTTTACACTTACCTTACCCCTTCTGTTGAACTTTAAGCTTGAGTAGGTGAAACCGTGGCTGGTTCATCTGTGTTTCCTTCAGTTGTGTGCATACAGTATTGAGGGTGAGCCATGTTAAAGTGCTGTTTTTGTGGCTTATGTGCCACTCATAGAGCTATTTTGTGGCCAGTTATCAACAGTACCCTGTGAGTCAACGTTAGGAAGTGCTAAGGCGGAACTAACTTCTCTAGAGGTGTTTTCTCTCACCTTCCAGAATTTGATAGAAAACACATTTTGGGGTTTCAGAACACTGGAATGTCTTTATACCAGGATTAAAGAAAGAAGTTACTACATAGGCTCTCACCTGGGAAAATGCTGAATTATTGAGAAATGGAATGAATCAGTTCATAGAAGGTCTTGCAGTTTTGGGCGCTGACATGGTAGACTCAGAATAAGCGAGTTCAGTCATTGGGGTGGTGAAGCAGAGGATGGCTCTTACAGTGCTTTGATCGTTTACTGGGGGTGGATCGAGAAAGGGGGTTCACACACAGTGATGTGTGGGGCTGGCTGTCCTGGCTCCAGGGCACCCCTGTGGGTCCTGCACACCCCCAAGTCACAGCTCAGTGATGTCCTTTTGGTGGATTGAAAGCCTCTATGATGGGTGTATCCACACCAAGAAAATTGGCAAGTACCACACAAGATAATAGTTTAGGGGGAGCTGGTGTTAAATATTCCCTGGCTCACTGCTCCTTTTTAGTTAGATTATGAGCCGAGAGTCAAGAGCCTAATTCCTACTCCAAGAGTTATCCTGATGTTGTTGTTCAGTCGCTAAGTCGTGTCTGACTCTTTGTGACCCCATGGACTGCAGCACGCCAGGCTTCCCTGTCCTTAACTATCTCCTGGAATTTGCTCAAATTCATGTCCATTGAATTGGTGATGCCATACAACTGTCTAATCCTCTGTCATCCCCTTCTCCTCCTCTCAGTCTTTCTTAGCATCAGGGTCTTTTCCAGTGAGTCAGCTCTCAGTTGCATCAGGTGGCAAAAGTATTTTATGTATCCTAATGAAATCCTAATGAAATGCCAGCAAAGGTCCATCTAGTCAAAGCTGTGGTTTTTCCAGTAGTCATGTATGGATGTGAGAGTGGGACTATAAAGAAAGCTGAGCACCAAAGAATTGTTAATTTTGAACTGTGGTGTTGGAGAAGACTCTTGAAGAGTCCCTTGGACTGCAAGGAGATCCAACCAGTCCATCCTAAAGGTGATCAGTCCTGGGTGTTCATTGGAAGGACTGATGCTAAAGCTGAAACTCCAATACTTTGGCCCACCTGATGCGAAGAGCTGACTCACTGGAAAAGACCCTAATGCTGGGAAAGATTGAAGGTGGGAGGAGAAGGGGATGACAGAGGATGAGATGGCTGGATGGCATCACCAACTCGACAGACATGAGTTTGAGTAAACTCCAGGAGTTGGTGATGGACAGGGAGGCCTGGCGTGCTGCAGTCCATGGGGTCACGCAGAGTTGGACACGACTGAGCTGAACTGAGTGAAACTTTTAGGAAATGGAGTGCACTGCCCTTTGACGGTTGCTCAGTGTACCTGATATCTGCAAGTACTTTCCAGAAAACTGTGGGAGTAAGCTACAGCATATTTCGAGTGCATTCGTAATAATTGCTTGTTTCTAAAATTTTTAGTCTTTATTAACGTGAGTTGGAATCTGCTCTGTCTTTATTGTGTATTTCTTGGTGTCCCCTCATGCATTCTAACTGGGTTTCTGTCTGCCTGGCAGGAGGTCGGTTATAGAGGTCAGCCGAGCACTGAAGGAGCTCTTCCACGAGGCCAGGGAACGAGCCTCCAAGGCACTGGGGTTTGCCAAGATGCTGAGAAAGGTGCATTCACAGTCCTGACCTGTTACTTATTTTTTTCCTTTTATCTTATTTTTTAAATTAATTAATTTTTTAATTGAAGGGTAATTGTTTACAGCATTTTGTTGTTTTCCATCAAAGTCTGTTTATTTTTTAAAAAGCTAACCCTAAAGAAGTTTCTCTGTAACTGTGATCCTAGGACCTGGAAATAGCTGCAGAGTTCATACTGTCGGCCCCAGTTAGAGACCTTCTGGACGTTCTGAAAGCAAAGCAGTACGTTAAGGTGCGTAGTTAAGGTGGTAGAATTATTTTACCTTTCTTACTCTAAACAGAAATTTGTCTTAAAGATGTAGGTAGTAAACATTTAGGGCTTTACAGTCGATATGTGGACCCCCGTTTTAAGACTGACCCATAATTTCCTGATACTATAACTAGAGAAGCCGAGTTCTTTGTGCTTACTAACTTGTGTTGGATGTAGATGAAAAACCCGAAGCATGCGCAGTAACATTTCTGTAATAGATGGTGTTCTTTAATTCAGGATTTTGGATCGTTTCTCTTCCAGGTACAAATTCCTGGCTTAGAAAACTTGCAGGTGTTTGTTCCAGACGCTCTTGCTGAGGAGAAGAGCATTATTTTGCAGTTACTCAACGCAGCTGCAGGGAAGGACTGCTCCAAAGACTCAGACGAGGCACTGATTGACGACTATCTACTCTTGACCAAGTGTGACCGCGCTCCAGACTCCGAGGACGGCTGGGCCGCCTGGGAGGCGCAGCCTGTCAAGATCGTGCCTGCGGTGGAGACAGTTGACACCCTGAGAAGCATGCAGGTCCGTTCCCCGCCCTGCCTGGAGGCAGTGTTGTTATTGTTACCGTTGTTGTTGTTTAATTCCTTCAGTCATGTCCCAGACTCTTTTTGACTCCATGGACTGTAGTCCCCAGGCTCCTCTGTCCACGGGATTTTCCAGGCCAGAATACTGGATTGGGTTTCCATTCCCTTCTCCAAGGGATCTTCCCAGTCCAGAGACTGAAGCCAGGTCTCCCGCAGCGCAGGCAGATCCTTTACCCCTGAGCCCCTGGGGAAGCCGCAGAAACATGTACTGCTTGGACTTTGCTGTTTTGACGAGTTTGTTTCCCTACTGTCCTAAAATATTCTGGGAGATTCTTTAGTTGTACTGAAGTATTTGAAATGTTTTATATCTTTCCTCACTTCAGCCACGTCCATCAGTTAGAGGCACCCACTCGTGACCCAGAAGGAATTGTGTCCCTCGTTTAGTTTGTCGTGGCAGACATCTCAGCTCTCAAAGTGTTGATTTCGCGGCTAATCACTCTATAAACAAAACAAACTTTTTACCTTCTCACCAGCTACTTGACTCCCTTCTGCGTAGTCAGCTTGTCAGCTGCCTACCTGGCAGTGATCCTCTGACAGTCTGTGTGCCTCAGTAACTAGGACTGTAAGAAGCCGCTCAGGCCGCTGTGTTCAGAGAGTGTAGCACTGACATACGTTTGCTTCCGTGTGCAAGTCAGACAGCTAGTGGGGAGCCGCTGCGTAGCCGCTGTGTTCAGAGAGCGTAGCACTGATGTACATACTCGACCGTGTGTAGGACAGACAGCTAGTGGGGAGCTGCTGTGCAGCCGCTGTGTTCAGAGAGTCTTGCACCAATATGCATACTCTACCGTGTGTAGGACAGACAGCTAGTAGGGAGCTGCTGTGTAGCCGCTGTATTTAGAGAGCCTTGCACTGATATACATACTCGACCGTGTGTAAGACAGACAGCTAGTGGGGAGCTGCTGTGTAGCCCAGGGAGCTCAGCTCGGTGCTCCGTGATGACCTAGAGGGTGGGATGAGGGCACGGAGATCCCGGAGGGAGGGGATGTGTGCGTACATGTAGCTGTTCACACTGTCGAGCAGCGGAAGCATGCCGTCCAGCATTGTACAGGAGTTCTGCTCCAGGTAACAAACACACACAAACTGTAAGAAGCCTCCTCCCACCTCTGTGCTCAGCTCTGGAGTGGCGGTGAGTGCGCACCTGCACCTCGAACTCAGCTGGACAGCCCAGCCGCCTGCCCCCAGCGCTAGGAGCCCGCCTGTCCTCGTGTACTCCCTGTCTCAGTGACTGGCGCTCCGTCCACTCTGGTGTTTAAGCCAGGATGTGGCTGTTCATAAACGTCCAATCCCTGCCTTCCTCCACTTAAACAGCTCCCCCCACCTGAAGCCTTTCCAGTCAGGGAGCCTTCCTCTGCATCCCTGGGGCCGCTCCCGGGTCGGAGCTGATCGCCCCTTTCCTGTGGCAGGGCCTCACTTCTAGTTTCCCTGCTTCAAGCCTCACCTTTCCTCCCTCTCATCCGGTGCTCGTTTTGGTACTTCAGAGTGATCCTTACAATTCATACATCTCATCACAGGTCTACTCAGAATACTGTGGTGACCGTCACTTAAAGAGCACAAGTAATACAGTCTTGGCTTCTGTTTTATGCAAGGCCCCTCGTCTCCTCCCATTCTTACTCCTGCATTTTCATCCTCACACGCTGCTCCAGTGCACACGCACTCTCAGTCCCCGCTCCAGGAGGATTGTGTCTTGGAGTTCTAGCATACTCCAGACACTGCCTGCCCACACCATCCCGTGGGGTTTCTCCCCGCTGTGCTGGAGAGTGTAGCCATCGGCGCCCGCTGCAGTGCTCCAGGGGAGCAGCTGTAGTCCAAAGATGCGCTTTCTCATCCAGTGCTTGCTGGCCGGGGGGCCCTGGGGTCGGTGGTGCTTTGAGACTGGGGGTTGAACTAGAGAGGACAGCTAACTGGGTCTGCGTTTAAGCCCTGTGCTTGCTTTTCTTCCCAGGTGGACAATCTTTTACTAGTTGTCATGCACTCCGCGCAGCTCATAATCCATAGAAAAGCTTTCCAGCAGTCCATCGAAGGACTCATGACGCTACGCCAGGAGCAGACTTCCAGTCAGCCCGTCACCGCCAGAGCTTTGCAGCAGCTGAAGGTATTCCGTCGTCACCTCAGTCTTCGCTACGCTTTATTTGCATTTGGTGCAATGCAAGGGAAGAGCTGGTGTGCTATAGCCTAAGTATTCCAGGGACCTGAACTCTTCAATTGTGCTCCCCATTCTCTGTCTCCCCACGTTTCCCGTGTCTAAGTTAGAATTTTCCCTGCATCTTCCTTGGAACTGTGGAACGTTAGAGTTGGAAAGGGTGAAAGTTTAAATAGTTGCGTGGCTTCTTAAGGTCACATGTTTGGTTAGTATTGGACCTTAGGTCTCTTCCTTCCTAACCCAGTTTATTTCTCCTTTAGAAATTACCAGTATTTACTAGAGGTACTGTCAGTCAAAAATGTGTAATTTACAAAAAAAAGATTTATTGTTTCACTTAATAGATGATTCAGTCAAATTGATTATAATAGAGAAAGCCAGCTGTGGCTTGTGGACAGGCAGAAAGGCTTTCAGAGTTCATGACAAGCTAGAGCCTTGCCTTTTATTCCCATTTCCCCCCACTTTTTATTTGGTACTCCATTCATCACTGTCCCACAAGCCATCAGTTTTCTGTCACATCATGGCTTTGCTTCCTGAAGAAGCACTTAAAATTACAAGTAGTTTGATAAATGCTTGTTTTTGTTCTGCCAGTCTGATTTGCCTTGTTTAGCTGTAAACATTCTCCATTATAGATTGTGAAGTAAAAGTCGCTCAGTCGTGTCTGACTCTTTGCGACCCCATGGACTATACAGTCCATAGAATTCTCCAGGCTAGAATAGTAGTGGGTAGCTGTTCCCTTCTCCAGGGGATCTTCCCTACCCAGGGATTAAACCCAGGTCTCCCACATTTCAGGCAGATTCTTTACCTACTGAGCTACCAGGGAAGGCCCCTTTATAGATTGTCACCCCATTCTAATACCAGGGCAGGGGACTTTTGTTTTTTCTTTTAGTTTGAGTTAATGAATTCTGGAGAGTACAGAATTGTATAGGATGTTGATTGTTCGTGAGCTTGAAAAGTTTGTAGCCTTAAGGACCTGACCTGTCACACTGCAGCAGAGAGGATGGGAGACCAGGTCCTCCCAGTAGCAGCTGGGGATTGCTGCCGTGGAGGCACTGCAGCTGGGGAGGGTTTCTGAAGGTGTAGGTTGGGAAGGGACCAGTGAGAGAAACACTGGGGCGTGGCGTCCATGGATCAGGGTCATGGGAACGCTCACAGAGCACCCGTCTGGTTTGGTTGGATCCTGGTACATCCAGTGGGAAGGAGTGGGGGATGCGGCTGTAAAAAATCAGGTGGGCAAAAATCAGACTGTTGGGAGATCCTGAATTTCACATTCTAAGCCCCAGAGAGTCATCAAAGATTTTGGAAGAATATTTTGGAATAGAGTATAGGGGACTCGCTTGAGTAGTGAAAGTGAACGCTGCTCAGCCATGTCCGACTCTTTGCGACCCCATGGACTATACAGTCCATGGAATTCTCCAGGCCAGAATACTGGAGTGGGCAGCCTTTCCCTTCTCCAGGGGATCTTCCCAACCCAGGATCGAACCCAGGTCTCCTGCATTGCAGGCGGATTCTTTACCTGTTGAGCCACAAGGGAAGCCCAAGAATACTGGAGTGGATAGCATATCCCTTCTCCAGGGGATCTTCCCAGCCTAGGAATCAAACCAGGGTCTCCTGCATTGCAGGTGGATTCTTTACCAGCTGAACCACAAGGGAAGCCCAAGAATACTGGAGTGGGTAGCGTATCCCTTCTTCAGTGAATCTTCCGCTCCCAGGAATCGAACCAGGGTCTCCTGCATTGCAGGCAGATTCTTTACCAGCTGAGCTACCAGGGAAGCCCTCTAAAAGTTTGGCCTGCTTTAATTTAAGGTTCCAGTTCTCACATAATCCAGTGAATACATCCCATTCACTAGCTAACGAGCAATAATATGAATCATCCCATCTGGGAATAAAAACTTCAAGCTTAATCTCTTTTTTCTTAAAGAGTGGCATTTGGTCTCACAAATCCTGCTCACAGCGCTCACTAATTAACGTTTTGCTGAAAGCTTTCACTTTTCGTCTCAAGTTCAAAGGATTAGTTAACAAAATAAGCTGCTCGTTATATACAAATAAATGATACAGATATTCATTAGAGAGTAATCTAGCTTACTTTCAATATGCTGACGTTAAAGGAAAAGAGAAAGAGCAGAGAGTACATCACCAAATTGGGTTTTGACCAACATCCAGACTTAAACAGCGCTGGGAAATCCTGTGTCACAGCACATCTGGAGTCCCAGTTGGAAAAGGGTTATTATATTTGTGTGTGTTGAAGGGTGAGTGGAAAGAGAACCGAGTTTGGAGCTGTTGTACTGTTGATGAGGGAAGACAACAAAACTCGTGC